>NW_022436957.1:27530593-28210201 GCF_009761245.1 Sapajus apella
CTGGAACCAACCCAAATGCCCATCGATGATAGACTGGACAGGGAAAAATGTGGTACATATACACCATGGAATATTATGCAGCCATCAAAAATGATGAGTTCATGTCCTTTGTAGGGACATGGATGAACCTGGAAACCATCATTCTCAGCAAACTGACACAAGAGCAGAAAATCAAACACCGTATGTTCTCACTCATAGGCAGGTGTTGAACAATGAGAACACATGGACACAGGGAGAGGAGCACTACACACTGGGGTCTGTTGGGGGGATATGGGGGAGGGACAGGGGGTGGGGAGTTGGGGAGAGATAGCATGGGGAGAAATGCCAGATATAGGTGAAGGGGAGGAAGGCAGCAAATCACACTGTCATGTGTGTACCTATGCAACAACCTTGCATGTTCTTCACATGTACCCCAAAACCTAAAATGCAGTTAAAAAAAAAAAAGCAAATACCTGCAGAGGAGACATAGATCCTCTACTCTTGATAGAAAGAGACATTTGCAGCCTTCTTTAATCTGCCATTGTTCCGAACTCAGGGGTGATGAAAGAAGTGTTCTGTATTAGGTCCCTGACAATATAATCTATTTTAATTATGATGCTTCTGTAATACACATTGGTCAATAATAAAAAAAAAATAAGAAAGACTTCCTCCTGAAATATTAAAAAATAAACTAAAATAGGCACAAAACAAAAAAATATAATATTCCTATATGCATGTTCACACTGAGAAAACACTCAGTGAGACAAAATGTTGGAATCCTGGTAACTATGATAGAAATGGGGTGTGCCTATATGTATGTGTGTGAAGGGAAAGGTCATCTCCATCACCTATCTATATTTATCTATTTATCATTTACCATCTATTAGTTATCTATCAGTTATCTATTTTATCTATCACCTAGCTATCTGTGTCTCATAAATACAAGACATTTAAATTAATGTTTGCTATTGATCTATTATCAAAAATCACTATTGAATCATTTATAAAACTCAGCATGCTTTGTCAAACAATTAATACCTTTATTTGTATTCATGAGTATTAAGGGTAAATGCTTAAATGAACATTTGTCAGAAAATTTAGGTGACCACTACTCTTAAATCCATTTGCTTATAATCTTCTTTTGACATAAGAAACAAATGATAAAATCACAAACATATTCAAGTACTCTGGTCTTTATACTCCAAAGTTCTCCCTCTGTGTTATGTCTACTCTACCTTATTCAAGAACACCATTTTGTAAAAGAAAAATAAAGTGGCAACAATATTAATACAACTTGTAATTATTTTGAAAAATATATTTTAGTAGCAGCTCCCACCTGTTTTTATTTTCCAGCACACATCTAAATAACTAATTTCTGAAAAGCAGATATATACTGCCTTGTTCGAGAAAACAGTAAATTATATATGGAATTAGACTACATAAAAATCATATTAGATGGATATCAAAATTTAAGAGAAGTTTGTGCTTTGTCATGGAATGGGAGGTGTTTGATTTGATACAAAGTCCAAAGGAGTAAGATTTAGAAGGTACAATAACTTGTCCATTTATCATTATGTGGCTTTGAGCCAGTCACTTGATCCCCTTCAGATTATTTATTTGTAAAGTTTAATATATAATAATATTAGCACTTAGTGTTGCTGTGGATAAAATTATAAAATTATACGAGTGAGTATCTGGCTGTCACACTTTAATATTCTTCTTTTCCTGCTCCGTTATGCACTGTTAACAAGAATTATCTTCAAAAATTAGATATATATAAAATTCAAAAATAATATATTATATATACATAAATGTATATAGTATAAATATTTTCAGAATAAGTCTTTATTTTGAAATGTGAAATAATGGTAAAATATGGTGGGAGCAGTAAATCTGGCCTTAAATTACAAGCGATAATGATCTGTTGTTCTTATTAGCTACTGATTTGATCCAAAAGCAGTACAGTATTACAAGCTACTCATTGCCTTTTATTTATTTTTATTTTTTTAATTCACTTTTTAAAAATTGCATTTTAGGTTTTGGAGTACATGTTAAGAACACGCAAGATTGTTGCATAGGTACACACATGGCAGTGTGATTTGCTGCCTTCCTCCCCATCACCTATATCTGGCATTTCTCCCCATGCTATCTCTCTGCAACTCCCCACCCCCTGCTGTCCCTCCCCTATTTCCCCCCAACAGACCCCAGTGTGTGATGCTCCTCTCCCTGTGCCTTTTAATCAATTTTTAAAGATTTGTGTTCCAGCAAGGAGAAGAACAAATGTGGATGTAGCCAGCTTTCCAGGGCTTTCTTTGCAAATAAACAACACTCGGTTTTTATTTTGCCAAATATAAATTCAGACTGTTTTCCCCTCATACATATTTGCACTGGATCACAAATGTTTTCGATGCTTTTAATATCAGTGAATGGATCTTTGACCAACATAAAATTTATTTTGGGATCAGCTTCCTCCTTCTGTGAAATGGCAAACTGTTTGCTATGTTACATAAAAGAAAATCTCAGCCTTAGATGAGGCAATCACTTTGTGTCCTTAATAAAGAAATGTAATAGCAGTAAGAACCAGGCCAGATGCCAGAGCCTGCTTATATTGGCCAAACTTCTGCTGCAGCAGGTTATGTACATCTATCCTGGTTAACATTCAACCCATGGAAAATGGCTTCCTCCTTACTATTATCATTATAATCAGGATAATGTTTTTCATAACAGGCTTTTGACTAAGAAGATTAAAAAAATCAATCAATTAATTAATCAATACACAAACACACACCAGCCAAAAGAATTTCTGGAGTTGAAAAATTATGCCTGCCTCTGAAAGAATAGTATTGTGACTGAACGGCATTGGGCCATTCTAACTGGAGTGCATTAAAAAAAATCATTTGATTTGGGAGGTATCTTAGTGACTTTCAGGAAATTAGTAAATGAATGTTTATAAAAACATGTAATAGAGAACAAAGATTTCTGCTAATACATATACGTTATTATTTGTATAAAGCATTCTAATATTCTGCTTATATTTTTCTCTCCTTCTTTATATGCATAATAACATTTCCATGGCAGTAGGACCAGGTGCTCTGAAGTATTTTTTCCAATAACGTGGATGGATAATAACTATGGAGGGTTCTACACATTCATTTCAACTCATCATTCATTTTAGTTAAAAATTAAGATTTAGTAAGGGTCAACATATTAGAGGTAGAAGAAAAGAGAATGAATTGTAAAGGTGTTCACTGGGAATCAGAGAACAGTGTTAGTTAATGTTAACTACAAAGAAAAATTAACCTCAAGGCACCCACAGATGCCAGGTATGTCTGAAGTTCTTTTTAATCCTTCATTTAGAGAAAATTATTATTTTTAAATTTTTAATTGGCACATATATATAGGGTACAATGTGATGTTTCAATACATGCATGTATTATTTTGTGATCAAATCAAGATAATTAGCATATCTAACACTTCAAACATTTATCATTTATTTGTGGTAGAAACATTCAAAACCCTGTCTTCCAGCTATTTTGAAATATACAATATCTTATTGTTGACAATATTCTCCCTTCTGTGCAACAGGACACCAGCAGTAATTCTTCCTTTCTAATTGTAAGTTTATACCCAATGACAATCCTCTCCCAATTTTCACCTTTTCCCTACTTTCCCCAGTCTCAATTTTTTTGATTGTGCATATGAGTGAGAACAAGCTGCATTTGTCTTTCTCTGTCTAGCTTAGTTAACATAAAATATGAAAAAAATGTTCAACCTCACTAACTATCAGGAAAATGCAAATCAAAACCACAGTGACATATCATCTCACTCTAGTTAGAAAGGCTATTATCAAAATACAAAAGATAAAAAAGTGTTGGCAAGAATATGGAGAAAAGGGAACTCTTATGCACTGTTGGTGGGAATGTAAATTAGTACATCCATTATGTAGAACAGTATGGAGGTTCCTTGAAAACTTAAAAATAGAACTACCATATGATACACCAATTCCACTACTGGGTAGAGACAAAGCAAATAAAATCAGTATGTCATAGAGATATCTGCACTCCCATGTTTATTGCAGCATTATTCACAATAGCCAAGATACAGAATCAACTTAAGTGTTTCTTAATGGATGAATAAAGAAAATGTTGCATATATACACAATGGGATACTATTTAACCATATAAAAGAATAAAAGCCTGACATTTGTGACAACATGGATGGTCCTGGGGATATTATGTTAAGTGTCTGAGGTTTTGACTCCTGAAATGTTATAATGTTCTTGATTTAGGATATTAGCCTGAGTAAAATGATAACAAGGTTTGCAAAAATATTTAAAAAATGACTCACAAGAAAAAATGCTATTTAAAAATAGCAACACTAAGAATAATACAATATTAAATTCTCATAGTATTTTCAAGCCCACAGAGCATATTAATTCATTCAAAAAACTTTCACACATTAACTCTAAGAAAAATTGAGGTCGCCTTTTATACCAATTTTATAACTTTGAAAAGTAACCAGTGATATTTAGAGAAATTATATTAGTCGTGGCACTCTTACACTCACATTCTTGTGCTCTCATTTCTCCCTCTGTCTCTCTCTCTCTCTCTCTCCCCTCACCCCAAGACAGACAAGGAGAGACTTATTGTAATAAATAGGCTCATTACAGATCTGGAGAAGTCCCAAGATTTACAGTCAGCAAGCTGGAGACCCAGGAGAGGCAAGGATACAGTTCCAGTCTGAGTCCAAAGGCATGAGAACCAAGAAAGCCAGTGATGTTAAGTTCCAGTCCCAGAACTGGAGGCTTAAGACTCAAGAAGAACCAAGGCTTCAATTCAAGTTCAAAGGCAGGAAAAGATAGATGTTCCAGCTTTAGCTATCAGTCTTTTTGATCTACTTAGGTCTTCAATTGATTGGATCAATGGAAGTTCTTTTAATTAGTCTTTTTGATCTACTTATGTCTTCAATTGATTGGATCAGACCCATCCACACAAGGGAGAACAATCTGCGTGGCTCACTCTACTGATGCAAATGTTAATCTCTCCAGAAACAGCCTCATAAACACACCCGTGATAATGTTTGATCCAATGTCTGGGTACCCTGTGGCCCAGTCAAGTTGACACATAAAATTACCAATCACAGAAGTTAAGTAATTTGTTGACGTAAATTGATAAAGTTAAAATTTTTATTATCAATCGGTTCCAAATTCTAGCCCCTTTATGTTTTTTCCTTTTATTATATTAAATTTGTTACAAAATGTTCTTAAAGCAAATTTGGAAAATACTAGATTTCTTCAGGTCAGAAATTCTGCCTTATTCTATCCATGAGGAAAGCTCAAATGCATTTATTTGACA
Source organism: Sapajus apella (assembly GCF_009761245.1). Lineage (NCBI taxonomy): Eukaryota > Metazoa > Chordata > Mammalia > Primates > Cebidae > Sapajus > Sapajus apella. The sequence goes on from NW_022436957.1 coordinate 27,535,927, forward strand.
GACCTGGAACAGTTATTATGTCTGATACTAAGGTTGTGGTTTCAAGTGCAAGAAAAAATTGTCTTTGTGCTTTCTATCTGTTTGATCTTGGAAGCCAAGATTGAAAGAAGAAAAACAGGAGAAAAACATGCTGATACAGGGAAAAAACATCAAGAGAAAATTTCTGCAACTGAGAAATAAACTTATATACAATGAAGATCCTATTTTATTAGAAAAATAATCATCTAAAATGTTATTTTAAAAATGAGAAAGCTTGAGAGGTATTTACTCGATTATATATTGATTTTTCTTCTTTTAATCTCTATTTTTAATTTAGACTCGGGGGTACATATGTTGGTTTGTTACAAGGGCATATTGCATGATGCTGAAATTTGGGTTTCTATTGATTCCATCACCCAGATAATGAACATAATATCCAATAGGAAGTTTTTCAGCACTTGCTCCCCTCTCTCCCTTCCTTCTTTTGGAGTCCCCAATTCTTGATGGAAATTTGCTTTAATCTTAGGGGAACATTCATAGAAAAAAAAACTGTACAAAGGGTTTCTTTGCGCATTCTCAATGAGGAAAATCATGTTGACATTGTTCTGTCATTAGAAGAAATGTACAAAAATAGTTTTTGATAAACTGATGCTTAATGTCTTCCTAAGTTATTAAAATATACTGCAAGAAACTATTTTTCAAAGTCTTTGACATTTTTACTTTTCTTCAACTAAACATTTCACAGTCCTTTTGGGTGAGCTCTTTATATTATTTAAAATGTTCTTTTACTAGATAGTTCATTTAAATGCCTTATCCTGGAGTAACCTTTAAGGCATTATTTTGAAATAACATAGTTTCCCCTAAAGTATGTCTGTTTTTATTCACATCAGTAGAGTAGTAGGCAAGTGTGGGCTAAGAAAGCACAATATTCTCTTTTGTCACTGCACATTATTGTAGTTACCATATGAGCTAAGGGACTATGCTAGTGTTAAGGTTGGCTTTATAGTATGATTACACCTGTTATTTTCCTTGCTTTAAATTTGTTGGCATTTCACAAGAAATAATATGTACAAAGTTAACTTGAGCTGTGATTATGAGAAAATGGTACAATAAGTTAAGCAACGCATTTAAAAATGGTTCAATTACTCAATTTCATGTGGTACGGTTTTAACATTGCCAATACTTCCTCAGATTAAATATACAAAAACATTAATAACTCATGCAAGCAACGTGTAAGGCAGTTACACATCCTACCACATATAAAGTATGCTACTAAATCTGAACTAAAATAAATATAAGATTAGACTGTTACTTTCTAGAAAGTTAACACCCTGTTAAAAAGCAAGATGTAAGCATATAAAAAGTTAAATAAAGTTTATTTAATGTTCAAGACAATAGAATTCATGTCATGTGTCAATACCTGATTACTTTCCAAATTGATCACATGGACAAAATATTGTACTTGAGAAAGAGAGAGAGAGAGACAGATCTTCAATGATGACAAACAAGAGGTCTACAGAGGAATAATTTATGGGTTTTCCAAAAACCAAATAAGTTTTGAGAGCTGCTGAGACCAGCTTAATGGCATGTATAATAATTAAAAAGTATAAGAACCTGGGGGGATTTATGACGGCATAGTTTTAAGATTATATTAAAATAGGCATTGAATATCAGGAAAGGTGATTTTATACCAAATCTTGTAAACAAAGGGGATCTACTAAAGGATTTAAGGAGGCAAATGACATGATAAAATTTATTTTTATGGCTGATCACAATATTACAAGTGGATTGGAAAGGAGAATATGATTACAAATGGAAAGGACACTGAGAACACGTGGACTCAGGGAGAGGAGCAACACACACTGAGGGCAGTTGGGGGGGGTAGGGGAGAGACCGTGGGGAGTGGGGAGGGAGGGGAGGGTGGGGGCGGATAACATGGGGAGAAACGCCAGATACAGTATGCACCTAAAGTTAAATAAATAAATTTGAAAAAAATTTTTTTCAATAAAATAAACAGCTACACATACACACACACACACACACACACACACACACACAAATGAAAAGGAAAGCAGGCAGAAAGACCAGTGGCAATTACAACATAAGGTACTATGATTTTTATCTAAGAACTCAGAAAAAAAGAGGTATTGAGAAGGAAAAGTATAGCCTGCAATGGAGGAGCAAAAAGAGGTTTGAACCTTAATAGGTTGGAAGGAACAGGAAATCAATTGGGGGTATGGCTTTGGAGGGGAGACTGAGGATGAATTTGTGAAGTTATATGGAAATTGCAGTCCTACAGAGATATCCACATGTCACGTCCTCTAGGAGTTTACAAATGCAAAAATGGTAGTAGGGCTAGAAATACAGGTTGGAACAGAGATAAAAGCAAGATACCCAAAGCCAGAAGATGAGATGTAAACAAAGGTGAGGTCAGAGTGAGAAAGAGAAAACAATGAGCCTCAACTGATAATTTTGACATATGATAGGAATTAAAAACTACGAATATTACCGAAGCTAAAGGGTTACAGAGTTTTTTTCTTTTCTTTTTTTTTTGTTTTTTTGTTTTTTTGTTTTTAAGGAAGTGGAATATCACAGTGGTTTTGAACAAGATCAAATGGCAGAGAAGCCAATGAATTTGGCAAATACATTAGTGTTGATTTCGAAAGTTTATTCTACAAATAATTAAGGAGTGCTCATTATGGTCCAAGCACTATTCCAGGCGCTAAAGATATGGCAGGCAGTGAGCCCTCATGGAATTTATGAAGGCAATATAAAACAAACATCTACGAAAACTGATGCATGATACAAGGTGATAAAGAATATGAAGAGACTTAAAATGCCCTGTAAAGAAATGGAGAGTGAGAACAGGAGGGGATTATGGTGGTCATGGTAATGGGAGCTAATAGATGCTCCCCAGGGAAGTTAGAGGGTAAGAACTGTGGATATCTGAAGGAAGACGGTTGAATTTCAATAGCAGGAATCAAAACCAAACCTACAGAGAGAGGATAGTGAAGGATTTATGTTGGAATGAATTATGGTTTTGTGTAGCTAATGTTTCTTAAAGAATAAACTGGTTTATCCTCTTGATAAGGAATTAGTGGTGAAAGAAGCTTTGAAGACATTTAATATTAGGAAGCAAGAAATCAGAGCTGTGAAGAGATATGTTAAAATGAGGGCATTGCCTCCATGAGCAGACCGTGAAAACTGTCTGGAAATGTTGAAGGGCCTATGAAAAGCACTAGATGATGATGATGCTACATTTCTGAAGTTATCCCTTATCATTGGCTCTAAATGTGCATTGCATTTAACATTTTATTTTATATTTTAAAGCAAACACACAAGCAATTTAAAATAGCTGCAAAAAATATGATAATGTATGGTCCCTCTTTTGTCTCGGCTCACTCCTCCATCCACAACTAAACTTCCTCCATTAAAAGAACCTAGTTATTTATTTCTGTAATTTTGCACTGGATTTTTTTTCAATTTATATAAATCTTATATACTTTTGTATGGCACAGGGTGAGAAGAGATGGATATGAATGAAAATAAAACCAGAAATAAATTAAAATTCATTACCAATGTAAAAATAAATCTTATTGTTCTTGTGATAATGCCTTGTCCTCTGTGATCACCAAAAATCTATAATACAAAAGCAGCCAATCTCTTGGGAGAGTATAGAGAGTTTAGGGAAATGTAATTAATTTTATTTGCAGAAAGAATCAATATGGCAGCACTTCTCAAGTTCAATTCAATCACAAATGTAAAGAACAGATTTGCATTTACATTTAAGTAGAAGCATGGTGGATTAAAAAGATTTCAGTATAATTTAGCCACCTCTTTGTCAAAATAGGGCATTCATTGAACATAATGGCACTGAAGGCCATCCTTCCAATAAATTACCCTATAAAAGTTCCATAAAAAATTTAATATGGTACAGGTTGGGGAACATAGGTAATTAAATGTGTTGTAGAAGTAGAAAGAAGACCTGGGAAAAAGGAAAGATTGTAATTAAGAGCTGAAAGAAGAATTGCGAAATAAATAAGTTATTTTAGGAAAATGTTATCAATATGCTAATCACTTTAGGTCCCTTATCATGGGAAAGAATCTGAAATAGGTGATTGGGTCAATGGTAGTCAGCCCCTTGGTGTTTTCAGATGCTAGGAGTTTCATGACAGACAGGCTATAAACGTTGATTACCTTTCTAATAAGAACATTGTCGCTTGTCAATCTCCAATCTTTTTAATACGCTAATGTCAAATGGAAACAAAATCGACTCCTGGATGGCAAGCAAGCTGCAGTGGGATTGGGTAAGGCTAGAAGCCATTATCTGCAACACAGAGATAAGCGAGGCTGAATTCTCTGTGGTCTTTTGAGACTGTATTATGTGAAACGAAGAATTTACAAGCAGAAACAGTAACTAAAAACCTCATTATTAATGACTTTTGAGTAGCCATGGTTTCTGTTTTTTTGTGTGTGAATCTATAAGAGACTTAACAAAGACAAAAATGTGGGCACAAAAAAATGTAGCAAATAAACAGAACTTGGGACTAAAATAGAAAAATGTAACTGTGTCTTGAGAGTGTTTGTATACTGGCTGAAAGAGTGAACTGTACAGGGTTTGTTTAAACAAAAGTTATGTAAATCTTTGCTCAGCTGGTTGTTCAGGAAAATAAATGGAAGCAAACAGAGGAAAACAGACCACAGACTAGAAGAGTTTGTCAAGAATGATAATGGGCATCGAAGCAACAGGATTTAAAATGATAGCCCAGCCTCTGTAAATAATGCAAGCTCTTCAGGATGCACTAGAGACCCAACTCGACAGCATGATAATTTTAGCTAAAAACCTGCTATTCCCTCCACGAGACTCCATAAACTAAAGAAGAAAGCTGAGGGATTTTATACACCCAAAACGCCAACTGTTAGAAGCGTGGGAAACCTGGCACCTTTAAATCTCTGATTTTATCCCTTAGTTGCCCATGACATTGCCTGGGAGATTTTGCAGCACTTAAACTGGGATAAGGAAGACAATTAAAGCATCTCAGTTTTTGTCTAACCATGCTAAAATTAAGAGTGACAGGTCTGAAGCAAACATGTTGTGCCTTTGTATGCAAACAAAATTCAGTTGACAAAACACAAAGTAAAATGACTACAAATGAGCTAAAAATACAAAATTAAGTTAGGCAAAATTCCCATGAACGCTGTCCCTTCACCCCTAAATATTTTACTTCCCCCATTGAGACCCTCTAACATCTATGAGATAAACAGAAGTTGGGAGGACAGGTGAGAAAAATCTTCTTAAGGAACTCAAACTAATAACCCCATGCATCATCTGGAAAGCAGTCTGGCAAGAGGCCTTCTTTTCTCATTAACCTTCTGTGGGCTCAGCACCTGACAAAGCATGGGGCTGCTCCCCCAGAAATGGGACTCCCACTGACACAGACTAACTGGAGAAAAATTGGCCTGAATTTATAAATCAGTCATTTGTAGAACAAGACTTGAGCATCATTAGCCTTTGGAAACAGTTTTAATCCGAGTTAGGCAGGAGTAGGCACCTGCTATAAATCTGACCTTAGCACTCCAGAGTAGCCGCACATGTATAGGGAAATGAATTTCTCCCTGTTGATCTCTTCATTGCAATCTTGTGCCCACAAAACTTCCATGCAACTGTCCTAACAGGTTTAAAAGACCAAGTCAGGAAATTCACTTGTCACCTGGCTCTCAAAGTGAACTCAAAAGAAATTAAAGAATTCAAAGGGGTCATGGATATTTCTTCAAAGCTCCAAATAGTTGTTTGATAGGGATGATGAATTTTGAGCCATCTGGGCAATATGAGAAGGCTCTGCTGATTATCCTTCCTTACGTGCTTGTCAACTCACTTGTGACTCTGGGAGAGGATGACATTTTTGAAGTTTCAAATTCTCTGTGTGTATGTGTCTGTGTGCTTGAGTGCTTAAGTTATTAAATTTGTATTTATTTACTTAAATATTTATTTATTCATTTATTGAAAAAGAGCAAGAGGTAGAAAAGTAAGTTCACAGAGTGAAAAATGAGTAGGCAAATTTGAAAATCACCAGTGATTACTCTATTGGTTAAAAAGATGCATTATCATAATGAATGCATTAGAAATAACAAACATATGTACAAGTGTCAATAAGTTTGTAGTGATTTTGTCTTCTGTGCAATTTCCTATATTTTTTCAAATTTTAAAATGAGCAATTATTACTTTTATAATAAGAAAAAAGTAAATGCAAACAAAAAAGGAAAAGTTACGCATTTTGTGGATAATTTATGGCACATCTTTGAAAGTTTTATGTTAGAGGCTTTCACTGGCTAATTAGAAATTGCTTTATATATTTTTCCTTGTTGAATGGAAAGAGGGGAGGGAGGCAGAGAGGAATAAACAAGGGAGAAATAATAGGGCAAAAACCTGGTTCCATTCGGGAGCAAATTAACTTTCCCTCATGGGTAGTCCGTAAATGTTAATTGATGATGATAATTAAGAAAAATGAGTTTTTTTTTGTGTGTGTGTATGTGTGAACACCACCACACAATTCCATATTTTCATATTAGCTAAAGCTTAAAGCCAGACTGGTACAGTACAACTTTGCAGTTGGGTGTTAACTACTTTTCATAGAAGGAGCCACATTCATGGTGAATCTAAAGACCTCATTTTCTTGCTAAATACATCTTTGCATCTATTTTCTATTTCTCCCTATACCATTAATGACACCCACAATAGTAAAGATGACATTTGATCATGATTTCTTATATACCTGAATTTTCTTTGCTGAGAAATACAGAAGTACATTAAAAAAAAAGGGGGGGGGCTTTAAATCCCATTCAAAAATGTACAAATGTGACTGCTGAACTCCATAACAAAATCATCCATGAATCGGCCATGGCTTTATAACTGCCAAGGAACACCACATAGGCATGGATAAAAATTGGAAAAAAAGAAAATAATGTGAATTAGAATTTTACCAATAGTATTAGTGCTAATGGAATCAACACGACATAAACATGAATCTTTGAAATACCAAAACTTGATGAGGTAAAGTGATGCTCAACAATATCTTTCTTCTCAGGGTAATCATAGTGAATATTAGGATACACTGACTGGGAAAATAGCAGTAGGTAATATGGGAGAATTTTGCTGCAATAATTTAGTCCCCAAACAGTGATTATTTAATGGTCGTTATTCCAAACTGCAAGGGACAGTTATGAATCCAAACACTATTCAAAAGGCAAATTATTACAGAGAATGTTGCACCCTTCCTAAGTTGTGAGTGGCCCAGATTTATGTAATGGCAACTGGGAACAAAAACAGCAAGGTCAATGGAAACCTCTTTGTAGTACTTAATCTAGTTGAATAAGCATCCATATTTTTTGGCCTGGTGTAGTGGTTCATGCCTGTAATCCCAGCACTTTGGGAGGCTGAGGCAAGTGGATCATAAGGTCAGGATTTCAAGAGCAGTCTGACCAAGATGGTGAAACCCTGTCTCTACTAAAACTACAAAAATTAGCCAGGTACGGTGGCAGGCTCCTGTAATACCAGCTACTCAGGAGGTGGAGGCAGAAGAATTGCTTGAACCCAGGCGACAGAGCTTACAGTGAGCCAGGATTGTGCTACTGCACTCCAGTCTCGGTGAGAGAGTAAGGCTGTATCTCAAATGAAATAAAATGAAATCCACATTTTTTAGCACTGAATTTTGTGCAATGGAAAACAAAAAAAAAGTAAGTGGGGCTTCAATTTTATATCAGCTATGATAAAAGACAGTAACTGAAAGACCCGATTCCTTAAACTTCAGGATTATTTCTTATTCATTGTAATATTTTCAGCGTTATATAGAGTTGCAGGCATATAACTAGCCCAAAACAATAAAAGTCATGCTGAATTAATCAATTGGTGAGTTAGTAAACAATGAATTAGAAGTAGATAATAAGCCAGGATAATATATGATGAACTGTGTCAGAACCAAGATCAACACCAAGAAACAACCAACCTAACTATACCAATGCGATGATGTCATCTATGAGAAGGGAAGAGGAAAGGGCAGTATGCTTTCATAAATATTAATCATTTACAACTCAGAAACTGCATATCTTCCATTCCACAATGTGAGTTCAGATCTTTTCAATTAAGCTTTTCCTTTTTGCCCACATAATGATCCAATCAGAAGAACCTCAGTCAAGTACTGCTGCAAAGATGCCTGAATTGGGTGAACCCTAAAGAAAATTCTGATGCTTGCATTGGCAAAAATCAACAAGCCACTCTGTGTACTGCATCTTATTTGAATCTTCTATTATTTGTATATTCAATCTTGAATAAATCAATTTGCCCTCTTGGGTCTTGTGATCATCATCTATAAAATCAGGATCAGCTGATTGCTAAGTTCTGCATAATATTAGATTTACCATTGGTCAACCTAGGTGACACACTAGAATCACTAGGGAAGCTTGCCCAAACATCACATACCAGGGCCTGTTGCGGGGGTGGGGGGTGGGGGGCTAGGGGAAGGATAGCAGTGGGTGGAAGACTAGGGGAGGGATACATTAGGAGAAATACCTAATGTAGATGATGGGTTGATGGGTGCAGCAAACCACCATGGCACACGTATACCTATGTAACACACCTGCACATTTTGCACTTGTACCCCAGAATTTAAGGTATAATAATAATTTTAAAAATGTCATTCTCAGGTCTCACACCAGAAAAATCAAAGCATAATTTCTGCATGTGGGAACTAGGCATCTCTATTTTTTTTAGAGCTTCCAGAGTAATTCCAACTTGTATCTAAGATTGAAAACTAACTCTTTAAAGTCTAGTTGTCACCTGATTAATTTAAGGATCCTTTCAGAGTCATGAAATAATTCACTTTTTGTACTTCTTTATGCCTAAAGTTACATATTTCTAGAATAAAGATTTTTGTGCACGTATTTTTTTATTGCATTTTAGGTTTGAGGGTACATGTGAAGAACATGCAAGATTGTTGCATAGGTAAACACGTGGCAGTGTGATTTGCTGCCTTCCTCCCCCTCACCTATATCTGGCATTTCTCCCCATGCCATCCCCCCCAACTCCCCACCCCACGCTGTCCCTCCCCTATTTCCCTCCGACAGACCCCAGTGTGTAGTGCTCCCCTCCCTGTGTGCACGTATTTTAAAAGGGCATGTGGCTTGTATTTTTTTTTCTTTGCAACTTAATGTGATGATTAATATTCCAAATTTGCTACCGATTTTCATTACTACTTAGTATTTTCAGGCATGGATGGCTCCATAGTTCAAGATTTCTGCCTATTTAAAAGCAGTCGCCTTAAGCATATTTTAGTCTGTCAGTAGATGTATATTCTTCCTGCTTTTAATAATGAAAATTTCATTTTAAGCTATAATCCGTAAAAAGGATTTCCTGGCAGAATGGTTTATATCATAAGAGCATATGGGAGTTAAGAATAATTATGCAGAGAGTATCTTTCTCCAAAGAGCTTAAAGCATTTTATGGAATTCATCTAATTAATGTTCACGCTATATCCATGAGAAAGCAGTGGACAGTGAAGCATGGCTGCCTCTGAAGTGAACTCCCATTCCATTCCTTGAGAGGGTAAGATTAAACCCAGCAAATGCAGAGTTAGTCTAGTCTACCACTGTTTGTCAGCCTGTGACAAAAGCTACATTTTATTACATTAAAATGAAGAGGAAGAAAAGCCAATCAGCTGAGTTACTTTTCCCTTTGGATTTCAAGTATCTTAACAATTACACAGGGAGGGGAGCACTACAAACTGGGGTCAGTTGGGGGGAAATAGGGGAGGGACGGTGGGGGGTGGGTAGCTGGGGAGAGATAGCAAGGGGAGAAATGCCAGATGTAGGTGATGGGGAGGAAGACAGCGAATCACACTGCCACGTGTGTTCCTATGCAACAATTTTGCATGTTCTTCACATGTACCCCAAAACCTAAAATGCAATAAAATAAATAAATGGGAAAAAAAAAAACAATTAAAAACAAAACTCTCAGTTCCTTTAACAATTCCAGATGCTCTGGCATTAAATAAATACAGACAAAGTTTGATTAAAATGTGGAGCTTCTCTAGTAGAACAAACAATATTTACATTGCTTTTCATTCACACAATAAATAGTAAGCATTGTTAATTTGTATGGGCATATTTACATCAACTCAAATGCTACCCAAATCTGACTGTGTACTTTTATCCCAGACAGCCTGACAGATGAAGATAATTTTATTATCATCGCAAGAAAAGCATTAATTAAATGCATACCTGTTAATACATTTTGATGGAGTAAAAGAGATAAAAGGATGGGATTTCATAATAGTTAGAAAGGCTGATTTAAAAACAAAAATAAGACAATACTTCAGTACCTCTTCCCCATTTTAAATCACTGTCTTTCCCACTGGGATCACGTCTTAACTTGACCTTATTTCCCTAACCTGGTCAGATTCTCTTCCGAATAAAATTAATGAAAGAATTCACAGAAGGCTTATGATTTCATTAAAATAGATAAAAAAGCTCAAACTTCATAAAAATTTATTGGCAAATTCAAAGACATAAAAGAGTACTTAAAAATTCTACAATGCATAATCTGTGACATCTTTTTATTTTAAAAACAAAGTATTTAGCAAATAACATTGTCTCTCCACATAGTCCTACTATGCTGACAGAAGATAAGCATAAGGGCAGTAGGTATTCCTCAAAGTCATCTATCCGTACATTTGAGATAAGATCAATTTATCTCATCACTTTCATAATAGGTAAATAACTAGTGGATACATTTTGCCTAAAAGCAGAATTGATTCTGATGATTGTCAATACAAATTTAAAACATCAAGTCTATTTAGAGAAGTAAAAACAAAGGTACCAACAAATCAATAGTAAGATCCTTTGATGTTCATCTTTTAAGATTCTCCATTGTACTAACTCTTGACTCATATTTTCCCATGTAAAGTAACTGCTTATTAATTTGACATTGAATTACTTGAAATTCATAATACCAGCTAACTAACTGGCTAAGCTCTTAAACATATTTTCTTATATATACTCAACATACAGCTGAAAATTGTAGACTATTTCATGGGAAATTTATCCTGACTGAAAGTGATAGCAATGTCATATAAAACCTTCATAAAATTTAAATATACACCATTGCATAAAATTAAAACAAAATAATAACACTTGAATTTCATTTTAGCTTTTGAGATTTGCTAATCTTAATTATTAGATGATCATGGGCTTCAACATAGAAAAACATATAAATCCCATTACTGCGTATATACCCAAAGGATTATAAATCATTCTACTAGAAAGATAAATGCACATATATGTTTATTGCAGCACTGTTCACAATAACAAAGACTTGGAACCAACCCAAATGCCCATCAGTGATAGAATGGATAAAGAAAATATGGCACATATACACCATGAAATACTATGCAGCCATAAAAAAGGATGAGTTCATGTCCTTTGCAATTTAATGTCCCTTTGGATGAAACTGGAAACCATCATTCTGAGCAAACTAGCACAGGAACAGAAAACCAAATACCACATGTTCTCACTCATAAGTGAGAGTTGAACAATAAGAACACATGGACACAGGGAGGGGAGCATCACACACTGGGCCTGTTGGGAGATGGGGGGCTAGGGAAGGGGTAGCGTTAGGAGAAACACCAAATGTAGATGATGGGTTATAGGTGCAGCAAACCACTATGGCACATGTATACCTATGTAACAAACCTGCCCCTTCTGCATATGTATCCCACAACTTAAAGTACAATTAAAAAAGAAAAACATATAAAAGGAAAAGTGTACAAATCATTTTAAAGTCAATGATTGATAATTTCTTACATACCTTATAAGGACTATTACCATACTGTTGGTTTTACTTTTCTAGAGATGCTTAGGGACTAATTGGATTATTTTGAAACAATCTCTTTTACTACAAAAGAAAAGAATTTGTAAAGGCAAATCTCTATAGCCAATCAGTTAAGAAGTTACTTATTGAATTCCAGAGAGTGTTCCATATTATTCTGTGATAGTGAATGTGGCAGTGGGTGCAGCGGGATCTTAATGGAGGAAACGTGGTTCTGAGTAGTTTAAGAATCATATGGGCTAAAATTACCATGATAGCTTAATTAGCAACACCACCTGAAGTAGAAACTGTCTATATAATTTCACGCAGAATCAAGTTACTTTTCAAATGGTTTCTCCCCAGGATGTGTTCCTATTTGTTGCAAATTCTTACCACAACCTTATGGCTAATGGGTACTCAAAATCCAGAAATGGAGAATTTGCACCTCAGAAGAAAGTCACAATTTTAAATAAATACTACAACTCCTGGACACTTCTCAATTTAATGTGACTCCATAGTGACCATATCGATAAAACCTCTTCAAATTGATAAATAGAATAGAATGTCCAATTGCATATCTTGGACAATCCATGCACAATTAGAAACAGATGTAACAAAGGCTTTCAGATACATGACTGGGAAACTATAAGAGCCACAGCTGCACAGTACTCTGAATCTGTTTTAAAGTGTACATTTTAAACACCTTAAATGCCTTCTAAAACTTAAGAACAAAAATTGTTGAGGTAATTTTGATGACTTCTACTTAATCTTTGTCTTTCTCAGAAAAAATAGGTTGAACACACATACAATGATGATCGATAATTTTGTTAAAATGTTCAAATCAAAAACAGGTCCCATCTAAAATTGCTTATTTATGTATACGATAAGCATGAGTAACCCAAAGGAAATCTTCACGAAATTACCTTAAATGCTAGTTTTTAACATCCTTTTAATGAGCCATTGTGTGTTCCCTTAAGAAGAAAACTACCTCAGGTATTTGACTATTTAAAGGATTTATTTTACTATTAAAAGATTCCTTTTTACATAACACCAGTAACCCTGGTGATAGTAAAGCTTTAGCCCTTGGTTAAACTCTTGCTTTATAATGTATCATATTCTCATATTGTACAGAAGCTGTACTTTCCAATACAATAGCCATTAGCCACATGTGGCTATATAAATTTAAATTAATTAAAATTAAATAAAGTTACAATTTCAGTTCTTCATTCCCACTAAGCACATTTCAAGTTCTCAATGGCCGCATTATAGTGCATTTCTAACACTAAAAATTTCTATAAGACAGGGCTGGTATAGCGACTGATTCTTTGTCTATCTCTGCCACTACTTTATCCCTTGTGAGGAGCGCAAGGGTTGACCATAATGGGTTGTATATAACTGGCACATTTAAGTGCTCAAAAATATAATGAACCAATGAATAAATCTTGTTATTATTACCACCGATACTGCCATACATAAAATACCTTTCAGATTAAAAGTGCTTTTACCTACCAGTGATTTCCAGGGGCTGGGGTGGGGCAGGAGACTGACTGCAATGGGAGTGCAAGCAAACTTTTTGAGGTGATAAAAATATTCTATATTTTGATCATGGATGTGGTTGTAGGCTTGCATATATTTGTCAAAAACCATCAGCTATACGCTTAAACAAGGTGATCTTTTTCTGCATGTAACTTATACCTCAATAAAACAAAAAGGAATCGGAAAGAGAGAAAATCGACACTTTTATTTGCATTTTAAAATTTTATTCTTGACTTTTACAGTGAATAAACCTGATACTACTAAAAAGCAATAAAAATATTTAGAAATGTAGGATGCATCAAGTTTGTGTTGGATGTCAGGCAACTTAGGGGCATAGATTTCTAAAAAATTGTCATGGGTTAACATACTGCTCAGGGAAGATGCTAGCAGGTCTCACTGGGAAGATCCCACCCTCTAATCTCACCCCCACCCCACTGATTCTCTAATCACTTTTGATTTTACCATCTGTTCCTCCTGGCACAACAAAGGTTCAGAAAGAAAAGTGACAACTTCAATAACCTTGTCTTCAACGATACTTTGAAATTATTAGAGGTAAAAAAATCAATTCTGTTGATTTAATCCACTATTTATTGAGTGCTTATTCATGAAGTATAAATTCATGGCTATACCAGTCTGACATGATTTCACTAATATTATATGAATCTAAAACAGTGGCTGGAAAAACGCATGATCAATTCTAATTTCCACATTGCACAAAAGTTGACAGTCATGCACTGACTGTTCTGAGAAAATCCGAGGGTTAACTTGGAATTGGGATCATGATTTATTGATCACATTCCCTGGAAACTAAACCTTGTGATAAAATATGCCAAGCAATTTGGTATGTGCAAAGAAACATAAGACTTCTGTGAGCCGTTCCTTTCTGGGTACAGCAGGACCTTGATTGGGGGATTTCTATTTGAAAAATCTCCTTCTCACCATGATGGTCAAAGCCTGATCCAGCCTGTTAATCTTCAGAGCAGAATTCAATGCACAGCAGTTTGCACTATCCTTTTACTTTAATAAATGCCAGTCGCTGTTGCCTCTCTGGTGTCTTTTAATTCAATGTCATTACTTTGTGTTTGTTCTCTCCGGTGATGTTTATCACAAAGAGCACAAAGGGAACAATTTATGCATTAAAGGTATGTCTCTGCTCATCAGAATAAATTATCCCTATAAGGGTCTGCAAAAATAATCCCATCTACTTTTCTTGGTGAATATTGAGTAAACCATTAAAAGGGCGTTGAAGCATTTATCTTCTCATGAGAATGAAGACCTTCATGGTCATCCTCCTCCTAGGACTGAGAGAAATGCTGATTTCTCCTCACGAAGGTTATGAAGGTAGTGTATCATCTTTATGCCTAGCATAGGTTAAGTTTCTCAATCTCAAAATTGAAGAAATGTTTCAGTTTATTAAGTCCATGAAGAAAGCTTGTCTTTTTCTCTCACATTCTAGTCTATAAGCAGCACAGCTGTGTCTGGGTTCTTAGTTTTTTTTAGAATAAGGATGATAGTTCTGTCTTCGATGAGGGCCTGAGCTCTAGGCCTCTGGATAGCAAAAGTCCACATAGTGGACATAATACACCTGAATTTAGTTTGCCCATGTATTCCCCTTCCTTTCATTAACCTGTCATTGAAGAGGTTATCTGTCTTACAGTATGTGAATTAATGTGAGGAAGGAATGAGAAAGCAGATATAAAGTACCTGGTCGCTATGATCATAATATACAATTTATAAATGATAGCTCTAATATTAGTAATATTATTGTAATTAGTGTACTTGCTCTATTTCAACTGGTTTATTCATTTAGCTTTCTCCATATATATAGTAAGCCCCAAAGCATTTTTTGTTGTCCTCTTCCTCCAGCCTTTCTGTCCTATGGAAAGTGTTAATAGTTTATGGCTATGGAAATTATTTCTTTAGTTCATTGTGATCAATAGTTTGGAAGTTAAATCTATTTTTATAGCTGTTTTTCTCCTTCAGAGCATATTTTCAATTTAACTTAGCAAACAGGCACTGTTTTTAATTTCAAAACAAAGTAATGCATAAACAAAAACTCTAACCCCAAGAGGTTCTTGATTTAGCTCTGCTCTATGTATCCTCAACCAAATACCTAAATTTAAGAAATGGAGCTTAATGTCTTTGTCTGTCAGGTGAAGCAGTTGAACTGCATGACACCTAATGTCTCTGCCATCTCTAAAGCTACTGTTTGGTATTCAGCGATTTTAGTTAGCCACACAACAAAGTTTTTAAGCAATTTTAACACCCTAAGCAAATACACCCACAGAGTGAGGATTTTGGCAAACTATTATAGTGCTGGAATGGACAGAGCTGGAAAATACGAGCTCCTCAAAACAAAATCTTACCTTGCCTATTTTAGACACAGCTTTTTAAGAGCAAAGAATCAAGTTTTGGACTCCATGTTTGGGTCCCTTTCCACTATCACTCCCTTCATGGAAGCCATCTTTCTCTCTCCTGGATTTTCCCCTCTGGGATCCCCTTCCTCACTCTCTCTTGGAAGCCTGTCTTCCCCTCCTAAACTCCATCTCTCTCTATTCCCTTCTACTCAGTGTGGAAGCTGCTTTCCTCTCCTGGATTCCATCTTTCTGGATTCTCACACTCGGTATGAGAGTTAGCTGTTTCTTTCTCTCTCCTTCTCCTGTTTCTCTCTCTCTTTAAATAAAATCACTTTCTACAAACAAACAAACAAACAAAAAGAATCAAGTTTTATTTTTCTTAGTTTCTTCTCAAGGTATATACTAGGGCTTTTCTTATAATAAGTGGATGGTAAATAATTGCTGAATAAATTATGGTGAATCTTAGGCTTATAGAAACACAGAATTTGGGATTACCTGTGTTCATTATTGAAAAATTTTTAAATTAACTAAACCATTTTCTGAGGATATTTATGAAATCAGTTGGCCTCACATTTGCCTTGAATTTGAAGTTTTATATTCCTACACTTAAATCAACAGTACTTTTTCTCATTATCTTCATTTCTTCAGACTTCTTTTCCCCTAAGATAGTTGATAAAATTCCTTCTGCCCACACTAAATCTTTAAAAACACAGAGAGTAGTTGGAAAAACTTGTGTTTTGCTATGTATGTCTAATTGGTATTCTGTATAAAGATATGATCGTAGTTCTCTTGAATCCAGATGCTGCGTGGGGGTTAAATTTTATAGATTCAGCCATTTGCTAAGAAAAGTAAGGTCAAAATTTTAGGGTAAGAATATGACAATGATTTAAACTTGCATAGTATATTTCAGTTTATAAATTTCTTTCTAGACTAATATTTTGTTTAATTTTTACAACAAAACTGAGATGTAGACAGGTGTGCTACTTTATAGAAAAAGCTAAACAAACTAAGATTCAGGAAGATAAGTAACTTATTTAAGGTCACACACTTAGTTTTTTGGCAGAGACATAGGCTCCAGCTTCAAGTTCAAAATCCTTTACACTGTACCACAATTACCCCTTCTTTACATCCAAAACACTACCTAGAGATGCACCAGCTAAAAGTGTTTCTTGTTTTATTCTAAAATAATCACGTATATCAGAGATATTAGAAGTTGAGAATTAGCAGAATGAAATTTTGACAAAACCAACAAGATGCAAACTGAGATAGTTTTATAATAATAGTACCTCTTTTAATAAATTACAGAGTAAATAGTTTACCAAATGATGGGTTAAAGAAAACTTTCAGTCAGAAGATGGAATCTGCTGTTTTATCCAAAGATATGTGGTTTTTATTAATCTTATACATCCATTTTATTTTAAAAGGTACATTTTATGTTACCATCCTGGGATCAAACTAACTGTAAATAATAGGACCTTAAGTAAAGAAATCCTTCTACTGGGATAAGGATGAATATGTACATCAGTTTTCTCTTTTTCCTTTGCTTTTTAACTTGTGTTAGGCAATTGACAGAATATGTTTTTGTTGTTTTCTGATCCCGATTTTATTCTTTGTCATATTTCTTTTCTGCCAAACAAATGCAGCATGGTTCAACAGAAAGAGTGTTCCAAATCTTTAATCATTATGAAAAACACAGTACCTTGACCTTGTATTTTAAAGTTAAATGGAGTGGCATTATAAAAATTAAATTGGTTCTTGCTCATTTCCATAATATCCTCTAAAAAGCCTTGCCTAGCCTAGAGTGGATGTCCTATTTCTTTATCTTTCTTGATGACCTCTCATGCCTGCAAGTCAGCTCGTTTTTCTTTGCTGAAGACTGCACCCCACTGCTACATGCACTCTAAAAGTTCCATTAAAATCTAGGGCATCATCACTCATTTTTATCTGCAGCAGGCTGCTGAACAGTGCCATACCAGCAACTGCATGCAAACTAGTCTCAAAGGACAATATTAGTTACATACATTGTCATCCTGTAAAGAGAAGATTCCACCTGGACCTTACCTTATCTCACAGAGCGTATCTAGCCTTTCAAACATGGCTCCCAGTGTCAGCACTATGAATGGGTCTCTTGCAACAGCAAGGATTACTTAAAAAGCAATTTACCAGCAAGAAATTAGCTTTTTATAGGACACCCTTTATTAAACTTGGTGTGAGATGAGCTAGCATCCTGAATTTTCCCTTGCGCCCACTGAGACCACACGGGCCAAAAGCTGTTTCATTTTAAATACTGTACTATAAAAAATTGTATGTATTCCCTTCTGGTCTTGGTAAATTCTTTCTTGGGATGGATGTGTTATTAGGATAAGAAGGCTTAAGAGTTTAACAGTGGGCTAGGATTTGGCACTGCTCCTGTTGTCCTGAAATGTGAATAAATGTTTATGTAACTTATTCAATGAGATGTTCCCTAACCACTGGGAATTTTTCATTGATTGGGGACACCAGAGGATAACTACAGAGATGAAAGAGATCAATGAAAGGGCTGGGGTATAAAGATAAAAGAGTAAAGAATATAAGTGCCTTTTCCTTTTTTATTATTTCAAATATAATTTTTCTAAACCAATAGCAAGCTATTTCTGTGGGAATGAATAAAAAAAGATAATGATAATATCAAATACCATTATTGTCGAATTTTATGACTTATTTCTCCATTTTATATAACTTGTAATACCAACATTAAATGGTATTAAATAAGATACCCATATACATGGTACTCTAAATAATTTTGACAAACATTTTACTCCTTGTCTAATGAAGTGAAGTGAAGCACTTTAATGAAGTGGTGGGTGTAACGGTCTCAGAAACCTTCTGAAGACAGATTTCCTAAGTCTTCCAAAAAACCCTAGCTTTAGACAGTCGGTGGGGTGCAGGTGGTTAGATTTTCAGTAAAAGCACATAAGTCCTGGGTAAATTCTCCAGATATAATAAGACTGACCCTGAAAGATCTTTGTTTAATGATTCTGGATACCACTCTATCATATCTATGAAATAGTATTCATTCTTCCAACAAATATATATCTAGAATAAAATTTGCAATATTTTGTATAAAATAATTTTTTTCTTAGAGATTTAATTTCCATGGTTATTTCCTAGACCTGTCTGGATGGTGTCACCAAGGTGAACTTTGGCCTAAATGATTTTCCCTCATTTATTAAGTAGTGTGAAGACAAAAAATAATAAAATAAATGTTGGGAAATTGAGAGGTATGGTGCTTCAGTTATGGAATCTATTTTACATCAAATAAATAATAATGAGTCCCAAACCAAAATGTCGGATTTGTAGTTTTAATTAAGCAAATACACCTTTTGTAGAACCTTTGGTTTATTAAGAGCTCACGGTCAAACTTTTTAGTAATCTATAACCATGAATACTTCCTACACTAGTTTATCAGAAGCCGTTATTACTACATTTTCCAGAATTTTCAAGGCAAATGTGGTGACATGAATAGTTCCCCCTGAATATTCACATTGATCTGAAACCCTGAATGTCACCAGATTTGGAAATAGGGTCTTTAAAGATGTAATTAGTTAAGAATTCCAAAATGACATCACCATCAATTTAGGGTGGGCTCTAAATCCAATGACTGGTATCCTTATGAGAAAAGAGAGGACACAGAAAGACACACAAAGAAGAGGTTTATGTGAGGTCAGGAGCAGATATTGACGTTGTGCTGCTTGAGTCAAGGGACTCCTGGGGCTACCAGAAGCTGGAAGAGGCAAGGAAGAATTCTTCCCTAGAGCCTTCACAGGGACAATTAACCTTGATTTTGGACACTTAGACTCAAGAATTGTGAGATAATAAATTTCTATTAAGCCACCCAGTTTGTGGTAATTTGTTAAACCTGTGCTAAAAAAAAAAAAAAAAAAAAAAAAACAATTGCAGGGAGTCTGGTTGTTACTATCCTATATTGCCGAGTGTATACACAATTTGTTTTAGCATCCATTGGTCTCCAAGAGACATGTCAATTTTAAAGGATATAAAAAACTGGTAGGCTTTAGATCCAAAGATTGACTAGAAGTTAAGATTTCAGGCCAAATACATAGCAACACAGGTTTGAGGGGTGAAGTGGGAGGAAATCTTTTAAAGTCAACAATTCATTTTCTACTTACTGTTTAGTCATTTATTATAGATGATACAAACAGCTCACCCTTGAAGTTTAAACATTATGAACCTCATAAATTTTAAAAATTAGAATAAAGTCTCTCAATATTCAGCTAACAGTGAAGTCTTTAATCTATACGGATGATTAAAATGGAGAGAATTTATGTTAGCTGGAAAATTAAGACTATTGAAAAATTTTTCTTTCAGCTATTGCCCCATATAATGATAATATTTTCACAAATATGTAAGATAACACTTGCTAAAAAAATTTCTCTTATGCATGTGAAAATTTAGAAACAGGCCACTATTACTAATCAGGGTGATTTGCTACTGCCCATTTGAGAGCATAAGAGTACAATGGACTTGGGTGTGACTATGAAGATATGCCTTCAGTAAGCAGGGTAGCTTACATCCCTGAGAAGTAAATGAGCATAGATGTGCTCTCCTCAAAAGCTATCCCTTCCCACCAGGGGTGTTCATAAATGTTGAGGCCAGGTGGAAAGAATTGGAATAGAATGTATCTTTGCAAAAGATATAAAGAGGGTAATATGAATACAGAATTATGGAGCCTTGAAGAGAAAAGGAACAATGACTAGCATGTACTGAGTACTGACTTTGTGCCAAATCTGGTTGAGCCTTTTTAATACATACCTTTATTTAATTCCAGCAACTGTTCTCCAGTATGAATATTACCTATTTTACTGATGAGGTAGGTGATTGGGGCTCATAGGGTTAAAAAGTTGCCTGAGTTTACACAGTATGTGTGGATTTAAACAATGTGCTTTGCCTCTCTTTTGTACTCTTGGACCTAAAAGACCTTACAGTGTGGTTGTATAAAAAAAATGGATAGACTTGAAAGTTTTAGTATGAATAAGAGACTGTAGTATAAAAACATTTTTTTAAACTGTAGATTTAATGAAGGCTCAAACATGTTGCATGAGAATAAGTGCTACAGGAGATAAGAGGTGGGAGAATCATTTAAGTGTTCACATAGGAGTGAGGCTGTGAGCTGAAGATGGAGGATTAAAAGAGAAGCAGGGTATTAGCTTATGTGGAGTCTATGTGAAGGAAGAGGCAGCAGAACTTCTGGCATGAAACATGAGCGTAATGGAACCTGAGGATTCTCCTAAGCAGGTAAAAGTGGGAAAGTTGAAAAGTTTGCATGAACCCAGAATATGAAAGTCAGAATATACAGATTAACTTGAGCCTGTGAGGACTAGAAAGCCACTGATATGTTTTGAGCTGGTAACTAATGTAATAAACCTGATATATTTCATGGGGAGATTAATAACATAGTGGTATGATGAGAGATCGGTAATGGGGAGATGGGAAGCAAGCTAATCCAATATACAAACATGAATAAATCTAGAAACAAATAGAAACAGAGGAAGTAGAAAATAACAAGAGGAAGGAAAAGATATCCATAAGATTGCACATGACTAGAAAGGCACAGGAAGAGGTCAAAAGTGTCTGAAGGATAATTGAATATACAGAGAGTTAGTTAACTGAATATAAAGAGAGTTAGTCAATCTTCTGGCTGCCATTGCTGGGTGTCTCTGGCAAACAAGTTGTTTTCCAAGTTCATGGCCTTTGAAGTACCCTCCATTACAATCAGTGCCTTTTTTTTGTAACACATAACTTTATCATAATTTTGTTTTATGAGACATAGGGCAAAGAGGCAATATGCATTTTTAAATTATTGGAATCTATGTATATCTTCAAATTAATAGATATAAATGATTGTTAAAATTCCTCACAATTGAATTAATTCTGTTGACTACATGCTCAATAAAAATTAGTTCATTATTCTCTAGAGAAAATGAACAGAAATTAATATTTTTGTTTGGAGAAACACTTAAGTCTATAGGCCTGAAAGGGTTAATACAATTAATGCATTTTAAAAAGTCTATCTTACTCTCAGATGATAACTAATTCACTTGAAGAACTTAGTTTAATACATTTAGAGGGTCTTTGGAGTTCTTCAAAAGAAGTTGCTATAGAGTTCCAGGGTATTATAATCATTATTAATTGCAGCATTTTAAAGTTCATACCAGATAAGCTTCCAAGAAGAATGACCCAAATTTATTTGAAAGGTCACATAAACATATTTTACTTATCCAACCACATGAATAAAAATAGGGAACCATGAAAAAATCCAGCTCAACTAGGTAGGTAGTATGATATATTGGAAATGAGTCCTTGGATTTAAAATCTGAGGGCTGATTTCCTCTTTGATTCTTGCATGTACCAGTTGTGTGATTTTAACTATATTGCTTAATCCTCATATGTCTCAATTTCTCAGCTGTAAAACGGGCATACTAATGTTTGTATTACCTCAGTGAGGACAAATATTTTTGTTTGATGTTGTAATACCAACAACTAGAACTGTGTTTGACATAGAGTGGAGGCTCAAAAATGTTTGTAAAATTAACATGTGAGTGAATGAATAATGAATGTTGTGGGCATTCAGTAACATGAAGCACATGAAAGTATATATATTTAAATTTTGCATCTATAGCTGTTAAATACTATCTGGATATTTTATCTATTATATCTGTATAATGAAAATAACTATACAATGCTGTGCTACTTCCCATTTCTTTCCAATTCTGCATTCAATGACATCACACTTGTAGCTTAAAATTGGCTATGCTGAAGCATTTGTGCAACAAAATTTGCCAAATGCTACAAATCAGAATCTCTCTCTCCCCCAAGAGCCTCTTGTTAAACATTTACCAGCAAACCACTGTTCCAGGTCCTCATTATCTATCCTCTGCTTATACTTTGCTGTCTTCTATCTTCTCTACAACTTTTGCTGAAGTAGTTCTGAAATACTAGCAGTCACCAAAATAATCAGGCTCTCTGCGTCACTGCACAATCACCACGTCGCCTGGAAAATTTCTCTCCCAGAAATATGTATCATCTCTTAGCTAACTCTTACTCAGCTATCCTTGAAAGCAATCTCTGACTATCCCAAGTTAGACTTGGGTACCTCTTCTATGTCTCTGGCTATCACTCAGTGGTTATCACCATGATGGTGTTATCCTAATGTATGATAATAATTGCATATTTACTTGTGTGCCTCCCCTAAGAGCTTTGAAGTACAGGGACTGTCTTATTCCTAATTATAGTTCTATATCTTGCTTCTACAGAAGCTACCCAATAAATGACAGTTCCATGAACAACTCAAAACCCCAATCTGGTTTTGTACGTGTTGGCAACACAGGAAGGCTAAGTGTGTTATTAGTCCAAAAAATGTAATGAATAGACACAGTCACTCTTACCCAGGCCCTCTTTGCTTGACATAATTTCTTGAATATTAGTGGGGGAATCCTTTAGACTAATCTACACAATTAGTTATAATGCTGCTGGCAATTACCCAGACATTTACAATGAAGATCATTGGCTTAATACAAATCATTGAAACCTGTGACAGATCAAGTCAATATTAATTCCTGATACTTTTCTTGTGACATTTTAAGTCATCTCTGTTTTGTCTAAAAATCTTATTCATAGAACAGCCACCTACAGGGCCACCCAGAATGGCTCATTGAGCTAACACATTTCTTTTGTATCTTTGTGTATGAAGGGATCTAGAGAAAAACTATATTATTACTGTTTTTCCCTCTTGCCTCACACAGGTCAGTTGTTGCACCAGTCATTATCTGTGTCCCTTAAGATCTGGTTCACGTCCTCCTGCAAACTACATTTCCCAGACTCATTTGCCAATGCACTTTTCTGGATGGAATAAGGTTAATGTGTACCACTAGCAGGAAACTAAATGGCAGGGGAAATAGAATACAGGGTATTTCTCCTCTCTGCCATGGAAGGTATTTTCTGACTCATGGCTGGACCTTCTCTGGTGTTTCAGCTTCCTGCTGGACACATCCTCCTTCTGTGGTTAGAGCTCCTGCCAGACAGCCCCCACCAGATCCTAGCTCCCATGAGATGACTTCCAATTCTGAAATCTCATAGTGTCACCTTGGGCTTAAAGCACCAGCCATAAGTGAGAATGGCTTCCTGCGGTTGCTAATCCCTTGATTGTTTTTATCACATCTTATTTGGCTTCTCAGGTCTCCCATCATCTATGTAATCAATTTCCTCTATTAAATTCCCTCTCTTGGTACTATTTGGAGGGCTTCTTTTTATTATTATTATTTTAAAAAAACATTTTTTCTTGATGGTACTGCTATCTTATTTGGTGATGAAAATCAAAATCAAAATATTCTAAATTATCTTTGGCTTCCTATTTTATCTGACTCCTCAAATCTAATCAGTTGTCAAGCCTTCCATCCTTTCCACTTCCATTAACTTCTTTCATTTCTGTTCTCATTCCTGGGACAACAATGTGGCTGCCATTGCCTTTTTCCAGAAATAGTGCAGTATCTGTTAATTGGACCTTTTGTCTTCAGCCTCTTTCCCTTCTCTGTTTATTAGGAACGTGAATCATAGAAAGCTAGCTTGGACGGATAGAAAGATAGAAGGGATTATTGTAAGGTTTGAGGTGAAACAATAAGAAATCTCTGAGGAATTCAATAACAGCATTTGGCATACCTCTGAGTATCACAAAGAATGACCATATAGGTGGTGGTCCTGGATTCAAGGCATCAGCACAAATCTCATCAGTAAGAGTTCAAGCAATTTCACTGCAGTTCTCTTCCATTCATGTGCCTCAGTTACTCCCTAGGTGTCTGCTTCATTTGGCTTTGCAACTACCTCACTGCTACTGTTCATTTAATTTATGCTCCTTTGTAATTCTGGCTTGTACATAGCTTTCAAGGCTACAACGCTGTCATTTACTGAAGCTATAAAGCTTCTGTATCTTGTGAAATTCTTGGGTTTTTCCAAAAATAGAAATCTGATTGGTCAGCTAATTTTTTGATGCCAAGCTCTGGTTTCAATCAACCATGGAGTGGACACAGTTACAAAGGGCCTGAATGCAACCTTTTACTGGGACAGGACACAGGGCAGTTCATTTAGGAAAAGAGTGATAATCTGCTGTCTAAACAAGGATATTTTTGAGAGCAAAAGGAGGCACAATAAATAATTACATAAGATAAACAAGTAGAAACTGGGATTGTTCTGACTAAACTGCCACTTGCAGTCAACATCTAAACTACTCCAGGCAGGCAACTATTGTAAATTGAGTCCATTTCCACTTGTGAGTGTTTCTACTGCTCTTTGTATATACGCTGAATATCTCTTTCTCAATGTAGAATGTCATTCATTCTTCCCTAACATCAGCCTGATTCTACTGCTAATTCATGTGTGTGTTGAAATATTTTTTTCTCCGTGAAGCCTTCCTTGATTTAGCTAGCAGGAAATTAGTCTTTGTATAATAAATGTAAATTGTACTACAGCTGTACATTCTAGGGCCTGTATTTATTTTCTATTTGATATTATAATTCTTATGCATGTATTTTGTGTAACACGTGTAAGTTCTTAGGGAGAATGAGCCATATTTAATACACATTTGTATACTCCACATGACCTAGCCAGCACCTTGCTTATACAGTCGGTAGGCAATTAATATTTATTAAGGGAATGATTGCTGAGTTTTCTGAAAACATCATTCTTGCTATTGTTTTCTTGAGCTCACTCAATTATTCTGGATCCTGATGCCTATGAAATGCAAAAAAGATATTGATCATGTCTAAATTAGAAGTGTAGTGAGATAAACCGAAATAAGAGGATTGGAAGTTACCATATTTACATAATCAGGAGAATGTTTAACTGGAAATAAGATAGAAGACATTTTGCTCCTGAAGAGATAAACAAGGAATCCTAGATAATTGAAAGAAAAGGAATACATTTATTTCTCAATGGGTATTTGTTCAATCATACATAATTTATTTAGAAACATATCTAATTTGAATATACTCTTGGTTTCTATAGTATAATTCATAACACCATTTACAAGTTCAATTTAATCTATACGAAAATCATGGTGCATGTCAGTTTTGCTATTTTTAAAAGTGCTTCCTAATGAAAAGTTCTAATATTTTAGAAAGCATTTAAATTCTTAGATAAGAAGCAGTTAAATAGTAAACTTTCATTAGTACTTAATTGAGAAGCATTATATCACCCTTCTACATTTGTTAGTGTATGTAACATGAATCAAAGCCACCTGAAGTAATTTATGGGGTAATAACGTGCACTTTTAGTGTGAAGAATGTATGTTATTTAATTTCAATTAAAGTTTCCATTGTTCTTCACACAGGCCTTTTTCCCTTAATAATACAGATTCATTTCCATAATACTTTAGGTGATGTGTATGATCGCATGATAAATAGGTTTTAGCATTTTTAATACAACTATACATATCTAGGAATCCAAGAATTTGAAATTGACCCCTTAGGCCTCCACCAAATCAAGTATGTAAGACAAATATAAGCCTTTTGGTACAACTATAGTAGATTTATTTCATTCCAACAACTATGCCCCCTTTAGCTGTCACATATTATGACCTGGGAAAGTTGCCAACCTCTCTATAATACAGTTTTCTCACCTGATAAAGCAAGGAAGATCCCTACCTCCTACCTCCAAGAGCTGATATGATTATTAAAAGCCAGTTAGAATCTTCACATAGTAAGTGTTCAATAAATACTTGCCATTACTATTACTAGCAACACATGAAGAATGTCTTACAAGTAATAGTAACACATGAAGAATGCTGTAAGAACATAAGTGAAGGTCAGGCGGCAAGATGGAGAGTATTATCAAAGTGTTTGGAAAAGTTCTAGTTAGGTCAGAGATTAAAGATTAAAACATTTAGACCCACTTAACTTATAGACTAATTTTAACATAGTACTAACAAGCTTCATATTAGTACTACTAAGTAAACTCAAAATAACTAAGAATACTGAATGTTAAAATCAAAGCAGAGCCAGAATATCTGAGGCACATTCTCCTTTTGTGAAGGTGGTAGTTCTTAACACTCTTGTGATTTGCCTAAGATCTTAACATACTCTCAAACACATTGATCCTTTAATTCTAGAACAGTGTTTCTCAACCTCAACTACACTCTGGGATCACTCAAGGAATATTTTAAAATACTGATCTCTGGCCGGGCGCGGTGGCTCACGCCTGTAATCCCAGCACTTTGGGAGGCGAGGCGGGTGGATCACGAGGTCAAGAGATCGAGACCATCCTGGTCAACATGGTGAAACCCCGTCTCTACTAAAAATACAAAACATTAGCTGGGCATGGTGGCGCGTGCCTGTAATCCCAGATACTCAGGAGGCTGAGGCAGGAGAATTGCCTGAACCCAGGAGGCGGAGGTTGCGGTGAGCCGAGATCGCGCCATTGCACTCCAGCCTGGGTAACAGGAGCGAAACTCCGTCTCAAAAAAAAAAAAAAAAAAAAAAAAAAAAAAAATACTGATCTCTATGCCATTGGTTCTCCTACTTTTGTTCGGAGCCAACTCAGTTGGGGACCCCATGTGGTAGAGATGTCAGAGCAGAGCATGAAAATCTTCATGTGACATGGTTTGAATTTGTGCCCCTACCGAAATCTGATGTTGAATTGGAATCTCCTGTGTTGGAGGCAGGGCTTGGTGGGAGGTGATTGGATCATGAGAGAAGACTTCCCCCTTGCTGTTCTTGTGATAGTGAGTGATTTCTCACAAGATCTGGTTATATAAAAGTGTGTAGCTCTCTCTCTCTTCCTCCTGCTCCAGCCATGTAAGACATGTCTGCTTCCCCTTTGCCTTTGGCTATAACGGTAAGTTTCCTGAGGCCTCCCAGCCATGCTTCCTGTAGAGCCGGTGCAACTGTGAGCCAATTAAATGTCTTTTCTTTATAAAAAAAAAATACTGATGTCTGGGTTCTGACTCCATAGATTCTAATTCAATTGTTCTAGGTGTGATCTGGGCCTGGAAAAGCTCAACTGTCTCCCCAGGTGATTCAGATATGCAATCAAAGCTGAGAATCAACAGTTCCATCGATGCTTCTCAAGTTTTGACATGAATAAGAATCACTTGGAGACCTTGTTAAACCACAGTTTTTTTGGCTCTACTCCCAAAAACTCTGATTTAGTAGGCTTGGGGTGGGGCCAAGAATTTCTACTTCTAACAAGCTTTCAGGTAATGTTTAGCATGATGGCCTGTGAGTAGCAATGCTCTATTTCAGCATTCTTAACTTTGGAGAGTCAGAATCCCCTGGTGAGCTGGTCACTCCCAGACTGCTGGGCTATACAAGTTTTCAAGTGAGATCTGGAATGGGGTCCATGCAGGTCTAAGTTTCCAAATGATGCTAACACTGCTGATCCAGGGACCTCACTTTAAGAACCACTCCTCTACATACAAAGTACCTATTCTCCATCTGCATTTCCTTGGATTACTATGCCCTTGGATTAGAGAAACAAGTACATAAAGTAAAGGACATATATATTCTCCCTGTCTACTGGATGCATAGCTGCCCTGCACCCAGAAAGTATCTGACAACATTCACCAAATTGATGGATTGTGTGTTCTTCATTCTGCTTCTTATCTAATGTTTCTTTTATTTAACTAATGACAGTAATTCTCATTCGATTCTGATAGAACACTAAGATTTTGTTTGTGGAACCTGGCATAACCACTCATGGCAGGACATCAGTCTGTGAGCATTACCTAGGCAGCAACACCCAACCCTCCAGCTGGCCTGAGCAGCAGGTGTTGGTGCTGTTATTAATGTTGACATAAGGAGGCAATAGTTTTTCTGGCCATTGAAGGTATGTTGTGATTTAATTCATGAATTCCTTCAGTTTAGAGGTCTATTAAATTACCTTCTGTTATTCAATCTACAGTCATGAAATTTTAAACAAAAGAAAACACCTTTGTTTTAGCCTAATGGAGAACAATAACAAGGATCTGGGAATTCTACTATATTCTGTTTCACCTTAATGTCCTTGCACTTGTTCTGAAAGCCCCTCCCTTTCCTTCATGCTTCTGGATCACCCTTACTCATACATTACTTCTATTTTAGCATCCAGACGAAGATAGAACCACCTGAGTGAAGTCTTTCTCAAATGTCCTGTCTCTGGTCAGACTGCCTAGTTCTTGGTGTGCATTTCCATTATGGTGCTCATTCTACTGCATGAGAACTGGGTATTATTCTACTCACCTCCTCAAACAGCACAAGCACATGGGACAGTGGAGGTTTCTAGCTCATCTTTTTCTCTCCAGCATTTCCTAGCATTGCCTGGCACAGCTAAGGTACATAGGTAACATCTTGCACAAGAAGTTCTTTGAAGCACCAATCCCATCCTCTTTTATACTTCCTAGACTTTCTGAGACACTGCTGGATCCCTGACTATTTCTTCCAAACGTAGTGTTTATGCTTTTGATCATCAGTGATCATTTCACATGTGTGTGTGCTAGCCCTGACCATAAGCACCATGAGAATCTATTGCGTCCACGGTTTTATCATCAACATTCTTAGAATGTAAGGCGCATGCAAGTTCTCAGTAAATATCTGCCTGGTAAAATAAATAAGTTTCTTTAAAATGGCTTGTTAAACACAGATGAAAAGTAGAGAAAGAGCCAAGGTTTCAGTGAAGGAAATACTTAGGGTAAGTAGCTGTAAATGTTAACGTTGAGTGCAACACATAAGTCAACACAATAAGTCCTTGAGTAGAAGTATTATTATAAAATGTGATGGGAGCTTTTTGTGCTCCCATAAAATGCTTTTGGGGAGCAATACTTTTGCATTTAGAGACTATTTAGTATTTCTTTTGGAAATTACTTTGTTTGAATTCTGATCCATTTACCTGTTTTTTCCAAAGAATTTCTTCTTGGATATGTCTGGAAGCTCTTTTATACCTTTTGATTGGTTACTGTTTGGGCAAACACTCATTGTCAACTAGAAACTGATGAGTAAAGGGAAAAAATACAATTACCAATTTTAAAATAATTTGGAAGCATAATAAAAATGGATTAAATATACATTTCTTTTAAAAAGGGGCATAGGTAAGGGAGATGCAGGAGGCAAACAGGAGTTTGGAATCTCTGCTCAAAGTATTATGAATTTTTTATAATGTGTTTCAGGTCAACAAACATTGTCATCATTGCATTTTTTCCGAAAAGAATGTAAACTGGGAAAAAAATTCAGAGGGAAATTAAGACTTAAGAGATACCTAAGTGGAAACAAGAGGGAGGGGAAAAGAACACTTTATTGAAACATCATTTACTTCCTTCTCACCCTTAAAACCTACACTCTGCTAAAATGTGTTAACTGCAGCAAAATGATTAACTCAGTGAGTCTAGCATCCCTAATTCTGTGCCTTTCACCTCTTTAATGAAGCATACCCACATGCAGTGCAAAAAAAATGTTGAGGGGACAGCCTCATGCATTTAAAACACTGTAAAATTTTTAAAGAGCCTGCATTTTCACATTAATTGCCCACCACAGCACAACTTTGGCTATCGGCATCTCTTAGATACTACAGTTTTCCAGATAGGTGAGACCTAACCCTTAGTGCGTCAGCATTTTCATTTTAATTATTGCATTAAATGAAGCTTTTCAATAAATGTGTTATATATATATGGATACAATTCCTTAAACAGAATATTTGTGTCAGTATTATTTTGGTAACATTATGAAGGAGTGTCATAGGTGATGATGAAGGTGTAAGTGTGGGAAGTAAATGAGATGTGTAACTAACTAGGAACTGGCCTGGAGGCAGTGCCAGAAGAATATCCAAGAGCACAATAGGAAGCAGGAGTACAACTTCCTAGGATAATGCCTTTCAGAAAATCTCCCTCTGTTTTGTTGCACATAACTTCTTTATCTTACTTAGTTCATTGTGTAATAAGGTAGAAGTAGAAAGAGCATCCTTCAAAATTATTGGAAAGTGGCAGAATGTTTCTTTGGGTGGATGGCTTTGCAAAATCTTGAAAGTGTTTCGTCCTCAATATCAAATGAGATTTCTGCTAGCATAATGTCATGACTTTTCCCCCCTTCTAATACTATACAATATTAGATTTCACACGGAAATCACTCCATCCATCCATTTGACAAATATTTATTGGGTACCTGTTTCATGTGCTATGTACTGAGAATACACCCATGAACATGACAGATAATATATCTGCACATAATTTACAGTTCAGTAAGAATTACAGCTTAGCTTCTTCTGGTCTTACTCCAGATAAAGACCCCTTTCCCTCATTCCACTCTCTCAGGGTGCAAAACTTAATAAGTCGGCATGCTTAATACTATTAGATCTAATTGCCCTAAGAACATCATTTTCTTCCCATCACACCTTTTTCAAAAGCATTTCATGGTTTCTTTTTGCATAGAGGTTCACATTCAGGCTCCTCAGACTAACAACTCATCCCACTGTAAATCTGTATTAATCATATTCTAATTGACACCTTTTGTCCCTCAACATGCCACTCTGGTCACTGCTTGGCTGCTCAACATACCACCCACGGTCTTTGCAGGGGAGCTCAAGTCATTTGTTTGTTTCTTTCTTTTGAAGACACATTTGTCTGAGACTTGGGAATTTGTACATTTTAACATGCAGAGTGACTCTGATATACCACTACTTTATCTATAAACTCTGCTTACAACCCAAGGCCAATTTAGATCCTACTCTTTCTAGAAAGCATTCATTAACTGTTACTTCTCATCATGATTTCTTCATTCTTTAAAGTAAAATAACACTTATTGTCTCATCATGTATTTTGGCATATGTAGTCCCAAAGCTATATAATTATACCTATTTCATAGACACAGGTTTTATCACTCCATTGAGAAAACACGTTCTATATAAGAAGCATCTATTACCTTGGATCTGTATTGAACCTCTCCATCACACCTAGAATGGTGCTAAGTATATTTTCAGCACACAATGAGTATTCATTTTATTTTAATGTCATGACTCTTTTAGCAACTTTTGTGAGTTGCATTTCACTTTTTCAGTCTCTGAAGTAATTACTTCACAATAGGTCTGAATGAATGAATTAACCCTTAGAGTGTCCATTTTGTCTAAAGAAGGATCGCCTGCTTTTGCAAGAGCCAGCATCTACTGTTCTCCCTTGAAAAGTATTAACCGTAATGTAGGTAAAATATTTGTGAAATATTAATTTTGTTTTTTAGAGACATCTTTTTTTTTCTTTTTTCTCTGGGAGGGCTTTTCTTTCTTTTATAAAAATAATTTCAAAATTATTATATGGTTCTCTTGTGATGAGAAAGCACATTCAAATTTTTATTTAAGCAACTTGAACACACATCAAATTGTTCCCTTTGACAAAAAGAGAAAACTACTTGTCTGGGCTCACTAGATTACCATGTACTATGTCACAATAAATATATTTCTCAAACCAAACATGAAAATTTAATTATCTTGAGCTACATAATTGTTCTCCTTGGGCTTCTTGCCTAATTTTAGATCAAACTGAATTTATAAGATAATCTTTGAATTTTAAACACATTATTTTTTAAGCCAACAAATTAAAATTCCAATTGTAAAGTATTAAAGTGCTCTCTGTGGTTTAAAATATTCAAAGCACTGTGGTTTAAAATATTCAAAATTATATAATAGTAATCTCAGGGCTTTTCAGTTTTAAGGTATTTACATTTTAGTCAAATGTGATTATAATTGTATTCATATATTTCTTACACGTTTCAAAACTTGTAAAATAATTATCTTATTTGTTCTAAAACTTCTTTATGTGTGTTGTAATTTGTCTCATCTCAGTGAAATTACATGCAGCAAGCTTTTTTCTAAGTCTTGTATTCAACACTGAGACTGTAATTCCTGACACTCTCATTCTACTTTTTGAAAATTTTACATTCAAATAGAATGTCTCAACTCTTTCTTTTTGTCTGTGTTCAGATAGCTTATTTTAGTTTTTTAAATCTCAGAATTTTCACTCTATTCATGGGATTAATTTGAATTAATTCAAAACTGTGAGGTTTTGGGGAAATTAGGCATTAAAGGCCTAGCACAAATTCTGAAACATAGTGGCTTTTTTGCGAATGTACATTTTACCTATGGATCCACCTCAAAGGTAGGCAAGGGAAGGGCTTGTGGTTCTAATGGGTAAAGCTTTGAAATTTACTAGTAGATCATGCTGAATGGAT
This sequence comes from Sapajus apella, assembly GCF_009761245.1. Classification (NCBI taxonomy): domain Eukaryota; kingdom Metazoa; phylum Chordata; class Mammalia; order Primates; family Cebidae; genus Sapajus; species Sapajus apella. The sequence goes on from NW_022436957.1 coordinate 27,568,884, forward strand.
TGAGTGTGCTGCCTTACTATCTATGTTAAAGCCAGTTATCAGTCTTGCTGGCACATCAAAAAAGTCTGGCTTTCTTTTAATTAAAAGTTGCAATTACAACTTGCTTTCTTTTAAACCTTTTATAGCGATTCAACCTACTTGTCCCCAAAGAGTATTTGATTGAAAATCATGCTGGGCCTGACCAATTTCACACTTACTAGAAATTCACCTACCTTTCTCATATCATCAGCTTATTCCCCCATCCAAAAGACATTCGCGGTAAAGTAACATTAACTAACTGATTCGTTAATTAAAGACTATCTTCAGAATACAGACTCTGTTTATAGACTGAAGTGTGTCTCTTCAATCCCATTCATATGTTGAAGTATGAACCCCTGCAAGTGGAGGTAGGGTCTTTAAAGAGGTAATTAAGGTTAAAAGAGGTTATATGTGTGGGACCTTAATCCAATATGTCTAGTGTTCTCATAAAGGTAGGAAGAGTTACAAGGGATGCATATACACAGAGGAAAGATCGTGAAGAAGAAGGCACCCATCTGCAAGCCAAGAAGGGCTGACTCACCACCAGCTCTGCTATTACCTTAATCTCAGACTTTCAATTTCCAGAACTGTAAGAAATACATTTCTGTTGCTTAAGCCACCCAGTGGGTATTTGCCTTGTTTAAGTCATAAATATTTTAAAATTTTTATATGCAAATGAAACTAATGCTAATTAATAATTGTATCTATTTAACAACTAGCTATAGATATATTTTTATACACCCAGAGTTAATCAAATGAATTGAAGCAGTAAGTATAATCTTTGCTTAAACAATACAAACCCTTAGCTCATTTTGATTGGCTTCAATAAAATATGTTTAAAATTCAGTCAAATTCTTAAATGTGGATTGCTTAAATAGCAAATTTGTGTGCACTACAATTGCAGCTAATCAATCATTTCTATTTATGTGTGCATACCCTATGACCTGACAATTCTACCAGCGAATATAAACTGTTGAGAAAATTTTAAACATGCACTAGAAAACATACACAAGAATACACATGTATTGTGGTTTGTGATGAACAAAAACATAAAAACAACCCAAATGACTATATATATGTAAAATATATACATTGTGTTATATACATACAATGGGTTGCAAATTGATCAACATAAATATGTAAAACATAGTATTGAGAGAAAAATATTCTCAGAGATTATTACAGACTGGGTGATTCCCTTAATATAAAGTTCAAATCTAGGCAAATTAAAACTAGCTACTGTTTAAAGTCACAAATATAGGTGTTGAACATATGTTTTAAAAAACATGAGCATAATTTACTAGAAGTTCAAGATAATAGTTACTTTTGGCTCTGGAGGGAAGGAAGCTGATTAGCAAGGGGTAGCATGGGGGCTTCTTCCACAATACTGATAGTGTCCTATTTTTTATTTTAAACTCAGAATGTTGAAACACAGATGTTTATATTATTCTTTAAACCTATGCTATCCAATATGGTAGCCATTAACCACGGCTATTGGACAATTGAAATGTGACTAAGGCAAATTGAAATCTGCTCTAAGTGTAAAATATACACTAGATTTCAGAGACTTAGTAAAGAAAAGTTTAAATATGTAATTAGTAATTTTTATATTGACTATATATTTAAATAATTGTATTTTGGCTAAATAAAATATCTTATTACATTAATTTCTCTGTTGCTTTTTCTAATATGGCTAACAGAAAATTTAAAACTATGTATTTGCCTCACATTATATTTCCAATGCTTTAAATACTCCCTATACACTTTTACACTTTTATGTATTTTATAATTAAAATATATGTGTTCATTGTATAATAAAATCCAGGTTTTTATCCTTAAGGACCAAAGAAGTGGTTTTTCTTTCTAATAAAATATAAACCAGTTCAATGGAACTTATAAAACTATGTACAACTTCTAAGTAAGCTATGTTTCAGAAGTAGTAGGTATACATTACTTCAGTGATTCAAAAACAACGAGATGTGATTAGTTTCAACACATACACAGAAACACTTTTTTATGATATGCTTTAAAAATCCAGAAAAGGGGTCTGGATTTTCCCAAAGGCAAATTTGAATGGTGAGTTGATATACTGAATTACCACTGAGGAAGAAACAAAAATTGAATAAAATCTTAATATAGCCTACAGGGATGACTATACAAAACTTGACTTTGCAAATATACAATTTAAAGATTTTGTTCTAAGCTAATTCAATAATTAGGGAAGCTACAGAATGCCTAAATTAAAAATTATCTCTCCTTTGTGGAACTCAATCTGACCATACAATTTGCAAAGCAGAAATATTATATAATTTAGTATTGAATACTTCATCTGAATAACAAGCTATGGATTTCTAATGGTCTCTCTGTTTTCCAAAGTCTGCTAAAATCAGAATGTCATATACAAGTTCTATAGAATTTTTAAGAGAAAAGGCAAATTAAAGCTTATGGAGACTTTGAAATCTTTTTATCAGTTGACACTAGAAGAGAAACATGTGCCTACACACATACATATGTCTTCTGTCTTTATAAGTTATATAGATTCAATGGAAAATAAATTCAGAATCTGTAAATGAATTTTGATCAGGCCACAGAATGGGGTATACACAGAATGGAGAATGCAAACAGGGAAACAATGTCATATAATGCAAAAAGGAATTTTGGCTTGGAATAAAAAAGAACTTAGTATAATTCTTCCATTCACTTTTCTTACAACATTGGGAAAATTTCTAACTTATGAATATCAGTTTTCTCAGCTACTATATGGTAATTATGCTACCACTTTGAAGGATTCCTAGGAGCATTAAATGGAGGGTGCTTCTCCTACTGCAGTTATCCAAGACCTGGGAGGTATCATCATCTGATTTTATCACCAAATAATGCTAGGGAAGGAAACCAGCATTAGTTGTGCTATTCTTCCCTCACCACTAACAGAATTTGATAATCTACATTTGAGTGAGACCTCTAAATAACAGAGGACTTTCAGCCAGTCACAATATCGACATGTGTATATTTCTGTCAATAAAACTGTACTTATAAAAACAGAGAAGCAAAAAATATTTTATTCATAATGTTAAAGGAAGAGAATGGTGCTCCTAAAAAGAAAAGAGTTAAATCAGAGTAAGCCTAACATAAATGTGTCAAGAGGAAAATAGTATTTCTCTTTAAATATACCAACAAGTACATATATCACAACAGCACTATTCACAATAGCAAAGACATGCAATCAACCTAGGTGTCCATTAATGTTAGACGGGATAAAGACTATGTGGCACATATACACCATGGAATACCACACAGCCATAAATACTAACAAAATCATGGCCTTTGCAACAACATGGATGCACTTGGAGGCCATTATCCTAAGCAAATTAATGCAGAAACAGAAAACCAAATACTGCATGTTCTTGCTTAAAAGTGAAAGCTAAACATTGAGTGCACATGGACATAAAGACAGGAACAATAGACACTGTTCTATTCTGAGGAGGGAGGGAGAAAGGGAAAGGTTGAAAAACTAACTATTGGTTATCATGCTCACTACCTTGGTAGTGGGATCATTCATACACCAAACCTCACCATCACGCAATATACCTAGGTAACAAACCTGAACATGGACCCCCCTGAATCTATAATAAACGTTGAAATAATAAAAAGAAAAAAATAAAACCTCATACTAACATCCTTTGTGAACACGTCAATGACATTATTAAAAGTATAAAGATCATGCATGTGTACTTTGCTTAAAATGTTAGTGTATGGACTGGGCACAGTGGCTCATGCCTATAATCCTGGCACTTTGGGAGGCTGAGGTGGGTGGATTGCCTGAGCTCAGTGAGTTTGAGACCAGCCTGGTCAACATGGCAAAACCCTGTCTCTACTGAAAATACAAAAATTAGCCAGGCGTTGGTGGTGGATGCCTGTAATCCCAGCTACTCAGGAGACTGGGGCTGGGGAATCACTTGAACCCAGGAAGCAGAGGTTGCAGTGAGCTGAGATCACACCACTTCACTCCAGCCTAGGCATAAGAGCAAAACTCCCTCTCAAAAACAAACAAAAAATAGTGTATGGAACAAAGAATATATTGTTTTACTATTTTAGAAAAGGAAAGCTCTAGGATAGGCAGCATAGTATATGGTCAGAAGCAGGGACGCTAGAGCCACTGTCTTGGCAGTGTGATCTTGGGCAAGTAACTTAATTTAATTATATCATTTGCTAGCTAAATAAGTATAATGTTAAAACCTGTCCTGTGGGATTGTTGTGATAATTGCCTGAATTAATATAGAGGAAATAATTTGACTAATGTCTAGCTAAGAAGAAGCATTACTACACTAAGCCTTCATCATCATTATTACCATTCCTGAAAAGAATATGGACAGAAATTAAGTCTCTGAAAAGCGGGAAGCCCCACTTTATGAGTGATCATGTGTCCAAGAAGAGAAGTTGCTTTCAAATATCTTTTTAGTTGCAAAATTTTCTTTCCTTCTTCAATAAATGTAACAGGGGATCCTAATTTATAATTAAATCAGAATGCGCTTAGTTGAACATGGTTGATAGCCTCAAGTCCTCAAGTGTGTGTTTCTCTCTACTATACTTGGTGGTCTCAGAAGTAAGGCAATGTCAAGTAGAACAGAGGCATTTAATGTTAAAATAAAACTAAAATAAGGCAACAAAGAACATGTATAAGGATGCATGACGATTGTCTCTGGGTTGAGAGTACTATTACAATAGAAATCTTACATTTGACTTAATATCACTTAAAAGCATTTGGAAAATACTTTTAATTAGGCCAGGCACAGTGGATCACACCTGTAATTCCAGCACTTTGGGAGGCTGAGGTGGGCAGATGACCTGAGGTCAGGAGTTTGAGACCCAGCCTGGCCAATATGGTGATAACCTCTACGATAAATACAAAAAATAGCTGGGTCTAGTGGTGGGCACCTGTAGTCCCAGCTACTCAGGAGCCTGAGGCATGAGAATTGCATGAATCTGGTAGGCGGAGGTTGCAGCGAGCCAAGGTCACACCACTGCACTCCAGCCTGGGCAACAGAGCAAGATTCCATCTCAAAAAAAAAAACTTAATTAAAAGATCCTACTATTAAAAATAGGTTTCATATTTAAAGAGGTAAATCCTAATTTTCTGTAACTGCACTATCCGATAATGAAAACCACTAGCCACATGTGGCTTTTGAAATTTAAATGTTAATTAATATGAGATAAAATAAAAGCTCAGTTCCTTAGTATTTCTGGCCATATTACCATTGCTCAATAGACATGTATAGTTAGTGGCTATTGTATTGGACAGCACAAAAAACAGAACATTTTTATCATCACACAAAGTTATATTGGTCAGTGCTGATTTAGGACATTTTGCTATATGGAAAATTATACTTACAATATTAGGTGTGCAGATATTACTATAAGCAATAGTAAAATACTACACGGGTTTGGGAACACTTTTCCTTTCTTTATGTACTGCAGTTAATGAAACAATTTAAATTTAATTCTCTGGAGGAATGAATTTTCTTAAGTCCTTCTCTTACATTGTCTGCAATATGATTTTTACATGAGAAGTGTAGCAGAGTAGAAAAAAAAAAAAAAAAAAAAAAACACTGTCAGAGTTAGCGCCTTCAGGACCTGAGAAGACAAGCAGTCTCCTGAAGACCCAGGGCCTCCAGGTGACAGAAATAATTACAGTTGTCTACCAAACCAGTTTACATGAAGATCAGGTGAGAAAGTGAATATAAAAACCCTTTGTAAACGCTGAAATCCGAAACAAATGCTAGTTATTATTATAATCATTTCTCCATGTGTTTTTTTCATCTCGATGAATGTGAATGAAGTGTACAATTCCTGTAGAAACTGTCAAGCTAGTCGAAAGCAAAATGTCACAGTTAAAGCATTTGAGATAAAGCCCATTTGTGGTCCAAAGACTCCAGGGCCACTGATTAGAGAAAAATGCACGTCTGGTTAAATACATTTTTATGAGAATTACTAGATAATCTGTACTTTATAATTCAGATATAAAATATTTTGTTAAATTTAATAAAATGTTGCCTCATCTCCATTTCATCAACTGAAACATTTATTTTGACTTTAGCTTTAGAGATAATAAGCTAAGAGCTGCCACTTAAAAGCATATTAAAACTTCAGGAAGTTTTACAACATGCTAATTTAATGCTTTATTAGCTTGCTTCATTTAAGGTTACAAAGAACTAAAATTATCTTTGTGAAGTGTTGATCCAATCTCATTCCATAATGGGACTTAATTTCTGCCTACAAGGCAAACTTAGAAGTTTAAATTTGGAAATTAAAAGAAACAAACTGTTATATATCAGTGTTATTAAACCTTGAAGACAAAAACATATAGAGAATTGAAAATTAATATAATTCAGCTGCCTGAGATTTTAATATTCTGCCAAAACATAAAACAGTATTCATAAAACATTTTTAAATTGAAGAAACTAAATTATTTTCTTCCTAAAGATGTTTCTTTCTCCTCTTTCAACTATTAAAATGTATATATTTCCCTTCATAGCACATAGCTGTATGTATGTGTAATAATGAGTTTAATGCGAGTTGCTATAATAAAGAGATCCCACAATTGAGAGGATGTGGAGAAATAGGAAGACTTTTACACTGTTGGTGGGAGTGTAAATTAGTTCAACCATTGTGGAAGACAGTGTGGCAATTCCTCAAGGAGGTAGAAATAGAAATTCCATTTGACCCAGCAATCCCATTACTAGGTATATATCTAAAGGATTATAAATCATTCTATTACAAAGACACATACACATGTATGTTCATTGCGGCACTGTTTACAATCGCAAAGACCTGGAACCAACCCAAATGCCCATTGATGATAGACTGGACAAGGAAAATGTGGCACATATACACCATGGAATACTTTGCAGCCATAAAAAACGACGAGTTTGTGTCCTTTGTAGGGACATGGATGAATCTGGAAACCATCATTCTCAGCAAACTGACACAAGAACAGAAAATCAAACACCGCATATTCTCTCTCATAGGCGGGTCTTGACCAATGAGAACACATGGACACAGGGAGGGGTGCATCGCACACTGGGGTCTGCTGGGGGGGAATGGGGAGGGACAGCAGGGGGTAGGGAGGTTGGGGAGGGATAACATGGGGAGAAATACCAGATATAGGAGACGGGGGAATGGAGGCAGCAAACCACATTGCCATGTATGTACCTATGCAACAATTCTGCATGTTTTGCATATGTACTCCAGAACCTAAAGTGCAATAAAATATATATTTTAAAAAGAAGAAATACATATGGAGGCATATAAGGGCAAAATGATAAGATGTCTGAGATTTGCTTTAAAATGCTTCAGCAAAAAGAAAGTGGACAGAAATAATGAAGCAAGTTGGCAAAATGTTGATAATTGTTGAAGCTGAATGAAGGTATACAGATGATATATTATTGCATTATCTCTGTGGTGTCTGTTTACAATTTTCCATTATAAACTTTAAAAAATAAAATTTAAATCAAAGAAACAAAAACAAAAACAAAAAGAATACTACAAAATGGGCATTTCCTCTACTCAGTAATTCAGGGACTCTGAGTCCTTCCACTTTAGGCTTTTTCACCTCCCAGGGCTTTGGAATCCTTTCCATGAGGTTAGCAAATGGGAAGAAAAGATGTTGGAAAGGGTATGACTGCAACATAACTCCTACTCACATTCAACTGGTCAGAACTAGTCACATGACTCTAACTGTATGCCAGTGGGGCTGGGAAATGCAGTTGCTGGCTTGCACCTGGATCCTAGTAAGAACTCTATACTGTGAAAGAGGGACCACAAATTTTGATGGACACTTACTTGTCTCTGTCACAGCATATGCTTGAAAGAAAAGAAAGATTAAGTTGACTATTATGACACACACACAGGGGGTAGAGAAAGAGAGAGGAGAGACAGAAACAAAGAGAGACTACTATATTTTTCATATCTTTCATCCTGTTCTCTAGCATATAAGTAAATAGAAATGCTGTATCTCCTCTTCTCTTAACTCATTTTTTTCATGTAGAAGACAAAATAAATCCTGACAGAGAAAAAAGGCTTGGTGTAAAGAAGAAAGGAATTCTTGAGTTTGAGGACACTGGAGATTGTTAGCAGTTGTTTTTATTTCTCTCTGCATCAAACCTGGATTCTTTCCTGATACCCCTTGGTTTGTAGTTCTCATTATCAGCATGAAATGAAAAAGGATGTAATTCAGGGTTACAGCCCCACCGTAGGAACCCTGAACTACAGTCTTAAAAAAAGAAAGTTTAAGACTGAACCCTTCAGCCTATTACCTTATACAAAGCACTCTGAAGTCCCTTGAACTTGAGAGATTCCTCACATTACTGTGGCAACCTCATTTCACAGAAGTCATGTCATTTGAAATACAGAATCGATACATCCATCATCTCTTGAGGAAGAATACAAGTGCTATCAAATGCCCACTGAAGGACCAATGTATCTATCCTGACTACAAAATGTTCTTCTTGACACAAGGAGCACAGCAGACCATTCAGCATTTATAAAACTTGTTCATTCATCTACCACAGATTTGCTGAGCACCTGCTATGTGTTAAGCTCTAGGCCAGAAGTTAGGAATACAAAGACAAACATGAGTGGGTCTTTAAGCAAGGGAGTGACAAGGTCATATTTACATTAATAAAAGTCACTCTGAAGAGTAAAGAATAACTTGAAGTAGCAAGAAGAGAGGCAGGAGATGCAGGGGGAATCAATAGTGAAGAGACTGCTGCATCAGTGCAGGTAGAAGGTGCAGGATACCCAGGTAAAGGCATGACTTTTCCAATGAAAATAAGTGGATAAATTCAAGAAATAGTTGATTGTAGATTTGGTATAACCTGATAAATGAACGTGCCTTACTCAAAAATGGTGGTGCCATGGTCTGAAACAAAAAAGCAGGTCGGGCATGGTGGCTCTCGCCTGCAATCACATCACTTTGGGAGGCTGAGGTGGGTAGATCACAAGGTCAAGAGTTCAAGACCATCCTGGCCAACATGGTGAAACCCTGTCTCTACTAAAAATACAAAAATTAGCTGGGCATGGTGGTGGGTGCCTGTAATCCCAGCTACTGGGGAGGGTGAGGCAGGAGAATCACTTGAACTGAGGGGGCAGAGGTTGCAGTGAGCCGACATTGCATCACTGTATTCTACCTTGGGCAACAGAGCAATTGCTCGTCTTGGGAAAAAAATAATAATAATAATAAGCAAAAGAAGAAACCTGCTCAATGGTAGGGGAAAGCTTATAATCTCAGTTTTTAATCTTACAGAAATTAAAACGTATGTGAAGACTATGAATGGAAGCAGTTGGATATACAAGTCTGGAAGAAAGAGGACTCCAGGATGGAGGGAAAATGTAGTTGGAATCATGGAATTGGTGATGATGACCAAAAGGAATTCTGTAGTATGAAAAGTCCAGGAAAAATCCAACATTTTGAGAAATAGCAAAGGCAGAGATTCTAAGAAATGGGCTCAAAAAGGAGGGATTACTAAGACTAAGACAGTACATGTTCAACAAGGAGATCGTGGTGCCACAGAAGCTAAATTCCCTTAAGAAGGGAGGCATTTTCACCCACAGCCTCTGCTATAGAATGCCCGATTATAATCAGAACTAAAATACATTTGTCAGGTTTGGCAACAAAAAAGTTGCTGCCATCCTTCTCGAACTGAACTGAAGGAAAGGAAGGAACTGAAATTTATTGAACACTAAGGAAGTGTCTGAGGATGTGTCTTATTAATGAGATCCCAATGCTGCATCATTAGCAAGTGATGGTAGTCACTGCATATACTGTGTTTTTGATGCAGTGTTATAATGTTATATTATCAAACAAAACAATTTGTTTTCTTTTCCCCATTCTCGCATACACATTTTCCTTTTAGAAAGTCAACATGCTTTTACTAGGTACTAGTAAGTATGTTCTGCTAAAAAGCTAAAATCATGTAAATAATCTAAGCCTATGATGATAATAATTAATGCTCTGTTTTGAACACACTGCAGCCCAGGAATTGCCTTATTTCTCCCAACAACCCTGCAGTTTTTTTTAGAAGAGAAGGCTGAGGTTCAAGGACAGTAAATTATATGCCAGAGATCAAGCAGGTGGGAAGATGGTAGAGATGAATTTTATCCCAGCTCTGCTGGTTCTTTCCTCCTCATTTAACATTCCACCTCCTTATTTCTTTAAGCTCCAAGTACCAATCTACAGATTTTCATAATTAATTCCTAATGTCTGATGAAACCTGACTGGCTTCACGCTAAAATATTAAAGAATACTTATTGAATAAATCAATCTGAAATAATTGGAAATGTCATTTACTTGGGTAGAGGTCAAACTTTACAAAACAGAATCTAAGATAAATAATAATGAGCATGGGCAGTAATATCGGTACCTTCTTTCATCCATTCTGCAGGGGAAAAACTGGGAAATAAGGAAAAGAGGAATCAGAAATGAGGTAGAAAAACTGAAATATAAACTTGATCTAAAATATTGCACTAAGTTCTTAAAATGTGGTCCTCCTAGGACCCAGCACAACAGGCAGTAAATGCCTCCTGGTGTGAATTGAACTTACGGTAGTATCACAAGAACTTGGGAAGTGCTGACACAAAATGGATTCTCTCATTCTAAACAATCCTTGTACTGAATGAATTTAATTTCTTTCAGTTCTGGCATAGTTTCGATAAATGTTCCTTATAACCATCTGGTTGTCTTCCTTCAATTCTGTGCTGCCAAACAAACTTCTGTTTTTAATTTGTTTTGCTAAGTAAACTTAGTCATGAGGAAAATGTTAGTCTATATGGATGGCAGTGTAATATTCTCAGGTAATCTTTTCCCCACTGTAAATAATCACACTGATATTGTTAATTATCCACTAGTTTGAATCCATTGGGTTCAATGATAAAATCCATTTTTCTCTTTTGAGACAGAGTCTCGCTCTGTCATTCAGGCTGGAGTGTAGTGGCACAATCTTGGCTCCCTGCAACCTCCACCTCCCAGATTCAAGCGATTCTCCTGCCTCAGCCTCCCAGATAGCTGGGAATATAGGCAAGTGCCACCACGCCCAGCTAATTTTTCTATTTTTCATAGAGACGGGGCTTCACTGTGTTGGCCAGGGTGGTCTTCATCTCTTGACCTCATGATCCACCCATCTCAACCTCCCAAAGTGCTGGGATTACAGGTGTGAGCCACAGCACCCAGCCGATGAAATTCATTTCTGTGTCTACATGCTCAGTAACCAGATCCTGGTCTCAGAGATAAAATGCCAGAAAGAAATTACTCAACAATAAATCCAAGTCTCAGAATCTACCCTAAGCCTGAGAAGAGATGATGGAGTTATGAAGTGCTAGACATTGAAACTCGTAGGCGCAGACTTCATGAGAAAGGAGATAAAAAATAAAAACAGAGAAAATCAAAGGTACAAAATTTTGAGAAATCAAACACCTGACATTAGTTATGAGGAACGTTTATGTCAAACAGTCGTTCGTTCTGGTTTTCTCCCAACAAATTGTTAGCTAATTGTTATTTGTTGTGTGAGCTAGAGTCATCATTTCAATGAAAGCATGAGCAAAACTTATTTCAATAGCCATAGCATTGCTCTGAGACAAACTTATTCATTCCTCCTCCACCCATTATATTTAGCTCTGTTACAGCATAAACTGTGGAATCTTGAAATAATTCTCTTACATGTCTGCCTCCTTCACCAGATTGTGGAGTCTGTGAAGGAAATTATTCACTCTACAAATATTTATTGAATACCTAATATGGACCAGAGATTGTTTTATATGACAAGGAGATAGCAGTGATCAAACAGTCAAAAATGTCTGTCCATGTGAATCTTACAAGTAAGAGGGAATGAAGTAAATTTGGCATTGAAGAGGTTTGGCTTGAAAGCTGGCATCATTGTTTTCTAGCTCTATGACCTTGGTAAAGCCACTCGACCAGAAGTTGAGCTGTCTTATTTATAAATTGAAGGTCATAATACCTTACAGCATGGCTATAAGATTTTAATGAAATGACAAGGCATGGCTTAATAAAAAAAGTAGCTAAGCTTTACTGTATACTTGTTTTATAGTAGCATTGCTGTGCTTTAATTCTTACAACAAGTCCTGAAGGTAGATATGATTCTAGGGAGGTTAAATTACTTAGTGACAAGCTATATAGTTGGAGAGCTGGATTTTAAACAGACAGTTTATTTGCAACATCTGCCCTCTTATTCACTGGGCTCTACTCTGTATACTTCTTTCTTTAGTATGACAAAATACCTGCCATGGAGAGGGCAGTTGTGACAATGAGGATATTATTAGTTTTTCATAACATAAAGCTGGACTCAAATTAATCAAAAATAATGAACAAAGGGAATCTACCGGTTCACCTCATTGAAAATCGCAAAAGGAGGCTGCAGGTGAAGTTCAGTCACGGGGTCCTACTCCATACCTCTTGGTACTCTTAGGTCTCCCTCTTGTGTATGTCAGCCTCATTTCAGGTTACCTTCTCTCATGGTATTAGAATGGCTGCAGCTCTATCACAATACGCATATTACTTAGTTCAAAGCAAGAGAAAAAGATTTTTCCAGAAACCTTCGCAGTAGGTCTCCTTGATTTTCACTGGTCTCAAATAGGTCATCTTTGAATGTATTACAGTAGATTGCATTGGTCCATCTGGGCCTGAGGTATATGCTTTATTCCTAGAGTGGTACTATTTGGACTCCAGAGGAGAGTTCTTACCACAACAAAAATCCACATATTCACCAAGAGAATCTCTCTCACACAGTCAATATACTTTTGTTGCATTAATTAATGTCTCAAAAACAAATTAAGCAGTTCTCACATATTTGTAGACAGTATTTTCTAACTGCTAAATGAAATAACAAAAGAGTAAAAAGAATACAAAAGAAGAAATGCTTTTTAAACGATCTCAAGTAGTAACACTCACTCACATAATCATTCCTGGCATATTTCTGTTGGAAATTCAGTCATCTACATGGAAACAGCAGAAGGGGAGCTCAGGACAATATGCCATTAATATTTCATACACAATCTGTTTAACACTACACAATTCATTTTTATATGAGTTTTACTCATCTCCCATAAAATTTGAATGTTTGTCTTCCTAATTTTTCATATTTAAAATTTGCTTTTCAGCCAGCATTCATTCACTAAAAAGCCTTTATACACCTAATACTTAAAGTTCAAGCTGATGCAGAAATATTTTATTATTTTCTACTAGGAAGAACAGATATACAAACATTTCATTGCAAATGCGGCAGAGTTCTATTTTTAACTCCAATATTATCTGTGTTCAAAGCATTATCTCTTATGAGCCACATCTTCTTTTGGGGGATTACATTTTTTACATGTACCTATTTATTGTTCCAATTAGGTTAAGGCAGATTGAAAGATTTTATACAACTGAAATAAAAATAAAGTAATTTAAGATATATTTTATTCTTCATAAGCGATATGATCTTAGATTTACACTGTCACCATCTCACACCTCACACCTCATTTTAGAGTATTTTATTATTATTTGGTCACTGAATCTTTTCTATGTCCCTCATAAGTTCACTCTGGAATGCATATGCTAATGATTTGTTAAACATGTAAAATTAAAGTATTGATTTTTAAATATACGGTGTATATATTTATTTATACGGATAAATAACAGTTGTATGTATTTGCGGGCTACATGTGGTATTTTGATACTTGTATATATTGCAAAATGATCAAATCAGGGAAATTGAGATGCTGATATTTTATTTTGTAAGGATTAACAGAAATGTGAAAAGAGGCACATGGAAAGTGCTTAGATGTAAACTAGTGTCATTGCCTCTGGTTAGCCCAATTTAGGCCATCTACACATAAAAGCTCAATGTGATTATTTTAGAAAAAAATTAGACCTTAACAAGTAGGGCCCTTGCCCTTGAGCCCCATGCTTTCAAAGGCACAGCTCTTATTAGGAGTCTGTAGGACTGAGCAAACACTCCCATGGGAGCCCCACTCCCATGATCTGGCATTCAGAATCCCTCAATTCTCTGGGCAAATGTTTCAAAGCTTCTGGGTATGGCTAAGGGGTGAATCTTTGCATGAAGTAAGTGGGAATAACTTGAACGTGTGACTGGGGAATGGGGTGACCAGATCTATGTGCACAGAGTTCCTCACAGTGCAGGTTGGAGTAAAGGAGGTAGGAAAAAAAGGCAGCAGATGCACAATAGCTAAGATGCAGAAACAACCTAAATGCACATTGGCAAATTAATAGATAAATGTGGTATATATATACAATGGAATACTATTCAGCCTTATAAAGGGAAATTCTGCAATATGAAACAATATGGATGGACATTAAGATTATGCTAAGTGACATAAGGCAGACACAGAAAGACAAGTACTGCATGATTCTACATCTCTGAAATAAGGTATCTAAAATAGTCAAGCTCATAAAATAAAAGACTGGAATGGTGGTTGCCTGGGGAAAGGGAGAAATAGGAAGGTACTAATCAACAGACATTACATTTCAGTTAAGTAAGATGAATTAGCTCTAGAGATCTGCTGTTCAACATTCTTCCTAGGGTCAATAATAATGTATTGTACACACAATATTTATTAAAATGATAGATCTCATGTTAAGTGTCATTAACGCAGTAATTTTTTTTTTTTGAGACAGAATTTCACTCTTGTTGCCCAGGCTATAGTACAATGGCATGATCTAGGCTCACTACAACCTCCACCTCCCAGGTGCATGCGATTCTTCTGCCTCAGCCTACCTAGTAGCTGGGATTACAGGAACGTGCCATCATGCCTAGCTACTTTTATATGTTTAGTAGAGACGGGGTTTCACCGTGTTGGTCAGGCTGATCTTGAACTCCTGACCTCAAGTGATCCGCCGCCTTAGCCTCCTAAATTGCTGGGATTACAGGTGTGAGCAACCAGGCCCAGCCTGTAAATTTTTTTGAAAGCTTAAAGAAAGGAAGTGTATCCTAAGTAACAGGCTTAGGGTTAGCTCTTATCAAGCTGTCTCATTCTAGTACAAAATTCTAAGGAATATTGTATCAAACGGTTTGCTATTGGAGTTTTTTTCCAAATTCCTCACCAGGAAATAAATGGTTTCCATTGTTTAAAAAAAAAAAAAAGGAAAGAAAGAACGAAAGAAAGAAAGAAAAACAATGAGAGAACGAGAGAGAATTCTAAATTGAATCTGGATCTCCATGTCATTATGATGGTTTAATTGTCAAGGAAAACAGACAGCATATACTTAATAGTCTGTTGACTTATGCCTCATAAATATTAAATATGTGGCATGCAGGCCACCATTTACACACTTAGAATAGGCCCTGCAAAAGTTATGGGGCAGTTCTAACCTCATATGACTATGTAGAAGACTATGTGATATAGATTATCAAAAGATGACAATTTTTCGATTCCTGGACCAGGGTGGTATGAGGAGTAAGAAGGTATTTAGACACTGATGCACAGCTTTTAAAGCTGGGATACTCTCTGAAGGCATTATCATTTCTTTCTCTTAAGGGAACAAGCTAGACATAAGTTATAAGTTACAATTTATAAGCCATGAGTTGAACACATTCAAGATTATTCAAGATTGTTTCTCTGGCATACATTTCTACTGTGTGGATCTTTTGTGGGACCCATTTCCTTCTTTATTTGTGGCACTATAATTAAGTTCCTAACTCTAAGCTCAATAATTAAATTGATAGTTCATTAGCATTTTAGAAGAAGCACTTCAAACAACAAATTTAGCTTTTGAAAAGAGTAGGTAGAATTTGTTACGTTGATCACATTTTCTAAATGAATTATTTTAAATGTAATTGAATAATCTATGTCCTATAAACATAAATTTGACTACAGAATCATAATTTTTAAACATTGAGACTCTTCATAAATTATCTACTACACTGTATTTTTCACCAAGAAATTAAAACTATGATATTTTAGATAAGATGTGTCATTTTGAAACCAAAAATATAGATTTCACTTTTCATGTTCTTGAGATTGTTTTTCCTGTGGAAAATGTATATGCTGAAAGTAGCCATTAAAATAATTATGGCTCTAAAACTGCAAAACATTGCTAACATACTAAGATCTAATAGAGTTTCATGGTGTCAAAAATAGAATATCTCAAAGAAGATTCAAAATGGAAATTTAATGCATTGAAATAAACTAAAACACGAATTTCACACATATTTCACTTTTTTAACAAAAGCCAGTGTTCGTTTCCAAAATGTAAATGTTCTGGTAAAGGAAGATATGTGCGCTATTTTCACAAATTAATTTTCATAAAAAGAAGCCTAGTAAATATAACATAAAATAAATATTTAACATCTTAAATACTAAAAAATTAATTATCTTCCTAAGGAACTGTGACAAAGAGAAAAATGTGATTTCTTGCTTTGTAGGTCAAAATACTTTATTTGCTACTTAATTTTTCAATTCCATTCAACAGCTATTTACTGACTTGTTCTTATATGCCAGGCCCTGTGTTAGAACTGGCTACAGAAATTAATGAGATATTGTCCATAGCCATACCCACAGACCAATCCATCTTAGGGGATATAGATAGGTTGTTCATGATAGAGGGTTATCTGTAAAGGAAAGTCAAGAGGGAAATAATCAGTGTAGTACAAATAACCAGTTTAGTAAAGAACCATTTGTTTTCATGATAACAAATACTAGAGAATGTTTAAATGCTCATAGAATATGGGACTGATCTCTTTTTCAAAATACTAATAGGATGATGTGAAAATATTATGTCTTCATGAGCAAGCAATGTGGAGACAGTAAATTCCCACAAAGCTTATTCATGGAAGTGTTAACACAGAATATTTTACAAAGTAATGACTATCTCTAAAATCACATTTGTAAAAACTAGTGTGCTTTATTAAATCTCCATGGGCAGGATCAACTGATACACACAGAGCATTTATTTGTACAAATACTGAGAACTGTAAATTGAGGAATACTTATTTATAATGACAGATTATTAAAGCTCTTATTATTAAAGATATAATACACTAACAAAAATATTACTCAGTTATAGCCTTCTTCCATTGACTCAGCCAAATGACACTAAAAGTGTAACTGTGCATAAATACTGTCAACCTTTGAGGAATACCGATTTCTGGAAATGCTCCATTTTATTGGCACTAAGATTTTCCACAGAAACTCACTAAACACCTCTTTTGGTAACTATTAACAATATTCAATATAAATGCCATGCACACAGTCAATTTCTAGTAAATTAGAAAGTAACTATCATAATCCTATTATTTATTTATTTATTTAATTTCAATGATGTTATCATTGACTTCAGTATGCTAGAAACTCTTTGTTTCCAGTGCATGTTCATATATGGAATAAACTCCACTAGACTGTTAGAAAAATACATATAGTAATAATAAATATATATTTATTTTAAATTATAGTAATTTTAGAAATAACCTCATTTTTCCAATTTTTCATGTTCTGCAGACATCTCACAACTGAATTTGCCAGGCTACAACTTTAATTTGGCAAACACATAACAAAACCAAAGCAGAATTTACAGAACTGTGGCAGAGCGCATGGTCATTTGTTCAATCACTTGGTCATTCAATGAACATCTTCTAATCAGCTAGAATATGTCCCAAGGTCTGGACTTAACATAAGAGATACTAAGAGGAATAAATGGTAAATAGTCATTGCTCTCTAGGGTAAGTCTAGGGAGGAATTCAGACAAAAATAAATCCTCATAAAATAGTAGTATAAAACTCAACAGGGACATTAAGATAGATCTACTAACTGCCCATGATGTTGGGCTAGGGAGATCATACACTAGGTTCATCTGGAAAAGGTCTGGTGTACTCCTATTGTTCCATGACCTTTCGTACCCTTTTTATTTCCTAAATAAATACATTAGCAAAGATCTTGTAAGGTGAAACAAAAATCCATCAGAAAAATAGGGGTTGGCGGGTAGGAACTGATACCTTATGCAGAGAACAAAGGAAACATCAGCATAGGGTATTAGAGAAACTCCAGCAACACAGTATAGCTGGGGTGAAGAGAACATCTGGGTGAGGTAGTCATCAGGGACAAAGCCAATTAGAGGGACAGACAGAGTTACAAGTGTCAGGGACCTTGTTGGTCAGACTAAGGAACTTGAACTATTTGGAAAGCAAACAAGGTACTCTTGGAGGATTCCTGAATTTCAATCTAGAATCACACACTATTCTTTCATTGTTTTCAATTTTGTATGATGACTTCAGGGAGACATGCCAATGAAAAAATCAAGTTAAATCATTACATTAATATAGTTACTTAGTCTAGGATTTGGAATATTTATTGCAAGTCAAACTAACCTGTTAGTCATTACATATAAACAGGATGGCTAAAATTAAATTTTAAAATGCAGATATCAATAAGTAGTCTCTGCTCTCAAAGGGCTTACAGTTTCCCTGTCATTGTGCCAGTTGGATCAGCTTACACAGATTATCATCAGAAGTAGAGACAGTAGAGATAACTTCTAAATAGAGAAACTAGGTTAAGAATAATGGGTATAGACGCGTGTGTGTGTGCACACACGTGTGTGCATTTGCGTGTGTGTGCATGTGTGTGTATTTTAGATAAGTTACTGATCTTCTTAGAGCCTAAGTTTTCTCAGCTGAAAATGAGAACCATGGAGCCTTCTTTATAGGGTGAATAATGGTAATCCAGTGTAAAAGAAGGGGGAATATTTATTCCAGGCAAAACGTACAAGGGAAATAGAAACAACATACATAGTGCTTGCAAAGTGTATAACAGGCCTTCAAGAAATAAGAATTAATATGATATTATTTTAGTTCATGTTAAGTCTACGCTCTGTCTTTCTGTTGCTCTTGGGTGGAGGGTCTCTTTGCTTTTACAAGAGATTTTAGGGAGAAAATCTGAAACAAATGTCACATGTAAATTGGCATGTGCAAACTGACAGGATATTTTCAAAACCCATATCGATAGTGTGTATTAGAGCTTTCAAAGCTATGTCACAGTCCGATCTCATTAGATACATTCAATGGCCTCATGAGAAGTATGGGAAGGAATATATTTCTCCCATTTTATAGGTGAGGGCACAGAGAGAAAGAAAATTTAATTATTTGCTTCAAAATATACAGCCATTTATTGAAAACACTTGGGCTCAAAAATATCCTGTTTCCAAGTCTTTACCCTTTCTAAAATGCACACTGTCCATGAATCATGTCAAATCAATTTTATCATCACTAAGATAAACTTATCCATAGATCTTTGTGCCCCAAAATCTCACTGTCTCAGTTCTTGGGTGCCTCAAATCCAAGAACCCAGGGCATCTGTCTCTGAGTAGGTTATCCACAGTGAGTAAAAAGTTATTGTCATAAAAACACCACATATTTTCACTCATAGGTGGGTGATGAAAAATGAGGACACTTGGGCACAGGGAAGGGAACAGCACTCACAGAGCTAGGTGGGGAGGTGGAAGGGAGGGGAGGTGAGGGACAGCGAGGGGGGCAGGGAGAGAGGGGAGGATGGGGTGGGATAACATCTAGAGAAATGCCTGATGTAGACGAGGGTAGTGGGGGGATGGAGACAGCAAACCACCATGGCATGTATGTATCTATGCAACAATCCTGCAGGATGCAGGATGTGCACATGTACCCCAGAGCCCACAGTACAATTAAAACAAAAATCTAGGTGTGAGTTAGTATAATCCATAGAAAGGATATAGAACATCACAACTCATATTCAAATATGTTAACTAAAGAAATGATTTCCTATTACTTAGAGTGAGGATCTCAATGTTCTTGAAATAGATCTCAAAATGTATTCCCTCTGTCTAGTTGAACCTTTGTAATCTTTGAACAGTAACTCTATTCTGTCACTCCACCTCCCCAGCCTCTATTAACCATCATTCTACTCTATATCGCTATGAATTCAATTTATCTTACATTCCATATTTGAATTATATCATGTGGCATTTGTCTTTATGTGCCTGGGGGAAAAATGTTCATGTGCCTCAGAAGTAAACATATTTTAAACAGGTACCCTATATAAATACATATTCACATATATAATATTAAATTACATTGACACTAGTTATGTAGACACAACTTACAAAGTGTATATACTATCAAATATACACTCAAAATATTAATTTTTAGCAAACAAGATAAATAAAAAATATTTTTTCTCACTATCCCAGTTGTTCAACACGCATATTCTTGGGCATGCACAATTCACTTTGATAACAATTGACCTAGATAATCAAATTCAAGGTTGCTGGAAAGACAAAGTCCTTCATAACTTCCCTGGTGTGTGTGTGTGTGTGTGTGTGTGTGTGTGTGTGCGTGTTTCTGTGTATGTGTATGTGCTTACAATCCCCACTAGATTTTAAACCCAAAAGGGAACCAACAATGCCTTTTTTCCTCTCCCTCTCTTCAATCTGTGCTCCCTGAGATCCTTTTCTATTTGGTTTAGTGGTCCTTTAACCCCAAAGGAGTTTCCACTCTGTGGAAGAAGGAAATAGTTTCATTATATTTTGGTTTTTCATTGTTTCCTTATTAAACCTTAGTTTAAGTGAAAACCAGAGAATGATTTGAAAAGCATACCTTAAGAATGCGTTTTTCCTAGTACAGGAGACATAAGAACTCTCTGGGTAGGGGGAGTAAAAAAGAAAGCTGGGGAAGAAGCAAGAAAATTAGATGCTTGTGGATTTCTGAACAGGAGCCCTGATGTGTCAGTATTTCATGAACAAGAAGGGCAAAGGCAGATTCACTAAATTTCTCCAGGCCTTAGAACGCAGCCAGGAAGTGGCCATGTTTTTCCTATCCCTGAAAAGAGTGTGGGAGTTAGCTGAGGAACAGAGTTGGTCATGGCAGGGGATACCTAACTAAAAAGTAGAATGGGCCATGTGGTGTTAAACTAGACTAAGAAGTGGACCCATGGTCAGACGCTGAAGAGTGAAGACATTCAGAACCAAGGTGCAGACAAAAGTGTGCATCCATAAGATAACAATGTATACAGATATATCCCTGAAGGCCATACATGCTTCATGAACACTTGGGAACTCTGATACCAACACAGAAAACAGATGGGGAGGAGCAATCCTAAATTGAAACAATGAAGAAAATCTGAAATCAATATGGTAACGTTTTCCATCTTTAAGTAGGGAGGGGTAATGTCCATCCATTTAAAAGAATGACTAAGATGAGATGCATTTCCTGGATGCATTTTCCCCAAGTTAGAGTGTAAGCCAACTCTTTGGAGCTTTAGGACTAAGCATTATCTCTTCTTCCTTGCTGACATATGTTCTATTGAACATCTTTTCTCAAAATAGACTGGTTTCGCCCACATTGAAAATCTGTCAAAGCAGGTCTCTCCCCCATTCCTGGTGATCTCCACAAGTGTTGGAAGGGATGTCCTGGCATTCATGGACCTGCCCACTTACTGCCAGGTGGTGCCGATTCAACTGGGCCCAAAGCCCATATGGCATCTGTGGCTTAAGACATAAGTACCATCAGCCACAGTATTCCCCAAATTCTTAAAAACTCTCTGCTTTCTGAGTTAACATTGGACTCATTGTCATCTAGTACTATTGCTTTTTTTTCTAGCTGTATACTCATATGTTTGAGTGTTTTGTTTACTGATATTTGCTCGTTTTTTTTTCTTTCCTGCATAACGCTGTAAAGGCAACACATTCTCCACACATTGAAAGATTCATTGCCTGTCCTTGAGCAAATCTCTACTGTCAAATGAAAGACCTCATATACATCCACTACATTCATCACTGTCTCACCATTTATGTTTTCTATCTCTCATTATTATTATAGGTCTTTATTTCAAACACTTTCACATTAGCACTGTCTTTGAATTAGGCATAATTAGATTTAGAATTTCGCTAAAGTACTCCACAACTAAGGAAGAACAGGGCCCCAACTGGTTAACAATAACTATGGTGAGGGTTTGACAGGAAATTGTAGAAGAACCTATACTTGAAGTTAGCTTTATTTCTATCTAGGCTATTTCTTTCTCTCTCTCTCTCTCCAGCCTTCCCTCCCTTCTCTCCCTTCCTCTCTCTCTGTTCATATACATTATATATATATATATATATATATATATATATATATATACACACACACACACACACACACACACACACACATACACACACACACACATACACATATATGCACACATATGTGCTATAAAGAACTACCTGGGACTGGGTAATTTATAAAGGAAAGGGGTTTAATTGACTCATAGTTCAGCATGACTGGGGAGGCCTCAGGAAACTTACAATCACTGTAGAAGGTGAAGGGAAAACACAGCATCTTCTTCACAAGGTGGCAGGAAGGAGAATGTGTGAGGAGCAAAGGGGGAAGTGCACCTTATAAAACCCTCTGATCTCGTGAGGGCTCATCCACGATCATGAGAACAGCATGGGGGAAAATCACTCCCGAGATCCAATTACTTCCACCTGGTCTCTCTCTTGACTCGAGGCAATTATGGGGATTATAATTTAAAATGAGATTTGAGTGGGGACACAAAGCCTAATCATATCAATGTGTGTGTGTATTTTATTTCTGGTAGATTAACATGTTCATCAAAACCAACTGTGTGATCACAACATTAACTGAAATATCTGACTTTTAAGAACTTTAAATATTTTAGAGGTTGCCTATGGCTATACAAGTAAATAAATTGATAGAGCACATTCTTTTACATATAAAATGAGAGAAAATAGTCTTAATTAGATTATTATATTTTCCCCATGGATGTGTCATAGTACATTCTAGAGGAAAAAACTAATTTCTCATATGAAGATTAGAATAGGTATATTTAACAAGCAGGTATTTTTTGTGGAAATGCTCTAAGACATTAGAAAAAAGAATGAGATCTATTGTCTCGTAGCACAACAGGGTTGCTATGGTCAGCAATAACTTATTGGTACATTTTAAAATAAATAACAGAGTATAATTGAATTGATGTGTAACACAAAGCATAAATGTTTAAAGGGATAGATACCCCATTTTCCATGATGTGACTATTTCACATTGAATGCTTATGCTAAAACATCTCATGTATCCCATCAATATATACATCTACTATGTACTCACAAAGATTAAAAAAAAAATTGAAAAAAAATTAAACGAATAAAGGAAATACTCTTAGAGATGACAATGACAGATAACATATTTCTTAGTGCATTTATATATGTGTTTATTTTTGCAAGAGGTAGACATAACTGTCAGCCTTTGGATACAGCTCAGTGAATAGCGACTTTTGCTAACACTTAATGGATTCCATGTGTTCAATAAAAAAATCATTA
Source organism: Sapajus apella (assembly GCF_009761245.1). Classification (NCBI taxonomy): domain Eukaryota; kingdom Metazoa; phylum Chordata; class Mammalia; order Primates; family Cebidae; genus Sapajus; species Sapajus apella. Next base: position 27,592,249 of record NW_022436957.1, read on the forward strand.
TGAGAAAGTTCACTGAACCTTTACACAAACTAACCATGCAAAGCTCAGCTCAAAAAGGCACCCAGGAAGTGAATACAATACTTGCATATTACCTTTGAAATGAATAAATGCAAAAGCATTTTATTTTGATTTAATGCATAATAGTTTCTCTTCCATAAATAATTAAAATAGAAAGAAAAAGAGCATAGAAGGAGACTTACTGATATCAGGCACTGTCCTAAGTATATTACATACACTGAAATATCTAATAATCAAATAAGCCTATGAGAGACTATTATTAGATCCATTTTAGAGGAAAATTAACCGTTGCCTAGGTCATACTAATAGTGATGTAATAAACCAGAAGTTTCATCTGCACAGTATGCCCAAAGCCCACGTATTTTAATCATTATATCAGACTTCTACATTTACATACCACTGATTTCAATTTGGAAAGATGATTATTTTCTGGAAATGTTTCTCTATAGTATTTTGTTCTAATAAAAATGTTAAGAACTTTAAAACAATAAAAGTGTTAAATAAGTTGGTGGGTAATAATTTGATATTCTCATAGGTAAGGGGATTTCAAATAAGGTCTTCCCATGGCATGGCCACATTAAAGTCCTCACTAAGCAACATGTTATTTAGCTTTGTGACACTGGGAAGAGAGTATTTGCCAGCTTTAAAACCAAATGTCAAGAATCTAAAAATTATCAAGGAGACTGTTTTGCTTCATTTTGAGCTTTCGACACTAAAGAGGTATATAAGGAACATGGGTATAGTTCAATGATTACATAAGGGTCCAAGTTAATCGAATCAACACTGAGGTGGCCTTTATACACCAAACACGCTATCATACAATTGTGGCTCTGAGAAGTTTAATGTAAGCCCCTCCTATTCAATAGGGGATATCTTAGACCAGGATGTTTAATGTTATCACTGAAATTACAATGCCTATTAATGTTAACAGCCTACTTAAAAACAACAACAACAACAAAACCTACATGTATCTTTATATCATTGTTATTACTATTGTTATTATTACTATTATTCCAATGTTAATATGCTGCCCACTGTTTTAAAGTAGAACATCTATGATTTAATTTCTTGTGTTCATACTCCATAAAGAAAAAATCTAAGTATTATGACAAGGCAGTGATTTGGATAGGATGTTTTAAATGCAGGCATGTCGACCTATAATTGGACATGGGCACTGATATAGTTTGGATACTTGTCCCTGCTCAAATCTCAAGTTGAAATATAATCCCTAATGTTGGTGGTGGGGCCTGGTGGGAGGTTTTTTGGTCATGGGGGAAGATCCTCATGGTTTTTTATTGTCCTTACTATAGAGAGTGAGTTCTCATGAGATGTGTGTGTTTTTCTTTTGTTTGCTTTTTGTTTTTAAGTGTGTGGGAATCACCTTCTCCCATGAGCAAAAGCTCCCTGAGGCCTTCCAGGAGCCAAGCAGATGCCTGTGCCATGCTTCTCGTACAGCCTGCAACCATCAGCCAATTAAATTTATTTTCTTGTTGAAATATAATCCCAAGTGTTGGAGGCAGAGGCCGGTGGGAGATGTTTGAATCATTGAGGTGGATCTCTCATACTTGATGCTGTCCTCATGATAGTGAGTGAGTTGAGAGACCTGTTTTGTTTTTTTTTTTAAATGTGTGGCAACCTCCCTCTAGCTCCCTCTCTGACCATGTATGTGACATCATGCTTGCTCTTATTTCACCTTCCACTATGAGTAAAAGCTCCTTGGAGATTTCCCAGAAGCTGAGTAGACGCTAGTATCATGCTTCCTTTAAAATCTGCAGAATCATGAGCCAATTAAACCTCTTTTTTTTAATATGTTGCCTAGTCTCAGCTATTTCTTCATAGCATTTCAAGAATGACCTAACACAGGCTCACACTCCCCACTCCCCATCTATTCTTGATACTCTTGTTTATCTGCCTATCTTATTCCTGTTATATCTACTCTTTGTTTTACTTTGATGTTAAGAAAGAGAAATGATCTTTGCTTCAAAAATTTAAATTACAATCTTGCAAGCTCTTTAAATGTTCAATACAAATTAAAAAGGCAAAACCAAAATAAGACTATGCACAGGAAAATAATATAATTTTCCCTTAGTTACCAGAGTGATGTATTTGAACATTTTAAATACTTTCAAAAAATTAAATTTCTCAACTGTTACCTCTACTTAATCCTACAGAGGCGATAAAATTATTGGCAATTGACTAAACACTTCGATAAACTGAATAAGGATTTCATTCATTAATTCATTCATAGTTCCTCATTGATATATGTATCTGAAATGTCTCAAAGAGGGAAGCAAAGGAAATGGAAACTGTAACAGTAAAAGCTGTGTACTCTAAGGTGAACATCAGAAGGCCTCTTGGTCTACAGGTCATTTTTAATCGTAAAGACAGAATAATCTACCTATATAGAAATTAATAAACAAATTGAATTTTTGCCTTATAAATAGTAGCACACACACCTAGGAAAACACATACCTACATTTATGGCCTGAAAACCATGATCAGCTATATTATAGTTGTCCACATAGAACTAATATAATGGATAGAAAGTGATCATTTTTCCCCATTTTGATCCCTGTCATCATTGGAAGAGCATGGATTCCATTAAGGTTCTCACATTGATTACTCTTCTCATCACACAGAAATTCAAATATTGAAAAATCTCTGTGTAGAGTTTTATTTTGTTTTGTTCTTTTGCATTAAAAGTTCAAAAATGTTTTCTCAAGTTTATCAATCTGAATGAACAAATGGCATCTTATAATTGCATTTCATATTTTGGGCCTTTAAATTTTGAAATCCACATTTCCAATGAGAAAATTAAAAAAAGGGGAAATGTTGCTAAATTATTTGAAGAGTTTCATATTTGTGATGCTCTCATTTTAGTTATATTACCGTAAAACGCCAAAATAAAATCCCAAGGCTTGGAGTTTGAAACAAGCAGTGAAAGAGAAGGGAGCATTGATAAGAGAGGCAGGAAAGACAGATTTAATGATTTTTTGTTTTTGTTTTAAATAATGCTTAGGAAGAAAAATTATGTTTATTACAGTTTATTTTCCTGTGGAAGAACAACTTTTTCCTCTCCTCAGTCTGGAACTCATACTCTTTGTCACGTTACCTGTGGGAAATTGACTTGAACAGATGTTTTGGTTTCATATTAAATCTAGAAATTATTTTGCATAATTCCCTAGTGCCGATATACTATAGATATTTTTATAATGTCACCACTCTTTGTTTTTTACATATTAAGACAAAAGTGTCAGAAGACATAGGGCATAGTGCTTGGTTAGTCAATAGTTGCCTCACTGAAATGCTTAAAGATAGAGTTTATAGATTTGTAAGACCACACAAACTGTCAAGCAGGAAGCTTTCAGTCATCACAATCTTTATTAATACTTCCCTGAAACTGACACTTTTTTGGCTTCATATGACAAAAAATTAGAGTAATAATGACCTTATGCTTTAGGATACGTTTCTTCTTAGATACTTTTTATTTTAATATTGTCAATAATTCTTCTACTAATAATACCTACTCATGGTTTGTTGAATGTTAGTCTACATAGGTGCATAGATACATGGATATAGATGATAGATAACAGAGAAAGAGAAAGAAACAGAGAAGGATTTTTACTTTGAATGAAATACACTATCTCTCTCATCCTAATAACCACCTTTCAAGTTAAGTTCACATCTTATTATTAGAGATGAGAAGATTTAGTTTTAACAATAGTGTTTGATTGAACTTCAAATATACAGGTGTGTAAGTATTAAAACATCCCTAAAATCTTTGCACATAATTAGAAATAGTCTAGCAAACATTATCTGTAATAGAAAATAAAATATATTTAATTTGGAATGTGTTTTAGTTTTATGGTATTTCGTGACTACTCTGTTCCTTGTCCCTTACCTGTGATTAGTGAATGCAGAGTGTTCATTTATTGATGCTTTTATCCACTATCTCTGGAGGAAAAATGTGAAGTAGTTGCCAAGACTCTAATTTAGGCAGTTCCACATATCATTAAGAGAAAAATTTTTAGATTACGTATTTCCATGAAATATGACAACAACAAATTTGAAGGCAGAGGGCTAATTTTACACATAATTTTACCATTCTGTTTGTTAAGAATGAGTATGCAATTTACACATTTACATTCTGGTAGTTCATCAGTTTATAAAACTAGTGAAATGGAAGAATGTATTGAAATTTAATTACTGGTATCTTCACACATTTGCTGACTATATTAAAACAAATACATTGAACTGAGTGGCCCTATCTCCTAACAATTTATAACATCCTCAGTTTCTGCCACTAATATTTATTATTTGTCTCACGAACAGGTCTATGCATGTAAATAATAATAAAAATGATAACAAAATAAGTAGACATAACTATCATTTATTAAGTGTATGATATAATGCCAGGCATTCAGCTCATTTACTCCTCACAATGAACCTATTAGGTAGATGTCATTGTGCCTATTATAAAAATGAGGAAGATAAAACTTACAGAAATTAAACATTTTGCCCAAGATTGCAAAGCAAACTAAATATATGAGCAAGGATTTGAAGTGTGTGTGTGTGTGTGTGTGTGTGTGTGTGTGTGTGTGTGTTTCATTTTGAGGCCTCCGTTCTCATGCATGCTTTTTTATTTTTTCTCTTGATACATATATAAGGTTTCTTCTCATTTTTCACATCATATCAACCATTCTCTTTGCTGTTCCTGGAACAGCATATTCACATCTCTGGGCCTTGGCTCTTACTAGTTCATTATCCTGACTCATTTCTTTAGATAGTAGCTTGTTTCGTTCCTTTACTTGAATTAGGTCTCTGCTCAGATGTCACACTCTAAGCCTCCTCTCCTAACCACTCTTTCTAAAATACTGCTTCTGTTTTTCCTTTACCCTGATTTTTTTCATGGCACTTTTAATCTGATATTTTATCATATTTATTCAGTTATTGTTTGCCTCCCTTGCTAATATGTAAATTCCACAACAAAGGAACATTTTTTTTCTTTGCGGATAGATAATTGGTACCTACAACAAAATCTAGCACAGAGCGGATTGACAAGTATTGGTTGAATAAGAGCAAAAATGAATGACTACTGAGATTTGCCCTAAAAATTTTTAAATGTTTTAATATATAAAAATAGTCTCTGAATGTAACCAAACTATGTGAACAGAGGCTGATGGGGTCTCAAGTGGTCTGTGTGTGTGTGGAGTAAGATATTTTAGAAAAAGTATCTATGCTCGAGTTTGAAGCCCTGAAAGGACAAACAAATGGAGGGAAGCAACAGTAGACAATGGGATACTCGAGAAGAAGAAGAAACAAAACAAGGAATGAAAGTCACTGCCATTTCTTGGAACACAGAGTTGAGAAAATATGTCACCTATATCTGGATAAATACTCAAGTCAGGGGAAGGAGAACAGATGAGTGGCAATGGAAGGACCTCAAAGCAAGGTCTAATTGAGATTTGAGACAACAGCACGCATCCACTTAGAGTTCTCACAAAGAGGAAAACTATGTTCAACTGACTCACATATTTGTAATATGTCTTTTAAATATCCCTATTGCTATTGGAAATAAGTATAGAAAGCTTTCAGAATAGAAGTTTTATTTCTATTGTTGGTAAGGAGTGATATGAAATACACATACATTATCATAACTGCAAGGAAATGGGCATAAGGAAGTGAGGTAAGTAGAAATGAATGCTAGTGCATATATAATTACCAAACAGAAGTGGCTTGACAATTTTGATACAAAAAGGCTCTCTGGACCCCAAGTTCAAATAAAAGACCTGAAGTGATACTTTTATTCCTTATCCCTTAAGAGTTTCCATTTTCTTTTTTAATTTTTGCATTGTTTATTTCAAATTCATGTATTCATTTACTTCTGATCTGATCATTCTTTTCTTTTTTTAATTATACTTTAAGTTCTGGGGTACATGTGCAGATCTTGCAGGATTCATACACATGCCATTGTGGTTTGCTGCCTCCATCCCCCCATCACCTACATTAGGTATTTCTCCCAATGGTATGCTTCCCCAATCTCCCTACCCCCTACTACTTCTCCCCTGGCTCCCCAGCCCAAAACAGACCCCAGTGTGTGATGTTCCCCTCCCTGTCTCCATGTATGCTCATTGTTCAACTCCCACCTATGAGTGAGAACATGCAGTGTTTGGTTTTCTGTTCTTGCATCAGTTTGCTGAGAATCATGGTTTCCAGCTTCATCCATGTCCCTGCAGAGGACATGAATTCATCCTTTTTTATGGCTGCATACTATTCCATGGTATATATGTAACACATTTTCTTTACCCAGTCTAGCACTGATGGGCATTTGGGTTGGTTCCAGGTTTTTGCTATTGTAAACAGTGCTGCAATGAACATACATGTGCATGTGTCTTTATAACAGAACGATTTACAATCCTTTGGGTATATACCCAGTAATAGGATTGCTGGGTCAAATAGTATTTCTTTTTCTAGAGCCTTGAGGAATTGCCACACTGTCTTCCACAATGGTTGAACTAATTTACACTCCCACCAACAGTGTAAAAGTGTTCCTATTTCTCCACATCCTCTCCAGCATCTGTTGTCTCCATATTTTTTAATGATCACCATTCTAACTGGCATGAGGTGATATCTCAATGTGGTTTTGGTTTGCATTTATCTAATGACCAGTGATGATGAGCATTTTTTCACATGTTTGTTGGCCACATAAATGTCTTATTTTGAAAAGTGTCTGTTCATATCCTTCACCCACTTTTTGATGGGGTTATTTTTTTCTTCAGAGTCTCCATTTTCTATAAGGGATCCCCCTCCACAAACACACTATTAAACCTGTACAATCTATAACAACAGTGGGAATTTATCCAAGATGTAGAAGTAGAAGTTACGGGTCAAACTGATCCATAGTTCACATAATATACCATTAAGTGTTTTCATAGCTCTTTACCATTTCTAGTACAAGGACTCAAAAATATTGCTTGAATGAACTGGAAAATGAAAGGTATCAGGCTTTAGTGATACTTAACAATTAGTTGAGTGAGGTTCTGCACTTGAAAGGCACTTGGGTTTTCAGGAAGACAGATTTTTTTTCAGTAACTCTTGTATTCTTACTGAGGTGTTTCTTTCACTGTATTCCATCACTAACAAAATGCCATTTACTAATTATCAGTTGTACTGTACCTTGACATCAAATTGGCAATATTCCACATTTCTCTATAAATTATCTCATTTAAAGAGTTACTTTCCTAGTTAAGTGTAGTTAGCAACTCTGATTCTGACAGTTTCTTAATAAATGTTTTTGGTATTTTTAATTAAAATCAGTACAATATAAACCAATAGAAACATGTAGGCAACGTGGGGGGTGGGGATGGAGACAGCAAACCACCATGGCATGTATGTACCTATGCAACAATCCCACAGAATGCAGAATGTGCACATGTAGCCCAGAGCCCAAAGTACAATAAAAAAAAAGAAAATTATGCATTTTAATAAAACAAATTATGCAGGTCCAGAAATATTTATAGAATCTTGATTATATTTACCTTTAGTATTATATCAAATGTGACCAATCATTTTACAAATTTGAGCAAGGTTTTGTTTTTTTTTTTTTTGTTTTTTTTTTCTGCCTATATCAAATACTATAGGAGTCCAAAACAGGTTTTTGGGGAGTTATGTACTTCAGTCTATATAAAATTATACTTTGAGGAAGTGTTGCGTTTATACCAAGTGGGAAAACATAATAAGAAAACACAAAGTTTACAAATTATAGTGCCTAGGTTATACAATTACTACATAATTGAAAATAAAATTTAACTGCAGTGTGCATCATTTATCTAACTCAAAGTTACCTATGCTTAATTTAAAATCATTGTAATAATGCTAATGAATAAAAGAATTGAATTGGTTTCTGCATTAAAATGTACAATTAAACCTCTTAAGTGTGCAGTTGTACTTTTTATATGTACATTTATTATAGTAAGGATAGAAAATTTTGATTATAAATGTAAATCTTATGTTCTATAAGGAAGGATTTCTTAAAAAGGGAGTCTATTAGAATCAACAATATCACAAAATTTTAAAGAAAATAGATGTTTTTTATCCAGTTAAAAATGCTTCACCATGAGGGCTTTTTAATCCTATCTTTTAAAACTTTTGTGTCCGTTAGAAGCATAAGTTAGGACAATTTTCTATGTGAACTGAAATAAAAACACACTGAATTTTTTAAAAATCTGAGAAAATAGTGTAAAATAACATACCTGTAGCCTTCTCTGGCACATTGTTATATGAATAACATGAATCATGTATAAACAAACTTGAAATATGGCATTTGTTTACATTGCCTCAGGCTATCTTCCTTTTTTCTGTTCCAATAAAACTTTATTTATAAACACTGAAATGTGAATTTCATGTATTTTAATATATCTCAAATATTTTTTATTCCCCCCTCTACCATTAATTTTTTTTTTAATTGTACTTTGGGCTCTGGGGTACATGGGCACATCCTGCAACCTGCAAGATAGTTGCATAGGTACATACATGTCATGGTGGTTTGCTGTCTCCATCCCCCCGCCCCCACTGTTGCCCAATTCAGGCATTTCTCTCAGCATTTCCCTTCCCACCCTCCATGCCCCCTCGCTGTCCCGCCCCTCCCTTCCCCTCCACCCCCTCACCTAGACCAGTGAGTGTTGTTCTTTTCCCTGTGCCCAAGTGTTCTCATTGTTCATCATCCGCCTATGAGTGAAAACACGCAATGTTTGGTTTTCTGTTCTTGTGTCAATTTGGGCTATCACTGTGTTGCCCAGGCTGATCTTGAACTCCTGGGCTCATTCGATTCTCCCAACTTGGCCTCCCAAATTGCTGGGATTACAGGTGTGAGCCACCTCTCCTTACCTTCAGGCTGCCTTCTTGATCACAAAATTACCAATTTTTTTTAAATGGAAATATATTTTCTAACAAAGTATAGGTTACACAAATGCATACCAAATGTTAAGTTTCCTTCTGTGTTTATTCATTGCTGTAATTATGAAGAGAGAAAAGTTTAATAATATGAAAGCTAATGAAGAAAAAATAACCTTATAATTTATAAACAGGCATTCCCCATAGTAAAAATGGCTCTTGGTAACTTAATTTTTAATTGCAATTATGTATTTTATGTAAGAAAAAACCACAAAATAGGCGCTTACTGTAGTGTTGAAATAGAGTATAAGGACATAATGTAATTTTATTTTTAAAAATGTTTAAATAAATAATTTAGAAACCCAAAAGAAATGGCCTATTATTTTATGATGTTAGGTACATAGAATGCTGAATTAAGAGAGTAAATGTTTCTTGGCAAATAGTAGACATGTAAGATACAGTTGAAATGAATGAACATATAGAAAATCAGTTCCTTAAAAACTGCTCAATGATGATATTAAGAATAGTGATATTTGAGTCTTAGTTTAAGAGTGAACTAAGATAATTAAAATATTTTCATGTGCTTATTTACATAATCAAGGCACAGGAGTTAAGGGTCTCATGTCATGGACAGCCCTAGAGAAATTACAAAAGACAAATATGAGACTTTTAATGGTATCTGACATTTGGGGGCCACTGCACTGTCATCCTTTTAAGCAAACTAGATTCTCTCTCTACCACAAACAAACCCTAAGTGGGAGATGCAAGCAAACCTTGTTTTTTAAACTCTAGAACTTTGTGTTCTCAGGACAACATTCAATAGGGCTATCTTTCTATTGTGATGGTGATCATGAAATAACCTAAGTATACTTTTAGAAGCAATTTGGGAAATGTAGAAAAATATGCTCCCACGAATTTTAGTATTGGGTAGCAATATTTGCTTTTCTGATAGTGAAGTAAAAAAGTATGAAAAAAAGGATGGAACAACAGGAAAATAAGTTTTCATGGTTGGGCAGGCCAGCTAGGCACAGAACCTGAGTAGGTAAATTTCCCCAGTAATTAATCTTAAGGTACACTTTTCACATAGAAGTTAAATCACATAAGGATATGCTCTTTCTCCTCTAGTTATTAAACTGAGATCCATATTTTTTTACTTAGTTTCTACTCCCAGAGATAGGAAATTTAGGTTCTTGACCCCAAATGAATTTTAATACATGGATGAAACACTTCAAAAAGTGTAGTTTCTTTACTGTATCACCAGCCACCTGACCAAATCACCTTATCACCTCTTAATTCAAAATTGATTGTGCTCTCTAGTCTAGACTTCAAGTGACCATTTTTTCCTGTCATTTGTATTTTTCTATAATTTCCTAGCCTATTTTACTGGTCTTCTCATTTAGATGTTCAGAATCAAAGAAAATGACCACAAGAAGAATATCTATTATGGTACTATATGAAAACGTGGCATGAATATGGCTTGACTAATCATACAAAAATCAATAACATCTTTCTACTGTCCATAGATATTGGTTTAGTCAGGTTTCATTGGTTTAGTCAGGTCATCAAGAAACCTGCTTGAAATTAAGTGGGAAGGTGGGCTCAATGATAATCAAATTTTATAACATAGCATATTGAAACAAATCTAAAGCTGACATTAACTGGAAATGAATGAGAGTAGTAGATCCAAATACTTGTAGTACTTTGAGCAGCAGGGAATAGACTGTAATTGTCATAGGTCCTTTACTCACTGAGGAACAACTCCACCAAAACATCATTGTTCCAGAATAAAAACAAACTATAAAAGGAGAATTGCAATGCGTCTTTCTTGATTATAGACTTTGGGAAGACTTGAGCAATAAAGAATACTCATAAATTGTGAGTTTAGTTTCTTGAAGTCTTTCCTCCACTTCTCTTTTATCCATCCCCACACCACTTCCAGATTTATATTCCTAAAATAGCTTTATCAACTTGCAAAATTGAAAAATACAAAATTAACAATCAGACTCAAAGAAGGTATAACAGTTAGATCATGCATTCATGGATCTTAGAATGGAACATAGTGGTTAATGAATCTAAGAAGTTCTCAAATGTAGAATTCTCATTTAAGCAACCCTAACAGATTGACAAGTCAATTTGGGCTTAGTTTCAGCTCATTGCTTTGTGATGCTTACAATACTAGTGAGAATAGCTACAAAGAAGTTATAAAATATGCTGAAACGCTCTTGCCTATAAATTTTATCATTTGATTCTATTGCAGTTTACTAGATCAACACTGAATGAATTTTCCCCTCAAAAAGTATATGAATAAGGGAATGGTACACACCAGAAAAGGTACATTTCTTTATTTGATTAGCTCTTGTTCACTACATTTAGCATGCTGACAAAGCTCTCAATGTCATGCCTCTGTCTACTTTCCTATTACAGAGACGGTGTTTTTTCTTGTCCACTCTCAAGCCACACACACCACTCCAGTCCAAAATATGCCCTTGACTTTTGTCCTTATGCCTTTGTTTCCACTGTCAAAAGTCTTCCATGTTCTAAATGTCTTTATAGCCTTCTCACCTGCTAAGGCTTGGTTCTAATGATATCTCCCTGTGCAATCCTCCTAACTGCATCTTTGTTCTCACACACACACACACACACACACACACACACACATACACACACTATATATATATATATAAGTTTTGCTCATAAATCACATTTTATTCTTCTTAAAATAGTTCTTTACATCTTGTCCATATTCATCTCCCTAGTTCTGTAAACATTTTGAAAGTAGGATCTGTACCTTAAGGTCACCTAATTGTTCTCTCTTTTATAAAAAGACCATATACACAAATCAAAGGAAGGAATTAAATGTACAAAGGAAAATATTGATTTTGTCTATCAGAATTCTAAATCTATTCATAAGAAGCTACCATTATTCTCATATATCCTTAATCATATTGTATATGTGTTTTGTGTGTGTGTGTGTGTGTGTGTGTGTGTGTGTGTGTGTGTGTGAGAGAGAGAGAGAGAGAGAGAGAGAGAGAGAGAGAGAGAGAGACAAGAGAGAAGAGGACTGTGGAACCAAAAAGAAAATAAGCCAGGAACATAAGGAGGCATTTTCTTTTTCTACAAAAAATTCTGGTTGAACTGTGCACATTTTTTTTTTCACTTTGGAGAAGTGACTTCTCCTGAAGTAAGCCATAACAAGTGTTTGTTTAAGCTAGAATTAGCTGACTACTTGCTCATTTGCTTACATATCCCTGAGGCACCATATAGGACATTGCTGATGCTATGGAACTGACCTACAGAAGTTTGGACATTTGGTGAAGACTATTTTTCAGTTTTTTCATTACTTTCTCTATGGAAGAAAATTTAACAGTATTATGTATGCTTTAATACCTTAACTCTCTAATGTGCCTTAGAGAGAGGAGAGAAGAGGAGAGGAGAGGAGAGGAGGGGAGGGGAGGGGAGGGGAGGGGAGGGGAGAGGAGAGGACAGGAGGAGAGAGGGAGAGAGATAAAAAAAAAAAAAAGAAAGGAAAGAAACCAGAGATACAAGGATACAAAGAGAATTACCTTTTTCTACTTCCAAAATCTAGTCATTCTGTGCAAAAACATTAAGAACGAACTGTGGAAGAAAACTATGGATCTTGAAAATGCTATTGTCTAAAACTTACAATAAAGCAGCCCATCATAGAGTAGGAAAACACTGGCCTGGGAGGCCAAGTTCCTGTGTTCTATCACAGAGCTAATGTTAGCAAGCTGCTCATTGAAGAAAATCTCTTCCCTTATATTGGACCCAATATGCCCATCCATAAGATGAGAAATTTGGATTAGATGATCACTGAAATTCACTCCACCTCTAAACTGACTGGCGTTCCACATTCTGGTAAATGAAACCAAGTAATTTTTTAAATTAAAGATATTATCACAGGTGTGTAATTTTGCCTGCTGAGCAAAAATTAAGAATATTTTCAAAACAATGGTGATAATTTATAAGAACAGGTTTGAAAAGCATATTTAAAAATAAATTATAGCTAGATAGGAGAAATAAGTTCTAGTGTTCTATATGACTGAATGATGACTAGAGTTAATAATAATATATTGTTTCAGATGGCTAGAAGGAGAATGTTGAATGTTCCCAACACGAAGAAATGATAAGAGTTTAAGATAATGGATATGCTAATTACCCTTTCTGATCACTATACATTACACATATAAAACCATCAGTAGGTCCTCCATGAATATGTATAATTATTATTTGTCAATTTTTAAAAAGTCTTCAAAAGTAAACATTGTAAAATAGTAGACTGGATATGAGAGATAAGGAGAACTTCTCAATCAATTTTGGAACATAAAACTTCATTTCTGAGGCAAAGGAAAAGCTTGACATTTTATATAATTCCTTTGCCAGAATATAGTGGATCTATTGTTTTTCTGAAGAATGCATGAAATCACAGTATCATGATACTTTGGAATTTAGGAGGCTGCTATACTGAGTTTAGTCCTGTCTGCCTGTCTGTTTGTATGTAACAAAGAAATCTTTCTTTTTCTCCAAATCTCAGTTTCTCCATCTTGGAAATAAGAAAGTTAGATGTAATGATAACATGAATGCCCCTTCCTCTTAATCTTACAGTTTTATGTGGCTCTTATAAGGGTATCTTCCCTCTGATCAAGCAGTCTGGTAAGTGAGTTGACAAAATAAATGATAAACTTCCATTTGCTTTGAAAGTATTTTTTGTTTTATTGTTTTTGTCATTATGAAAAAAATAATTAATTTGTGAGTATTTACAGCATTGTCCTTCCAAATGCCAATGAAAGTTATATCCTTGCCATTTTCTTCCTCAAATAATTAGAAAAAGAAGGACAAACTAAGCCCATAGTTAGCAAAGGGAAGGAAATATTAAGATTAGAGCAGAGAAATCCAAAATGGAAATACAAAACAATAGGAAAATCAACAAAGCTAAAAGGTTGTTTAAAAATATCAATAAAGTTGACAAATCTTTAGATAGATTAAGTAAAAAAAAAGGAAAATTCAAATAAGTAAAACCAGAAATGAAAGAAGAGACATTATATCTGGTATGAAAAAAGAATGAAAATGATTATAAGAAGCCAGTGTAAACAATTGTATGCTACCAAATTGGATAACCTAGAAAAAAATGAATAAATTACTTGAAACATACAATCTACCAGTGCTGAATATTGAAGAAAAAGAAAACTGTGCAGGCCTAAAACTAGTAAGGAGATTGAATCAGTAATCCAAAACCTCCCAACAAAGAAAAACCCAGAAACAAATGGCATCACTGGTAGAAGAGATCATGTTCAAGCTCATTCTACAAGGGGCATCATTATCCTAATATCAGAGTCAGAAAAATACACTAGGAGAAAAGTACAGAACAATATTACTGATAAATATAGATTCAAAATAACTCATTAAAATACTAGCAAATTGAATTCAACAGCATATTAAAGGGATCATACATGATAACCATGTAGGATTTATTCTTGGGATGCAAAAATGGTTCCACTTATGAAAATTAATCAGTGTGATACAGGACACTAACAGAACTAAGGCCAAAAATCTATGGTCGTCTCAATAGATGCAGAAACAGCACTTGACAAATTTCAACACTGTTTCATGATAAACATACACAACAAACTAGGAACAGAATAAAATTACTTCAACATAATAAAAATAATATGTGAAAAATCCACAGTGAATATCACTTTGAATGACAAAAGACCGAAAACCTATTCTCTTAAGATCAGGAACAAGAGCCAGGCATGGTGGCTCACATCTGTAATCCCAGCACTTTGGGAGGCTGAGGCCGGTGGATCACCTGAGGTTAGAAGTCTGAGACCAGCCTGACCAACATGGAGAAATCCCATCTCTACTAAAAATACAAAATTATCCAGGAGTGGTGGTGCACACCTGTAATCCCAGCTACTTGGGAGGCTGAGGCAGGAGAATCACCTGAACCCAGGAGGCAGAGGTTGTGGTGAACCAACATTGCAACATTGCACTCCAGTCTGGGGAACAAGAGTAAAGCTCTGCCTCAAAAAAAGAAAAAAAAAAAAAAAAACAAAAAAAATACAAAAAAAAAAAAAAAAAACAAGATCAGGAACAACAAGAATGCCCACGTTTGCCACTTCTTTTCAATATCATACTAGAAATACTGACCAGAACAATGAGATAAGAAAAGGAAATAAAATATATCAAATTTGGAAAGGAAGATGTAAAATTATAAGTTTGAAAATTGGATAATCTGATACATAGAAAATCTTAAAAGTTACGCCACAAAGAGACATGGTTAGAACTAATAGACAATTCTGCAAAGTTGTCATCCTTCAACAGTTGTGTTTCTATATGCTAGCAACATATAATCCAAAAAGGAAATTTAGAAAACAATCTCATTTACAATAGCAACAAAAAGAATAAATAACTTAGTAAATTGCCCAACCAAGAAGGTAAAAAATGTGTATGCTGAAAGCTATGAAATATTGTTGAAATAAATTAAAGATGACAAAAATAAATGGAAATACATCTCATGTATTGTTTAAAAGTCTGTATACCCAAACCATCTACAGATACAACATAATTCCTATCCTAATCCTGGATGTATTTTTTACAGAAATAAATTTCCTAAAATTCATATGAAACCACAAAGGACTCCAAAAAGCCAAAACGGTCTTGAGGAAGAAGAAAAAACTGGAGGCATCACACTTCCTAATTTCAAAATGAATCACAAAGCTACCTCAGTCAAGACTGTATGATAGTGGTAAAAAGGCAGACATCTAGACCAATGGAACAGAATAGAGATCCCAGAAATAAACCTAGCATGATCTTCAACAGGGGTGCCAAGAATACACAATTGGAAAAGGATATTCTCTTCAAGAAATGGTGCTGGGAAAAATGGATATACACATTCCAAAGAATTAAACTGGAGCTTTATCTTACACCATACATAAAAATCGTCTCAAAATGAAATGGAGTAAAGACTTAAAAATAAGACCTGAAACCATAAAACTCATAGAAGAAATCATAAGTGAAAAACTTCCTTACATTGGTCTTCACAATAATTTTTTTGATGACACTAAAAGAGCAGCCAACAAAAACAAAACTAGACATGCAGAAATATATCAAACCAGAAAGCTCCTACACAGCAAAGGAAACAATCAACAGAGTGAAAAGAAATCTACAGAATGAAAAAAAAAATGTTTGCAAACCATATATCTGATAAGTGTCAATATCTAAAATATACGAGGAACTTAATTCAATAATAACAACAAAAATTTGAACTATCTGATTTTTAAAATGAGCAAAGGAATTGAATAGATATTTCTCCAAAAAGACCTAAAAATGACTAACAATTATATGAAAAGATGTTCAATATCACTAACTACTATGGAAATGCAAATCAAAACCACATTGATATACTACCTCACACATTAGGATCATCGTTACTAAAAAAACAAAGCCCATGAACATTATATGCATTGATGAGGATGTAGGGAATTTGGAGACATAGACTGCTGGTGGAAATATAAAATTGTGCAGCTTTTATGGGAAACAATATGGAGTTTCCTCAAAAAAAAAATATAATTTTCATAAGATCTAGCAATCTTGCATCTGGATAATTATCAAAAATAATTCAATTTAGGATCTTGAAGAGACATTTACATTCCCATGTTTATTGTAGCATTATTTACAGTAGCCAAGAGGCGTGAACAAACTAAATGTCTTTTGACAGGGGAATATATAAAGAAACTATGTTATATACATACAATGGAATATCATTCAGCCACAAAAAGGAAATCCTATCATCCTGTCAATGTGGATGAATCTTGTAGACATTTTGGTCAATAAAATAAACAAGTCGCAAAAAGACAAAATACTGTATGTATCCACTTACATGAGATTTCTACAGTAGTCAAAATTATAGAAACAGAAATTACAGAGGATTGCTCCCCTGGATCTCTAGACATGGCAGTATGGGAGTTGTCTCTCCTTCTCTCTCCCTCTCTCTCTCTCTCTGCCTAATAAATTGCTCTCTGCTTAAAAAAAAAAAAAAAAAGAAGAAGAAAAGAACCAAAAAGTACAATGGTGGTTACGAGGGGCTGGGGGAAGGAAGAAATGAGGAGCTGCTGATCAACGGGTATAAAATATCAGCCATCCAGGATTTTAAAAAAAGTTCTAAGGATCTGATATGAAATATTTTGCTTATATTTAACAATACTGTATTGTGCACTTAAAAATTTATTAAGAGGGTAGATTTCCCTAAAAAATAAAAACAAGTGCTTCATTAAGGAAAAATATCTTTTTCAACACGTACAATTCATTGTTAATGAACTTAATTATTGAATGCCACCTGGTTGAGAAATAGTAGACCTGACACCATCGAAAGTCATCAGAAGGCTAACATGGTTATTTGTAACCTCTAGTGAGGGTGGGAATACCAGAAGCACATATATGAAGAGACGATAAAAGTACAAAGCAACAATATAAGATACAGCATAAGTGACCTTGTAATGAACTGAAATAGATATTTAGTTGATATTAAATGTTGTATATTAACAGCAGCATAAGATCACTGTGAACTAGAATAGTGTAGCCTATCTTTTGGACTAAGATTATTCCGGGCTTTCAATTCTGAGATATTTAAAGAGTAAGAAGGAAATAGACCATTCAGGCAACAGTTGCAATGAAATTGGAATTGAAGGCCAGAAAGAGCTCAGCATGCACAGTAATAAAGCAGGAGGAGTCCAGTGCTAAGGATTCTCTCAGGGGAAGGGTGGGTGATAAGACTGGATGCTTAAGTTGGTATAAGATGGGAAGATACCTTAAATATAAATCTGATGTTGCAGTTTTTTAAAGAATTGTTATACAGTTTTTAAATAGCTGTAGAGATTCAAAAGAGAAATGAAAGTTATACCCAAAAGTAGGATAATGAAGATCTCTTGATTGTGTTACATTATAAATGTATATACCATCCGTAAGGGTGATGCCAAGGGAGGAAGCAAGTAGTCTATTATTTGTCTTCAATTTGTGCTATGCTTCTTGTCTGTTTGAAGAACTTGACCTGTCTTCTCAAAAGCCATATCCAGCAGACCCACCGATTACTTGCACAGTGATATAATTTAAGGGTCAATTACATTCATGGACTAATTTATTTTCACGGAGTTCACTGATGACCCTAGAAAATGTAAGCAGTGACACAGGACTGGAAATGCTCTGTTGCATTATAAAGCTCCTTCAAGAAATTAAAATGCTTAGGTGAAAATAATAATCTATCCAACTTTGGGTTGTTTCTCTGCAGTTTTTAGTGATCACTTTCTAGTAAGAGACCCAGGAAAAAACTGCTAGATGAATCCACCATTTGTCAAATTTTTGGAAAACCAATAGCTTCTACAGCTATTGAAGATTCAGAGGCCAGTTTACAAGAAACTTAATCTATACCATCCTTCCTCCAACCTTACCACAGTTATTATTTTATCTTCATTTAAAGCACGAGAGATTGAAAGATGCATTGAGAGAGGAGTTCCGGTTTGCTACTTCCTTCATCGTTGTTATTTTTAATCTTTGAGATATACAATAAAGCCCCATTAATCTGAAAGAAAGAACATCCCTCCAGAACACACAGTAATCAATGGGAAAGTTAATTGAAATTGAGTTCTTTTAACAATTCCACCTTAGCAATTCTACAACATTCGGAGTGATAGTTTTAATCAAAGCTTAGAGTATTTGAAAAAGAGACAAATAATGTAAGGAAGGAGATAATTTGTGACTAGAACCTAGTCTTTCCACTAAGTATTTCCTTTTCTTTAAAATTTTAGGTTTGGAGCTGAAACACTTTTTGAGTAGAGAAGCTACAGGATTGGACAGTGGTTGAAAAGAAGTTGGTCTGGGCACAAATCGTGACTGCAGCATATGTTAGCTGAGCAATCCTGGACAAATTACTTAGCCTCTCTGTGCTCCAGCTTCTTTGCCTGGAAAATGGGAATGATAATAAAACCCACCTTAGCCTGGCACATATTAAGCCTTCAGTAAAAAAAAAAAAAAAAAAAAAAATCACTATCATTTTTATGAAGAAAGATAAAGCACTCTTCTTGAACCACTTCTCCACATTTTCTTTTAAAAGGTCTAGAACTTATTGAGAACCATAACCCCAGGCCAGGGCAAAGTAAAGAAAGATATATAATATAATTCTTCCAATCTAATTAGTTGTTCACAGACACCTCAAAATGACTATAATATTACCAACATACCTAAATGAAAAGACAGGTGGATCAGGATAGTACATGTTTACTTCCTACACTGAAAGTGTTTTGATTGATGCTATTTTGACTCTTACTTCCAAGATTTAATGGCTCCTGTTAACCAATTTCACCTGCACACTGGGCTCCTATTCCTCTTCTCAGCTGGTAAGAAATTAAAGTGCCTCAGTACAATGACAAGAAACTACGGAGCAGACCATTCATAGTTCCGAAAACAGTATGAAACAGCTATTATCATATCTCTATAAATTAAAATGTTATTTTCCTTCTACAGTTGTGCTCTGGGTACAAGCATATCAGCCATTCCTGGTGGGGTCCAATTCATTATTTCAGTAGACATAAATAATTTTTAGAACAGGCATATGAAATTATAAGGCGATTCAGCATTGGAATTGAGAATTGTCTGGATCACTGCTTACCACCTTGGAATTAAGAAATGTGGAAGTGCCATTGTTCCCTGGGCTCATTTCCATCATTCTCTAATAGGTCTTTTGTTTTTGTTGGGACTGTTGTATTTGCCACCTTTGGTCAAATGAATCTGAAAGAATTCTATAGCTAGAGCAACACCATGAAAGATGATTATTTTGTCACTGAAATGATGAGGTAGAAAGGAAACAAATAGGAAAATCTTGCTCAGCCTTCCTATAGCAAAGAAACCAATGTATGGAGGCCAGAACAGTAGTTCAAGTTCTTCAGAAGCACATGAACTCTTTATTCTTATAAATTATAGAGTCCATATGTGGGAGATGCCTCAATGTTTAGTGAAATCATTTCACAGAATAATATAGACCAAAGTTTCTTATGCTGGTTTCTCCAGGTCTCAGAAATTGGAGGTTTCAGTTTTAAAATCTCCTGGAAAATATGTGTATATATATTCTGGGTCATTCAGCTCAACTGAAACTGATAGCTGATTGCAGTGCTCCTGCTTTGTTGATATTTATAAGGTCTGTTTCAGTATCAAGCAGTTATGTAAAGTGTAAAGAACTGATGACAATGAACGTTAGGTATCCTCCATGAGAGAAGACCAAATGAAAACGAATTGTATGAAGAAATGTTAAACACAATTAAAATGGAAGAAAAGAAGTAGATGAGGAGGGATTGAATGCTACCTAAGAATACAGGTATTAACCTAGAAATACGTTCTTAAATTATTAAGTGACAAGGGCTTGATACAGAATAAATGTATTGTATAATTTTATTTCTATTTTAAAAGGAAACTATATACAAAATTCTATATGTATTTCATATACATATATAAATCATGTTCATATGAGTAGAGATAAATGTCTTGATGTGAATGCATGATTCACATGATCACTTAATGGAGTTAAATGTGGCAAAGCAGAAATGTTATCAGTTCTTTACACATGTGATTCTTAATTTGTTTTAATGAGCATGTGTTACTATTGTATATTGGAAATACATTTCTTAAAAAGTATAAGTAAAAAGGATTTTAGAATAAATAAAACTTTTAAAACAAGCAGCTTGTCATATGAAGAATTCATACTAGTCTTTTTGGATGAATATTTTAAATAGGTTAACACATTCAGTAAAGATTAGTCTGCACAAATGGCTTTATCTTACACAGAGAGGCTCTATGTAGAAAACAGAACCAAAAACCAGTCCAAATAAGTAAAAAAGAAACTGAATGTAGAGTTGAAACTGATATTCAATTCTGGATTACAAACTGATTATTTAAAGGAAAAACACAGTAAATTCAGGCCTGTTGTTTCAGTAAACCTGACACTAATCTGAGTTTTAAAAAAAATTATGACAAAGATTGATATGTTTTAATAGAGAGTCACTACTAAGTAACTATAAAGCATTCAACATTCAATTAAGTCAATTCAGCTTTTGCTCTTTCAGCCAGGTAAATGCCCAATGTGTGTGGATACAACACATGTTATAGTTTTCTATTTGTGCAGAATTTTCTACTCAAATATGTTTTAAGTATGTCTAAAACACACACAAACACAGGATTATATATCCATATCCTTCAACAAAATCTGAATATGCCTTCACTGTAAATCTTTTGTTTAGGTTAGAAAAGACGATCTATCTTTTGCAGTGATCAATTGCCTATGAGTTTTGCCCCATTCAACTGCTGCTTAGTCTATAAACGGAACCTCAGAAGTTCTGCTGGAAGCTATAGTTGAAGTCTTTCTATAATGTTCTTGTTGCCAGGACTTTAGGCCTAGTCATAGAAACAAACTGTAAATGTTATTTATGGTTTAGGCAGTAAAATAATGACCAGAACATAAGACTGGGTCTTGATTATTTGCTTCATTTATTTCCACACTCCAAAAAGTCTAGATCCACAAAATGGAAACACAGGATTCCACGCACAAAAGGGTACAAACGCAAATTTGTCTTACTCTCAGATCTTTCAAGTATATTTACGAATAGTTTATTACTATGGGGCAGGTTTGAATAAGCATTGATTTCTTTGTTTATTTTTTGTAGGTACATAGTATGTATATATATTTATGGGTTACTTATTGAGAATCCACTCAACAAGTACACAAAGATTGGGGATATTAAAACTGAAAAGAAAGACAATCTAGAAGTTAAAATGTTTGACTTTAGAATTTACTAAAGTTTGCAAAATTAACTAAACTGTATAAGTTCATCTGATATGATGGATGCTTCCTATTGTAGAATACAGAAATTGTATTCCTGAGTTTACATTTTAAAGTTGTGAGATGTTTGGCCTAAATAGAGATATAAATAGAAAGGACTTACAAAATTTCATGAATAATTTAAGACAAGTGGATAGTATTACAAAGCTCAAAGTAGATGTTAAAAATTTTGATTCACTCAATTTATTATTAACAAATGAATCATCCGACACTTCAATGTATATGAGATAAACATCTTTATATTAGAATGACACTAATTCAGTCTAATACAAAGCTTCGTTTATGTTTAACCTATAAAACCACTAAGGTTAGAGACTACTTATTTATCAGGCATTCACTGTAAGATAAAGATAACACTATAGAGAAATTATGCATACATTTGTTACATTAAAATACTATTAAAAAGACAATTTCTATATGCGTGTGCATATTTGAAGAATCATTCATTTCCCTATCCGCTTGACTACTTGTCATTTCTCTGTTACATATAAGTGTAAAATGCACACATACCAGAATTTTTGCATGCTGAGTTGCTGGGTTTTCTAGGTCTTAAAAGTGCCTAATTATTCCAAATTGTTACATCATTACTCCTAGCCACAAAAACATCTACATTAATTTAAACTTTGGCAAACATTAAACCAGTAAATTACCGAAGTATGAACCATCATGTCCTGCTTCTCTTCCATTGTTTCTCAGCATCTTAAAGGATTTTGTTTAGGAAAACTTAGTAATCCCTTAAATATATTTCCTCAATATGTCTCAATTTTCTGTTTGTTGGGTATACATGTCTGTTTGTATGCATGTATGTCCATGTATGTGTGTATGTGGTGAGCTAAAGAAGCAAACAGTACATACATTAGCTAACTACAAGTTTTCTACCCAAATTTTCCTACATGTCACACTAAACCCATTCTTTTTTTTTTTTTTTTTTTTTTGAGACGGAGTTTCACTCATGTTACCCAGGCTGGAGTGCAATGGCACAATCTCGACTCACCGCAACCTCCGCCTCCTGGGTTCAGGCAATTCTCCTGCCTCAGCTTCCTGAGTAGCTGGGATTACAGGCACGCACCACCATGCCCAGCTAATTTTGTGTAGTTTTAGTAGAGACGGGGTTTCACCATGTTGACCAGGATGGTCTCGGTCTCTTGACCTCCTGATCCACCCGCCTCAGCCTCCCAAAGTGCTGGAGTACAGGCTTGAGCCACCGCACCCGGCCTAAACCCATTCTTAAACTGTTGCTTAGGCATTCATCTTCTCCTTTAGGATAACGGGGGAAAATGCTTATGCTTTTTATTTGCTTCTTATAGATAATTAAAATTTTATTATTCAGACTAGCATGCTATTGATGCTTCAGCTGATCCTTTAAACATCTGGCCTACTGTTTAAAATGCATTGAGTGAACTGATGTCAGCCCGTGCTGATAATCAGAGGACCTTCAATTAAGTACCTACGAAGCAACCAATGATAAACGAGAGAAAAGACAGTGCAAGTTTGCCAAAGAATTCTTTCATAGTCTGATTCTCAAAAGCAATTAGAATCACTTCTTTTGGCCTTGGAATTAATGAATTTTCATTAAAATTTAAATTTCAAATGATTCCAAGGATATCAAACTTGAGAAGTTGAGCTGATTGTCTACATAATAAATCATGCCACAGGAACATGTCAAAAAGACTAATGCAAGTTCTTTGCCATCCAAAGTTTTCTTTCTCCTTGTCAGTGCTATGTGAACATATATAATTGCTTTCTTTTCCTGGAAGCAGCTATAACCAAAGACCTACTGTTATTGTACTCTGCATTTCTGTTTAGAATTTTTGAAAGTATAACTCCAAGACTGTTACTGAAGCTAGTTCAAGTTTACAAAAAAGGTTTGCTCTAATAATTAAACGTGATATGATTTTTTAAATGGCTGCAGTTACATTCTTCACGTTATGATAATTTGCTTAAATGAGGAAATAAAGTTGAACATTTTAATATTAATATATGCTGTTTGAAACTGACATTTAACTTAATAACACAGACATTGTCTTTACTTGACAGAAAACAAAATTCATTGTATGTTTGTGTGTGTTTGTATGTGTAAGGTAAGTGTTGTATTATGGACCGTACAGTAGTATAATCATGAAAAGCGCTAAACATTTTTGGCCATAGAAAGCAGCATGGGTGTTTTTAAAGGGCAATAAAATTGAGCAATAAAGTAAGCAGAAAAATAATATTCATATAAAAATGATCTTGTGTGCAGAAGTTAAATATTTTAATCTTGGATTAAAACAGCATAACAGAATAGATGGTAAGTACTAGGCTCCTTTTGTTTACTCCTTTACTCATTCTGACAAAAGTATGTGCATGTTTTCAATAACAAATTTCACAGTACCGCTTTCTTTTTTTAACAGAGTGAATCTTCTTTGTTAAGAAAAAAAATCTGAACAGTGTAAAGAAGAATTTTCTTAAACATGACATATCCATATCGAGCAGCCATGAAGGAATGTTTCTGGTTCTTACTATAATATTCTTTTTGCTATGTTCATTTTCATATGTATACTTTGAATCAGACTAATTCAGTTACCATCAATGATTTAATTGTTCAATATTGTTCCATGTACTAATATCTTATATAGGATTTTGGGCCTACGGCAAAACCTCTGTGCTAAATTTCCCCCACCCATCTATCTTTTCCAACTCAGCATTTCAATAGAACTTAAATCACAGGGGTGCTGGCTTATAAATAAATGTGTAACAATAAATTAAAATAGATGATTGTAGCTTTAAGATACGTTCAGAGACTGTGAGAAAGAGCAGAAATCCCAAACTGACCATCAAGCTGTTCTAATGTCCATTTTATTTGCCCCACACAGTGTTTAAATATTTCAGTATGTGGTCAGCCTGGCACCTACTGCATAGCCCTCACTACTTCATGCTTTTCTGTTGCTTGACTACCCATGTGTACATTTTGTTTTGCAACATCTGCATTACATACTGACATACTGATTGTATTCTATTATACTGACACTGCATGTCTAGCCTCATCTCATCCCTACTTTCAGAACTGAGACCTAGATCCCAGTTGCAAAAACACTTTAACTTTTGTAGAGAGCAGGGTGTTTTTGTCTTCTGTTCTTACTGTAGATATAATTAAGTCCTCTATATGTTTGGGTGCTAAAGAGATACCTAATAATAATTGAGCATACTTATGAAATAAATAAATCAGCTCACAATATGGTGACGAATTATTTTGTGGGCACAAACTATGCTCACGTTTTTTTGGATGCACAACATGTCAGTACATAGTTACCAACGATGGATGGATAGAAATATTGTTTTAGAAAATCTGAGTTTTAATATACAAATGGATGAGAAAAGGAAGTTCCTGAGTTCATACAAATCACCTATAGTAGAAATTGGGATATGGAGAAAGAAAATAAATTAAGCTTAATATTTAATAATACAGTTAAAAAGAAGTGAATATATTACCCATGGATTGGGATGATTTTTCAGTCTGCTACTTATAATTAGTATTAGCATGCTTTTCTTACTGAAAACATTAGAAAATTAGGTTAAAATTTTTCAGACACACGAACAAAGAATGTTTTTATCTTTCTGAAAGATTCGCAGAATATGTAATGATTAGTTCAATAAATAAACAAGTGACTGGTCACAAAAATATAAAAGAATTCACATTGTGATCCAAACAGAGTAAGATCTCTGACATGACGATACAAAGAATATGCTTCTAGTTCACCGACTTTTTATTTTTATGTAAATTACATTAGATATTTTTAGTGACCATAAATATTTACATGACATCTTTTCTTTTTTCAGCTTTTAAGATCCAGAGGGTACATGTTCAGGTTTGTTACCTGGATATACGGTGTGATGCTGAGGTCTGGGGTACA
The DNA here is from genome assembly GCF_009761245.1 of Sapajus apella. Taxonomy (NCBI): domain Eukaryota; kingdom Metazoa; phylum Chordata; class Mammalia; order Primates; family Cebidae; genus Sapajus; species Sapajus apella. The sequence goes on from NW_022436957.1 coordinate 27,617,950, forward strand.
AGTGATCCTATTAACCAGGTAGTAAGAATAGTACATAATAGGTAGTTTTTCTACCCTTGTCTCCCTCTCTCCTTTCCCCTTCTAGTAGTCCCTGGTTTCTATTCTTACCACCTTTATTTCTGGAAGTACCCAACTTTCAGCTCCCACTCATCATTGAGTACATGCAGTATTTGGTTTTCTGTTCCACTGTTAATTTGCTTAGGAAAATGGCCTCCAGCTGCTTCTACGTTGCTGCAAAGGATATGATTTTGTTCTTTTCGTGACTGCGTAGTATCTTATGGTATATATGTCCCACATTTACTTTATCCAATCCACCATCGATGGACACCTATGCTGACCCCATTACTTTGTTATTGTGAATAGTGCTGTGATGAACACGCGAGTGCATGTGTCTTTTTGGTAGATAAATTCGTTTTCTTTTGGATATATACTCAGTAATGGGATTGCTGGGTCAAATGATAGTTGTATTTTAAGTTCTTTGAGAAACGTCTAAACTGCTTTCTAAAGTGGCTGAACTAATCTACATTCCCAAGAACAGTGTATAAGCATTCCTTTACCTCTGCAGTCTTGCAAGCATAGGTTGTCTTTTGACTTTTTAATAAAGCCAGCCTGACTGGTGTGAGATGATATCTTCTTGTGGTTTTGATTCGCATTTCTCTAATAATTAGTGATGTTATGCACTTTTCATGTTTGTTGGCTGTGTGTATAACTTCTTTTGAGAAATGTTTGTTCATGTCTTTTGCCCATTTTTTAAATGGGGTTTTATGGTTTTTGTTTGTTCAATTGTTTAGATTCCTTATAGATTCTGGATATTACACCATTGTCAGATGCATGATTTGTGAAAATGTTCTTCAGTTCAGTGGTTGTCTGTTTACTCTGTTTATGATTTATTTTGCCATGCAGAAGCTCTTTATTTTAATAAGGACTTGCTTGTAATTTTTTTTTTTTTTTTTTGCAATTGCTTTTAAGGACTTAGTCAAAAATTATTTCCCAAGTCAGATGTCCAGAAGGTTATTTCCCAGATTTTATTCTAGGATTCTTAAAGCTTGAAGCCTTACATTGAAATCATTAATTCATTTCCCACTGCTTATTTTGTTGTTGACTTTGTTGACTAAGTTGGTTGTAGGTTGCATATTTATTTCTGTTTTCTCTATTCTGTTCCATCGGTTTATGTGTACATGACATTTTAGTGGGATTTTAAACCTGTTCAATGCCCTAACAAAATATAACTTTTAAATGATCTGAAAAAAAACTGCCTACTAAATCTAAACTTGGAAACTGCCTACTTAATTCTATAATTAGCAGGGTAAACTCAGCAGACATTTCAAAAGTTAGACTAAACTCCATATCTATGATTGGCTGGTTTGGGAATAGAGTCACAATGTTATAAATTTCAAATTGGAACATATTGACCTGAAAACTGGATAGAATACTTGCAATCAATATTGTTCAGAGACATTTTAGTCAATTGGCCCTTCTGTAACAGAATCATAGCCGAATCCTTATGAAATACTTGGGACAAAGTATCTGAAATGTTAAAAGTTTGTGGGGCATAATTATGGTTTGTGGTGGTATCATACCCATATATCTAAAATCACAACTGTCCTTATAATTGAAATTGTATTTACTTCCTTTTGATATGATGGCATTGCAAGAAGAAATGATAACTGTTTGAAATGGTGCATATCCCAATTTCCCTGATTTCATCATTACACATTGTATGCTTGTATCAAAATATCACAGGTATCTTAGAAATATGTACAATCACTATGTATTAACACAAAAGTAAAATAAAAGCTAAATCTGTTTCTTTAGAAAAAAAGAATGTCAGATGTTTAAAAGGTAATAATAATCATTTTACATGTAAACATTTTTATCATATACATAATTATGGTAGAATCGAGTGTTGAATCAATACAATAAAGTATTCTAATAGCAACAGATTTGTGGGCACCAAAACTTTCTAGCAGCAGCAGAGGAAGTTCTATAACTATCCACCCAAGTTTTATCTATGTTATATAAATGAGTTTTGAATGCTTTTATACAGCATTGTTTGATTTTTTTCATTTGAAGCAGTAAAAGAAATTTCAATGAAGCATTTTAAGTATGGTGATAGATTAATGACTGCATACGATTTCACTCATTTAATTTTATTTCACCAAATTAGCCTTCAAATCCTCCAGACCATCTGTGAATATCCGGTTGACTTGTTAGAGTGCATTTTGCCTGAGTTCAGGGGCTCTGTGAATTTCTCACTCCAACTTAAATTTAGGACCTCTGAACACTGTTCCTCTGAATTTGACAGCTGATGGGAAGCCTTTGATAAGCAAAAACGCATTCATTACCTGCATTCCAGAAATTAAACCATCAGTAACGTGTTGCTACATTTTCACCCTAAATTGACGAGGACATTATATCAAGATGGAAAAAATACGTGAGCAAGTATGCTAATTATGTGCTATTAGTTTAGATTGCTAGCCAGCAGCAGTACTGTATGTAGCCACCGAGAGTACAGGCAGAGGAGAAAAGCAGACTTGATCTAGATTCAACATGAAACCAGCATTCTAGAGGATGATGGACGCAATGTGGAGCAGATGAACAGAACCTGTTTCATGATAGCATTTACAATTATTTAGGCCAATCAGATGGCTAGGAAGCAGGCACTCTCCCCACTCCACCCAAAGTGCTGAGAACGGTGAATCATGAAGTTCATCAAAGGGCCATAAAGAGGCACCAACACTTCAGCTTACCATGTGGGCATCTTGGGCTCGCAAAATCGAAAACAGTATTGCAGCCTCTGTGGAAACCAACCATAGTGTTTCTTATCCATGTCACACTGACATAGTAGAAACTTGGGCTGCCTAGAGCCTATTCAGAGAACAAGTAAATGGGTGCAGTCTAAAAAGAAAGTCTCTGTCACTTATATCATGCTTCCTAAAAATATCACTTGCAATTGTGAATTATGCTGCCATAAACATGAGTATCCAAGTATCAACCCAAATGCCCATCAATCAACAAGTGGATAAAGAAACTGTGGTATACACACACACACACACACACACACACACACACACACACACACACATATATATACATATATATATATATGTATGATGGAATACTACTCAGCTATGAAAAGGAATGAATTAACAGCATCTGCAATGACCTGGGTAAGATTGAAGACTATCAGTGTAAGTGAAGTAACTCAGGAATAGAAAACCAAACATCATATGTTCTCACTGATATGTGGGAGCTAAGCTATGAGGACCCAAAGGCGTAAGAATGATACAATGGACTTTGGGGACTTGATGGGGGGAAGAGTGGGAGTGGGGGCAAGGGATAAAAGACTACATATATAGTGCAGTATATACTGCTTGGCTGATGGGTGCACCAAGATCTCACAAATCAGCACTAAAAAACTTACTCATGTAACCAAATACCACCCGTACCCCAAAAACTTATAGAAAAATAAAATCTTAATAAAATAAAATTTTTAAAAAGAATATCATTTGCTGGAGAAATAATAAAACTTATTCTTGAAAATCATAAGAACCCTAGATGAGAAAGCAAACATATAACCTGAACTTTTTATTTTCTGTTCTCATTTTCTCTTCAATAATATGTATGAATACAAATCGTAAAGTTAGAAAGGTAATCAAACTTGTTAGTAATTGCTCTGAAATTGATTTCTGTATTCTGTTGGCATTTATCAGAATTATTTAAATTTCACAGCACAATCTAAGAATTCCATGAGACAAATCTCATTGTAAATGAATTATATTACCATTGGCTTGCTCATTATTTTTGAAAGTGACTTTATCTGCCTTGGTTATTGTTAAATATAGTTTATCAACAAGGTGGTATATTTCCTTCTGTTTGATTTTTGTAAAGTACTCTGCATCTTGAGGGGTTGGGTCCTGATATGTGTGCCGTGATATGTAATATTAAAAACCCTTTGTCCTCCAATGACATTCTTATTATTTTAAGTCATTTGCTAATATCTCCACAATATTTTTAGAACTCAAAGTATAATAAAAAATAAATAAATGTTTGAGATGACAGACATGCTAATTACCCTTATCTGATCACTATATATTATACATATCAAAATATGTACCCCATGAATATGTAAAATTATTTGTTAATATAAAATAAAATATTGAAAATAAAAAACTCTGCTCTTTTATTTGAGGTTTAAAAATTGTTATTTAATATTGCAATATTTCACATAAATTAATTTACTCCTTGAGAGAAAACTATATACTGAACAAAGACTTTTTTTTTACCTTTTTGAAAATAATGTCTTCTATTTGGGAAAAAGAAATGCTTTACAAAAGAGGTTCCAAAACCCAGAGGGGCCCACATTCATTGTGTTCTTTCTTGACTAATGAATTCCTTGAGTGCTGTTTCAAGAACAAATCTTAGCATCTATCAATGTCTTACCCATTTTTCCCTGTTAGTGTTTCTAACACATTTTAATTGCTTTTTAAATAATCTGGGATGTGGTAACAAATTATCACATATACATTAAGAAAATTTGGTTCAGGACAGGTCCACTCTTACAGTTTCCTGGTGTGCTCAACACTCTAGTAAATCCTTACTAGAAACCTTAGAGCACTTAGCTCTTTTTTGATAACCTTAGATTACCTGGAGAAAAAAAAATACTCCAGGTATGGCATCCTTTCCTATTTTATCATTTTCTTTAACATCTCATTTTATTATCTTCATTCTTTGTCATTTTGTTAGTATTTCATATTCTTAATAATTTTTCAGTGTTTCATATTTTCCAAAGCACAGGCATAGCCTGTGAAGCAGGTAGGGCCGCTTCTGTTGAAGTTCTTTTGAAAATAAAGGTTTGGAATTAGTCCAATATCAACCAACAAATAAATGAGAGGGTTGGAAATAAGTGTAATGGTTCTGGCCAAAAATGAATACAAGGCCAGTCTGCTAAATTCACATGTTACAAAAATGTACTTACTACTTCACTTAGCCTTTCTTTAAGAAAGATGCAGGATGAATTGCGATTTTTAAAGTAAGAAGGGAAAGAAAAGCACCACTCATAGCTCCTTTATCCAGTACTCTTAACTCTGCAATGTAGATTGTTTCCTCCTCTAATTGGCAAAATGCTGCAGGTTTTCAGTCCCTCAGTGAAAGTGACTTAGGAAGGGGCATTAATTCTTTCAGTTCACTAGGGTGTCATTTGGAAAATTACTATATGAGAGCAATAAATCACAGAGTTCGAGGATGCCCTGAGAAATTTTCTAGGATTATTCTCTTGCCTTCTGGTAAATTAGAAATTTACTATACTCAACAACAACTGTATACATATTTTATAATATAAACATTATAACTACAAAATCACAGAAGAACTATTATTATTTCATAACACCCTCTTTTTAAATGTTTGCCTAAACATATATGGTATGCATTTATATTTCAAACTGTCAAAAATCCCTGGATTGTAAATAAAATTCAACTATCCCACTTGCAAAATGAATGGGTTAATTGTTTTACTTTAGACTCTTTTAAGTTATCAAATAATAATTTAAAGTGTTAAATATTTAGAACAAAGATACTTCATTTGGTAACTTAATACATAACATAATAGAATTAGTTGTAAAAATTTATACTAATCAAAATAATGAACTAATGTCATTTTGAATAGATAAGTATATAAATTCTGATTTAAACATATTTTTACATCTCAAAAGAAAGAGCATAGTGTTAAGTATAAGAATCCATTTCAACCATAGACTGGCATAGCTATTATCTCATCTTATAAGGCTAAAAATATGAGAACATTTTCATAATGATATTAAAGTGTTAGTAAAATAGTTGCTCAATTATATTCCATAAAGATAGACAAAGAAACTTAAGATAAATGCCTATTTAGTAGGTAAATATTTTTCCCTCAAATAAGGGAATATATAAGGAGATGAAAAATTCTCAAACTTTTCCTTTTTATAAATAAGAAAAAAAAATCATATAAAAACCACATGACAGAAAAAGCTATATAGTTGTAAATGCTAGCCAAAGAAATGCATTATTATATTATGATACTATTTATCTGTTCATAAATATGTCCTGTGTCCCTAGTGCAATTTTACGACCAATGAAGAGGAGATCCTACATCCTTTTACATTCCCCAGAACCCTAGTACATGGGAACAACACATAGTATTTTCTCAAAAAAAAAAAAAAAAAAAAAAAGTGGGATGATGAAGAAATAGCATTTACTATTCAAGGGCTGAATACAAAAGGAGATTAGAGGACTATTTGAAAAAGAGAATGATTATTAATATTTACTTTAAGACAGCTAGGGGTGGTGGTTTGTGCTGTAATCCCAGCACTTTGGGAGGCCGAGGTGGGTAGATCATGAGGTCAGCAGTTCCAGGCCAACTTGGCCAACAAGGTAAAATTCCATCTCTACTAAAAATATAAAAATTAGCCAGGTGTGGTGGCACACACCCACAGTCCCAGCTACTCGGGAAGCTGAGGCAGAAGAATTGCTTGAACCAGGGAAGCGGAGGTTGAAGTGAGCCAAGATTGCGTCACTGCACTCCAGCCTGGGCAAAAGAGCAAGACTCCATCTCAAAAAAAAAAAAAAGAAAAAAAAAACTTCCTTTAAGACATAAAGTCAGGAACTACAGCCTGTGGGGCAACTCTCACTTGCTGCCTGTGTTCATATGGCCCACAAGCTAAGAATGGGTTTTAAATATGTAACACATGAAAATTATACAATATTCATATTTCTGTGTGCATAACATTTACTAGGAACAAAACCATGCTCTATCATGTATGTATTGTCTACTTTCACACTACAACAGCGCAGTTGAGTAATTGTGACAAAGATGACAAGCCGAAAATATTCGCTATCTAGCCTTTCACAGAAAAAAGCTTCTGACTCCTGCTCTAGGAGAAATCATGTACAAGGATGCAAAAATAAACCTTTTTTTTTTTTTTTAATTACAATCAGATTCTGGCCGGACCATAAGAACTCAATTACAGAATGGGAAGGTGAAAACAGCAAAAATTACAACAACAACAACACACACACACACACACACACACACACAAAAAAAAAAAAAAAAAAAAAAAAAAAAAAAAAAAAAAAAAAAAAAAACAAGAGGAAAGAGGAAAAGAGAGCTGAGTGGAAAAAGCGTTCGAAAATTTAGTTCTAGAATTTATATTTACATTCTCACACTCTCCTGAAATCACAGAAAGAGGGAACTTATGCTTTAAGAGGATATTTGAATAGACTGGAGAGAAATGAAGCATTGAAGAGATAGGAAGTGAACTCCTCTGAGAAAGCTCTAATATGAGAAACATAGTTCCAGAAGAGAAGTTAATGTTACTTCATTTTTCTGTCTCATTTCTTTCAAGCTCCAAGCACGAGTAAGTGTTAGTGGTAAGTAAATATGTATTCTCTCTGCCGTTCTAAAAGCAGAAGGAGGGGGACCACTTGTAAAATTAAACATGGACTACAAAATAATTTATCCATATGTAGAATTTTTCGGTTGGAGAAAGCACCCAAGCCCACAGAGTGTGTGCCTAGGTTCTGCAATAACAATGCAATAGAAACAGTGACAATTATCATACATGCACACAAACACAGAAATACATTTTCATGCTTTCTCTACAGTTGCTTATGTGAAAAAGTCAACTAAAATGAGGGCATTGGAAAGTAAACAAAACATGCAAATACTTATTTTTTGGCAAAACTTTAATGTGAAGTATTACAGCTGTCTGAAAATCTAACTCTCCAACAAAGTCTTTCTTGTGGAGCCATTGTTTATCTTTCAAGTTCTTACAGGTTCTCAATTCTCTACCGATAATTTTCCTATCCCTCCAGCCCTGGTAAAGTTTTCATGAAAAAAAAAAAAAAAGGATTTTTTTGGAGATTCTACATTTAATCTCTTAATTATTCTAAGGAAATAACATATTTCCAGTATTATGGATTTAGTTTAAAAAAATAGTTATTTAGGGCTGGGTGCAGTGGTTGATGCCTACAATCTCAGGACTTTGGGAGACCAAGAAGGGCAGATTACTTGAGACCAGGATTTCGAGTACAGCCTGGGAAACATGGCGAAATCCCATCTCTACTAAAAATACAAAAAGTAGTCAGGCATGGTGGCAGACACTTAAAATCCTAACTGCTGGAAGATGGTGGCATAAGAATCACTTGAGCCCACGATGGGGAGGTTGCATTCAGCCATGACCACAACAGTGCACTCCAGCCTGGGTGACAGAGGAAGACTCTCTCAAAAAAAAAAAAATGGGAGAAAAGTTATTTAGAACCAACAGGATGCAAGGCACTGTCCTGGCTGCTTTGGGAGACACAAAGGAATGCAAAGTCATGGTACTCCAGAGGATTATAACCTCAGTGGAAAGACAAACAGGTGTGTACGAAACTATGATACAAGGCAAATGGAAGTAATGCTTTAAAAGAGATAGGCAGGGGAAGGAGAGATTACCTCTGGTGGGAAATTTTAGATGACTTCATGAAAATGTGCCCTGGCCGTAAAGGAAACATAAGACTTCTTTAATAAGAGATCCAGCAAAAACATTCTAGGAAGACATTATTACATTACAGAAGCATGAGAGAATAGGAGCCTTGTCTGCCTCACTCTCAGATTCATAAACTGTGGGGGTCCCAGGAATCTGCATTATTAACAAGCTCCCTAGGAGATTCTAAAAGAGGGGTTCTGCAAACTGAACTGTAAGACTGATCTAGAACATTTACCAAAAAATAGAATAGGGAAGAGCAGGAACAATGTATAGTGTGAAAGCTATAGGCTTGATGATAATGAAGTGAGAAAGCAAGTCTAAGCTTGTGGTAACGAAGAGAGAAGCAAAGACTCAACGTAATTTTCAGTGTAAGGCAATGAGCGCCTTACTATGTCAATTCTTTATATTTACAATTAGGTCAAATAGACTCCATTTGTATACAATTCAAAAACTGGCAAAACGAATCTATGGTGTTAGAAATCATGATAATGTTCATCCATGGGGGTGGCATGGAGGGACTGAAAAGGAGCAGAAGCGGGTCACTGAGGTACCATTAAAGTTCTGTTTTCAATCTAAGTGCTGGTTAAAGGAATGTGTTCAGTTTGCGAAAATTCATCTAACTGCACCTTTATATTATTCATCCTTTTCTACCAAAGTATATTATACCTCAGTAAGAAGTTTTAAAAATTAGGCTGAGTGGGTGTATTTCAACTAAAAGAAAACATCCTATAATTGTTAACTTATTAATCTCATAAAATTTAATAAAAATTACTTAATACATTTTTCAGTTCTCTGAAAGTTATATAAATGTGATACAATAGAATACAAGAGAAATGTTCAAAAACATTTTTCAGATCATTTTAGTGGGAAATATAACTTCTTAAAGCTTTCTTGCTAACACTTAAATCCCATGAGATTGAAATTTGTTATTCTAAAGTTATCATCCTTGAGACTATTGCTTATCACTGTCTCAGCTTGCTGTGCCTCTTCACAGGAAAACTTCTTGAAAAAGTTGTCTATAATCTTTGTATCTATTTTCCCACCTTATATTATCTACTCAACAAACTCCTCTGGACCTTCCATTTCCATCATTCTATTGAAATTGCTCTTCTCCAGATTACCAAAAAATTATATGTTGCCAAATCCAATAATCACTTATGTTTTTATTATACTGAGTCCCTCATAACATGCTAGGTTATTAAACACTCTCTCCCTTCAACACTCTTTTTGTATCTTTCATATTACCACACTCTCCTGATTCCCCTCCTAATGCTCAGTATTCGATGTTGGATGTCCCTCTTCTGTTCCACTTCTAAATATTTGAGTGTCTCAGGGTTTGATTTTGAGACCATTTATGTTCTCTTAGAGGTCTCTAGTGCCATGGCTTTAGATAGATCCTTAACGTGTTTCTTCAGCCCTAAACTCTTCTCTAAAATTCAAATTTAAATTCAATTTCCTAGGGTCTCTAATAGACATCCCAAAATTAACACATCCAAGTGAAAATTCTTGATACTTTTTGTCCAAATCTGCTTACTTATTATTCTATATCTCAATAAGTGACAGTACTCTCATCATAATTGTTCAAGTTAAACATTTAAGAATTAACATTTATTTTTTTTCTCCTACCAATTAAGACTTGTTGACTATAAATCTGAAATCAGCCACTTCATTCTCTCCACGACGATCGTCCTTTTCCAAGCCACTATCATCTCTCACATAGACTACTAATTAAATGACTGGTCTTCTTATTCCACTTTCATCCCCTACATTCCATTTTCTATAAGCCAGTCAAAGTGAAGCTAATATTCTCCAATCACTTGCCATAGTTACAATAAAATCTAAACAATTTATAACAACTAACAAATGTTTATAGGAGCAGGCCATTGCCTACTTCTCCAACTCACTCATCCTCAATGTTTTAGCCATATTGGCTTATTGTTGTTGTTGTCCAATGAATATGTTAACTTGTCATTACACCAAACACCACTCATTAGTGATGCTCTGGCCTAGAATGCTGTTCCTTTTGATTGTTGCTATAGGAGATAGATATATATTGTTCCAAAATATGGCTCTTTGGCATAAAGATTACTTTTAGTTAGAGGCAAGTAAGAATCAATACAGGCAAAAAGCAGCCTTCCCAGTTCTTCCCTTGTCTAACTAAAAGCAGAACTTCTGAGAAATGGTAACTGCTATAAATCCTCTCTCCTGGAAAATTTTTATGGCCATGTAGAAAATGGAAAGTTGATCTCAAGATGGAGTTCACACATACAAGCCCTACTCCATGTTTCTCCCATATAGTTACCTTCCTACAGTTTGGCACCTCTAAACATCTAAACCTCATTCTTCTTAGTTTTGTCATTTCTCTACAAGTTTACTGTTCTTTGTTCAGATGCTATTCAAACCCAACATTCTAACCACCCCTTTGATTTACACATCATTGAGTTTCTCCCAGGTGTATGTGCACTGAATATTTTAATCAACTTTTGGCGTTGTTATCTTGTTATTCTGTCTTTTGTCACTCTTAACTTTGTAGGACCCCAGCTGGGTAACCTAGAAGGGTAGAAGGTACATATTTTTATTCCCCTACATCAAAGAGCTGCCCCTTCTTGTCATTCAGATCTCAGTTTAAATAATGTGGCTCAGAAAAAAAATGTCCTTGGTTGGGCACACTGGGTCATGCCTGTAATCCCAGAACTTTGGGAGGCTGAGGTAGGTAGATCACTTGAGGTCAGAAGTTCGAGACCAGCCTCGGCAACATAGTGAAACCCCATCTCTGCTAAAAATACGAAAGTTAGCTAGGCGTGGTGGTACATGCCTATATTCTCAGTTACTTAGGAGTCTGAGGCACAAGAAAAGCTTGAACATGGGAGGCAAAGGGTGCAGTGAGCCAAGATTGCACACTGCACTCCAGCCTGGGCAACAGAGCAAGACTCCATCTCAAAATAAAATAAAATAAAATAAAATAAAATAAAGGAAAAGAAAAATAAAGAAAGAAAGAAAAAGAAAAAGAAAAAATGTCCTTAATAATCCAAACCAAAGCAGTCATCCTGTCACAATCTGTAATTTTACTCTGTTTTGAAGTCTCTTTATGCATATATTTCCAGTTTAGTTATTTTGTTTTCTATCTCCCATAAGAGAACGTTATCTGCATGTCGATACAAATCATATCTTGATTGTTAATTGCTGTAATCCCAGTGTCCCCAAAAGCTCATGTCCTGTAATAGGTGTTTGATAAACTTTTGTTGAATTTTGAATATCAGCACCTTTGACAAGTGACCTGACATGATGAATAACAAGTTACAGGGTTTAAGGATTAAAAATATTTTCATAGATAATTATTTACTTAATTCACAATGGCCAGGAATTGTCAATTGGTATAAAGGCCTCCAGAAACTAGTGAACTATGTCTTAAAATCTCACAATATAAGGGGAATCATATTATTAACTGGCCACTATTCTGAGTTTTGGAAAATATTTTACAACTTTAAAAAATGATTTAAATAAAGTAAGGAGATGAGTAATGCAAGTAATGCCAAGTATAACTTGTCTTTATCTAATAATGGACTTTGCTACTTATAGGCACATGGAATTTTAGGGCTCCAAATGAGGAGAGGTACCTCCTTCTGTAATCACAATGTTGCTATGATTACAGATAAAGGTTTGTCAGCATTCCCATTAAAAGAACTTAACTAAGCTGTTAAATGTCCATTAGCCTAATATATGGCTTATAATATCTTAGCTAACTGCCTATTAAAAACAGCTAATTAAAAATGGATGGATTTTTTAATAAAATTATGTAAATACCCAGAAGAAATCAGCCCTTTAAGCATGTACATTTCTGTAACAATATAAGTGCAAGCCTTTTTTCCCAATATTTGAATTGTCTATTTATATGCATTATTTTAAAAACTTATCCTAAAATATTTTGGAAAGTGATTACTTAACAATAAGCACAATGTTGTCATAAGAAGGAAGAATGAATAACTAACTACTGTGGTGGACACTGATAAACTACTTAGATTTCCCTTCAATAAAGAACTTGTTCTGGCAGGCGAAAGTGCTGGTGGCAGACGGCCTTCAGTTCTCAGTTTTTTAGGGGTTGTCTCAGCCATGAAAAGCCCCCTTGCACAAGATCATGACTTATTTCTGAGAAGGCTATCATCCAAAGACTGATTAATACACGAGTAGTAAGGCTCACTATTCTCAGGACTACCCTGAAGAGCCATTCTAAGTTCTGGAGCTCCCGATATGTTTGGTCAATTGGGAAACAGCTCTATGGAGGTACTCAGTGACATTGTAAGTATCCATATAGGCCACATACACAAAGTTCAACTCCAGATTGACCCAAGTCTTGACAAATGCTCTGTGAGTCTTCCAACATGGGAAGATAGGCAGTCTTGAGAGGACGTCTACCAAGGCAATACTCCACCCACCTCTGTACCTTTAGGGAAGTACCTTATCTTGTGCGAGACTGTCATAAAACATTTCTCATCTGCCTTTCTGGTTATGGAGAGACATGTGATGCTCCATCTCAGCTCCCCTTAAAGTACAGCTGCAGAGTATAAAACTGCTTAATTGCAGGGTGAAATTGGCTTCTCAACAACGGAGTGCACACTACTTGTGTTGTCTGTCATTGGTCTCTTTAATTTTGGTATCATACTGTGGGACAAGTAACACAGGAAACTGACACCATGCTGATCATACTTTTGATGCCTATGAAACTCTTTGGCTTGACTATCTCCTTAACTGCTGAATCTGTCAGCCTGCTTAACACTAAGGCTGTTATTGGGCCTGCATTACAGCTTAACTTCTCTTTCTGTCCAATCCTGCTTTCAAGCCCTCTCTTGAATAGGTGTCGGTCCAATGGGTATTCCCTAATAAGTATTCCATATATTAAACTTTATTTTACAGTCTGGCCGGGTGTGTGGCTTATGCCTGTATTCCCAGCACTTTGGGAGGCTGAGGTAGGTGGACCATCTGAGGTCAGGAGTTCGAGACCAGCCTGACCAACATGGTGAAAACTTGTCTCTACTAAAAATACAAAATTAGCCAGGTGTGGTAGCACATGCCTATAATCCCAGCTACTTGGGAATTTGAGATAGCAGAATTGCTTGAACCTGGGAGGCAGAAGTTTCAATGAGTAGAGATTTTGCTACTGCATTCCAGCCTAGGCAACAAGAGTGAAATTCTAAGATAAAATGAAACAAAATAATAATTAAATAAATAAAATAAAAATATTTTAGAGTCTGTTTCTCACAGAACCCAACCTGTAACACCTACTTAGTATGTCAAACCAATCAAGGAGGTCAAGGGTTGTATTATTTCTCTTTTCATTTGGTTGTCAGGAGTTGTGATTATTACCCTACCTTAGGAGCCCAGAGTGATTTTATGTACACTATCTCTTTTTGAAGTTTCATAATACATGTGCTTAATTGCTTTACTAGATGACTGCTGAGCAAGCACCTAGGCCATCTCCACTGAAGCCGTGCAGCCTCTTCCAAAACACCTCAAGCAGGCAGCCAGGTTTGGAACTACTCTACGCTATTACATCTAAAAAGTGTGACTTTTGTTTATGAGACAGTGTCTCACTCTGTCACCCAAGCTGGTGTGCAGTGGCACAAGCATAGCTCACCACAGACCCAACCTCATGAACTCAAGCGATTCTCCCATCTCAGCCTCCTGAGTAGCTAGGGCTACAGGTGTACACCACCTGTCCTGGCTATTTATTTATTTATTTAGTAGAAATTAGGCCTCCCTAATTTACTCAGGCTGGTCTTGAACTCTTGGCCTCAAGCGATCTTCCCACCTCAGCCTCTCAGTGTTGGGATTACAAGTGTGACACTGCACCTGGCCATTATTCCATTTTATTATTTCCACTTATTTGTTTTATTGCTCCCTTTCTGAGCAAAAATGATGCTTTAATGTCCTTAGTAAAAAACAAAAAAAAACAGCCTTTGAGGTTAACATACATCTACTTCTCCTTACTTTTCCTGCCACTAGATTTTTCCACCCCATGGAAAATATTCTCAATTACAACTAGTCCTAAGATCAGCTCTTTTGGGCTATTTGATTTTTCAAAAGTCCTATGTAAATTGAAGACCTAAAAAATAAAAAGATCCCTCCCAACCATAACCCCCCTACATGTGTGATGAAAGCTTCAACTCAGCTAGATGGCATTTAATGGTATTTTTAATTTATACCTACTCTTTACGGCAGAGAAAATAAAGGAGCTCTCCAAAGAGATTTAGACATACGAGTCAATATTAGGTCCAAAGCAAGGGCCATTCTGATACTATGTCTCTAAAATCTTTCTCATTTATTCAATCTAATATTTTTTAAGCATCTATTATTGTCCTAGCTACCACCCTGGATGAAATGTTCAGAAAACACTACATCTATTTGACCTCAAAAAAAGTAATAGAAAGCCTATTCTGACTTTTTAAATAACACTTGAAAAAGTTCTGCATAACTCCTTTCTATTATTTTATGAACATAGTCCATGGTGACTTCCAATTAGCAGCACTTGAACTTAAACTAAGACTTGTATTTAACTAGTCTGATAGCCACCTGAATCAGATTTTTTTTTTCTTGAGGTGGAGTCTTGCTGTGTCACCCAGGCTGGAGTGCAGTGGCACGATCTTGGCTCACTGCAACCTCTGCCTCCCGGATTCAAGTCATTATACTGCCTCAGCCTCCTGAATAGCTGGGACTACAGGCACATGCCACCATGCCTGGCTACTTTTTTGTATTTTTAATAGAGATGAGGTTTTACTGTGTTAGCCAGCATTGTCTAGATCTCCTGGCCTTGTGATCGCCTGCCTTGGCCTCCCAAAGTGCTGGCATTACAGGCATGAGCCACCGCACCCAGCCCCAAGTCAAAAATCTTTTGCATAGATAAGGGAAAAAAATCAACAATGTTTGCAAGGGGTTCATAGACACTTCATGGATTGAGATGGCTAACAAAGTAAAATAATAGGGATGTGACACAAAACAATTCAATGTTACTGGATTATTTGACCCAAAACCTTGAAAACAGCACACATGTGTTCCAATTCTTGGTAGATCAACCATTAAAAGTAACATTTCATTTACAACTTCTGCCTGCTCTTCTGTTCTAGCCTGCTCTTCTATGGCTGTTCATGGCAGCCACATTTGTGGGTTTAAATGTTCAGATTGCCTAGAAAGCTTTGCATATGCAAATATATGCATAATTATCTGGTTACAGTTTCTATCCGATGCATCTGTTTTATTCTCTCCAACATCCTTCTCCTAATCTTTCATAAATAAGGCTATAACCTTAGCCTTAAATTCCAAATATTCTGAATTTTCTTTTTGTCTATAATTGTATTTTGTCAAGATTTTTTTTACTAATATTTAAACTGAACTTTAAATGTTTCTGAATTTTAATACTGAATCCTCAAATACATGCACTCTCACCTTAGGTAAGTAAAAAAGCTTTGGAGCTTGACTTAATAAGAAGGACTTAGTTGGCCAGGTGCAGTAGCTCAAACCTGTATTCCCAGCATTTTGGGAGCACCAGGCTGGCGGACCACTTGAGGTCAGGAGTTCAAGACCAGCCTGGCCAACATGGTGAAACCCTGTCTCTACTAAAAATACAAAACAAAACAAAAAAAATTAGCTGGGTGTGATAGCAGGCACCTGTAATTCAAGCTACTCAGGAGGCTGAAGCAGGAGAATCGCTTAAACCCAGTAGGCAGAGGTTGCAGTGAGCCCAGACTGCACCACTGCGCTCCAGCCTGGGTGACAGAGTGAGACTCTATCTCATAAAAAAAAAAAAAAAAAAAAAAAAAAAAAAGAAGGACTTAGTCAAGGAAAGAGACAATACACTGAGTGAGTGAGTGTGTGTTTGTGTATGTGCATGTGTGTGTATTGAGGAATTGTCTTTGCACTGCATGTAACACCAAGAAGTGAGGGATGTAAAAACCAACACATTTCCCTCCCTAGGCCATGTGACCTGATTCATAGCTGCATCCCATTCACCTCTTCAGTCCCTGGTTGAAGTACCTTTTTCAAATGCCTCTGCCCAAAGTGAGGGTCATCTTTTTATTAAATCATCCAGTCAAAAGGAGTAATCTTTCTAATACATACGAAGACTGGGATATGACAAATCCAGATATGCAGATGACCAAGGCCTATTTTCAAAGATTATTACTAAGATAATTATTTGGGATAAAATGTAATAAACATAAGTAGTAACTGCTTTATAAATAGAGTATGGTTTTAAATTGAATATGAATATCAATTGTTTGGAATAGGGAATATATTTTCCACATACTGATTGGATACTTAGTAGCTCAGTTGCCAACTACACTGCTGAATCTAAAGTTATTTAATAAGTGCAGTAGACCTGCTATTGGTAATATGGAATTCAGAAAACAGTAAATTCACTCTTAGAGCAACTGAGATCCTCTGAAATGGGGGCTTGGAAGGAGGGGAGTTAATAACACAGCCTTTGAGAATGGAAGCACAAGTTGTGAACTGCTTCAAGAGGCACTCAGCTGAGAGGGGTCGAGAAGCTTAAATTTTCAAGCCATGAAACCTGGCCCCGGGCTCTATCTGCCCAGTAAAAGAACCACTGTGTTCTTTCTCTCAAGGGATCCACAAAAGATAGCAGGTGTCTTAAGTGTTTGGGTTATCAGGCTGACTGTACACTCTTGAAAGGCAACCGAAATTATTGCTTCCTAGACAAAAGCAAGAAATAAATGAAGAAAAAAAGTAAACAACCCAGAGGTGAGATACTTGCCACAAGTTTGAATGGACAAATCTTGTAAATTGAACATTTATTGCAGAATACAGGCTTATTTTAAGTATAAGTTATATACATACACACAAACACATATGTATATGCATATGCATGTATGCATATATATATAGACATATTTATTTATATTTAAACAATTTTTATTTGTATGAATTCAGAGGGTACAAGAGCAATTTTATTATGTGAGTATGTTGGGTAATGGTGAGCTTTGAATTTTTAGCATATCCATCACCCAAAAAATGTACATTGTACCCATTAATTTATCATTATTGACCCCTTGCACACCCCACACTTGAGTCTCCAATGCTGATCACTATATATTCTATGTCCATGTGTACATGTATACACATTATTTAGCTTTCACTTATAAGTGAGAACGTGTGATATCTGTCTTTCTGTTTCTGAGTTGTTTCCTATATATATATATATATATATATATATATATATACATACACATGCACTGATATTGATGCCTTTTCTCTAGAAAAAGTATAAATCTCTAAATTTATCAAACTAGATACTTATGTGGCAATATCTTATCTATTAAAACAAAATGTGTACAATGTGCTCCAAGATCTAGCAATCTCACTTCTGGGTATACACCCATGTGAAATGTGTAAATTTTTATACCAAAAGACATATAATAGAATATATGTCTGTAGCAGCACTATTTATAACTTAGTTATATAAAACTGTTATATTTACCCTATGGAATATTACACAGTCCATAAAATGAATGTTTAATAACTATACATAAAAGAATGCCTGAATGCCTGATACACAAATATAATGCACTAAGAAGCCAGACATAAAAGAGAATATATTGTATAGTTCAGCAAAAATATAGTAGGGCAAAACTAGTCTCTGCTGTTACAAATCAGATCAGTGATTACTTTTGGGAGATTAATCATTGCAAAGAGGAACCAGCAGTGCTGTTTTTTTTTTTTCTTAAAGTGGATACTGATTACATGACTGTTTAGATTCTGAGGTATATACTTGTGATATGTGCACTTTTTATGTGTATATGCACAGGTCTCTAAAATGTTAGAATATCATAGTTTTCATCTTTTTGGTACTACTATGATCCACATCCGGAGTAAGGTGTTCCATGTATATTATCTTTAATCCATATAACAAGACTTTATGGTCAGGATGATTATCTCCGTTGCACAAGTGATCCAGCCTTTGACATAAAAACTGAATACATTAATTAGTATGCAACCTTTATTGGTGGGGAAGAAGCACAAGCATCATCATTGTGGATGTGTTGATATGAACTGTCACTCCAAGTTTGCTCAATTCTTTAGGAGTACAAAGAAGATGCACCTGCTTGAGACCACTCATCCTAGAAGCAGTCTGGAGACGCATGTGACTGTAGATGCTAATTGACATGCTTATTTGTCTGTGTCAACAATGTAATTAAGTTTTTTTTCCTGCCTAATAGACTGGTCTAATTTTCATTCACAGTGCCAAAAAAAAAAAAAAAAAAGAAAGACTTCCAGGTAAACAAAACAAAAAATTTCTTCAGAAGAAAAAAAAAGCACAAAAACCCACTTAAATGGCCTGTAGCTCCAAATGTACTTTGTTGACAAGGAATTCTGTGAACACATCATATATATTATTGACCAAAAAAGCCTTCAAAGTTCAGCACGATGCTCATGATCCCCATGAGGTAGACACAGTTTTCCCCCATTTTACAGTTGATGAAATAGAAGAGATTTCAGCTACTTGTTCAAGGTCAGACAGGTTCCATGGTGGAATGTGGAACATAATCTCAGATAGTTTCTCAAACTGAGGCTCTCAACCACGAACTCCTCTTACCTCCAACATATATTCATACCTGGCATTAGCAGAGGACAAAGGTTGTTCTATGAAGTGATGAGATGACTAAAATAAATATTGATTTTAGCCATCATGAGCCAAAAAAAGTGGGCTTTCCTAAGTAGTTGCATAACAGGAGAAAAGCCAATGAATAATGAAATAGAAGGGTTGGTTTTGAGGTAGAGGGGCTTTGGAGACTAAAGCAAATACTTAAAGGAACTTTGAAATGTGTTCGTGTGTGTGTGTGTGTGTGTGTGTGTGTGTGTGTGTGTGTGTGAAAACAGAAGTTCCATAGTTAATAATCTACTATATGCCAAATAGTGATATGTACAATCACTACAAAAAGTGGCTTTGATCCTTTCTGCTTACTACAGAGAAAGATACATATAAATAAACCATGTCAATTTGCTATGACTAGTGCTAAGAAAGAGGTTCATTGAATGTTCAGTCAGAGCCCTAAAAGAAACTACTGATTGCCACATGTACATAAAGGCAAGCAAGAAAAGGTTTCCTCGATGAGATGAGGCCAGGGCTGAAACATGAACTGAAAAGTGTGTTTGTCTGGAGAGCCATTATTCAATAAGCAATACTTAGGTATTCCTTTTCTTAAAGATGAAGTATTTGTTATTTGAATTTATGTATAGTAAAATCCACTCCTTTTGAAGTAAAGTTCTATGAGTTCTGACAAGTGCTTAATAGTGCAGCCATCATCACAAGCAAGACACAGAACAGCTTCATCACCCCCAAAATCCTCTGGTGCTGTCCTTTGGTAGTCAATCCTTAACCCCATCTCACATCCTAAGAACCAATCTCTTTTAACACTTCTACTCTGCTGTGTATTGTACTGAAACTAAGATATGTTTATTTTTTAAATTATATTTTAGCTTCAGGGGTACACATGCAGGTTTGCTATATAGGTGAACTGCATTTTGGGGGGCTTGGTGTAAAAATCATTTTCTCACCCAGGTACTACACATAGTACCCAAGAGTTATTTTTCCCAATCTTCTCCCTCCACTTGCCCTCCACCTTCCAATAGGCCCCAGGGTGTGTTATTCCCTTCTTTGTGTCTATATATTCTTATCATTTAGCTTCTGCTTATAAGTGAGAACATGCAGTATTTGGTTTTCTGTTGCTATGTTAGTTTGCTAAGGATAATGGCTACCAGCTCCATCCATGTCTCTGCAAAGGACATGATATCATTCTTTTTAATGGCTGCATAGTATTCCATGGTGTATGTGTACCACGTTTTGTTTATTCAATCATTGATAGGCATTTAGGTTGATTCAATGTCTTTGCTATTGTGAGTAGTGCTGCAATGCACATATGCATCACGCATGTGCCTTTATGGTAGAATGATTTATATTCCTTTGGGTATATGCCTAATAATGGGATTACTGGGTCAATCACTGAGTCAAAGATTTAATAAACAATTGGAAACTTACAGCTAGCTACTATCAGAAATAACAACCAGTACTCAGCATTATGGAGTTAATAATTTTCTACCTACAATATTATGCTTTATGAGTGCTCATCAAGAAATCATGAGTAAAATAAAGTTGATAAAAAGAGATGACATAATAAAATCTCCAAGAAGTTGAATCAGGGATTACCTTCAAAGTTTACCTAAACAAATCAACACCAATTGCATAGAATTAGAAAGCTCTAAAAGTCCATTAGGAGTAGAGTTAGAACACCTTCAGAGAAAAACAAACAGGAAAAGTGAAATTTAAATATTCAAGGAAAATGTGTGAAAGACATATTCAAACCCCTGTCACTAACAAAGCTGAAGGAAGAGTGTCTTCAGATTATAGGTGTTTTCTACCTACATGAAAACCTTGGAAATGGGCAAGTGAAGAGGACAGATTGGTCTCTCTGAAGAAAGAACCCTCCAACCTTCCAACTACTTGAGTGGTCAACTCACTTGTAAGGTAGAGATTATTCGTTAGCTTGGTCCACAGCCTCAGGGAAATACTCCTCAAAGAAATTTCATTCCTTGCTCCATTGCTTCTGGTCATGAAATTAGCTTCATGATCATTGCTCTCTAATTCTAAAACTTCTAATCATGAGACACATTTCTAAGTTACCCTCACACGCTCAGGTATCTAGTTTCTGAAAAGGTAGTACAAGTACTGTTAATGAAAGAGTATTTGGGTCTGGATATGATTTTGCATTTTAGCTTTTTGTTCTGCTGGGACAATCCAATCTAGGTGAGCCAACTCAGTGCTGCAGGACAGACCCTAGTCAAAGGAGATGCTTCAACACAGGCCATCCTATGAGGCACTGTCATAAGAAGGAAGAATAAATGGCTTAACTAATGAATGGCCAGCCAGTCCCCCTCTCCGATATCTCTGCTCATACGTTTAATTTTCAGCAATAGGTATTGCAAGAGAAAAGTATGCTCTGTCATTTTCCAATGATTTGATAACTAATAAATAAGCCAACTCTGGCTTAAACGTAGCACCTTTAACTCAGGCCATGCCCTTTTTTTTTATGCCACACGTCTCAGGCACAGTGGGAACACACTTGTGGCCTAGCAGCAGCAGATGATTTTTTTCAGAGAAAGAAGAGAAGACATCTATGGCAAAATAGTGCTGATAAACTACTAGTCAGGAGCTTTGACAGACTGTTAAAGAAAAGCTGATTTTCTTAGATTTTTTTTTAGGACAACATCCTGTTATCCTTGAATTGAATTCTTACTCCACACATCAAAATCCATATCTAAGAAACAACAGAGAATTCTTCCAGATACATAGAAACTTATATATATATTTCAGTGATAAGCAGTTTGATTATAAGAGATATGAAACAGGACTGATAAAAAAGCATGGCTTAGATGTTGAGTAAATATTGTAGCTAAATCCTGAAAGCTCAACATCAAGAAATAAAGGAAGCTTCAGAAACCAATGGTCTGGAGAACATCCCTATTTTAGAATACACAAAGGGCTGCTTAAGCTATTTTTTTGGCAGTTCCAATCTCCACAGGTGATCTATAGCCTGAACTAAACTCAAAAGCCATCGGATTTTCCACGTTTAAAACATTTAAAATGGTCATATCTAATCCATAGATTTTTAAAGTTATAGTTAATACTCGTGTTACTAAAAAATACACTAAAATAAATGTTATCAAAACATTGAGTCATGTTGTTAAAATATCCACTACAAGACATAATATTATCCATATATTAAGAGTTGAAAGTAAGGAAATATTATAATAATTACAAGAACTTTTCAAGAATTTCTGACAGCTTGTAGTGAACATACTGATGAGTATAAGGGCTTGGGGGTTTACTAATATTTCTGAGGCATAATTGTCTTAAAAAGAGCCAAAAGTGAAATCTGATAATTTATCGGATTATCTAAGAAAATGTTAATATTAATATTCATCATATATAAAATGACTAACTTTTCTTTGGTGCACAGGATTTTCAAGAAAATATGACTCATCATTTCAACATTTAAAATTTGCCTGGAGAACAGCACCATCCTTGACATACTGGCTCATGCTATGATTTGGTGTCAAGATGAAGAGGCTGGCTTAGAGACATGTTCTGGGTTCAATTTCCAGTAGTTTAAAAGATTTTTTGGAATTAGGTTGTGCATGATAATGTGCTTCAATCTAGAAGAGGCATGGGCAAGTTCCAGTATGCAAGCAGAGCTCCTGGTTATCATCTGAAAGTATTCACCCACAGCATAATCCGCTGGTTTATTCCACCTTTAAAACTTAATTTAGGAGTAAATTTTAAAATGTAATTTACTCCTATTACATTTTTCCATCTTCTGCTTAGGCAGCAATAGCTTAAATGAGGGACATTTCAGACAAGGTCCCTTTTGGGTCTCTTTCTATTTCAGTGCCACATAGAGAAAGATACAATAGCAGCAGCAGCAGTAGATGGAATTTTTATTTGAAGCACCACTATATAGCTTTCAGAAGATGAAAGCAATTCTTTGGTATTTCTATTTTAAATGGTGCAGGGACTGGGCCATGAGATTTACATATGCTATCTCATTTATTTCATTTATCTGTACATGTTTAATTTAGAGTAATGATGTAACATTAGATACATGTAGAGACTCCAAAACTTAATAATGTAACATATCAACACAATACCTGCAGAAACAGCTATGCAGTGGAGTATTTTGGCTTTATACTTTCTCAAAAATGTTCATCACATTAGTTTCACTTTTTTAAAAAAAGAAACACAGGATGGGCTTTGGAGCTCCCTTGGTCTTTAGAGAAGTCTTCCTGAACAATTTTCATAACAAAACATCGAGGTGAAATTATATAATATCACCATTAAAAAGCAACTTATTTGTACTATATTTTAGCTGTTTTTAACACTCAGTGACCTTACATTCATTCATTATTTTTATTGCTCACTGCTATAGTTCCTTTCTAGAAGAATGTTCTCCCTTACATACTGTAGAATCAGCACTACTTAATTGACTTTTGTATTCATAGTCTTGCTCATTGGCACTAACTATAAAATATGAAATAAGTTAAATATAATGGAAAAAATAATTTCTTACTTTAATAATCACTTTAGCCTTCACAATATAATTCTTTAAATCTATGACTCAATAGTTAACAACTGAGAAGCATATGAGTGTGTTTCATATAAATTAAAATATCATTTTCTATTTTATACCACATTTTCTTTTCCATTCATCCACTGACGGACATTTAGGTTGATTCCATATAATGGCTAGTGTGAAAAGTGCTGCAATAAACATGGGAGGGCAGTATCTCTTCAAATATACTGATTTCCTTTTTTTTTGGATAAATACCTAGTACTGGAACTGCTGGATCATATGGTAGCAATTTATGTTTTACTAAGAAAGTGTTTACAACATAAATGCTCAAAAACATTCAGCTAGCTCTATACAATGTCATTTTTAAAACCACTGGAAGATTATTAAAATATGTTAATTATTGCATTAAAAATAAAATATTTAAAAAGCAAGACAGGTCAACAAATGCCAAATTAGAAATTACCATTAAACTACTAAAGTCATAAAACATATTGAAATCTTTGGGATGTAATTTAACACATGAGATTTATGATTAATCAAGAAGCATATTATATAGCATGTCATTTTCATGCTTTGAGCAAGGAACATATTTTGATTCCTCTATTTCAGTGGTATGAAAACATCTTGTGCCTCCAGAATTAAGATAATGGACCACAGGATTAATAATATGACAATGAATTCAATTGTCTATATTTCACAGAAAATAACAAATAAAATTTTTTAGCCTGTCAATAAAACCCTCAGATAGTTCAACCCTGTGTAACAAGAAAAATTAGTTTAAAATGTCATTTCAACACTCTTTTTAAAAAAAGCTTACCTAAATTTACTGGAGATATCAATGAGTTATGAAAAATGATTTTAACAAATATAAGAAAGAACCACAATGGCTCTTTGCTCATTAACATAATGCTACATAATAACAAGAGATGAAGATAATCTTACCTTCCAAATGGCAATATTTACTCTCTTCGGAACTAATTTCAAGAGTCCTATTGATTGTTAACAGGTTAAAAAAATCTTCAATATTTGTTAACAGATTAAAAAGTCTTTATATATTTGGCCTTTACCAAAGTAGGCAGTAGTGACTATGGTCAAATATACTTTAATAGCTTTTAGAGCACCTTATAAATAGTTATTGATATGGCAATAGAAATTAGTGGCAATAATAAATAAAATATTTGCAAACACACAATATTGTTAAAACTCCGGTATTCACATAGATATGTAATCTATGTAACAATATTGCATAATCGAAGAGTTTGCCAAGATAACCAAGATAATTACTGGTGTATATGTATTTTTCTTTATTTACAAATATTCACAGCAAATATATAATAAGAATAATGCCAAAATGTTTATTTTTGTGAGATATCTAAACACAAAAAAAGATAACAGAAATATAAATTAATGTTTGTTAGAGTCTATTTATTTTAGATACACATCTCTTCCTTCAATAGCATTAAGAAATACACGATAATCTCCAGTGTACGACCTCCTTATAAAAAACATCCTATCACTTTGCATAGTGTTATTCAGGTGTGCAAGAAAGAACCAAGAAATAATTATTGATTACTTTTTATAGTCAAAATCATAGGCCTAAAGGGTCCATAAAACAAGGAAGATAGTCAAGAGATGGTCTTCATTCTCAAGTATCTTTACTCAAGCTAAGGCTGTAAGTCATGTATTCACAAAACAATGCTTAGTGGCTTGTGGAAGTACACAGTGAATATCAAATGAGCTGTAAAGGACTTTGAAGAAATGATGGTTTTCAAGAATAGATATGTCAGACTTTCATGGAGGCAATGGGATTTGAGCAAGATTCTTGTGATTTTGGATGTAATTTGTACGTTTCATGAGGGTAAATGGCCAACAGGAGACCATGGGGCTAGAAAAACATGAGACAAATCAAAAGACAGTTGATGATGGCATTTAAACAATATGCTGAAGGAAAATTACCAAAAGAGTTTGAAAGGGCTTGGAGATCATTCCTCCTTTCAGAGGCAAAGAAACAGGTCCAGAGTCGTTGCATAACTTGAGCAAGTAATAGAGCCTTGTCTTTCTGAATCATTGTCTACTGCCTCGAGCTACTTCTACTTCCCTCTATTCTTTTGCTTGTGAAAATATACCTTTTCACTTTGTGAAAATAATGTTAGTGAGAGGAATATAAAATATCTCAGTTTAAGCGAAGAGAGTTGGTGGTAGTGGTGATGCTGGTGGTGATGATAGTTGTGATCATATAAAGAGAAAGAAAAATGATTATGCTAGAAACACATTTAAAGGAGAAGACCTAGTGAGTGGTTATGTAAAAGGTGAAAGTGAAATGTCATTTAAGACAGCTTCCTAGTTTCAAGCCTAGATTTATGGAACTCAGAATGACAGTTTCTTTTAATGTAACAAGTTTTCACTGATAAAATTATTTTCAGAAAATTCTCTAAGTACTCTTGGGTTGTTTAAAGTCCTTATTTCACTCCCCCAAGATAATCTAAAATTCCTTCAGAGCAGATTTGTATATCAATCATCTGAAATCCTCCCCAAAGGGCTGGATAGTGCCTTTGTCTAAATGTAGGTGCTTAGTAAATCGTGGATAAAAGTTGAACAGCACTGGCAACAATAATTTACATCAAAGTACATTCTAGTTCTCTATGTCACATAGAAATAAAAAGTATTTTTCTTATAAATTTTGTAAATGTGAAAGAAAATACAACCAATTAGGAAAGAAATGTCAATCTTTCATTTTAATTCTTGCTTCTTTCACATTATTGTTATAAAAATTTGTGTCTGATTGGATTTTCTATGGATTAAAAGCAATTTTATGTAGTTGGAAGCTCATTATTAATCACGATAACTGTAGTGGCTGCTAGTATGAATTAAGCACATATACAATGTGCCTGGCTAAATGGTAAGACATGTATGTATCTTTCTACTACATTTGATGATAAGTTTTTAAAAACCAGGAATGATATCTTAGCCATCTTTCTATCTGAAGTATATAGCATGATCCCTAACATGTGTCATGTGTAATCAAAATTTAAACATAATAAATCTTCTAACAAAGACATTTTCATTAAATATTTCACATGTGTTATCTTGTTTAATCATCCCCAAAACCTCACTTTACAAATGGAGAAACAAAAGTTTCACAAATGTAACATGAACAATGCTCCACAGATGGAAATTGGTGGAGCCAAGATTTGAGCTCAGGCCACTTTGACTCCAGAGCCCCTGCAAGAAAATACAATTCTATGCTGCCTTGACATAGCTCTTTAAATGAAAAGGCATTAAATTATGCTCAATTATTTCCATAACAGTTTCCAGAATTCTAGCCATGAGAAAAATAATGGTTACTAATTCGAATAATCTAAGCACTATGTTACCAAGAAAAAAATGGGAGGCCATGCTTAGGAGACACTAAGCTAAAAAACTATATATTTTTTTTAAGTTCCAAGGGACCCATTCAGAAAAGATCCTTCAAAAAAGTCAATTTCTAATATTTTATTAACAGTGAAAGGCCTCAGCATAACATAACTGAAGGCTCTTACCATGTTAGAAAATAAACTTAAAGTAGAGATTTCACTGGAGAGTTGAGGTCCCAGGGAGGTGAGATTCTGAGTACATCTAACAGAGGGTTATTAGGCACATCATTCAATCACTTAAAACAAATGTGAGATATCACCTCACATCAGTTAGAATGTCAATCGTTAAAAAATCTGGAGACAACAGATGCTGGAGAAGATGTGGAGAAATAGGAATACTTTTACGCTGTTGATGGGAGTGTAAATTAGTCCGATTGTGGAAGACAGTGTGGCAATTCCTCAAGGATCTAGAAATAGAAATTTCATCTGACTCAGCAATCCCATTACTGGGTATATACCCAAAGGATTATAAATCATTGTATTATAAAGCCACATGTACACATATGTTCATTGTGGCACTGTTTACAATAGCAAAGACCTGGAACCATCCCAAATGCCCATCAATGATAGACTGGACAAGGAAAATGTGGCACATATACACCAGAGAATACTATGCAGCCATAAAAAAGGATGAGGTAATGTCTTTTGTAGGCACATGGATGAATCTGGAAACCATCATTATCAGCAAACTAACGCAAGAACAGACAACCAAACACTGCATGTTCTCACTCATAGGCGGGTGTTGAACAATGAGAACTCATGGACACAGGATTGGGAACATCACACAGTGGGGTCTGTTGGGGGGTGGGGAGCTAGGGAAGGGACAGCAGGGGGTGGGTAGGTTGAGGAGGGATAACACTGGAAGAAATGCCTGATGTAGGTGATGGGGAGATGGAGACAGCAAACCACCATGGCATGTGTGTACCTATGCAACAATCCTGCAAGATCTACACATGTACTCCAGAACTTAAAGTACAATTTAAAAAATACAAAATTAATTTAAAAAATAAAACCAAGACTGTATATTCATAGCATAAGCAAGTCAACCATCATTAAGACAAATGGATTTTTCTGAGGCTTTAGCATAAGTCCAGATGACCAAACTCGTCTACTCTCCAGATGCCATATGTAATACAGATTTGCATATTTCTAATTTATTCAGGTATTACTGTTTAAAATCCACTAGAACAATGACAGCTTTTATAGAATTGAGCTTCAGTGGTTTTAATAGCAAAGAAAATTCTTAAAGAAAGAGATTCAATAGTTCAAGAGTAGTTTACTTAGAAATAATCATTTAACCTCCATTAATGAATTTTTTAAATCAACATCTGCAGTTTCTTTTTTTTAAATTTTTAATTGTTTACTTTAAGTTCTGGGATACATGTGCAGAATGTGCAGGTTTGTTACATAGGTATACACATGCCATGGTGGTTTCCTGCACCTATCAACCTGTTATTTAGGTTTAAAGCCCCTCATGCAGTAGGTATTTGTCCTAATGCTCTCCCTCCCCTTGACTCCCACCCTTCAACAGGCCCTGGAGTGTGATGTTCCACTCCCTGTGTTTATGTGTTCTCATTGTTCAACTCCCACTTATGAGTGAGAACATGCAGTGTTTGGTTTTCTGATGGCTTCCAGCTTTATCCATGTCCCTGCAAAGGACATGAACTCGTTCTTGTTTATGACTGTATAGTATTCCATGGTGTATGTGCCATATTTTATTTACCCAGTCTATCACTGATGGGCATTTGGGTTGATGAATGTTTATAAAGATCACTTTCAAATCCTAAGGAAAACTGGCTACCTGTATAATGGGACCAGATATATAAAGTTACTTAGTTAAAATACAAGTCAACACTAAGTTTAAAACTAAAGGGAATTCTAAATACAATATATATATGGAAATACCTATAATAACTAAATTCCTAATGTTGACAAAGTACGTTACAGTATACAAATTCTTTTACTATATCATATCTTTTAATAATGTTAACAAAGTCTGTCAGGTAGGCATTTTGCTTGTTTCACAGTACAGTAAATATTTTCTTCCAGTAAATCTCAGCTAGTAAAGGCTGAAGCTATGGCTTGAACATCTGTCTTATTCCCATATTTAACATGGACTATGTTACATTTACATCTACCTTTTTTGACCAATAAAGTTAATATGAAAGTCAGTCTAGATTCAGGCTTTGTACATCTTCCTCACATTGCTAGCAAGTGGTTTCATGACAACCAGATAAACACCAAAAGCACTCGAAGAACATGACTATAAATTAAACCCATAACAAATTCAGATAATACGCTCTTCAAGGAAAAAATCTAAAAGGGATCTTGAAAATTACGTGCCTGTATTTGTGTGATATATGCATATGTATGTATACATGTTTGTATACAGAGAATTTGTGTGTACATATGCATATAGTTTATGTATGTGTATACATATAAATGTACATATATATAAATATTATATAAATAAATAGATACATAGTACCATTTTAGAGAAACAATAAAGCATACTTTCCAGCAGAAATTCAAGTTAGGTGTAATTCAAATATTACTCCATTATACAGGAAAAGTAATAGTTTGTTCTACCTTGGATTTTACTGATTATAAAACGAAAGCACAAATGACTAAAATTTCTCATTTTATACCAGATACTATAATGATGGCATGACTATCCCGTCTTGCTAATAGTCCAGTTTTCATAAACTACCTTGTTTGAAAAAGAGAATTTTCAGGTGAAGTCAGGGCTCTACATTGAAAAACACTGATGTTTCTAACTCATTTCAGATAATTCATGCTCTCTTTCTACCCATGTAATTTTGGCATTGCTTGCTCCTAGCACAATGTTTGGCACATACTTATTGCTCAATAGAAGTTATTTAACCCAAACAATATAATCATCTCAGTAAATTCAGTGCCATAGTCATACTTCACCTTCTCTTATTCTCCCTGGGCTAAATGTGATCACTTCCAGCAGAATACTCACAAAACAAAATAATCTGACTGATTTAACTTACGTTTTCATGAAGTTTACATCAAACCCATTTTGTTTGTTTTATCTCTTCATTTTAACCCCCTTTTAAAATACATTAGTCTACTTTATTGCCTTGGTAAATATAGAATGTTGAATATTAATTTTAATCATTGCTAATGATTGGGGACATTAAAAAGTTCCAGAATCATCATCTTTCTAAATAGTCTCTGAGTATATTGCTGTGCATGTTGAGAGCTTAGGCCTTTAAATTTGTGAGGCAAATCTATGGCCTGCAGGGTGCCCTATGAAAATTGCTTTTAGGAATAAATTGATATTAAGAATGTATCCTACCATGATGTGTCTTTTCCCTAGGACTGGCATAAAATAAACCAATCTGACTAACAGACAAATTCAGTTTATCCTCATTTTATCGCCATCTGATCTCGTGCGCAACTACATATGATCTAATTTTATGTTACTTCTGGATTCAATGCATTTGCCTCTCTCTGAGATCTATTTGTAATCAAATTTGTTCATTAATTGCACTGTGAAAATGAAAAGTAAAAAGGAAAAAAAAATCTAACACTTCATCTTTAAACTCTCACATTCCCAGAAGAAACTGCTATTAAAGATAAGTTTTGAAAACTACACAAGGACCTTACATTACCTTGAACATATATATTATTTACACAATCACCTAACTTTCTTCCTCATTTAATTGAAAAGCTTCTTCCAGATAGTCTACCTCTTCTCAAGTGAGCAGATAAAAAAGGAAAGAAAACCATTGTCTATTATTTTCCCAGAAATATATATTTGGCTACTACAGAACATGTAAATGCATTTATCTCACAACGAAGCTTCAAGCCTCAGACCCATGTTTTCTGTATTAGCACATAATTTCATCGCTTCTTCCTTTAAATTGCTTTTTAGATTTATGCTTTTTCAAAGCATAAATAACCCCAGTTTGTCTTCAGTTGCAATGAGAAAACATAGCATGGTACATATCTTTTGCTATCTGTCAATTTGCCTGTGAAAATACTGTTCACCTTTTCTTTGGAGGGGTTTTCTTTGCCTCCTCGTTCCTGACTAAAGTTTCTTACATCCTGTGCAACCTTCAAAGGCTTAGCTTTCTGTATTATTTGTTCAGTGACTGCTTTTTAGGAGCTTCGACCCGTCTTTGCTTCCCTCCTGCTATCACTTCCTTCTAAGCATTCCGTTTTTAGCTTCACATCTCCCTTCGCCATACTTCTTTTGCTTTGAACAATAACCCAGCAGCAAATACATCAATTGCTTTCGGAGGACTTTATCTTGTACTCAGTTCCATGTTCCTATTCATTCGGCTTTATTCTTTAAGTTTCTTGAGGCAAATATTTAGTGCTCCGTATCTATGCCTACAAGTTGATGTCTGGTTGCCAGAATTTTATCAGATACATGCACAGCTCATCATAGACAATATGATTAACATTTCTCCATGAATTATGCAAAATGTTTATATCAGAGTCTTTTTATAGTAAAGATGATAGTGATATTCTGTATAAGTGTTTATATACATCATATTTTGTTATATTTTGTTGCATAACATTTTCTGAGTTTTCTTCTTTTCACCTAGATTTAGAGTTTTAATATGGAGAAGGAGTTGTGGTTAAAAGACCACAGAAAGATGTCAGAGAGGCCAGAATTCAAATATAGGTTTTAGTACTATATGGCTATATGAGCGTGCGTAAGTCACCCTAACCTCTCTAAAGCTCAATTTAGGATTAACATGAAGAAGCTTAGAAACCTCATATATGGAAAAGTCACATAGTGGGCATAGCAGAAGTTAGAACTATAATACACCCTCAATTAACGTTTACTCCCGCTCTTGTTCTCATCCTCACCATTCCTATTGCAACTATTTTCTCCCCTTGCAATTGGTTCCCAGGATTTCACATAAACTATGAACCCAGTTTATACATAATATTTATTGAATTATTTTCTTCTAAACATTTCCAATTTTTCCATTTCTTGAAAATAGCTTTTACCAGATTTTATTCATATCGAATTATAAATTTATAACTATTATAATAAGCTGAAAATGTATCCCTTGTTTAGAGGAATTAACACCTTACCAATATAATAATTATAATCAACAAGAACATTGCTTCTATGTAATATGTTATTACAATTCTGCTACAGTTTGAATGTGTCCCCCAAAATGTATGTGTTGGAAACTTAATCCCCAATGTGGCAGCACTGAGAGATGGTGCCTTTAAGAGGTGAGTAGGTCATAAGGACTCTGCCCTTATGAATGGATTCATCCATTCATAAATTAATGGGTTAATAGGTTATCATGGGAATGGGATTCATGACTTTAAAAGAAAAGGAAGAGAGACATGAACACATTAGAATACTCAGCCTTCTTGTCATGTAATGTCTTGCACTGCCTTGGGCCTCTGCTGTGTCCCCATGAGGAAAAAGACTCTAACAAGTCAACAACCATACCAGCCTAAAAGCACCCAATCTCATCTGATCTTGGAAGCTAAGTGAGGTTGAACCCAGTTAGTACTTGGGTGGGAGAAGTCTCTGACCAGATGTGGCACCTCGACCTTGGACTTTTCAGCATTCATAACTGTAAGAAGTAAAATCCTTTTCTTTAAAAATTACCCATTTTCAGGTATTCTGTTAC
The DNA here is from genome assembly GCF_009761245.1 of Sapajus apella. NCBI lineage: Eukaryota > Metazoa > Chordata > Mammalia > Primates > Cebidae > Sapajus > Sapajus apella. The sequence continues at coordinate 27,650,643 of NW_022436957.1, forward strand.
AAGCAACAGAAAATGGACTGAGGTGAATTCTTTCAAAGTATAAGATTTTATTGACACAGTGTGTTGAATAAATAACAGGATGATTTCATTTATTTTTATAAAAATTAAGTTTGTACTAGCTTCCTGTACTGTTCCTAACTTATTCAAATACCAGGTGGATGAAGGACAGACTGGAAAATTTTAATGACTTTACATATTTACTTTTTAAATAAGTAAATGACTTCACTTATTTAAATAAGTAAATGGCTTTACTTATTCAAAAATTCACACATTTAAATGAATAATTAGGTTGTATAACATAGTTTCTGTAGAAAATATTATATAATATTTATTTTTATTGCATTTTAGGTTTGGGGGTACATGTAAAGAATATGCAAGATTGTTGCATAGGTACACTCACTGCAGTGTGATTTGCTGCCTTCCTCCCCATCACCTATATCTGGCATTTCTCCCCATGCTATCTCTCCCCAACTCCCCTTATTTCCTCTCAACAGACCCCAGTGTGTGATGCTCCCCTCCCTGTGTCTATGTGTTCTCATTGTTCAACACCCACCTATGAGTAAGAACATGCAGTGTTTGATTTTCTGTTCTTGTGTCAGTTTGCTGAGAATGATGCTTTCCAGGTTTAGCCATGTCCCTACAAAGGACACAAACTGATCATTTTTTATGGCTGCATAGTATTCCATGGTGTATATGTGCCACATTTTCCCTGTTCAGTCTATCATCAATGGGCATTTTAAAATATCTAAAATATTTTAAAGTAATAAATAGGACCATAGGCTATTTCTGAAATATAACATGACATGAATGTAGAATTTCAATGCACATTTTATCTATATTTATTTAAATGGGCAATATGGTTTGAGAAAAGTTGATATAAAACGTGATGATGTACCTATCTTCTGATGAGAAAGGAAAAACCACTCAAGTGTCAATGGAGCTGACCATGCATTCATTGAAATCAAATTGGCTTTAAGTTGTAGTAGTCTTCCCATGCAATGAATAACTGCTTATTTTGATGAAAATTCTCCAATTTATAAATAAGGTTGGATCTTGTTATTTTGCTCAGAGAGGTAAATGCCTTTGGAAAAAAGTTGGATTCCTTAAGCACATAACCTACCACTGAAGATTTATAAAATGTTTTATCCCCTTGTAGAAATCAATCTCAAAGTTAAGGAACACATAATTTAGACAAACTATTTTTAGCCCAACTGAGCTGCATTTAGGTTAATCCCTGTGACTACTTTTGAACTTGGTAACACTCTTCTTGGCTAGCACTGTTGTTTTGAGACAATATCATATGAGTCTTATGTTACAGGACATGTCCAGTAATTTTCTTGACACCGTTCAAATTATTAATAATCATTATTCCAGTGAATGTACAGTGTACTTTAAAAGTGATCATTATATAAATGCTACTGATAAGTGAAAAATAATCACATGTAGATATTATGAGAACTATAATGTAGGAATAAAGTGCTTCATTGCTGCCCCAACCTTGTTAGCACTTGAATAAATGTGGTTATAAAGTGGAAAGAAAGATTAAATATCAAGTGTTATTCCAACTATTAAGTGAGTTTTACTACGAGAATAATCTTTCTTCACATGATGACTATAAATTAGCTGAAAACAAAAGCACATAAATGGGCTCTCTTGAAGCTATGTCTTACACTTCTTCTGATGACATTTCAATTATAAGCTGAAGCTCCACAAAACAATCGATTCCTAAAGGTCTAACAATTAATCACTCTGAAGTGCCTCTAATGACTACTGTTTATAAATGTTTTGCTTAAAAAAAATAAGGCACACTATTAATAAACAGTTTGCTTTAATAGAACAAATGCAAGTTTTCAAAATATTTATCAGATCACTACTGTTCCTGACTCAGATTCGCTTGAGACATATGTGTAAGAGAGGCTTATTATATCCATAAACACTACTAAGTGGAGAGACATATTTCTAGATCCCAGTAAATGGTTAAGAGAAACTCACTTCGTTTATCTGGTTGCATCAGTTTCACACAGTGCACAGTCTTATATAACCTTTTTCCCCCCAATGGCTATTCATTTAGGATATCCTTTATAACAAAAGAATAGGATTGAGTGTCATTTAGCAGAAAGAAGAGAGCTAAGCTGACAGGCATAGTGTTCTGTTGCAGTATTTTGTGTTTTCAGCATTGGGTAGAACTGGCCATAGCAGCACCCCGCTCAGAGTGTAGGGGTTGGGAGTGGGATGGGCAACAACTGAGGAGGCAGAGAGAGAACTGCTTAGCACAAAGGAAGAAGAAACCAATAATGATTATCTTCTCTCATTGGCATACTGCAAGTCTGTTAATTTAGGCATGATTTTTGTACTACATATTATTTGAGTTGGAAAATACACTTTTGATGTATTTCAGGAGGTAATATAAAATACTTCTGGTAAGTAATATTTATTGAGCATTTTATTTGCTCTGATTGTGACAGGTACTTTGCTACCTTTTTTTTTCTTTTATTTACACACACACACACACACACACACACACACACACACACATATATATACATAAATTGCCTCCCAAGTAGCTGGGATTACAGGCATGTGCCACTATACCCAGCTAATTTTTCTATTTTTTTAGTAGAGATGGGGTTTCACTGTGTTGGTCAGGTTAGTCTCGAACTCCTGACCTCAGGAGTTCAAGATGTTCCACCAGCCTTGGCCTCCCAATGTGCTAGGATTATAGGCATGAGCCACTGTACCCGGCCTTTATTTTATTTTTTATTTTTATTTTTTGAGATGGAGTCTCCCTCTGTCACCCAGGCTAGGGTGCAGTGGTGTGATTTCAGCTCACAGCAACCTCCACCTCCTGCTACTTCTCAGCAATCCCATGATAAAACATTATTAATAGCCCTATCTTACGAATAAAAGTAAAAGCTAGAGAGGTAAAGCAACCCACCCAACATCATATTCATAGTAAAGAAGCTGCCAGGACTGAAGGCCAGATTGGCCTGTGTCCTCGAATACTAAAAGTGCATAGGACTTAGAGCTGTTCTGAATTCTGAAATAGCCAATGTCTACCTTTTTAGAACAAACATTTAGGAACATCCTTATTTATTACCCTGAAATGAAATGAATAGATCTCATGAACTTGTCTGCCAAGTGCTCTAACCATCTTATAAAAAAAGACAGAAAATAATTCATAACACAACAATATGAATTTTATTTTAAAATACTTTGGAATGTGTAAATGCTTTCATGGCCACACCAGAAGACACCACACACTTGTGCCTATGTCTAGAATCCCCTATAATGTGGAAATTTTCAAATGCCCCCTGAATATAGGTGAGCTGTATGGAACACTCAATTACCATGAGTTGTAAGGCTATTAAGGCCTAGTTTTCTGCTATGGAAAAGAGCTCCTAGGAAAGTGCTGGAAATTGTCACTGCATTCTCATGTCCACTGCTCCAATAAAAAAACACTCACAGAAAACACACTTTGTGTTTATATGTTAAATTGATTTACATTGTTGAGGAAATTAACTATAAACAGGTTTTCCTCTCTTTGAATGTCCAGGGGTATGGGAAACACTGTTCATGCATCACAAAGAGTCTAGTCGCTTACCAACACATGTCACTGCCAGCAGTGTCCACCTTTCATCATAATAACCGAAAACAACTCCCTTGTTCAATTCAGAGAGACCATATTCCAGCAGAAACAGAAACACCTCAGGTAAGAATTATAAGATTAAGAGAACATATGCAAAGATGTCAGTGCAGTACCTTTGCACTCAACAAGAACTAAGTAAATGGTAGCTGTTATTGAATAATGAAAATTATATATTTAAACAGAACGGCTCGATTACAACGCTTATATTAACAGCTTAAACAGAAATTGTAACATTTTAGCTGAAAATTAATAAAGCTATTTATGATATTTTAAATGATTTAAATTTTTAAAACTGTAAGAATTAATGTGGAAAACTGTTTTCATTTTAATTATTTCACACATACAAATGTTTGCCCTTATACACATTTTATTGTCCACATGATAGATGTAGGCTTTCTTCTAAAACAATCATATTAATCATTTAAACAAAAACTTAAGTTTTATATGATTTATTATTCATGCTTCATAATAATCACCTGATCTCTTCAAATTTAACTGTCACTCAAAGCTCAGTTCCTTTTCATGGTATAAATTGCATTTCAGAACTTTGTGTCTTTATACTGCTAATAAGTCATATTTTATAATCCAGCATATAATAAAAGGATAGTGTACAACATTAATTACAAGGTCAGTCAGGTGTCAAAGTAGAAACTCATTGAATAGTATTTTTGTGGAATTAGCTAGACTCTATTATGTTTAAACTTCACCATAATGAATAATTTGTATCAGACTTAATTCATGAGAGAAAAATGAAAGTTCCGTGGCAAAGTGGCTTTTTCTCCCGAAATAATATTAATAATTGAAGGCTTTCAAAATTTTTTTCCTGCAAATTTCAGATGTGATTAAATGTTGACTTTATAAAGGCTGGAAACGTCAAACACTTTAAAGTAAAATTGTGTTTTCATCTTAATTTAATGATGAAAAACATACTTATGCTGTCTAATAGATCTAACCAAAAATTTCTAGTTCACTTGATTGGTCTAACTGGAAAATATTAAAATTAATAAAGGAGAGTATAAAATGCATATTCTGTAGTACATAAATCATGTGTCTTTTAAAATGTCAACTGTAATAATATTTTTTTTAATGAAGCCATTTAAAAATGATTTTTAGTGCAAATAAGATGCCAGAAGATGGACAGGTATAAAATTAACCTCTACCCATAACCATAATTTCACAGTAATTAATGAGATCAACTCAAGAAAAGGATAGAAGTATAGTCAGAAAAAAGGTAATGCAAAGTGAAACATTAAAGTTAAATTATTTCCCTCATTTTTGGTAACAGGTTATTAAAATAGACTTGAATGGGCTTTTCAATATGAAACACTAGGATGAGCTTTCTGTGCTTCAGTTTCTTCATCTGAAGGAGAGGCTGTCTGAGTAAGGAACCATAAGAATTCTCTCCAGCTTTTGTAGTCTATAATATATCTGCATTGCTATCAGGTATTTATTATTATTTCCATGTAGCAATAATTTTCTGTTCCCTCCCTTGAGCCAGGAAGTACAATTTGTATCAGGATCTTGAATTATGTTTTGCTTCACCTAATCCCAGCCATTTCTCTACATATCTGTATCTTTCACCATACTTAATAAAATTTTGGAGATTTCTTCTTGTTCTAACATTTCACTTCAAAGTTTCCACTTGATTAATACCATCAAACGGCAGGTAAAATTACCATGAAGCAGAGGAAAATGTTTCTTAGGACCCCAGCAAAACCGATTTATTTTCCTTTGTGCCAAAACTTACATCTATTTTTACACCAAGTGGAGCTGCTTAGGCAAAGGGAAGAGTCATCTTTTTCAAGCTCTGCAACGGTCCTTGAGAAAGCAGAAAAATCAATGGGATCTAATATTTTTATTGTGTGTGTTCCATCCGGGGACATTTGTATGAGGTTAAAGAGGAACGCATTTGATGAGGCATTGACTGTTTGGTTTAAATACCCCCTGGTCTGCTCCTAGACAGGTACCATGTTCCTCAGTAGATGGGAGTGTAAGGATTCATGAACAAATTATTTTTAGGTGAGCTAAATAGCTATGATTTGATTATTAATGATTAGGAAAAAGAGCCAGGATGGATGGCTATGCTCTTGGCCTTGAAGTTCTCTAAGGCAGTAGAAAGAATAATAAGGAGTATATTAGTCAGGGTTCCTTAGAGAAACAAAAGTAATAAGAGAATATGTATACACACACGCGCGCATACACATGTAAGGTAAGGAATTATATATATACAATACATACACACACAAGGTAAGGAATTGGCTCATGCAATTATGGAGGCTGACAATTCCCAAGATCTACAAGGTGAACAAGCAAGCAGGAGACTCAAGAGAGCTGCTAGTGTAGTTCCAATCTGAAGTCCAGCAGACTTGAGATACATGAAGAGCTAATATTTTGGTTAGAGTCTGAAGGCAGGAAAAAGCAGATATTCCAGTTTGAAGGCAGTCAGGCAGAACAATTCCCTTTGACTCAGGGGAGAATCAGCGTTTTTGTTCTATTCAGGCCTTTAATTAATTAGATGAAGCATACCCACATTAGGAAGGGCAATCTACTTTACTCAGTCTATCAATTTAATATTACTCTCATCTGATAACACTTGCACAGGATCACCCAGAATAATGTTTAACCAAATATCTGGGCACCTTGTAGCCCAATCAAGTTGACACACAAAATTAACCATCATGGGCAGTGTTGATAAATCTAAGTAGTGGTAACAGTAGGTGCAAACTGAACAGCAGTATCATTAGAATGTCCAAAGACTTTTTCAATTCCAGAAACATATTGACCGGGTTTGACAACCCATAACTTTACAGGTAACAACTATACCTCATGATACTTGATGCTCATATGACTGCCTTAGAGGACTGACACTTTCTACCTCCCGTCCATCCCCAGCTTTAAAACATTTTGTATACTGAAATGATTTAGGATGAACTGTCACCAGAAACAAGAAAATAATAACTCATGGGGTCCAAGCAAGATGACAGCCAACTGTATGTTGTTTTTTGTTGTGTTTTAGATTCTTAATGCTTTAGTCAAGTTGCATCCACATTTTGATAATTGCAAAAAACTGTAAACAACTTACATGTCCAACAAGGTATGACTGGTTAAATAAACATCAGTACATATAAAACAAAATACTATCAGGTCATTTAAAAACGTGAAAGAATGAAATTTAACAGCAAAGAAGAATCTTGTGCTACAGAGATTTCTCTTACAATGAAAGTAGTCTAAATTCTCATGGATAGAATGCAATAGATCAAGTAGAAAACAGTAACCAGGATTGTTACTAGTTAAATTGCCATAAAATTAGAACAAGAACAAACACTAGCTTAAAAGAGAAAAGTGCCTTTTCCTGAGGACATGTGATAAAATGATGGCATTTACAGAAAAATGAGTTAATGGTACTGGTGGAATGACAAAAAGAAAGAAGGCCATTTTCGTGGAACCAAAGAAAGATATATTCAAAGGTGGGATTTTTTTCTCTGCAATTGGTTTTATAATATATACCTATAGCTACTTTTAAAAATTAAAATACAGATAATATAACTTTGCTATCAATAGTCTGTACTCCTAACCTCTTCTCTCACTTGGTAATTATTTTTTAGATTTTTTTTTATAACATGAGGTATTTTATTAGTTAAGAACACAGGAGCATGTTAGAACAGACTACATGCTGTAAAGTTCAGAAAGCATGTTATAAAACAGCAGTATCTTATTGCATTTTCATAAAAGTATGAATGTTTAAAATTCATATTTATATAACAGGAAAAAATACTAAAGAAATTTTTGAACATGAAAATGTATCAAAATGTTCAAAGGGGCTTGCTGAGGAAAGTGATATTAAAGAAGATATTTACATTTTTTTCTCTATGCTCATCTGTAAGCCTATAAATTTTTCATAATACACTAATATTATTTGCATATTCTTAAAAAAATTAGTATTTACTTGTTAACTAAAATTTCATGTTATTTGATTCAGACTGTGTTTCTTCTGCTCAGTTTTTAGAATGTTTTCTCTCTAAACCCAATCTATCTGAGAAGAATCAACAGCTATAACTCATTTTTTTTTGTATTTAGAGACTCTATGTACCCAGAATAATTCTGTAATATGTATTTCTATTTATCTAAAAGTCTATATAAACAAGGGGCTCTGATACATGGTTTCTTCTTTAAACTCTCATTGAATATGCTGCATGAAAGTTAATCATGGGGATATCTAACAGCGAGCTGTATCAATAACTTAAGAAAATGGGAAATTCATCTGATACTTTTATTTCCTAGGGTGAAAAAGAAATTAGAGCCAGGTAATATCTGGTACAAAAATAGGTAATGTCATACAAAATTCATTACAGAAAATGTGGGTGCGGAAATTACCAAATCACAGAATATTAGAGCTGGAAAAAGACATTGTACAGATATAAAAATTTGAAAAAAAATACAGAGATGAAGTGATTAGTCTGCTGTCCTCACAGAAATGCCTGCTACTTCTGTTGAATTTTCCTCTTTTATTCCTTTAAATATTTTTGGAGTGCTTGGTTTGTGTAATCATAAGGTTTTGTGTTAAATGCCAAAAAGGAGGAACTTATAAAATAGCAGTGTAATTTTGCTATTATATTTTGATAGTTCTGCCCTCTGCATAATTATTTTGTTTCTAATATCTCCAACATAATCGCTTAAACATTGCTTAGAAAAGTTTTTATCTTAAATGACAGCTGACTAAGCAACTTCTTGACAAACAGACCTCAAATAACACCAACATCAAAATCTAACCATTCATATCTATGAGGTAAAGAAAACAACCAACCAAAGTAATTATTTTTCAATGGCTACAACTTTTATAATATTACAGCTTAGTTTCTGTGCATCCTCCTTTATTCTGATTCAGCGTTACACATTTTCAATTTGACTTTGTCAATCAAATTTCACTTGTTCTTGTTTGATTGGGTAGGGTTTACCTATTAGGGGCTGCCTTCAACTCACTTTTACATTCTCTGGGGAGGCAAATAGAACACCAAGGTTTTGCCAATTCAAACGCTTAATTCTGCAACATATAGTAGAGTAAAATCTTCACTGATTCATCTTATAGACGTTTCCTATGAGAATGCAAATGAAAAACCAAAACTCATAGCATGGAGAGTTGGAGCTAAGGCTGATTCTGGAATCAATGTTTCCACATTAAAAAAAAAAAAAAAAAAAAAAAAAAGAAGAATTTGAGATCTATTTCCTACTTAAATCCAATAGAGGTAGCCTTCATTCTGTCATAATGCAATAATGTGTGACAGTCAATAATGAATTCATATAATCAAGCTACTCGGTTTTAGAATTAAAATAAAGGAGTTCTACCAATTCGTGGTAAACACAACTACCCATATTGTTCTCTTCTTTTAGACTCTAACTGGAGAACAGAGTGTATTTTCTGCCTCTTTTCCCAGGTGATAGCATTTATCCGATGAGGAGCTGGCTAATGGCTTCAGTTCCACATGGCTAGCTACACTAGGGGAAAAAAGCATAATGCTGCAAGCAAAATACCAATGTAGTCACCAGAAGGACATTCTATTTCCTTCTGAAAAAAATGTTTCAGGTACTTGGGTAAATCTGGTGGTAGAAAGTTTACCACCTATAATTCTGTAATGTGATCCTCCTTTATAAAATTGCTATTACTTGTGGCAAGAAAAGAGGAGGCAGATGGTACTGTGTCAGATGCTGAAAAAGAAAGTGAGCATCTCCTAGAATATTACAGTGGAAGTATCCAAAACTGAAGGCAGATCTCTCAAATACAAATTTAGAAGTAAATAAAACAGACATTCTACAAACAGTGACCAAATAAACGTCTGGACTATGAAATAGTTTATCCATTGTTTACATAAGTAATAATACTGATTATATTGCCTAGCTGGTATGTACCACAAACCAACAAATGTATTTTAAAGGTCCATCAAACAGCCCAATAAGGTTCCATTTCCACATGCACATGCAGCATTTTATAATAATCCTAGGATATGTATATGTACACAGGGATGGAAAAAATGCCGTTTTAAAAGACAGGAATTCACCCTATGTTTTATTGCTATCTGGGCAGAAACACATGTTCCAATATTTTATTTTCTCCCTGGCTTCTCCCAAAGACAAATAGGCCTGTTTCTTTAAACATGTTTTTATAAGAGCTATAGCTTCTAGAAGTTGAGTACAGCATAACAATTAATATTTATAAAATATTTTTGTAAGGATAACAGTAGAATAAGGAACAATGAGTCACTTTGTTATAAAGATAAGCCATGTCTTTCTTTTGGTTTCAAATGTATTTGCCCAAAAGTATTATGTGGCTAGCTGATAGCTGCATAGATCAATTATAGCTTTTTACTATTTGTGATATACTAGGTTCCCTTCAATCAAACTTCAGTTATCTGTATCTATATTCTCCTTAGGATAAGCCTGGATTGCCTAAATTCAGAGCTTGCTACCACCCCAGACATTCTTTCTTTTTGGTCACCATGTCAAGCACCAACTGTGCAGTCTGGAATTCAATCTCAACCACTGTTCATACTTCACACAATCCCTGTGATTCCATCAACTTCGACCTCTTCACAACAAGCTTATTATGATTTTTCAAGTCCCATCTCTGCAGCAAGCATTTCTCCAGGTGATTTAATTACCAATAATCTTTTTAAAATCTGAAACTCCAGTCCATTTTTTCCCATTGAGCAGAGGCTAGAATTTATTATACAGAGGATATTGTTTTATTATCTGTGGCAATAAATTATTCTCTTGTTACTCTATGGAGTTATATATTATATTCTGCAAACAAATTTCAGATACCTCAAGGGCATGAACAATATATTCGATTAGCTGATTTAATGGCACAGAAAGCATTTATCGAGCTTTAATTATGGGCCAAATAGTGTACTATGCCCTGAAGACAGTAAGATGACAAAGAAATGTTCCTGGCTTTCAAGGAGAACCTGTCCCTGTAATTCAATCTAATAATTGTTAGAAGAGAGTTATAAAAGAATGCTCTAGAACAGTGGTTCTCAAACTTCAGTGTGCATCGAATCACCTAGAGGGCTTATTAAAATATAGGCTGCTCATCTCCACTCATCAGTGTTTCCGATCAAGCAGGTCTGAGACGAGGCCTGAGGATCTATATTTCTAATGAATTCCCAGATGGTGCTGATGTTGCTGGTCCAGGGAAAGAGTGATTTAGAGAATAGAAAGACAATTAAATAGGAAATGCAAAGACACAGCAAGATAGAAGATCTGCTGTATTCAAGTAGCAACAGGAAGGGCATATGGTGGGTTTAGAGGGTGCGTAGGTTGACCACGATATGGCAGTTGGAGATGAACAGATTTTAATAGATTTTGGACATCATGGTAAAGAATGTAGATATTGGAAGAATCATCAGAAATTTGAAAATAGGAGTGGGATGTGATCATACCTGGGCTTTAGTGTTTAGAAAGAAAACAATAGGGGAGAGGATGGGTCTACACAGAGGATTGCATCATACTGATATTTAGACCACAAAGATGAGATTTGATTTTCTTTCAACATTGAGGGCTAGGTATCATGCTTTATATTTATGGTCGGTCTCAACTTTCCTCAGCTGGCCGGTTTTAACAACCTCCTAGGGAAATCACAATCTTCAGTCAGCCTCTTCTCTCCCTCCCATAAGGGCAAGTAGATATCTGGAATCCCACTATTAAAGAGCATCAACATCTGAATTCATGTATTTCACAGACTTCTCAGGCTATTATAGCAGGAGAAACTCAGGTTGTAATTTTACTTATCAAGAATTTCAAGGCCAAATTAGTTAAGTAAATTAAAGTAACCCAGCTAGTTAATAGCAGAGTCAAAACTAGAGTTTAACTACCTAAATATTATGCTTATGACTATAATAAATGCATATAAATAAATTTTACTATTTAGTTGACCACAATATGAACAGTTATGTTTGCACCTGCACAGGCAATAAAAACTAATGCATAGCTGTGACACCATCACCTATGTGATGTATCTGTTTTCAGAAATGTTAAAAACAATGTGTATCCAGTAGGGTGACTATAGTTAATGACAATCTATTTTGTATTTCAAAATAGCTATAATAAGATATTTGAAATGTTCCCAACACAAAGCAATAGTAAATGTGTGAGGTGATGGATACCAGAAATATCCTTAGTTGATAATTACACATGGTATTCATGCATCAAAATATCACATGTATCCCATAAATACATACAATTATTATGCATCAATTAAAAAATGTGCATCTTAGAAGCAATAAAATACAGCAAACACAAGATGACTTTTCAGGGCCTCTATTTTGTTCATGGGGAGAATGAAAGATGACACGACTTTGATGATTTTGATGGCTTTTTTCCATGCCCTATTTCCAGGCAACAAAGTGTCCTTCTAAACCGGAAGAATTCAGCCATAACACAGAAGACTATTATAAAAGTTAGACTCCTTTGAGCGTATTGGCTGTCCTTTATTTTTGTGTATATCCTTTCCTTTCTCAATTACACAAGCAACTTCTGATAATTCTAGGAATTTACTGTCCAATTTTAATGCACTGATCATAGTTATAGCTTTGAAGTTTATTATCAAATTTTGACCTCATGCCCTCATTCCTACCTGAGACACAAATTATATTATCACAGGAATATATATTAATATTTGAACATTTCTTCCTTTACTAAATCCAAATAAAACAATAGAATATTTAATTACATTATTGTTATAATTTTATCAGTTTCTAATATTTTATTATTTTCTTGATTTTTTCCTGAGAATGTGGATATTGAATAGAGACTACCTTTTGATTTTGATTATGCAAGGGTCAATGTCAATATTTTGTTGCTAAATTATAACAGAAAATAATCCGAGCACATAGTATTTCTGTTTAGCTAAGAAGCATCTTTAACTTCCAGCTACAACATTTTATCACAGAAGTACATTGTTTGTATTTATCTTTAGCTTCAGCACTGATTGAAGTTATGAAATATTATCATGGACATAACAATTGAAAGTATACTTAATTGTTCAACCTTGGGGACCATATAATCTACATCGGATTTCGATGGATTTTTCATGTCTCTCGTCATGTGCCTCTACTCTCTCTCCCCTTATCCACCCTATGTAACCCTTCTAAAAAGAATCTTTGAACATACATTTTTACTCATTTTATGAATGCTTCTTCCTCCAGCTAGCTTCTTTTTGACCTCATTGACTCGATTCACCTTATGCCTTTCCCCTAATATCTTGTGTATAATCATGTAAGTCTTCTAAATATTTCCAGGGCAGACAGTCCTCTTTTTTTCTTTCATGGTTATTCAAGCTGTTGTCCACACTTCTGATGTTCTCCCTCTATACTGACAAGCTTCTACTCAGCCTCGCAGATGAGTTCATCTACCACCTTATCTGTGAAGCTGGAACTTACTGTCTGTTGGAGACTTACTACTCTGATTTCTTCACAGATTTTACTAGACCTATCTTTGGATAATATAATGATCTTGATATTGTTCCACCTGACTAAACCCAGCTTGTACTAGTTAGCAAGGCATAAAACATAATAGATACTCAACAAATGTCTTTTAATTAGTGCATGAGCAGCAGTATCTGTACAGTAAAGTCACTGTCTCTACGTCCTCAACTCCTATTATATTTTAACTTATCACAAATAGTTTTTTGATACATGCTTTCAGTAAAAATGTCTTTTATCAAGGCCAACTATGAGCTCCATGTTGCAAAACCCAATGGTCTATTCTTCTATGTTTGTCTAATAGAATTTTCAACATTTGACACTGTTTTTGATTCTATCATGAATAACTTTCTTCATTTGGTTTCAGGGATATCACACCTGCCTGGTTTTCTTTGTAAGTCACAGATGTTGCTTTCTTTTTTTTTTCTTCCTCCTGTTTTGAAAGGTGCAGTAAATTCGCAGGCTCCTTTCCCAAACTATCCTCCTAGAAGACCTCATCCAATCCCATGTCTTTAAAAACCATCTAAGAGTCTATGACTGCCATATTATTTATTTATTTATTTATTTATTTTGAGACAGGGTCTCACTCTGTTGCCCACGCTGGAGTGCAGCAGTGTGATGAAGGCTCACTGCAGTCTTGACTTCCCAGGCTCAAGTGAGCCTCCTTCCTCAGCCTCCTGAGTAGCTGGGACTACAGGTATGAGCCACAACACCCGATTATTTTAATGTGTGTGTGTTTGTGTGTGTGTGTGTGTGTGTGTGTGTGTGTGTGTAGAGGTGAGGTCTCACTGTGTTACCCAGGCTGGTCTTGAACTCCTGGGCTCAAGTACTCCTCCTACCCTGGCCTCCCAAAGTGATGGGATTACAGGAGTGAGCCACTGTGTCTGGCCAACTCTTACATTATTAGTATCCTAGTCACAGTATCTGTCTTCAGCTTCAGACTCATCTACCCAACTTTCTTTCCAGCATTGCCACTTTGATATCTAATGAGCCACTGATAATAAGAAAGACTGTTTGTTAAAATAGTAGATAAGCCCCCAATTCTATGCTACATTTTCCTCCTCCGCTTTTCCCCAGCAAATAACTTAGAAATCATTCTCAATTATTCTCATACTGTACATCTAATTCATCACAGCAAATAGTGTCAGCTTTGTCTTTGAAATGTATCCTAAATATAAGCTCTCTAAGTGAACCTACTATTCCATCCTAGTCTGAACCACCTCTAATATGGACTAGTAAGATGGCTTCCAGTGTATCTTCCTGTAACACTATTGCTTCCATTTCAGTCTAATCTCTACTCAGCAATGAAGAATGAACACTTTGAAGAAAATGGATCAGATATCTCCACTCTCTCTTTCTAAATTATCCAATGATGTTCGGTCAAAATTACAGAAAGAGTTAAATTCTTTTCTCATGGCCTGCAAGATCCTGTGTGATCTTGCCCTTCCCTACACTTGCACCTCCTTACTTCCCCACCATCTCTTGCACTGAAATATTTGCTACTTGTTGGAGAGGTTAAGTCTCTCTTGAGTTCAGTGTCCTTGCCCTTGTTGGTTCCTCTGCCTGGAATTATTTTATTCAAATATTCTCCAATCTTGCTGCTCTAAATAACTCTCATATCTGCTCAAAGATTGCCTCCTAGAGAACCCATGCCAATCCACCAAGTCTAAACAAGTCTACCTTCAATATCATTTTCTATTCCCTTAACCAGCTTTCTTTCCAATATAGATCACTATCTGAAATCATATGTGTATGTATACAATAAATAATATCACTTGCTTATTCTTTAGCTCTCTACTGTAGTGTAAGTTTACGAGACTAGGGACATAATTTTGTATTCTTGTATCCCAAGTACCTGGCATATATCATGTGCTTGACAAATATCTGTTGAAAAAATGAACACACTGAAGGGATTGACATTATACCATCGTGATGTAAAGACTGTTTTGGGCTAAAGGCATTTGAGGATCAACAGATACAGCAAGGGGCTTTCTCTGCACTCTCCCCATCTGCTTAAAAGCAAAGGTTACTGAAATAATTCAACTGTTACAAATTCTCCTTTAAGGAAGGTTTTTTTTTTGTTTTGTTTTGTTTTTTGTACCAGACGTAAAGAGTGACTCCTGTCACCAGAGATGAGAAGTTGTCTCTTGGAAAAGAAAATTGCATAAACAGGCCTTACTAAAACAAACATTACCTTTCGTTAGTTTCTCTCATATTTCCCACCAACTTTGTTGCTAGAAATTCTAACACTCTTCTTTTGAAAACGTTTGTTAAAATAGTAGATAAGGCCCCAATTCTAACAGCTTCATTGAGCTATATTTTCTGTGAGCTCCCACATACTTCTGTGAATAAACTTTGTCTTTTCTACTGCCAATCTGTCTTTTGTCAGTTAAATTTGCAGCCCCCCAAGTAATGAACCTAAGAGGGGAGTGGAAAAGTTTTTCTTCCCTGACAACATAAATGGACACATCAATAAACGGAGAGCTTGAGTAAATTTCCTCATGTTTCTAAGCCTCACTCCATTACATTTTTATTGATCACACCACCAGTGCCAGACAAGAAATGGGAATTCTTAAGAGAAAGGGCATCAGAAGTGTTAAAAGGCAACCGCAGAGAGTTGTCACATGGAGAAATGGTCAATGCCCTCTTAATTTGATCTCACTCCTAGTTGGAAGTGATCAGAATGGGAAATGGAGATATCCTTCTGCAAGGAGGTCCCAGTGATATGATTAGTAAAAATATGTCAAAAGACACATGGGAATAGAAGTTCATTTGATACAAGTAAAGATTATTGTTTATTCTAGTTATATGGTTCCACAGAGTCCAGGACCCAGCAGTGCCCACTCTTAGAAAAACAAGCATCCCTAGTTTTCAGGTCTTCACAAATAGCTGACAAAATACCATCTGATCAAGTGATCATCTTCTCAGATCCTTCATAAATCTTCTTAGTGCCATCCTTATGTTTTTAACCTCTTCTAACCTCTTCCATCTGACATTAAGTAGCTTCTTTTAAAAACCAGAAGAAGGCCGGGCGCGGTGGCTCAAGCCTGTAATCCCAGCACTTTGGGAGGCCGAGGCGGGTGGATCACGAGGTCAAGAGATCGAGACCATCCTGGTCAACACGGTGAAACCCCGTCTCTACTAAAACTACAAAAAATTAGCTGGGCATGGTGGCACGTGCCTGTAATCCCAGCTACTCAGGAGGCTGAGGCAGGAGAATTGCCTGAACCCAGGAGGCGGAGGTTGCGGTGAGCCGAGATTGCGCCATTGCACTCCAGCCTGGGTAACAAGAGTGAAACTCCGTCTCAAAAAAAAAAAGAAGCTCATGAATGCGTATGGGAAAAGAGTAAATCTTAGGTCAATTTCCCAGGCTATGATTTAACCATATCTCAATTCGTACACTCCCAAGTCAGAGAGGAAGCATGCCTACAGGGCACTTTGAATCTAACAAAGTGCCTTCGGTAGAGAAAATATTTAACCAACAGGTTTGTTTGGGGGATAGTTTGGATAGGGATCTTCTATATGGACCTAGAAGGATTATCATCAGAGACCAAGAGTATGTGTCAATGCCTAGAGACGTGACAACCAGAGAGGCTGGGCAGAACAGAATCTCAGAAGGCATGTGGGGCAACTGAGAAGACTATAAAGGCATTCTTATCTCAAGTTCACGTAAGGCTTATAACTGTAAAACCATCTATTTTTGGATTATCCATGAAATTCCCAATCCTAGCCTGGCAGTTTTCTGCAACTTACAAGCCCATGCCTCTCCTACATTCAACGTTTCCACTAACATTACACCCAGGGACAAAAAGCATATTACTTTATTAACCTGTGAGGTGGGGTAAGGGGACAAAATTTATACAATAAAGTGTCTTATTTTACACAGTAAAGTTTATTGTTTTACTTTATTAAACACTGATCACTGATTATTTGGTCTATAGCTTTCCCAAAACCCTGTGTTTCTGGTTTTTCAATTATGCAGAGAAAATAGTGAAATCTCCTGAGCTGGCAGTTCTTCCCCTCCATCATAGTTCAAAAGGTGATACGGAATAGCAGCCTGCAGAGTGAACAGAACTCTCTGAACCATTATTAAGCTCCAGCAGTTTTGATGGTCCCAGTAAACACTTGGCTAAACCCAAGGAACTGCTCTTCTATATGGCTAGGGAAATGGTTATCAAAGCAATACCAGCATGACCTGAGAACTTATTATAAAAGTAAATTCTCATGTCTCACCCCACAGCTACCTTATCAGAATTTCTAGGAGCGGGGCACAGCAATCAGTATTTTAACAAGTCACCCTGGTAATTTTGATATAGTATTGAACGCAAAACCATTGCCCTAGAGCAGTGATTCCCCAACCTTTTAGGCACCAGAGACTGGTTTAGCAGAAGACAATTCTTCCATTGGCCAGGGGCGGGTGGGGTTGCTGGGGGAGGCACGTGGGGGGCGATGGTTTCAGGATAAAACTGCTCCACCTCAGATCTTCAGGCATTAGTTAGATTCTCATAAGGAGTGCACAACCTAGATCCTTCACGTGCATAGTTCACAATAGGGTTTGCAATGCTAGAAGAATCCAATACCACTGCTGACTTGATAGGAGGTAGAGCTCAGGTGGTAATGCTGGCTGCCCTGCAGCTCATCTCCTGCTATAGGGCCCGATTCTTAACAGTTCACTGACCTGTACTGGTCTGTGGTCCTGGGGCTGGGGACCCTTGGTCTATAGTGTTAAAAGCCAAAGGGAAGCAGGCAGATCACTTAAGGTCAGGAGTTTGAGACCAGCCTGGCAAACATGGTGAAACCCTGTCGCTACTAAAAATATGAAACTTAGCAGGACATGGGGGCACCAGAGTACCTGTAATCCCAGCTACTCAGGAGGCTGAGGCATGGGAATCACTTGAACCTGGGAGGCAAAGGTTTCAGTGAGCTGAGATCATACCATGGCATTTCAGCCTGGACAACAGAGCAAGACTTACATCAAAAACAAACAAACAAAAGTCAAAAAGATTAGAGCATTGGGGACTGGCAGTCTTGAGGGCTAAGGTCACCCTATTTGAAAGGTGATAGTATGTATATTGAACTGTATCGGGTCCACAATGTAGCCTTTCCTATAACTAGGCTCCTAGTGCTATTTTATGCTAATCCTAGTCCCAAAACCAAGATTATGCAAAAACAGAGTCACAATTCTCTTGAGTCAAGGTCCCATTACTCGGTAACTCCTAAGATGAATACAATGTCCACATCTAGGATCTCCCATGTACCCTCATCTTCTGATACTGCCTCCTTCTCATTTGCATTAACCACAGTGATGTGGGCCTTTCTGTCTTCCATGTATATGCATAAAGCCCCATACCAAGCACTGCAAATATACAGCTGCGAAGGTCCTTACCCTCTAGAAACTTAGTCTTGTCTTAACCACGTCTGATTCACGTTTATCTATGGGTCTTTATGCAAAGAGTTTCTTCTTTCTGAATAACCCTTCCCTGCTTTCGTTCTTCATTTTGGGACTGATTCCACAGCCCTGGGTGGCCATCACACCCCATGTGCACCCTTTCCAGAGTCCAGAGCACAGTCTTGTGATGACTTGACTATACAGCTGACTTGCCACCTCAGCTAGGAGCTGGTGGAAGGCAAGGGCTGTGTCTTTCATCTCTTTATCACCAGCATATTGCACAGTTCCTACCTATAGTTGATAGTTGATAACTGTCGATGAATGAATGAATGACAACCAGACACTAACTTTTCAGAAGGGAAAAAATAGTTTATCCTTGAACAAATGTGTTGGGATTCAGAAGAATCGTTTTCCCTTTGACTTTATGCTCACAAATGTGTTGAGATTCTGAATAATTCTAATCTTCTCATTTGTTTTGTCCATGTTATATTATTTCTTATAGCCTAGCTAAAGCAGTGGTTTTCAAAGCACAGTTAAGGCCAGCAGCATCGGCATCACCTGGTAACTTGCTAGAAATGCAAATTCTGGACCTGCACCAAACCTACTGGACCAACAACTCTGAAAGCTAGCCTAGCAGTCTGTGGTATAGCAACCCCTCCAGTTGATTCTGATGTGAGTACCAGTGGCCTTGGGTTGCTTCAAAGACTTTGGTATAATTATAATTCTGACCAGTCAGAATCTAGGTCTTCACACACTAACACTGATTCAATAGGTTTGGGATGAAGGATAAAAGTCTACAGCTTTTATCAAGCTGTCCAGAGGACCCTGAAAGGCGTTTTATGGATTCAGAAGAGTCCCAACACATTTGTGAGCATAAAGTTGAAGGGAAAAAAATTTTAATGAAATTTGCCTGGGGTTGTGTTATTTCTTACACTCCTGACTTCATTTATAATCAAGGCCCTAAGCTTCTTGTTTCTACTTAACCTTACCAAACTCATACAAATTCAATTGGAAATATTTACAATTTTCAGGGTTACTTGGAATTGTATATTTGATTCTCCAAGGTGGTTAATGAGACACCTTGGCTTATAACAACCACCTTGGCTGATAACTAAACTGACAGGTGTGCAATGTATTATAATAGCAACCAAACCCTTGCTTCTCTGATTTACTGACCTGTCACGTTTATGGACCAAACCAAATTTCTGAAATTCCGACTACTCAAATCCCAACTGAAATCTGACTGTGGCATTATTAATATCAGAATTTGAAGTAAATAATTCAAATGCATCTACTGAACTAGGTAGAGAACAAGCCTGGAAGTACAAATGTTCGTTAGACGTTAATGATTTGCACAGAATTCTGTGTGGCTTGGGCAGTCACTTCTCTTTGTCAAGTACAGACACAAAACGTTTATTCCATATCGAACTGCAATACTATCCATGGTAGATATGTGCAATGCATTTGAAAATAATAACTTGAGATCTAAAGACAAAAAATGAATAAGCCACGGAAGTATGGCAGTCACAAAGAGGCATTTTATCTGCTAGTTCTTAATCAGGGCAGACCTGAATATTCACATTTATAGCACAAAAACTGAAAGGGAGGGCTGCAATTTAAAAGCCCCTTCATCTTGATCAGGCTCTGTGGGGAGTTCTCCCTGCAGCTGGTGGGCTCCTTCCTGCTTCTGATGTTTCCACCTGCAGGTGGTGACACTGGCCCCTGACCTCCTGAAATAAGCCTCTTGCTCTTCTCCCACGTTATTCCTGCTGCCTGTGGACTGCTGACAGCAAATTAGGGGATGACAAGAGGTCCTTGGTAAAGACTTCATTAAGCAGCTAAATAACGTTTGCTCCAAGAGCTTTCTTTTTCAAATTTGGTTTTCAAAATATATGCCCATATATATACATATATATATATATATATATATATATATATATATATATATAGTGTATGTGTGTATATATATATATATATGTGGTTTTATTCAAAATGCAGAAGTGTATCTGTGGAGAGAGGGAGGGCATTGGAAGGAGTCAAAAAGAAAAATGTGTGTGTGTGTGTGTGTGTGTGTGTGTGCTCGCGTGTGTGTTTTGTACACACACTCACTATATGACAGAAATAAAAGGAAACAGGATACACAAATGTGTTGAAACCTTGACAGAGCACAGACAACAGTGGCATATTTGAGTTGAAAAATAAACAAGGATTTGCATTTTAGAAATTTTATATTTATTTTTGTCCAACTACTACAAAGTACGGAGTAAATGTGGATATGAGGGGATAAAAGAAAATAAGTTGTTTTAATGGTGAACTAGGGACAAAGCCCTAGTGTTTTGCATTTGCTCTGTGACCTAGATCTTGAGCCCCTTTCCTTGGCAAGTCAGGGTGATTTTAACTAGCTCCTAACTAGGTTTCTGGCCTTTGGTTCTATTTTCTTCAAATCTATAGGTCAAGCTGCAGAAGAGTGCTTTCTAAAATTCAGGCCTATTTAAGCCATAAGCCAGTATAAAAGCCTTATATGGTTTCTTACAGACTAGTTTAAGCAGTTCTTTTCAAAGCATGATCAAGGTCAGCACCATCAGCATCACCTGATAACTTGCTAGAAATGCAAAATCTGGACCTGCACCAAACATACTGGACCAGCAACTCTGAAGGCTAGCCTAGCAATCTGTGGTATAACAAACCCCCAGCTGATTCTGATGTGAGTGCCACTGGCCTAGAGTTGCTTTGAAGACTTTGATGTAACTACTAGTCAGAATCTAGGTCTTTACACACTGACACGGATTCAATAGATTTGGGATGAAGGGTAGGAGTCTATAGCTTTTATCAAGCTGCCCACATGATTCTGAAAGGTGTTTGCTGGATTGCATTTAGAGAAATGCTGGCCACAGTCTAAATAGTATCTGAACCACTAAATATATCTATCTGTGCCCCCTGCCCACCCCATCTGTGAAATTCTTTGAGATCATCTTATTGAGTTTCCAGTCATTAGCACAGTGCCTACAACATAACGGACACATTCCTCTCTAAATGTTTCTGAATAAATAAACAGCACTTAGGCAGACAAACTGTAATCCCTAATGTGAATTATTTTGCTCTTATCTATACAAATGAGGCAAAACTACCCTGACAGACTTTAATGGTAGTTTTAAAATTGTTGTTATTTAAGGAATACACTACTAATAAGGACTTCTCACATTGAACATCAAAAGATAAATTAATTTTATCTAACTAAATGTCCTGACAGTAATTTTAGCCAGATTTCACTCCTTAATCTGTTTTCTAAAACACAAAAAGAAAAAAAAGGCATCTACATGAAAATTCTACTTTTGAAAAGCAGTGAAAGAACGCAGTGAAGATGCTTTCACCTTGAGTAAGATTACAGCTTCTGGCCCCCAAATGGGGCATGTGTAGTCTTCCATTGTCTCAGGTGAATATGTGTTCATCTTGTGTACATGCACACCACATGAATAAAGGAAGGGGAATACTGAAACCTAGAAAGGTGAATGGTTTTGTGAGTATATATATATATATATATATATGATCAAAATTTATGCTAATGAAAACACCTGTCTTGTTACAGGATGGACCTTTAGTCCCATGGTTCTTTAACTTGAGCATGCATTAGAATTGCCTACAGGGCTTGTTCACAGATTGCTGGGCTCCACTCTCCAAGAATTTCTGTTTCAGTAGATCTAAGAATTTGCATTTCTAACAATTCCCATGTGATGTTGATCAGAGACCCACACTTTGAGAACAAATGCTCTGCTCCATGTGGGGAAATGAGTGTGTCAGGAAAAACGTGCTCTGTTTCTGAAGAAAAAGAAACGTGAAAGGTTAGACAAGGAATATACAGGTAACTGAAATCCTCCAAGTAAAATAAATTCCACCTCTTAAATATATCAATAATCCTTTGTTTCACAGGCCAGCCTAAATTTACCATTTTATGTGATACAGATGTCCGTGTGAATCTACTTTCTTATGATATAGTGA
Source organism: Sapajus apella (assembly GCF_009761245.1). Taxonomy (NCBI): domain Eukaryota; kingdom Metazoa; phylum Chordata; class Mammalia; order Primates; family Cebidae; genus Sapajus; species Sapajus apella. The sequence continues at coordinate 27,673,147 of NW_022436957.1, forward strand.
GTTCCTTTAAAAATTGTGGTATGGTTTATTTATCTTTATGCTTGTCAAAGAGGATAAGTAGCAAATGTTCAATAAATATTTGTGGCATTAAAAGAATTATAAAGGAAATAGATTGTACACTTTATTCTCGATTGGCATAATGGAGAATAAATTTTATGATATAATCCTAAGGTAAGGTACACTATTGATTTCAATGTTTGAATTTTTAAATGTTATTTTCTATCCAAAACAATTCACATGTGTAATGAATAGAACATCTGTCTTTTGTGAGATGATACTGAAAAAATACCTAGAGACACTTAAATAAAAAGTATAATGCTATATAGATACCCCATATAAAATCTATTCAATTTAACAAAACTTTTTATTGGGCTTCTACTACATGCCAGTTAGTATACCGAGTGCTGGAAATATCTAATATAATAATGCTAACACCTTCAATTTATTGATTAGTTAGCATGTGACAGGCAATCCGCAAGGTGCTTACAGCAAATTATGCTTATTTACTCATTATGAAGTTGGCATTATTATCATCTCCAATTCAAGGAAGAGGAAATCAAATTTTTAAAACATTGATTTATTCCAAATCACATAGCTAAGAAATAACAGAACCATGATTTGGACCAACGTTGCCTGAAGGTAGAGTTTGCTTTCAACAGCTCTGCTGTATTGACTCACTCCAAAGACAGGGTTAAGCCTTACAAAAGTCACACACAAAAGAGGCCCAATTACTTTCTACTGTTTACTCCTGAGTGAAACTAGGGTTAAGTTTACCTAGGTCCAAAGTTCTAATAGACCCCAAAGGGGAGCTCTTTTTTGGACACGTCAGGAACATGTTAAGGTACAAATTTTCATTCTTCAATAAATTTATCTTGGATGTTTGTTGTGTGCAAATACTGTGGTTCTACAGATTCAGTAATGTGTAGGGAAAGAATGCCCAATATCTACTGGGTGACACAGATAATAATCAAATCCTCACACAATTCGCATGTAATTACAAACAGAATTAAGGATGATCAGAGGAAAATAAAGGGCATTAGGAGAGCATGTAGCAAGAGGACTTACTTCAATTTTTTGAGGGGGTGACCAGGGAAACCTTCCTGAGCAAGTGAAAACCTATTGAGATGTGTAAGATGCGCAGGAAAATGTGAGTGCATGGAGTGGGTAGAGATAATGAGCAGATTCCCTGACAAGCAGTAGCTTTATAGTGATATTATAGTGTGGATATAGAACAGGTTTTGAAACAGTTTAAGGGGATTAATTCTAGGACAATAGGCATCAAATTGTGGTTAGATCCACACATTTCTGAGCACAGTTCATAATAAAGACCTGGTCTTGAAATAGTATGTGCAAAGCCAAAAGAGATTACAGCACTGTAGTTAGAAAAATCTTCAAAAACGAAGTTGGTGTAGTTTGAGCACAACAGTGCAGAGAATGGGAAGATGAGAAGGACAGTAAAAACGACCGCAAACATAGAAAAATACAGACTATGCCAGGCCTTGCATGCCATTTTAAGGCTAAAATTAATGTGAATCTTTTGAAGAACAGCACCCAGGCTAAATTTATATTTATTAAACACCACACTGGCTGAAGACAGAATAGTCTGGTGGGTAAGGGACTATTGTGTTAATCCCAATGAGAGATGATGGCATGGCAACTTACACCAGGATAATAATGGGCATAAAGAAAAACTGTAGAGATATTAAGAAGGTTACATCAGTAGGACCAGGTGACGGATTTGACATGGCAGTTGAAGGACAGTAAGGAGTCAGGAAAAAATCCTGACTTTTGGCTTGCTTAACTGGATGGTGTCATTCACTGGGATGGAGTAACCTGGATGTGTATCAGGTTTGAAGGACAAGATCAAACTTTCAATTTGGCTCTTGTTGAGTTTGAGTTGCCTCTGATGCTTTTAAGTGGAGATGTCAATTAGACAGATGGATATGTATATAAGAATAGCATTCAGGTGAGAGTTCAGGGCTGGATATGTAAATATTAGAAGCTTTGCAGAAACATTAGTTAACTCAGAAGCATAGATAAGATTATCTAGGGACAGAAGACAAAGTGAAGAAATGAAAGGAGATATTATTCCTTTTTGGAACATTGTGTAGTGAATCAGAATCAAACCCTGTTTAATTTTAAGTTACAAAGCCAATCTAACCACTCATTGTACAGATGAAGAGAACTGAAGTCCTGTGAGCTTTATCCATGTTGCTAGATTGTAAAAGTCAAGCTGAGGCAAGTACTCAAGTCTTCTGAACTGTAGTTTAATTCTCCACCTTTATTGGTATTTCTTAAAATATGGTTCTGGAACCAGCAGCATCAGCATCACATATATACTTCAAAAAAGATAAGTTCATGTCCTTTGCAGGGATATGGATAAAGCTGGAAACCATCATTCTCAGCAAACTGACACAAGAACAGAAAACCAAACACCGCATGTTCTCACTCATAAGTGGGAGTTGAACAATGAGAACACATGGACACAGGGAGGGGAACATCACACACCAGGGCCTGTCGGGGGGTGGGGGGCTAGGGGAGGGTTAGCAGGGGGTGGGGGAATTGGGGAGGGATATCATTACGAGAAATACCTAATGTAGATGACGGGGTGTTGGGTGCAGCAAACCACCATGGCACGTGTATACCTATGCAACAAACCTGCACGTTCTGCACATGTACTCCAGAACTTGAAGTATAATAAATAATTTTTTTTAAAATGCAAATATTTAGGCGCCATCCCAAATCTACTGAATCAGAAGCTCTATGGCTAGGGCTTAGATGCATGTTCAGGTCAGAGAGCTCCTGCTCTATTTTGTGTAACCCCTGCCTGAGTGTTAGTCAGCAAAGTGATGGATCACACTTACGGGTAGAGAGGTAGCAAGAGGAAAGTGAAGCTGTTCTTGACTCTGTGGCAGAGGAGATTACATAAATTAGCCCCTCTTGAACTCAACAGAAGCTGTAGAGTGCATTGGTACATGTGTTTTATAAACTATAATTATGCATGCCGTTTCTGTGCTCTGCGAAAGAGACGGATAGTGGCGCCAGGGGAAACGACATTAGCAATCCAAGTTGATTAGGCAAAATGGTCTGACACAGTGAGGCAAAAGTTGATCTGGTAAAGCTTGACAGAGATGGCACCTTCAATCATCAATATCCACTTAATAGATATAAACAGCTATTTTCACGACAGAAAAACACCCACACTCACATCTTTAGAACAATTTTAGCAATCCTGCATGCTTGACAGATAAACCTCTGGTTGCAAATTATCCTCCAACCACGAGATTTAAAACCAAGAGTTTCTAGTGTTTTGTTCTTCTGAAATATGTAAACTTAACCAGGTGTTTATACCCTGGGTCTCAGAATCTAATTGAATAGTTCACTTGATGTGTTTGCACAATTAAGAAACTCTTCTTCCTTAATAGGGGAAGAGAGGCAAATTGAAATGTTTAATTTTCAAAAACAAAGACAGTTCTCTGCTCTACAAGTCTATCAGCTAGAGATTTCTATTAACTGTCTCTTCTCTACTTCAGGAGCACAAGGATAAGTTGTGGTTTTAATGATCCTTTGGGAACATTAAGAGATCTTGAGGTAAATGTTAAACCAAATAGTTTAGTTTGCATACAGGACAATATACATTTTTTATACACTACCATCCTACTTTAAAATGAATTATATTTAAATTTTCTTTTTTTAACTGGGCTATCTAATTAATAAGGACACCACCATTCGTTGGCCAATATACTTGTCTAAGCTTAATTTCTTTTGGTGTATAGGATTCATATATTCAATTGTGCTAATGAAAAAAAATATCAGCAGCTTCTGATCTTCCTTTGTGACAGTGAGAAATACAGAACTTTCAGCACATAACAACTCTGTCCCAACCCTTGCACTAATACTTGACTAAACTATAGTATGGCTTCTAGCAGCATAAGGCCATGTCTCTAGGATGTCCCTAGTCTTCCTTTAAGTGCCTGCTTGAGAAAGCTCAGTGCTGCCAGGAAAATTTAATATTTGTTCTAGCCAGCACACTTCTGATGATAGGACCCCCTTTTTTTTTTTTGAGACAAAGTCTCACTCTGTCGCCCAGGCTGGAGTGCAGGGGCACAATCTTGGCTCACTGCAACCTCTGCCTCCGACGTTCAGGCAATTATCCTGCTCAGCCTCCTGAGTAGCTGGGATTACAGGCATGCACCACCACGCCCAGCTAATTTTTATATTTTTAGTAGAGATGGGGTTTCACCATGTTAGTCAGGCTGGTCTTGAACTCCTGACCTCATGATCTGCCCGCCTCGGCCTCCCAAAGTGCTGGGATTACAGGTATGAACCACTGCACCTGGCCAATGATAGGACTCTTACCTCCCTTTCTTGGAGCTTTTACTCAAAAGGGCTTACAATTGTAAACCTGCATCTCTTGGAACTCAGAAGTGTCTCTTTCAAGGACCTAAAAGTCATTATTTTGAAATGTCGTCACCCAGAAGGATAAGTCCTCTGTCTCCTAGTCTCTGTGGGAAGATAGAATCCTAACTTCAATAACTTCAAGCTAACACAGCTGGCCTAACCACATTTATACCGAGCAGCCCTTTGTACTTTTTTACTTCTCAAACTCAACTGAACCCCCACTCCTCCCTCATTCTTCCCTTAAAACAACCAAGTTGCCTCTGAACAAATTAGAATGAATTTCAGCTCTCTCCTACTTTCAGTAGATATTGAACAAAATCTGTTATCACCACTTGAATATCCAGCTGTGTTTATCTCTGACAACATATATGCTCTCAAAAGCATTCTGATAAACATCTCTTCCTTAATGATCAAGCATAATAAAATACATCAGCTTTGTCAAATCACCTAAATATTCAAACAACTCTACCATTAGTATTTGAAGTAGCTTTGAAAGTATTTGTAATTTTTCTTTCACTTTAATATGCTGCAATAAGGGACAAGGCATTTATTTGAAACTTCAATTATATGCTATCATAGTAAGAAGATGATTGGACCATAAGTGAAAGGACATGTATTTGCAATTGCAATGCTGAAGAGTGCCAGTTATGTCCATTATCCATCCCTTCAGTGCAAACAAAGATCATTCATTTTCTTTTAGAGGTAATCATTACTGTCCAATGCAAAACACAGAAAATAGGCAATTTGGAAGCATAGTAACTAGTTAGCAATATTCTTTTAACTTTTTATATGGGTATACTTTTCTATATGCATTAATTTCACCATAAGACAAGTAAAATTATATGACTAAAAAGAAAACTAGCTTCTGAAATCGTGAGAATACTTTGTATACAATGGTCAACATTAATCTAGTCAACAAAGAAATGTTCAATAAAACACGTTTGTTTACAAAATCAGTAGAAGACTTCCTTAGAAATATTTTACATAACAAATGCCTAGGATGGGCTGAAGAGAAAAACACAGTAAAATGGCATTTAAAAATTTATATTTTCCTTTATATGCCTCTAATTTAAAATAAATATCTGATATTCTTAATGGATTTAGTTTGCAGTACAAAATCATGAATTAAATCCTAATGAGTTGAACTATGATTTTAAAAAATTATATCCCAAATAGCAAGCCAATCAATTGACATTTACATTCTTCTGATAAATGCAAAGTACCAATTCCCTAAACATAGCATTTTATGGTTACTTTTTCAAAATAATTACATCATTCATAACTATTGAGTTGCCTGTAAAACCTAAATTGCTTCAGCATTAGTTCTGGAGAAATTTTCATGATGCCTTTAAACTCTGAGTGTCAAATTCAACATTCAGGCTTTAAAGCCTATGGGTGGTATTTATCACGATTCAACGCTCACATTTATCTTGTAAAGAAAATATGTTTAAGAAAAAAAAACACAATAGGAACTCAGGGTTTAAAATATTTCTACTTATAACCTGTGTAGTTCCTCTTTATGTAAAGTCTATGACCTGATGACTGGAAAGACACTAGACATGGAGAAGATTTTTAAATGCCCAGTCTTTAAAACAAAGTATCAAACACAGAGTCTGAAATGAAGACTACAACAGAAACTCAATGAGGTATCTAGCTTATCACTCTAACGACTAATCATATCTAAGGTCCCACCTCCAATCTCAGCACCTTAGCCAAAAATTAAATATCAAGGACAGTTATAGTTTGCTAGAGATATCTAGGAGAGAGCTTCCTTTTCCTCATCTTTCCCATACTAAAAATTTATATTTTGCCTTTCACACTAATATATCAGCTAAAATTCTGTTACATCGTGAACCATTTTTGCAGCAAAGCTTTTTTCACTGCAAATGAAAGTATATATACTGACAATTCTCAAATTTTTTCAGCGTTGCTTCTTCAGATTACTAGAATGAGGCAGTGTCATGCATTAATTCAACAAAACTTACAAAGTTACCTAATAAAAGATACTTTATGATGAGATAACAACACCAAAAAGCAGTTACCAACACTTGATGCCTCTTTAGATGTGAACCTATTAGAAGGCAATTTGACAGTCAGAAGACTATGAATAATGTTTTTCAAAAGTTTCATGCCTACAAAATTAAAATACTACCATGTAATATCAGCTTGTCTCCCTGCTTAAAGAAGATCAAAATGACTGAATCAAGATTAAATTCAAATAAGTCAATGACAAATGTGAAATGAAAGCATTACTATCACCAATAATCATTGCATCTTAAAATCAAATGAAAAACTGCTATAAGGGACTTCTTAATCAGTCCCTATATATAGAAATCGGTAGTTCCTACAGAAAAAAAATTTATATATATATATATATGTATATAATATATATTATATAACACACACACACACACACACACATATATATGTATATATATATATGTATATATATATGTATATATATATGTATATATATGTGTGTGTGTGTATATATATATGTATATATATATATGTGTATATATATATATATATATGTATATATATATAGAGAGAGAGACAGAGAGAGAGAGAGAGAGAAAAAATTGGTAGACCCTAAGGAAAACATTATGTCCAAGTTTTTATCCTTGGCTTTGATTTCGAAGCCAATGAGTTTGGGTCATTTTTAAATGGCAGACACCAGCAAGTGCCTGCAGTGACAAATAGTTATTAGCTGTAACACAATACTTTTTATTTCCAAGGTTGGCCATATGGACAAAAGGAGCATCTTTTCTTCTACCCTTCCTTTCTCGTTTTTCAAAGACTTTTTTTTTTTTTTTTTGGTCCCAGAAGCCTTTTAGTCTTTTTAAGCTGGCTTTTATTCCCCCTTACACTTTAGCTTTGCTCTTTTCTTTGAGGTCTCATTGACATATAGGTCAGAGACATCTTTACCAATGTAATATTAGTGGAGGGTTATAACAAGGGGATGAGGACACTGAAGGCTGACACAGATGCCTGAACAATTTGCCTTATCACTCCACACTGGTCCAAGTGGTGCAGGAATAAGAGCAGACGGTTTTCCTACATATACTTTTGGATTTACAGGTGAAATGTAGGTTTTCAGAAAGTTTGAGTATTACATACAATTATTATCATCATCCATACCATTATCAATGCCAGAATTATCATCAACGGATAAAATTTGTTTTTATCATTTTATATTTACACTGAGTTATATGTGTGTGTGTGTGTGTGTGTGTGTGTGTGTGTGTGTGTGTGTATAATCTTTTTTTTTCTGTATAAATTCACATAATGCAAGCTCTATCCAAGAGCAAATATAATCCAACTATACATCATATCACATAACTCCCCTGGTTAATAACTCCAGTGGTTTATCATTTAGTTTATAAACAAAAAATCCCAACTCTTTACCACATACTGGAATACTGCACATCATCTGATGCATGTCAGATCTTTCCCCTCATCTCCTGGCACTTGCCTCTCCATCATCATAATCCACTCACACTTTTCCTCAAGTAGGCTAAGTTGACTGGAATCACACTTTTTGCTTCCTTTGTCTGGGACACATTCTTTACATATCTGCCTCTTTGTCAATATTCAGTTTCCTTTTCAAAAGTCATTTCCTCAAACAAAAGTCCTTTCTCTGACTTCTCTGTCTTGTGTCATATCGGAACTCACATTCCAGCTACACTCTACCTCACTGCTCGCTTTCATTTTCTGTATAAGACATATTGATATTTTAAAATTGTTATTTTTTTATGCCGGGTCTGGTGGCTCATGCATGTAATCCCAGCATTTTGGGAGGCCGTGGCAGGCAGATCACCTGTCAGGAGTTCAAGGCCCGCCTGGCTAACATGGTGAAACCATGTCTCTACTAAAAATACAAAAATTAGCCAGGCATGGTGGCACATGCCTGTAATCCCAGCTACTCGGTAGTGTGAGGCAGGAGAATCATTCGAACCCAGGAGGCGGAGGTTGCAGTGAGCCAAGATCATGCCACTGAAGTCCAGCCTGGGTGGCAGAGAGAGATTCAGTCTCAGAAAAATAAAATTTTAAAATAAAATAAAAATTGTTATTGTTTTATATATATTTCATTAGATTATAAGATCCTTGAGAGTAAGAACTTTTCTTTCTGATCCATTCCTGTAATTCAGCACCTAGAACAACATGTGGCATGTAGAAGATAATTAATGGTTGATAGGTGATTAAACAAATAGCTCTTTGAAACAGGTACTAATTTTCTTTTAATCTTTATTTTAAGGATAAAAAAATCCTGAAGCTTGGGATGGGGAAATGACAGGCTCTAGATTATATTGCATCCAGCAGAGCCAGTCACTGAAATTAAGACTACATGACTGCCTAGCCAGATAAAACAAGTTTGGACAGATTGTGATGGAGTTAGGGGTTGTCAAGATCATGTATAGACATCCTAATGTTATTGTCACATTGGAAAAATATAGATATTATCATGTATTATGAGAATGGTTTCTTAGTCAGGGATGGTCATTACTGATGAAGAAAAAACCCTTTAAAACTAAGATAATTTCAAGAAAATTGATCATTTAATCCTTGGCTCTTCTGCTGCTGTTTTAGTCCACATTCTCTTCTGGGTATTACGTATTCAGTAGAAAATATTTAGTGCTTGCAACAAAGTAAGCCAATGGCCACATTGTGAAGTATCGTGGTCTACACTGGATGTCAGAAGACCTCACTGCCAGACTCTGCTTTTTCACCCAGCACTTGGGGGGTGCAGTTATCTGAGTGTGTCGATTCGATAATTTTAAAATAGAAAAACCATATCAACATCAAGGAATTGGGAGATCAATGGAGATCATGGCTATAAAAGCACATTTTAAATGCCAGGGGAATACAGAAATGAAAGGTCCTATCATTGTCATTTAGAAATGGAGGCTTTTTAATCTATAGGTGTTCAATAACTATATTGAATGAGTAAACTGGTGAATGATAAATATTATGAAAAAAAACCAAAAATATAATATTAATGGGTATAATGCTTACGTATAAGGTCAATTTGTTTTGGTCTAAGTTTAGATTAGGCAACATGCTGCATAAATGGGTGGGTCAGTAATGGAAATGTCACTCTAAAAAATGTGCAAGGAAGCAACTTTCCATCATGGTCAAATTACTTCAGATGCCTTGAATTCATGAATAAAACACTCCATCAAATTTTATGCATCTCAAGCACTTCTCACACATTTAAATTCACAACATCCTAGTGAGGTAGGGAAGGAGGAATATTTCATTTTTCTTATTTGGTGAAATGAGGATAATGAGGCACAAGGAGGTTAATGATAGATTCGAAGTTAATGCAATCAGCCAGCAGCAAAACCATAGTTAGAATTTAGGTTCCCTGAATTCCACTAAGGATTTTTTTCAAGATGCTATGTTAACTACATTTCATTGTTGGAGGAATTTAATTCAGTCATGTAGATACAAATGCTCACAACATTTTTTCTTAATCCTTCTAAGGAATCTTGCTGCTAATTCAGCCACTGAGAGATAGAATATGTGGACCTAACTTCTGTTCCTTTCCCTCTGAATTCTATACTTTTTCACATTATACCATTGAATTATTCAGATTCATTGAATACCCTTTAGAGTTATTAACATGATATATCTAAAAAAAATACTGCTTTCTCCTTTTGGTTATATAGCTAGAAAGTCAGGATATAGTAAATGGATACCCAAGACGTAGGTTTTGAAAACAGAAGGTCCATTTTTCAGGACACCACGCACTTTTGTTTTTCTTCCCACCTCATTGATCACTCCTTATCATTATCGTGTACTGGTCTCTCTTTCTTCAATCCACCTCTTAATGTTGGACTCCACAGTCATCTTCTCGTTTCTATCTATATTCTTCCTTAGTGATACAATCTGATATCACAGCTTTACATGTTATCGTATGCCAACAACTCCGAAATTTAAATGTCCAACTTGGACCTTTTTTGCTGAACTCTAAACTTACACATTCAATTGCCTATTCAATATACCTGGTGAGATGTCTAATAGATATCCAAATTCAATGCCTCACTAATTGCCCCATTCTATCTATAGTCTTTACTGTTTCAGTTGAGGGCAATTTTATCCCTTCCAGTTAATTAGAGCAAAAACCTTGGAGCCATTCATGACTCTATTTTTCTCCCATACCCTTTATCCAATTCATCCAGAAATCCTTTTTGGCTCCACTTTCAAACACATTCAGAATATGACTATTTCTTATTACCCTGGTCTGAGTCAGCATCATCTTTACATGTATTACAGTAATAGCCTTCTAAATTGTCTCCTTGTTTTGAGTACTCCTTACCTCCAGCATCCAGACTAATTCTTTTAAAACAAATGTCAGATCCATTAGCTCTTCTCACACCCAGAAAGAAAAAGAATGTCCTTACAATGATTTCAGAGGTCTAGCCTCCCCTCACTAACGTCCTCTCCTGAACCTCTCTTACTTACTTCACTCTAGCCACACTACAGATAACCTGCCCAAAACAGGAGATAAACCAATGCCTCAGGAATTCTGCATTGACTGTTTATTAAACCCAAAATGAATTTATTGCTGATATTTACATGGCTCAACCCCATGCCTCATTCAGATCTTTGCTCAAATGTCACCTTCTCAATGAGTACCTTGATATCCTATTTAAAATTGGAATGCACTCCAGCATGAACCATCCCTTTATCTTCCTCTTCTTTCTCACAGCACTCATCAATTTTTAACATCCCATACCATTTATATATTTATTGTATCTGTTTTTTACTGTTTGAGACCCCCAAGAATCCAGAGGGCATACATTGTTTCTGCTTTATTCACTGACACATTCAAAACATCTACAGTAGCGCCTGATACAAGGTGGTGGCTCAATAAGTTTTTTCAAATTAACCTGATGATAAATCAAGAACTTTCAACTGCCCAGTCACAGAACTAGCTTCAGGGCATTAAAAGAAATGAGCAAAGAGATCATGGAAGTGGGTACATGTAGACTGAGAAGAAATTAAAAGAAGAGAAATACATGAGAAGACAATGAGGAATAGGGATAAATACGTCAGTTTCTTTTTTCTACTACAGGCAAGGCACAGAGGCAAGGATGTAAACAAAGGAAACATCCATAAAGATACTAATATATGTTTTCACTATTTTAAAGAGGATAAAATAAATTATGTGTTTAACTGTGACATGGTTTTAAAGAGCGGCTGAATGATCAATCTCCTTTTCTTTTTCTTTCTTCTAGGATTATATAATTTCAGAAAGTCACTGGTTATTTCACAGAAACCAGAGGTTGTTATGGTCACTTGTATAAGTCATATGAATAAAGGGAAATTCTTGATAAATGAAGTTTACTTTGGAAGCAAAGTATTCAGAAAATAGGGAATTTTGAGAAAAGGGTACATGTGAGATGAAAAAGTATCCTCAGAAATGAAAGGATTTGCCAATAACTGATATAAATTTCATGGTTGCAAACAGAGATCTAAGCCTACTGCAATTAGAGTTGACTTTATTGGTTTATCTATGAAATATATTATTGTAGGAGGGGTCTATTTTTATGGTCACATCTAGTCTAGACTTCACAATAGAATTACAATGGAAATACACTCCACCAAGATGCCAAAACCACATATGTGTTCATTCCTGAAAGATACTGCCCAGACTGTCTAAATCTGAAAATTAACAAGGATTCTGTAATTACTAATTTTTCATCTATATTTCCCAAAAAAAGGTATCCTAGATTATTTGAGCTATAGATGTGTTTTTACGTACAGCTTTTCTAATTAATAGTCCACTAGCTCTATCAGCTATAGCAGTAATAAAACAAAATAAAAATAAAAATAAAACTTTTATGGAAATTCTCTGGGACTAAAAGTGATTTACATGCAAATATATGGAAATTATTTCCTTCTTAAAACAGTAATAAAAGGCATGTTTGAAAAATTCATGCTATGGAAGAATAAATTACTTTCACATAATCATTCTAGTAAGTTGTTTATTTTTATTTACATGCATGTTTTATTAGCTATTTCATGGTGGTTCACAGGGCTGAGTATGGTTGATCACGCCTGTAATCTCAGCACTTTGAGAGGCCGTGATGGGCAGATTGCTTGAGCCCAGGAGTTTGAGATCAGCCTGGCAACATGGTGAAACACCGTCTCTACCAAAAATATGAAAAGATTAGCTGGGCCTGTCAGCGTGTGCCAGTAGCCTCAGCTACCCAGGAGGCTGAGGTGGGAGGATCACCTGAGCCTGGATGGTTGAGGCAGTGAGTCATGATTGAACAATGCACTCAAGCCTGGGCAGCAGAGCAACATCTTGCCTCAAAAAAAATGTAATTCACAAAAAATACAAATTTAAGTTGTTGAATATTTTAAGTTAGCTCAAATACTTTAATTTTCTACTAAAATATATACCTCATTTAATGCTAATAGTGTCTAATTTGCAGCTATCATTACTATATACATAAACTGTACTAATCAAAATAAATAGAAAACAAATATTAATAATAAAATTTAGTCATTAACCCTTCTGGGTGACATATAATTAGGATATTATTTGGAATTGGCATTATAAAACCATTTAGAATTCATTGTATTACAAAAATCTGATTCCATAAATTACTGGGAATTTTTTATTTTAATGAACCATGTATTAGACTTATTGAAAACTGTGGATTTTAAGTAATGTTTTATTAAAATGTTCTGCTATTTAATTTGTCATAGTTAAAAATAGTTAAAATCATAGTTTTAATTTTAGTAATATTTGTCATTGTGTTCTAACTAAGCTAACCCTTAAACATCAAATGCCTGCTTTCGGAATGTCTTTTCAACTTCTCATTCACTCAAGCTTGATCCATTGACATTCTAGGCACTGTCAGTCTGTCCCACCTGGTATATGCTAGCTAAGCCTTTCTATATCATGCCCACTAAGCAAAGAAAAACTGACTCCATTTATACTAGAATAATATCATTGTTGTCACTACCTTTTACCTAGGTAATCAGTCACACTCCACCCACTTCTTAGGTTACTTTCATTAAGGCATATGTTCCTTTATGGAAATCATTCCATTCCTAGCAGCTGAGGTCAATCTACAAATAGCCTGGTGGTAAATTAACACAGATTACAAGGGCAAGTGAAAAACAAACAAAGATAAATAAAAAAGAAAAAAAACCAAACACCCAAATGTTAGAGATTGTGACTTGAATGCAGAACAGCCTAATACCTGGTTCTGCCTTTTCCTTCAAAATAGGTTCAGTATTTTGTGTAATTCAAACTGATTTTGATAATTAATCATCTCATGGTATACAAATTCTAATCCACTGATGGACGAAATAAAACTTTCCATGTTTCTTCCACTGCCACTTTAGAAAATAACACTTTATTATATACATCATGCATTATTAGCACAGAAAATATAAAAACCTCTTTAAATGTGGGTTTATTCTAGATTTTTAAATATATTATACTTATTTACAATGCTGAATTAAACTACACATGTTAATCTTGAAGAACCAGATACTGGAATTGCTGCTCTCATTAATTCCTTCCACCTGATTTGTGCATGCCATCACCAGCAAACAACATATCTGATGCTTCCTTTTAAAAAAAAGTTGTGCTAGGAGAAAAGCATAAATTACAAGGTCAGAGGAAACCTTCAAGGATCTTAAACCCATTTAAACAGTATGGAACCCTGGGGATGAAAAAAAACTCTAATAGAAGAAAACTACAGAAACCAAAGGGATAAGCCAGTACAACCTCTGCAAAGGTAATCCTAGTCCACTCACTAGAGAGAACATTATATAAAGATACTGAGTGACTGATAAGGAGAACCTGGTCATGAATTAAGAGGAAATGGCCTTTCACGAGTAAAAGATATTCCTTCCAGGGTAGAGCTGGTAAAGCCAAAAAGAACTGGATTTAGATGAAAGCATTTTTTTTTCCAATGTTAATTTGTACTAGGGAGTACATTTGCAGGATTGTTACATGGGTGTACTGACGAAAAGGAAAGTTTTTGATTTCAGGTTCCTGGAGAAACAAGATTGCCTCGGAGCTGTCCATGGTGCTGCATTAGACCAGAACTTCAGTCTGCAGAATTCCTGTTTCTTGAAAATTCTCTAGGCCCTGACTTACAAATCTGTTTGCTGTAAGGTTAGCCTGCCAACCCTGCTATGTCCCTCATCAGTGACTGTTTAACATAATGTATAATTTCAGTTCTAAATATTCATGACTAGTTATAACAGCTCTCTATGATTCCCTGGGTGCTATCACCACATATTCTGATATGGTAGATCTTGGTAGGGCTCAGGTATTTGTATACAAATAAACATCCTCATATAATTCTGATGAGGATCTAAAGTCTTCCCAAGGTTGCCCACCTTAATCCCCAACCAACTTGTCCCCAGTTGGGGAAAACAGCAGAAATTCTGATTTCACCAAGCTGTTTGATTAGGCCTTATGTATGTCATTTGGAATTACATAACTGAAACTTCACTTATGACACTACTACAGCATACCAATTCCTTTCCCTATGTACTTTTTTCTTTTTTCAAATCCAATATATCTTACTTCAGACCTCTATAGCACCATATTTGGAGTCATTCAGATATTGATTTGAATCAATAACTGCATTGAAACAACTCACTTAACTCTATATTCAAGTATTCAGGTATTTACCTGTAAAATGAAAATAATATCTACAACCTTGCAGAATTATTTTCCGAGTAATATGAGACATGGTTTCTAAGTCTGCTAGCATGGTATCTGATACACAGTTGTTCTACTTGCACGTGAGTTCTCTTCCCTTTCCTCCTCTACATCTCTTTAAACTCCTTGCATAATTTATTACTTTATTTCATCTAATGAACTCTTATTTCTATTATTTGTCTCATCAACTAGGTTTTCAGATTCTTGACTAATAAAAAATAGCCACTGCATACTAATTGTGTGGTGGATGGGTGCCAAGACCTGTACAGAGCACTTTACATATCTTAGCCAAGAGGACTCAACTATTGAGAGGCAGAGTTGGAATTCTGAATCTCAAGCTACAGCTCCTGTTATGCCACAATATGGTCTATTACCATTCCATTTCCTCCAACTCTGCCTAAGCCAAGTGCCTGGTATGTGAATAAACTGCTATCAGAGTCTTTTTACTGTAAGGGAGTAGATGCGTTTTCTATGTCCTGCTTTGCTGAATTAATATAATTATCAGTCCATTCAAAAAGCATAGCCAATTGCTCTATCACTTAGTAAATAACTAACTTAGGTCACTGAAAGGAAATTTTTTGGAAACCAGAAGAACTAACACAGCTCTTAAATTGCTGTACCTGCTCTCCTCAGATTATATGTGCTGGAAAATCTGAGACTATTATTCATTCTTATACATTTCACATTTTCCGAAACGGAAAATTAACTAGCAAAGGCAGATGTCCCCTGTTGGGGCAATGGTTGAGCTGGATATAGAAGACTCATATCCTGTTTGCTAAACTGGGCTGCTCTTACTATTCTCAACATGTTCACATCATCATAATAACACAAGTGCCCCTTAAGATACCATAAATATTACAATCTCAGTCAACATATTTATAGAGTCAGGAAGAGTTGGATATTCTCATATTCATCAACTGTAATTCATCAGGATTATTATAGTTATGGAGGGAAACCCAAAGTTACGACACTGAAAGACATGATAAGTGAGTTTTAATAACTCAAAACATGCTTGCTATATAACACAAGAATGGCTTTTGACACATTTGTGTTTACTTTATAAAAATCATCCTTTACGTTCCTTTGTGGTGATGAGACAGTTCTGTATCTTGGTGGTAGTGATTATGTGAATCTATAGACATGGTTAATGGCATAGAATAATATAAAATGACTTACAATAAAAGAGCATATGTAAAAACAGGTGAAATCCAAGTAAGGTCTACAGTCTAGTTAATCGCACTGTGCCAATGTCAGTTTATTGTGTTTTATAATATACTATATTTAGTTACTATGTTACCACCGGGGAAAGTTGGGTTATGTACACACAGGAACTCTCTGTATTGTTTTTGCAACTCCTGGTGAGTCTATGGATATTTCACAATAAAAAAACTTGAAACATTTTTAAAACCTTATAGAAATTTTGCCTGCCTTTAAAGAGGCAGTAAGGAAAAAATAGAGAAAGAAGAGAGAAAATTTAAATGTCTAGCTAATTCCTATTAGGAAGTTTTCTTTATTTTTAAACAAGAAAAAGAAAACATAGTTGCTATATCAACAGGATTTTAGGAGTCTAATTTCTTCACAAAGCTTAAGAAGGTGCGAATGACTTTTCTCTGTGCAAGTGAATACACTGAAATTACTTATTCCAGCCTTGTTTTGGTCTTGTTTACATTCTGGCTCCATAAACCTGCCAATATTTAGTCACTAATCTTAAGTTATGACAGAATTTAAAACAGATTCAAAGATACAATTTGAATTCACCTTTTGTAAGATATTATAAAGTAATATGATGCCACAACGCACATCTAGAAGACTGTGTCTTCTCTCAAATGAAACTGAGTTGTTCCTAAGATGTTTAACTAAAGTGATTAAATTGGCTGAGTTATAACATATCGATTTTTAAATGGTCTAGCCACATTTCCATTGTTAATGTTTTACAAGATTACACCATAGATATAAGTCAGTGACAAAATATTTTAAAAGTAGCATACAAAAATCATCAACACTGGGATAAAATTTAACTTTCAAAATTAAAAGAATCTTAGAAAATTCAATTATCTAAAGGCATTAAGCAACGACTTTTCAAAGTTTATAAGGATACAGTTTCTTCTGTGAAAGTCTATTAGATAAGTATTTTTCAAAATTGTATTGGTTATTGTATTAGTCCCTTTTCATGCTCTGATAAATACATACCTGAGACTGGAAGAAAAAGAGGTTTAATTGGATTTATAGTTCCACATGGCTGGGGAGGCATCAGAATCATGGTGGGAGGTGAAAGGCACTTCTTACATGGAAGCAGCAAGAGAAAATGAGGAAGATGAAAAGCAGAAACCCCTGATAAAACCATAAGATCTTCTGAGACTTATTCACTACCATGTTTCAAATTACCTCCCACCAGGTCCCTCCCACAACACATGAGAATTATGGGAGTACAATTCAAGATGAAATTTGGGTGGAGACACAGCCAAACCATATCAGTCATTGAAGGAAAAATGGAAGCAAGGCATTCTCACCACCAAATTTTGCTCATACAAGGCAGATATAATCTGCAGCTGCAGAACAATTGGGTTTATGTTCTTGACAAGTTTATAGTTTAAAACATTTGATATATTGCTCTGCATGGTACATAGGAATTTTGGTCACCTCATTGTTAAGCCCATTAATGCCTATGCAATAACATTTAATATTTTTTAATTAATAAAAATAAGGCCTGGTGCGGTGTCTCACGCTTGTAATCCAAGCACTTTGGGAGGTTGAGGCGGGTGGATCACTTGAAGGTCAGCAGTTCAAGACCAGCCTGACCAGCATGGCAATACCCCATCTCTACTAAAATACAAAAAACAAAAATAACCGGGTGTGGTGGCAGGTGCCTGCAATCCCAGGTATTTGGGAGGCTGAGGCAAAGACTCATTTGAATTCGGGAGGCAGAGGTTGCAGCGAGCTGAGATTGTGCCACTGCACTACAGCCTGGGTGACAGAGCAAGACTCTGTATATATATAAAAAAAGTTAACTCTCCTCTTCTGAATGGCCTCAGTGTGCTCTCTTTACTCAATGGCAATTAGTATGCACAACCCCAAACCTGCAATTGTTATTTTCCTTTGCTCTTTATGCTTCGTAAAACATCTTATTCCTATTTTTATAGAACTATTTTTGAAATTTTATTTATAAGAAAAAAATCCAGAATTCCATATAGTATAGAGTCCAACACACACACACACACAAACACACACACACACACACACACACACACACGATCTTGCATGGTTTTTCACATAATACATACTCATGTAAAAAGTCTTAATTTTAATTTAAAAATTAACACTCCAGAAGTTTCACAAGAAATAATGGGCCATGGGGTCTTTTGTGAAAATGGCAAGATAACAATGTAGGACAAGGGAGATGGAGATAAAAGGCACAATGAATGTGTATCAGATTTTCTTGATGCATTCATTCTTTTTCCTACAAATAGACATGGATGGCTCACTCTATTCCTTGTGCTGTTACACACAGGGGATATACTGATGCAAAAATTGGCAACATCCCTTCCTTCATGGTGCTTACATCATAATTGGAAACTAAGACAAAAACAAGGCAGAAATTAAGTGCCATGGAAAACAGAAACCGGGAGCTAAGTTATAGAATAATGTTAGAGGATGGTATATATGGAGCAGACAGCCCTCTCTAGGGGTCTCCTTGGAGAGGATTACCTACCCAAAGCCCTGAGGCTGTACAGAAGAGATGGTTGCAGAGGAGTATGTCCACGCCACAGAGAAACTCTGCAAACTGTATTAAAGCTTCCTACATCAAGAGGGATTTGCTGACTTTTCTTTTGCTTGACTATTCTCAGAAGACTACATAGGAAGTAGTCCATCCTCCCCTACCAACATTCACTGCCCTTCCATCCTCTGAGGAAAAGAGAGGTTTTGACAAAAGGCTTTACAATTTGGTTATTTTACTTGCACTTGCTCAATTCCCTTGGGGATTCTATCGACACTATCTATCTTACAGAAAAATTGGGAATGTTAAGCAAAGTAACAATTAAGAATATGTACTGAATATCACCCCTTCTTCATCAACACAAGGCATTACAATTTTAAAAAATCTGATGAATTCCATGATAATATGGAACCATTCCTATCCTTGTTTGCACAAAGAGAAGAAATATCTATACAGTCTTTGAACTTAATTAGATATGGGTCTGAATTTCAGATATTTCACTCCATGCTGTTACCGTGGAAAAATTATCAAATTCTGAACCCCAGTATCCTCATGGATACATTACAGTAAAAGCTTTGTGCATGCTTGTTAAAATAGCACACTATACATTTACCAAATGGCAAAGTGTCTGGCATGGAGAATGACAGTCATAAACACTAGCACCAGCACCATCATAATTTAAGAAATTATTGTCCATGGGATCTAGTCAATCACTGAGTGTTCACTCAGCATTCAGGCCTGATATTTTACCTGGCATCCCACAAATCACCCTTCACTCAACACGGTTTTCTTATGTCCTCCAGGTAGAACCCCCTCCATCCTCTCTCTGGATTTGCACACCCTGGTTGGAATATCTATCTATCTATCTATCTATCTATCTATCTATCTATCTGTCTGTCTACCTACTTTCAGTGCTGGGGTACATGTGCAGAATGTGCAGGTTTGTTACACAGATATGCATGTACCATTGTGGTTTGCTACATCCATCACCCTGTCATCTACATTAGATATTTCTCCTAATGCTATCCCTCCCCTATCCCCCAACCCCACGACAGGCCCCACTGTGTGATGTTCCTCTCCCTGTGTCCATGTGTTCTCATTGTTCAACACCTACTTATGAGTGAGAACATGTGGTGTTTGGTTTTCTGTTCTTGTGTCAGTTTGCTGAGAATGATGGTTTCCAGTTTCATCCATGTCCCTGCAAAGGACACAAACTCATCCTTTTTGTGGCTGCATAGTATTCCATGGTGTATATGTGCCACATTTTCTTTATGCAGTCTACCACTGATGGGCATTTGGGTTGGTTGCAAGTCTTTGCTATTGTGAACAGTGCCACAATAAACATATGTGTGCTTGTGTCTTTATAAAAGAATGATTTATAATCCTTTGGGTATATACCCAATAATGGGATTGCTAGGTCAAATGGTATTTCTTTTTCTAGATCCTTGAGGAATCGCCACACTGTTTTCCACAATGGTTGAACTAATTTACATTTTCTTTTCTTTAGATTGTGACAATTTTTATAGGTCTACTAGATCATGAAATCAAGGGTTATGATCATGTTTTATCTGCTTTTGTTCTATCCTCAGCACTCAACACAAGGCCCCGTATTTTTGGAGGAGCTCAATATAAATATATTGAATGAGATTAAATTTCATACCTAAAGTTTTTCCCCCTCATGTCAATCTTTTCCTGTATAAAACTATCCTGTACATAGTTACGCAACTTCACAAGAATGTATTACTCTGAATTTTCCTAAGAATTGTTGACTTAACCACTCATTTCAAAAAATCAGCAGCTAACCCTGTAACACATTTCTACAGCACAGTTCACCCTCATGAAGCAGACGATATTGAGCAAGAGGCTAGGCTCACTTATTAGACAAGTAATTGATCCCTCACATTAAATCCATGCAATCTAAATAGTGATCACTAATTGTATGCTGTAGGCTCCCAGGGTCTCTCACTCCAGTTAAAAGTACAAATACTTCTTTAAATGTTCAGTGTCTACTAGATACTGAAGACTGTCGTTCACTAATTGGCCACTGTGTCTAACTCAATCCTTCTATTTCAATGTGATTATGAGGCTCAAGAAAATATATTTCATGCTGGGTACCTAACAAAGTCTTAAGACTTGCCCATTTCCCACAAGCTGTAGGCAAATAATTCTTCTAATCTGCTTTTATTTCTTTATTAAGACAAAGCATTTGAGGTCACAATGTTCTATGGAAATCCAGAAATTCCTAAGGCAAAATCTAGGTGACACAATTATAGAAGATGCTGTAACTGATTTCCCTCAAGCACATTTCTGTTGCCATAGAATCATCTCAAATCTGCCAACTTTCAAACTGAACTCCTCTCCACTCCACTCATATGGATTCTCACATGGGTTTTAATAGAAAAATTTAAACTATTAGAACATGGACTAATTTTCTCTGGATTAATAAATTAGAAGGGTCTGGATTCCCCTTTACTTTTCTTATTAAAATCGTATCAAAACTGAAGACAAACCAATCCTCAGAATGTATATTACAGAGAAGCTGTTACAGAGACACTCTCAACGTCATATTTTTTTGTAACATAACTTAAAATCTGATTTAATAAAAGTTGCTTCTAATTCATTTATATTGTTAGCACTTGGAAGTAATATATGTGGATATAACTTTAAAAAGTTGGGATTTATCTTATTATTACATCCCGTTAAAATACACTTATAAGGAAGACCAAAAGACTACACTGACAAGGATCTTTGAGAAAATTAAAAATGGAAACAATAATAAATAAAATTGTCGTGGCTAAGGAGCATATTTAATCTTCATTATGTCAAATAATATATCCAATTACTTAAGGACATTCTGGTCTTTCTTAAAGTTCATGGGCCGGGCACAGTGGCTCATGCCTGTAATGCCAGAAGTTTGGGAGGCTGAGGTGGGTGGATCACCTGAGGGCAGGAGTTCAAGACCAACCTGGCCAACATGGTGAAACCCTGTCTCTACTAAAAATACAACAAATAGTCTGGTATGGTGGCATATGCCTGTAATCCCAGCTACCCAGGAGGCAGATGGCTGTGAGCCGAGATTGCACCACTGCATTCCAGCCTGGGCAACAAGAGCAAAACACTGTCTCAAAAATAAATAAATAAATATTCACAGTTTGAAATCTATCTTTTAAAAGTATATAATCATAAATGAAAACCAAACAAAACCTTCACTGGCAAAAAAAATATGATGGAAACATAAAAGTGACAAAGTTTTATGACTGAGTATATGTTAAGACCCATGACACATATGTGTAAGTTATTTTAAAATAGACCATTGTTAGAAATTTTCTGGAAGTAGTTTTGTTACTGTGAATAATACAATTTTCATAATTTGCAAGACATCATAGATAAGGCATATACACACATAAACATTGTGAATAGTGGTAACACATTTAGTCACTGGGGCTTTCAATATAATATGCCTGGATGTGCCTCCAACGGATGTTAAATTTAGTGCCTTTGAAGTCACTTGGATAAAAACAGTCCCAAGGAGTTTGAAAGGGAAGGTGTTTTAAGTTCCACGCAGCATGCTCCTTGCAGCAGCAAATGTGTCTGAAAGCTTCTTCCTCTGTTGTACTGTGAGAGAACTATATTAAAATGTGTGGGTATAGTAGAAAGAATAACTTCACCTCAAATACTATATTTCCTTGATTTCTAAGACAACAGTGATTTCCTGTGTGTTAAAAGTTGCAGAGAGGAAAATACAGCCATTTCACACTAATTTATTATCTCCATGTGAATGTGCATTTACTTTTAAGTTATAATGCTTAAAATAAATTCAAACACATCAGTAGGAAGAAGCTACCATATTACAGGTTCTTGAAAATCACTAATTGAAATTACCTAATCATATGATTACAATTTAATATTAGTATCAAAGGTATTATTTCCTATTACTTTATTTTACTAATTACTATAAATGATTGGTAGGGTTATAAGAGTAAGATATCAGGATATTTATTAACCATACTAATTTTTTATTGGAAACTATATTAAATTTCACCTGTAAAATGAGAAAAATAAAAATAGTAACCTCATAGATTGTGGTAAGAGTTAAATGAAATAGCTTACATGAAATTGCTTTGTGAGTTTTATAGGGCTGCCATGTTATGATCACATGATATTTTGCATCCCTATTGTTTAGGACCTCTCTTCCATATGTGCATAGATCAGTGTTTTTTGCTTTTTTATTCACAGTGTGGTCTTTTGTTAATGTAAGTCAATGAAAATATTTTTCAGTCTTGTAATTCATAAAACATGGTAGTGTTAAAAAAAAAACCATAGATAAATGACAGATATAGATAGATAACTGATAGATGATAGACAGACAGACAGATAGATGACAGATAGATAGATAGATAGATAGATAGATAGATAGATAGATAAAGATGAGTGACAGAGACAGGGAAAGGGAAGGGGATGGTGGGAGAGGGAGAAGTAACTGGGTGGATGGATGGGTAGATGGATGAGTGGTTGGATGGAAGGAAACAGGTAGTCTGGCTAGCCAGATGGTTATATATGGAAAAATAGCATATGATCTTTGATCTATTATTTAACTTCCCTTGCTTCAATTTTATCATATATAAATAGCATAATAGTATGTATGATATAGGATTGCTATGAGCTTTAAGGTAGTTAATTCTGACACATACTATGAGCTTAGTAAGTTTTAAGTATTTTTCACTGTAGTTGGTATTTGACTCTTAAACAATTCGTGACATATTTCTGCCTAGTTTTTAATTCATAGATTAGATGTAGCCTAATAACAAATGCAGTCATCCATTGAGCACCTCTAGTTGTCTAAACACAGATGGTTTACACACTGTAAGTCATATAATGTGACAATAAACCTTTAAGGCACTTACTGCTCTCCCCATTTTGCAGATGAGACAATTAAGACTTAAAGCATCGCCCAAGGTCTTAGAGCTGGTAACTTGAAAAGGCAAGAACAATGACTACAAAACCAGAACAAACGGCAGCAGAGTATCTCTTCCAGCTCCAATAATTACTGGCTATATAACTTCTGTGGGTCTCTTCATGATGGTACCTATACCTCATAGGTTTGCTGTGAAGATTAAATGAGTCAATGCACAAAGATGACGAGCTGAGAGCATGGCACAATATAACCCAACATAAAGAATCTGCTATCATCATTATTAGTATATTCTTCTCTATCATTATTACAATTATCATCCCCATTTATCTAACTCTATAACACATGTTCTTTCCATTCCATTATACTATCTCAATTGGACACACATATCTATCTTATTTTTATGTATTTTAAATGATACAATAAACTTGAAAAAGTTGGAGGCTCACTCACAGTAAAGGTCACTGGGCCAAGTATCTAATGCTACCTTCTTTGTTTATTATGTGTAACTTACTAATCCCTGGTGTAACATAGTTCATTAAAATAATCTTATTTTGCATATGCAAAATCAAGATGTGCTGTTTTCAAGAGATAGTATCTTATTTATACTAATAAAATATTTATAGTTTAAAAATAATCATTTCATCTTTATATAAACTCTATAATGTAAGTCAATAATAATTCCCCTTCTTTATTAACTCACTATGTAAATCTGAAGATACATACAAAAGTAAAGAGCATAATATAATAAACTTCCACATACCCACTATGCAGATCCAGCAATTACCAACTCAAGGGCCTGTGTTGTTTCATCTATATCCCACCAAGCTCTACCCACCCTTAAACATAGCTTTGTATCATTTTGCAAGTGTCCTAAATAATCCTTCTTTTGATGCTTGCAGTAGCAAGTTAATGAGTTATTTCATGGGGAATAGCTAATAAATCCTAAAGCTGTTGCTTGAGAATAGGTGTCCCAATATTGCTGTGTTTCGTTTTCATTCTATTATAGGTAGCATTTTTATGACATATGTAATTGGCAGTAAAAAATTATATATTTTACTGATCGGCATATGATTTTTGGTGAATGCTTAACATACTTGATTTTTTTGTTTTTATATACATATGTATGTATGCATGTATGTATATATGTATAAGCAAAGATCATCCCATATTCCTATTGAATAGATAAGTTGATATTTGACAAACACATAGACTTTAGAAAAAACATGAAATCATATATAAAATAATTCAGCTGTATAAGGTACATTGTGATGTCAACATACAAGAAGTTGTGAATAGGAATTTGTGTGTTTGTGTGTGTGCATATATACGTCATATATGTTTGTCAGAATAGAAAAAACAGCCAGAAAGAGATACACCAAAATGTTTATTCTGGTTTCCAACTAGCACTTAGATTTTCTAGTATGCTTAGGTTTTCATACAAGCATACTGATAACAAAGGTATCCTTGAGTCTTACTATTTGGGTCTGAATTCCCACTTTGCCATTTTCTAACTCTATAGACTCAGAAAAGCTTCTTATTTATACCTCTGCTTCCTCATTTCTCATATAGAAGTAATAGTGCCATCTACCTTACTATTTAGAAGAGTCAATCAATCCATGTAACTTACTTAGACATATCATGTTGGATTTACTATGATGATTACATCAAAAGACCTTACATTAGTAATAAAAAAAATTTTTAAAGAATTTGAAAATAAGGAGAATAAGATTTGTTAAGGCCTTTTGAAAATTAATTTTAAATTGTTATTTTGTTAGTTGGTAGTATCTTAAAATCATTCATATCACCTCCAATAAACTTCTGAGAAATAAATAAATATAAGATTCTACCTATCCTATTTCAGGGCTGACTTACAGGGTGACTTAATAAAAATGCAGAATAATGTGTTTTGTTTTTTTTTCTCTAGAATATCTCCCCTTTGATAAAAAAAAAAAAAAGAGGTTATTGTAAAAGCTCTTGTGATAAGTCTCCTTTACACTGGCAGGCCATAGACATTCCTAAATAAATTCCTACAAAATGAAATAGGAATTAATCCTTGTACAAATACTATAGCAAACTAAATATAGTTTCTAGAAGTATATTTTTATATAAAATTTATGTATACCACTGGTGATAACTTGCACTCATTTAAATGCTTCTGAAGCATTCTCTTCAGAAGTTAATAACTTTTCTAAAATAAGTCAAATCATGCAATTTGATGAATATAAATTGCAGCAATTTTACCATTGCTAAAATGGTTTCTGAGCATTACAAGAAGAGTTCACTTGGCTACTGTCTTCACACTGAATACTTTGATGTGGTTACAATAATAAAGTGAAAAAGTGATATGCATTTTTATACCATTTTCTTTTTTAAGAAAAGTTGTGCTTAATTTTTACTAAGAACTACAAAATATGAAATTAGAAAAAGGCTGCTATGACTGATTACATTTCAAGAAAAATGTCATTCATGTTTCTTAAATTGATCTGCTGAGTCTAGCAGAAATGTCTCCAAGGTTTTCTCGTGATGAGCCAAGGCTAAAGGGATACACAGAGCCAGCAGTTAGAGGCATCTAGTGGGGCACCAGTTAATTAACTTTTTCTTCTAAGCTTCAAGTTTCAATGCCTGTACCAATGCCTCTTGTTCTTTGCATAGGATATTAGACATTGAAAATGAAACAATAATCATAAAACAGCTAATATTTAATGAGCATGAGTAATTGCCAATAGTGACTCTCAACAACACTTTGCATATATCATTTCATTAGTTCTTAAATTCACTCTATGAGGTAAGTAACATGATTGTGCTGCTTTTATAGATGAAAAAACTGTGGCTCAGAGAAGTCAATAGAATTTCAGGTGTACACATATAAAATATTCATTAACCATACTATCGTAAATATGGTGTAAATATAACATGCCATAAAATAGGCATGTGGCAAGTGTTTATTGACTAAAGATTGAATAATGTGTCATAATGGATCCTGTCAATTAAAGACAGGGAATTTGGACTCAGAAAGATTTGGCTTGGTCTTATATTGGCCATCTACTAAGACAGTTTGGAAATTTTATCAATGAAGTTCCTATTTTACAAAATATCTTAGTTTGGATTCCCTAAATGGAAGTTCTGAGGTGAAGCTTTATGCAAAAATGATATAATGGGACATATTTTCAGGAAACACTGGTAAGGGAAAGCAAATTGAGATCGGGAAGGGAAAGAGACCAAACACATAGATGGAATAAAAGCCCAGGGTGGCAGTGCCATTCACACCCCTGAATTTCTCAATTGGGAACAAGAGAGCTCACATATTTACGTGTCTACAACCAGCAGCCATTAAGGGCTTCCCACACACAGGGACATAAATTCCAAGATAGACTCATATCTCTCTTTACGCAGACCAAGTAGGCTTGGGCAGCCTTAAGGTCACCCTCCAACAAAGCGATTAGGGAGCTAGTTTTGGGGAGTAAAAGCACACCAGGGAAAGTGTTAAATGGATGTGAAAGGATATAAGTGGATAAATGACAGCATCACCTACAGAGAACTTGTTTCTTCATTCGAGAATAAAAATAACACGGAAAGTTGTGAGGATAAAACAGGGTAATGTGCACAAAGTCCTTAGCCTAGGTACTGGCACACAGCAACATTCATTGGCACACTCTTGTTGTGAGGATGGAATGCAATACTGTGAAGAACTAACATGGCGCTTGGCACATGAAAACTTCAGATAGCTGGCATTGCCAATCGTTCTTCCACATTACTGGTGCCACTGGTGGTGGCATGCTTAAATTAGAATAACAGTGCTATATTTAACTCTAAAACCTGTAAAATACTTGAATACCTGTATTTATGGAGGTAAGGGTGCTCATTCAGGATCTGAACATCATAGAAGAGGCAATTTTCTCAACATTGTTATTGCTACCATGGTATTGGGCAAGACTCTCAGGACGCAAAAACAAAGGGCAGCAACTTTTTGCTATCACATATAAGATGCTGAATTTATTGATAACAGTATTAAGGAGAATGGCAGCTGAAAGGAAATTTCTGACATTTCTTTCATGATCCTCCCAGATTTTGATGTTCCTTTCCAAATCATTAGTGAGAACAATTAGTGTCTTCTGCTACAACAAATGTGAGCACTTGCTTGAAACATCTTTAGATGAGGAAAGTCAACCCCTAGGAAAGCATATAAGCAAAAGGCTAAGATAAGAGAACTATATCATGTCTAAACTACCTTGCTGCTACTCCTACTCTTGGAAGAAAATGTAGGCTGAAATGAAAATTAATGGAGAAGCACATGGCACCTAAATGTTAATATTAGAGGAAGGGATACAGAGAAAATGATCTATTTCTCTATGTAACTCCATCCTGTTTTATGTGTTCTAGTGAGTATATATTGCTATTATACTTTGTTTTTAAGATAAAATAAAATTTAAAAAAGAAAAAAAGAAGCTATTTTAGAACAGATAAAACTGCTTATGAGAGGCTTACTACCTTTTAAAATGTTATTTTTATTAAACAAAAAAGAAATTTTCAAAAACCCAGCCAAGGTAAGTAAAGAAAATAGTTTTTTTCTCATGCTCCCAAATTAAGACTATACAGGAAATGGCTAGGAAAGTGATAGGATGACTCCTTTTTTACACGGATAAGAGTGGGTTTAGGAAACAATCTAGTTGTCTAGTTATATACTTGTTTAAAAACCAGATGAGGAGATCATCTCCTTGCTTGTCTTTTGCCTCTGGAGGTGAAAGGTATGGCCAAAGTTCAGTGACAAAGTGACAATCATCAAGGGAGTTTAGTAAGCTGAGGTTGTGTTTCTCTAGGCACTATTATATAGTCAGACCATGAAACAAGACTGCTCCTTCCAAGAAATGCCATGACACATCCTTATTATTTACATTTCTGTAAGCAAAGGCAGCAGAATTTAGCTACAGGAGTCCCCTCCACTGTCATTATTAGTACAGGTAGTTTCTGAACATTACTCCAAATCCATGGAGACCCTTATTGGCAGATATTACAGAGATACTCACCAACATACCAGTGAACCATGGTTTATTTTATTTTTGTTATTTATTGGCTATCATGGTTTTATTTATCTTTGTCTATTTTATTAGGGTCTCATTGAGTCTGCACTAACATGAGTACCTCAGTATTCCTTATCTCCAAAAAGAAAATGTCTTGAGGTTAGAAATTTTATGTAATTAATTAAATTTCTCTGCCATTTTAAAAAAGGTGACTGTTAATTCTACACTTACATAATATATAATAACTGCTTCTTTGTATCTTGGAGATTTTCTCTGACGTATTCAAATAAATAGTTGTTTAAGTAGCCCTGGCCTGTAAGTATATATGCCCTTGTACACATGAATGTACATGTAGACATGCCAAGACACACAATGATAAACACAATGTGATATGCAAATTGTTAATATATTTTAACTTATTCAACAGAATAAAGAAAGCAGGAGAATTTCCTTTATCATTTCAAGTATTCTTTAGGATGTATACCATATATGGGCTACATTACAATGTTTCCTCAAGGTAGCAAATATGTTCAATTTGAAAGTAGACAACTATCGGAAGTCGATTTTTTAAAGACAGGGAGGTTGAGTAAATGTATTATGCTCATATACTGCAAATGCTGTAATTATTATTTTTTAAAAGAGTTGGCTTTCACTAACAACAAGTTTTTTTCCTTATACAAATATACTGATTTCCCATTGGATCACAGTGTTAGATAATTCCTGATGTACCTTGAGATAAGAGATGCTCAAGAGCTTCATTAGATTTTCAGAGAGAGTAAAAGCCAGGCTGAAAATGTTCCTGGATCCTATATTTGTCTCTTCACTTATCTTTTTAAATAGCACTCAAACATACACGCATTTTTATACTCAACTTCAAATAAAAGTATGCCCTGCCCTTTCTTTCGCTGATAATAAAAGTGTGGTTGGTATTGTCTCCAGAGAAATGAATGTGCTCTTAAACGTTTGTTTTAAGATCATAATAACTACTGTTATTTTTAAAGTAGAAAAATCCGTAAGTATTGAAATTGTGAAATGAAGGGAAAAGAAAATAGTTTTAAATATTATGGACAAAATCTTCTTAAGAAAAATAATTTCTTACTTCCAATGACTCTGGCACATTCAAACATATAAAAGAATTAAAAAACAACTTTATTATATTTTAGGCCCTTTAAAATTTAAGTAAAACATTAAGACATATTTTATATCTTTATTTTGAATAAGTGAAGGTTCTCCTTTATTGTACAGAATATGAAAAACTCTGGACATATCATTATTTTTAAAATATATTTGTGTATGTGTGTTAAATTGAATCGTTCTAATGAGGAAAGTTACATTCAGTGTCAGGTTGTTCTTATCAAATGAGTTTCTAGGTGTATTACAAAGAAACAGCAAATTCCTTGCTGACGTCTCTATTACTTTAGTTATTTCAGTTGAGAACAAGGGAAAATATAAGAAGGATATTATTGAAGTGTATTGCTATACTTTTTATTCACATCACAGTATTTTACATTTGTCTTTTAAGTTTGTACATAGATAATATTTCTGGAATTATTTTTATTAAGGGATATTTAATGATGAAATAAGCACTCTTACAGAAGACCTCTAAGTGTTATTTTTGACCAAATCATATATAGCCTCTACATGCAATGCAAACATTTCACTACTACAGATAATATACAGGGGTACACAGGCTTGAAGTAGTGGAGAGGCTGATGGACAATAAGCCATAAATCTTTTTTTAAAAATCACCAAAATCTTAACTATAATCTTGATCATACAAAATAAAAGGGGAGTTCTAAAGAAATAAGGCAAAAAAAATTCATAATCCACATTATGGCAATCATCCAGTTTGTAAAAGAAGAGTGTGTATTTTAAAATAAATCCTTAATGATTTGATATTTTGTTTTTGGAACTTTACAAGCAAGACTATCCTAAGGAATTCAGAGCTTTCCTCACAAGACCAAAGCAACAGTGCATGAAATTGAACTCAAAAAGAGCCACCATTCTGTGTGACTTCTTGGCTGACACAATTTAGATATTTATAGCTTTACGAATGGGCCACTGGAGAAGAACTTGAAGCTTTCTCTAGCCAGGAAGGATTAATGAACGTGTGCACCTGGTAATTACACCACTCCATCTTCCTGAAAGCCCTCATGCTGCCTCTATGGCAGAAACTATAATGAAAATGCATTGAAAAATATCAATCTGCAATTCTACAATTTAATCTAAATAATAAAACTTGGTATCTTTTCTCCCCACACATTCCAGATGTGATAAAAACACATACAGCATTTAAATTTAAAACAGAGAAGCTGAATGTCAGCCTATTATTGAGCATGCCTCATTTCCAAAGTAAACCTCACAAGAGAAAAAAGAGGTTATTAAATACAGCAAAAAATTACAACATTCAAACGTACAATTGAGAATCCATAACTGTTTCCCCTTTATTAAAACACAGCATACACTCTAAGTAATTCATTTACTTCAAGGCAGAGGTGTTTCAATGATTAAATCATAACCCAAGTGTACAAAGGTAAAATTTACAAGTGTAAAGGTGTATTTATCTTCCAAGTCCAGTTACTTGTTCTGGTTATTTTTTCTAAACTCTTACTAAAAGTAAAACCTCTCTTAGTAACTTTTAAAATATGTTAAAAAAAACAAATCATTCTCTTCTTTACCTAACCACATGTTAATTGCAAAATTACTTGAAATAAAGAGACATACAATGTCATAGTATGCAACTCAAATAACTTGTTACAAAGAAATTTTCATTCTAAAACTTGAACAAATCAAACTTTTTGCAGCAGTATTTTTTTTCTCAGATAAAACACAGTATAGAGGTTCAACCTAGTGTTTCTTAATGAGACACAGTGCAATTTGATAGTCTAAGGAAGGCAGCAATGTATATATAAACTGAGAAGGCTGCTTTCAAAAAAAAATCAAGGTGTTCTAAGCAAAGCAGGGTTTTATGATAAAGTTTCATGGTAATCACATTGAATTTTAATGACTGCTTTAGTAAAGCAGAAAGAGAGAAAATTTAATGTAAGCACTGATACTAAAAGTTAATTGCCGTCTTAACACACAGGCACCAAGATCCCCCTAGCAGGAGTCTCTTAAAAAATGCCTTTAAGCGCAGAAGAGGGCACAAGCTTTGAAAAAAAATTGCCTGTTACTGTTAAACTCTATTGTTCCCCGATGGAGTATAGAAGAAAGAAATGCTCCAGGAGAGGGAAGTGGATATGAATTGCCCCCTCCAGAGGAGCCAAACAAATTGGCTGTAAGAAGACTTCAAAAGCTGGATGAACAGAGAAGCTCAAAGACCTTACAGATTTGGGCTACTTGCCCTTGCTGCTGTTTTTGTTTTTTGGTTTTTGTTTTTTAATTTCCCCTAGAATGAATATGGTTTAACTTGAGAGAAATAATGGAAGGATGCATTTTTAAATGCTTCAATTCCCAGCTTTTTATTCTGCCTCTAACTAGCTATTACAATACCACTTAATCCGGACCTCAGCATTCCAAGTACCAAAGCATCTCCTCCCACCCACTGCTCACACGCTCCTGCATCAGAATAGAAGACTTACATAGAAGCTGCCAGACCCACAGAAGAGCACTTTCCTCTCAACAGATGTCTTCCAGCTTTTAGGCACACACACACTCAGACACACTTGCCTACCTTAATAAGGTGTGCAAAAAACCTCTTTCGGTCCCCACGGATGCTTTTAGTTCAGAGCAGCCAGCAATGCCTCCGCACAAAGCTTTGCCATTGCTAGTGTGAAGAGAAAGAGCTGCTGGGATGCTGAATGGCACATCAGCCAACTTTGTGTGTAGCAAAGGCTCTAAAGAAATCCTGGGCTGAAACTCTGCTGCATCATGGATTGGACTGAATTTCACTCCACACATAGCCTGCGTTACCCGATGGAGATTATTTCTGGAAGCACTTAGAACATGTTTGTCTACATAAAGAGAGACCCTTTCTCTTTTCTTAACTATTTAAAAAATATGCTAACAAGAGACCTGATACTTTAAGGAAGATCATTTATTGTGAGCTCCATGAGGGCCTCAATGGCCTCTGTCAAAATTGCAGCCCCAGCGTTTGGAACACAGTTGGCACTTGATAAATATTTGTCTAAATATTGAATGTTCAATTGATTCCAGGTTCAAAATTGAATTTGCTAAATTATTTACACACTGTAATGAAAATAAAAATGACTTAAGTAAACCCACTGATAACAATATTTAGAAAGTTTGTTGCAAACAATATGTATTATTTGCTTATTGCCCTGGCAATTTCTAACATCATAATAGTTCATTATGATAGCCCATTCCTTGGTGAATGAATAGCACACTTCATTTTAACTCACTGATATAATGTATATTTATCATCAGCTATACAGTTGTGTGTGTGTGCATGTGTATTTGTCATTCAAAAGGATATAGATATATATATATACACACACACGCACACAAACACACAATTATTAACCCTCTGGAACTGCTTCACCAAGCCTTGCATTAAAGCTGGATTGAATAAGACATTCATTCCTCAATGAAGTTTTACTTCTTCTATGATGACTTCTTAATAACTCTAAATTCACGGGTATATTCTTTGCCATGTTACTGTCCCAAAACTAAATGCAAGCTGGGATGGAACCAAGCCTAGAGGTTAATTCCTGAAGCCAGAGGAAAAGGTTCCAAAGTGCCCTACATCTCAAGCTCGTCCAACAGATCCCACACCTGGAAGCAATCTCCAGCAAGTGCCTGTTGACAGGCACAGGTGTGTGGGTATTGGGACAGCTCAGGAACACATCTAATTTGATAGATGACATTCTGATGTGGCAGGCTTTATTGCGCTGTTTATGACAGTATCTACAGATTACAATGTGCTTGTTTAATAAACGGAGTAATTAAGTGCACCCAAAACAAAACAGAAAGTTAATACCTAAGTGGTGCTGAAATGTTTATGTACCACAACTGATTAGTGTATTCTTCACTGCCTATGACTCCACCTGAAGTTATATCCTCTGAAGGAATCCTTAGTCTATATACACACATCTCCAAGTTATGAGCATCAGCCTGATGCATATCCTCAGAAAGACCTACAAACACCTGCAGCCTCACCGCATCTATCTACACCCTTAACAGGTATTCAATAAATACTTGTCAAATGATCAGATAAGTGATAAATGAAGGAGAAACATACTGATATTTATATCTTCAAGATTGCTACTATGGGCATACAATTTTACAGGAGTTGGTGCATGGATTGTATATCTTTTCAGTCTACATTTTTTTCTCTAAAATATAACTGGCAGTTGCCTTATGGATAGATTAAATTTGATAGAGCTTGATACTTGAGGTGCTATTTCAGCACCATCTCTGTAATTCTGGAACTAGTTATCAGCCTTGGCAGATGCAAATGTACGCAGTTTTGATTTTCTTCCCGACTCCCTAACTGCAGATTTTACAATTGAAGAAAGAAAGGGGAGCTTTTATTTATAAATAATCAATACAATTTGTAAATAGAAATCCTTTCCCTCTGAGCAGCTCACAGCCAGACAGCTCTCAGAGGAAGGTAGGTCAGCTCTCTCTTGACTAATGGTGTGGTCTACATCACAGAGGTTACCAGAGATTCCTTGGCAGAATGCAAATCAAACATCGTGAATGGATCAAAGCACAGCATCTAAACATTGCTCAGACCTGCCATTCATATTTTCATGTATCAGGAACTTGAAAGAGAAATTAGAATTGAAAGAAAATGCACTTTCCAAAGTGTATAATATTATTGAGATTTTTAGCATATTTGTCCCTCTGAGAATAGTATATCTTATCCCATTTTAGGGCAGTGACTAAGTAGGGGTTTGTGAAGGCAGAAGACTTGAGAGTGTCTTGGCCCAGCTACTTATAAGCTGTATGACCTTGTACAACTTCTGGCTTCAACTTCCACATCTGTAAGTTGAATTAATAATATCTCATCAAGTGATGGGAATTTAATAGATATTAAAGCACTGCTCTTCAAAATTTACTGTGATACAAGCCAGGTGTGGTGGCTCACATCTGTAATCCCATCTACTCAGGAGGCAGAGGTGGGATGATTATTTGAGCCCAGGAGTTTGTGACCAGATTGAGCAAAACAGCAAGACCCTATCTTAAAAGTAAATAAACAAAAAAAACAGAAATGCATCAAAAGAAAAAAGAAAAAAAGAATTCAATAAAAATGACCTTAAAAATGCAAAGTTTAAATCACTAGCCCTGGGGTGGTGCCTGAAAGTCTGCATTCTGAATAAGCTCCCAGGTGGTACTGCTGCTCTGTGGACACCACGTTAAGCAGTAAATGTCAGTGGAAAAGACTATTATTTTTCCAAATGATAGTGAATTTGTGTCCTATTGACATTTTTATTTGGTGCATGTTTTCCCTCAATATCTACCCAACCAACAATTACTAGATGCTTGTCTATGGAAGGTGATGTACAGGACATAGGGATTTTAATGTTTATAAAGACACTGTCCTGTCCTCAGGAAGCTTTTGATATATGTGAGAATGAAGATCACTTACCACTAAAAACAGTTTGGACATGGAGGATCAAAGCTATCTATCCGTTATGCTCACATAGCTTACGTCCACATTAACGTGGTTTACCATTCCATTTTCTTCATTAGCATAACTTTCCTATTACAGATAACACTGGGCCAGGCAAATAATTTGACTGTTCACTACAGTAACTTCACCAAACTCCCATCAACTCTTCATCAGAAAACATCTATAGAGTTCACACCCTAATACGCTTGAGCCTCTTAGCTGGAAATCTTCACTGTGTCGTTTCCACCAAATATAAGTTGTAATATTATGATCGTTATACACTACTAATTGTGTCCCCGCAGTAAAGACCAATCTTAAACCAAGCTTCGTATTCCCAATAAAATCCAACCTCATCTTTCTCCTTGTGAAACACTACCAAAGCTTTGTCCAGGTTGTGGTCTTTCTTACCATAGTAAGCAATAAACTTAATTTGTCTTATCAAAAGTGAGCTGAAAGTTCCCATATGTAAGAAATAGACATGTGAATCAAAGGTATGTTACAAGGAGATAAGCAGTGGTGCCAAGGGGTGGGTTAAAAGACTCTAGCTCCTTTATTTGTCATCACAAATAAATATCCAATTTAATTATAATTAGTACATTTTTCTCTGAAAACTCAATTTAACTACAAGTCCCTTCTTCCCCTTTTACTTACTCACCCAGGCATTTGGATGTTACCACTGGTGCCATCATTGATTGTGATAAAATATTTGATAAGTGTTATGCCTTCATTGCTATATTGACAGTATAATAAATGAGAGTGACACTAACCCAGATTAAGAAAGAGAGGGAAATATTTTGGTGGACATGATGGCAAAGCTAAAACTAGATGGAGGCCCAGAATGTCTGGAAAATCCAGCATCCAGACAGACAATGCAAGATCATGGCATTTTCAGGGAAAAACATAAATTGCAGCAAAAGCCAACAATGGGGAAAGAGTGAGAAATAAACTAAGTATCCAAACAGTTGTTTGTTGGAATTCACACAGGATGATTGGCAAAATATTAAGGGAAATATTAGGGAAAGTCATAAGATATAGTCTCAAACATTTTTGAAGGCTGAAAGGTTTTCATAACTTGTAATAATGGAACAGGCTGAAGGTGGCCAAGTCTTACCTTACAGCATTAGGTCATAGGGTAAAGATTAGGGATAATAGAAGCTTTCCCAGTTAAGTCTGTTTACCCCACATTTCTTTTTCTCTACTCTAACTAGTTTGTTTACTCATGTAAACTTTGTGCTGGATGGTCCTCTCAGAGGGAGGCTGACCAGGGAAATTACCCATTAATGGTGTTTGCTCTGGGCCCCAGGAACCAAACCTTTTAGCTGTGATGATGGTCATGTCAGGGCCACCGCCTGCTGGGGTTCGTCCGACAGACCCAAGCTGCATGACAGGTGAATAAATGTACTTGGTCTTTCATGTCAAGTTAAATAGCTTATGTCATTGATACCCAAAGTGTGGTCTGCAGGCCAACATCTTTGCTATAACACTGAGCACATGCTAAAAATGAAGAATCTCAGACAACACCCCAGACCTACTGAATCAGTATCAGTTTATTAACATAATCCCCAGGTGATTTTAAATGCATGTCAAAGATTAAGAAGCACTATTCAAAATAGTATCCTGGAGGCTATGGGAAGCTACTGAAGGGTTTTAATAAGGGAAGTGACATAAATGAATTTGCATTTTAGAAAAAAATTACTCTGTGTCCATTCATTCCTTCAGGATATATATACCAAGCGTTGACCTTAGAGCTGGAAATTTGGCACTATTTAGAGTGGATTAGCAGAAATTCCATATTCAGTATTCATTCAACAAACATTTATTGCATGCCAATTTTGTTTTGTTTGTTTTTTTGAGACAGGGTCTCGCTCTGTCATGCAGGCTGGAGTGCAGTGGCATGACCTCAGCTCAATGCAACCTCCACCTTCTGAGTTCAAGAATTTCTCTTGCCTCAGCCATCTGAATAGCTGGGATTATAGGCATCTACCATCACAGCAAGCTAATTCTTGTATTTTTAGTAGAGACTGCATTTCACCATGTTGGACAGGCTGGTCTTGAACTCCTGACCTCTGGTGATCTGCCTGCTTTGGCCTCCCAAAGTACTAGGATTACAGGGGTGAAACACTGTACCCAGCCTGCATGCCAACTTTGATTTGACTTTTCCAAAAGCTTGATGTAGAAATAATCCCACATTGATGGCTATGTTTTTAATGCAGCCAACCTTTCTTGTCTAGGACAAATAACTCTTCAGAATCTTCTAGCATACTGTACTCAAAACTGCTTAACATTATCAGGCTGTTGGCTCAAACATGAAAGGTTTTTTAAATGTAGTTTTATAGAATTTTTATTGCAATGGTATTTGCTGTGTTGGAACTTGACCCACAGTACAAGTTATAGTACAAGATACCAATCAATATTGTTTTTTGTAATGAACAATATAAGATGCACAGCTTGCCAAATCTAAACTTTAATATTAGAGATTATAGGATAAGTACCATTTTTGGCTAACATATGCAGGGGATTGCCCTTTGGTAACTAAAAAGGAAAACAGTAAATTCTTAGTACGTGGAGTCTGTGTCTTTTTAATAATAGTCAGTGTCCTGCTAGAACTCACACAGTCTTGGTGTGAAGAGCTCTGAAAAGCTAGTTACCCTACTTTATGCACGTTTTATTCTTGCTTGCTATATGCAAACATAGTGAAGGACAGTGGGCAATGAGCTCTTACTTCTATTGCGATCCTGGGTTGCTTGAGCTGCCTGTAATTTACCAAGCCAGGATCATTATAAGGAATATAACCAATGTAGCTAAATATAAAGTCATCATGTTCCTGACTCAGTTCCTTTGTAGCTGCAGGAACACTAAATTTCATTCAGAATTCTAAATCCCAAAGGGCTAGATACTCTAAGACCCTTAATGGTATTCTTATAGTGTCATAGAGTTTGGCAGATGCCCTATACACTGGACATCTGGCAGATTCCCTGAGAAAACAGAAACTCAGAAGAAACCAAAGATTCAAATACTCTCTTCAATACTCACCAACTAGGAAACTTTATACAAGACCTTGGGTTTCTTTTATATTGGTTCTTTAATTTACATAATAGCAATGATAATAATATCCTTGTAGAACTATTCAGAAGATGAAACACAATAAAAATATTTACAATATCTAGCTCTTAATAAACTCTCAATATATATTAATTTCTTTTCCCCACTCCCTTCTGGGTTATTAAGACCCCTATAAAATGTAAATTTATTTAAATCACAGCAGTCACTAACATTTTTGAACAGTTGAGTTAATTGAATTAGGAAGACAGTTATAAAGAATAAACCCTGAATAAAGAGAATGTGTATTATGTTCTCTAAAATGTGTAAAGTGTGCGAAAGAAAGATAAAAACAAAAGGAGGGCTTGCTTGAGATGACTGATATCCAAGTAGATTGTACACCCTAGTTCTGAAAACCATTGAATGTAAGGACTGAAGATATCATAAAACTCTCTATTTTGCAGATACGGGCACTGAGGCTAAGTTCAGTAAAATAACTTGCCTAGGTCTTAGAAAAATAGCAAGGCAGGATTGAAACCTAGTGAATGAGAGGCTTCAAAAAGAAAGAAAACAATGTGGATACAGGGAAAGGGGGAGGGATAACAGTAGGATAAATACCTAATACATGTGGGGTTTAAAACCTAGATGATGTGTTGATGAGTACAGCCAACCACCATGGCATATGTATACCTATGTAATAAACCTGCACATTCTGTGCATGTATCCAAGAACTAAAAGTACAATAATAATAAGAAGAAGAAAGAAAGAAAACAACGTGAAGAATGAATGCAGGATAGGGAACGAAGGAAAGCTACAGCTCAGGGTGAAGTCTTGTATCTCCTTTGCCTCTGTCCTCTTAGTAGATCCTCGGGGTAAATCAGTGACATTCCTTAGCTTCTCATACAGAAGTGCCAGAGTGTGATCA
This sequence comes from Sapajus apella, assembly GCF_009761245.1. Taxonomy (NCBI): domain Eukaryota; kingdom Metazoa; phylum Chordata; class Mammalia; order Primates; family Cebidae; genus Sapajus; species Sapajus apella. The sequence goes on from NW_022436957.1 coordinate 27,712,442, forward strand.
CGGTACTCTACCATTAAACATTCAAAATCCTCTACAACCATGAACATAGAAAAATTATTTATCCTTATGCTCTTGCTGTATCAAAGACTCTCAGAGATTTTCAGCAACATGCCTTTTCCATACTGATCAATAAAGATGGGTAACCAGAAACATCATAATGAAAGTGATAGTTTTTGTACTGCCTTCCCAGATAATTTTACAGACAGACATGATTTTGAAGCAAGTATTTTTATGAAGACCCTGTCTGAACAGCCATTCACTCCAAGGGGACTTGAATTTGAATAATATCTGCATACAGATGATTGTCAAATCTATATCTCTAGCACATACTTCTTCCCTGAATCCGATACTTGCATCCAACTACACTCTTTATGACTTTACCAGAATGTCTAACAAGTTTTCAAACTTAGCAATCCGAAAACAAAATTATTGCTTCCACCTTTACCCTTCTACCATCTAACTTGATCCTTCCACCATTTTCTCAATCCTATTTACCTTATCCACCTTGGAGTCAATCTGGGCTCTTCTCTTTGTTTCACACCCCATACTCTATTCATCAGCAAACTTGGTAGTGCCACCTTCCAAAGATAGTCAGAATTCATGTACTTCACATTGTTTCCACTGAAAGCGTCCTGGTTTGGAATCAGCATTATTTCTCACTTGAATTATTGCAATGACTCCCTCTGCTTCAATAGGTACTCTACTCTCTGTTCTCCACTGAGTGGCTAGAACAATTCATCTCCCTTCTTTCCCCAAATGATGAGTCTACTTAGAAAAATATATTGAAAAGACAAAATCATAGAGATGGAGAACAGATTAATTGTTGCTAGTGATTCAGGATGGGAGATGGGAGGTTTGGATGAGTGTGACAATAAAAGGGTAGCTTAAGATAGTTCCTTTGTGATGCTGAAACTATTCTGTACCAAGTATCAAGATAGTGGTAGTTGTTATATGACTCTACGCGTTGTATAAAATTGCATAGAATGACACACACAAATACGTGCATGTAAAAGCTGGTGAGATCAGAATAAGGCATAGATTTTATTAATATCAATTTCCTGGTTTGGTATTGTATATAGTTATGTAAAATATGAGATCTGGATAAAGCATAGATTGAATCAACATCTATTTCCTGGTTTTGATATTATATACAATTATGTAAGATGTAACCATTAGCTGAAGATGGGTGAAGGGTACTCATGATATTTCTGAACTATTTTTTGCAACTTCCTATAAGTGTATATGTATTTCAAAATAACAGGTTTTAAAAATACTGCATACACATGCCATTCCTCAAGACTATGCATTTTCTATTTCTTCTACCTGAAATGCTCTTTCTTCAAATATGTAAATGGATAATTCCCCCCTTTCTTGAGATTTCTGTTCAAATGTCTCCTAATAGAGGTCTGTCCAGAGTTCCATACATAAAATACCAATTTTGCTGGGCATGGTGGCCCATGCCTTTAATTTCAGCACTTTAAGGGGAGGAGGTGGGCAGATCGCTTGAGCCCAGGATTTCAAGACCAGTGATACTGAGGTAGTGAGGTACTGCTATAAAGATACTTGAAAATGTGGAAGTGACTTTGGAAGTGGGTAACAGGCAGAGGTTGGGACAGTTGGGTGGCTCAGAAGAAGACATGAAGATGTAGGAAAGTTTGGAACTTCCTAGAGACTTGTTGAATGGTTCTGACCAAAATGCTGATAGTGATATGGACACTGAAGTCCAGGCTGAGGTAGTCTCAGATGGAGATGAGAAACTTATTGGGAACTGGAGTAAAGGTCATTCTTACTATAAATAACAGGGAGAATGGCAGCATTTTGACCCTGCCCTAGATATCTGTGGAACTTTGAACTTGAGAGAGATGATTTAAGGTATCTGACAGAACAAATTTCTAAGCAGTAAAGCATTCAAGAGGTCACAAAGCATAAAAGAAAAATTTGCAGCCTGATGATGAGGTATTTTCTGGGGAGAAATTCAGACTGGCTGCAGAAATTTGCATATGTAACAAGGAGCCCAATGTTAATAGCCAAGATAATGGGGAAAATGTCTCCAGAGCAAGTCAAAGACCTTCACTTCAGCTCCTTTCATCACAGACCCAGAGGTCTAGGAAGGAAAAATGGTTTTGTGGGCCAGGTCCACCCACCACCCCACCACTGTGTGCAGCATCGGGACTTAGTGGCCTGCGTCCCAGCCACTTCAGCCATGGAAAAAGGGGCCAACGTACAGCTTGCGCCATTGCTTCAGAGGGTACAAGCTCCAAGCCTTGGCAACTTCCATGTGGTGTTAGCCTGTGGGTACACAGAAGTCAGGAATTGAGGTTTGGGAACCTCTGCCTAGATTTCAGAGGATTTATGGAAATGCCTGGATGTCCAGGCAGAAGCCTGCTGCAGGAGTGAAGCCCTCATGGAGAACCTCTGCTAGGACAGTGTGGAAGGGAAATGTGGCATTGGAGCCCCTAAACAGAGTTCTCACTGGGGCACTTCCTAGTGGAGCTGTGAGAAAAAGGCCACCATACACCAGACCCCAGAATGGTAGAGCGAACAACAACTTGCACCATGTGCCTGGAAAAGTCACAAACATTCAATGCCAGCCTGTAAAAGTAGCCAGGAGAGGGGCTCTACCCTACAAAGCCACAGGGGTGGAGCTACCCAAGACCATGGGAACCCACCTCTTGCATCAGTATGACCTGGATGTGAGGTATGGAGTCAAAGGAGATCACTTCAGAGCTTTAAGATTTGACTTCCCTGATAGATTTTGGACTGGCATGAGGCCTGTAGCCCCTTCATTTTGGCTAATTTCTCTCATTTGTAATGGGTATATTTACCAATGTCTATGCCCCCATTGTATCTATGAAGTAACTAACCTGCTATTGATCTTATAGGCTTATAGGCAGAATGGACTTGACTTATCTCTGTTGAAGACTTTAGACTTGGACTTTTCGGTTAATGCTGAAATGAATTAATACTTTGGAATACTGTTGTTAAGGCATTATTGATTTTGAAACCTGAAAGGCAGATGAGATTTGGGAGGGGCCAGGAGCAAAATGATATGTTTCAGCTTTGTGTCCCCACCCAAATTTCATCTTGAATTGTAATCCTTATATCCCCATAACCCCATGTGTCAAGGGAGAGACTAGGTGGAGATAATTGAATCATGGGGTTGGCTTCCCCCATGCTGTTTTCACAATAGTGAGTGATTTCTCATGAGATCTGAGGGTTTTATAAGGATCTCTTCTCCCTTTGCTCAACACCTCTCCTTCATGCCACCTTGTGAAGAAGGTGTCTCGTTTCACCTTCGTCTTCCACTATGATTTTAAGTTTCCTGAGGCTTCTCCAGCCATAGTAAACTGTGAGTCAATTAAATCTCTTTCCTTTATAAATCACCCAATATTGGGAAGTTCTTTATAGCAGTATGAAAATTGACTAATACACTCCCTCCCTCTAGATTTCTGTTCAAATGTCACATCATAGGGGTCTGCCCAGACTGCCATATATAAAACATCAATTTTGGCTAGGCCTGGTGATCCATGCCTGTAATTCCAGCCCTTTAGGAGGTAGAGGTGGGTGGATTGCTTGAGCCCAGGAGTTCAAGACAAGCCTGGGCAACATAGTAAGACCTTGTCTATTAAAAAAAGAAAAAAAATAAACATTAGCTGAGTATGATGGTGCATGCCTGTAGACCCAGCTACTTTGGAGGCTGAAGTGGGGAGATCATCTGAGCCCAGGGAGATCAACGCTGCAGTCAGCCATGATCATGCCACTGCACTCCAGTCTAGGCAACAGAGTAAGGCACTGTCTCAAAAAAATAAATAGATAAAAAATAAAACATCAGCTTCCTGTCACTTATTCCCTATCTTGTTGACAGTTTTTCTTTTCTTCTTAACATTTTAATACTTTCATTTGAAATATTACATATTTATTTATTTAATCTTTCCTAAGTTCCTATTACTATATGAACTCCTTGAAAGGAGAAAGGTTGTCTGGTTTTTGTTATCCCTGTACTTATGTTAGGTACACACAACAGACATTCAACAAATATTTGATGAATTAGTAAATGAGTGAACAGGTAAAGCTACTAGAAGGAAGAGTCATACAGATTGGCTTAACAGGAAAGGCAAGTCTGACAAAGTCACTTGACAATATTTAAAAATCTGGGAAGGAAAAAGAAGACTTGCTCCTGCTGCTTCTGTGATACAAAGAAAAACCTCATTATGAGCAGTTTGTTTTAATAATACACTTGAGCATTACCATGTAGAAAGGTATTATGAATAGAACACACCATATATGTATAAAAATAAGTAACTTCCCTGGGAAGAATCAATATAGATAGTCCCCAGATTACAAATGAGTTGTGTGAAAGACAGCTGTTTAATGATCTGCTAGATGCTCTCTAAACTTTCTGACTGGGTTCACTTCACCCCTACCTATGCATTCCGGCATACTCTATTCCCTGGAATCATCAAATCTGTACCTAACCAGAGGAATTCAATGTAGTTAGATTTCATAGGTTAGTCCACAAAATAGCATTTCACTTACAAATGAGCTGAAGTATAGTATAAATAATGCTGGTCTTACTCTGCACATTGTAATTCAAATGCTTAGATTTGTGTCACATTTAATGGTACATTTACATGAGAAATGCAATATTAAATGTGGAAGTAAATGTGGGCCCTTGAAGTCAAGTATACTTTGAAATCAAACTGTCACTCTGACACTGCCTTTGTGATACTGGTCCAGTTTCTTAACTTCTTGAAGCCTTAATTTCCTCAACTGTAACTTGGAGATAATCACTGAAACCACCCATCAGGATTATTTTAGGATTAAAGGACATAAGTCTTCAGCACACACTTAGTGTTCCATAACATTACATCTTATTATATTGAGCTCTTCCAGTTAGTCAGATTTACAAATCATATTTTATATATAATCATAAACCAATTGTATAACAAAGTCCCTGATATACTCTTAATACTAAATATGTCTAGTGAATATTTAATAAGTACAATGATTCACATACTGGAGAGGGATGAATAGATATGAAGGTTAGGCAAGGAGGCCTTTAATGTTTGTGAGCCTATCCATCCGTGATGTTTTTTTTTCACCTTCCTTGCATGACCTTCTAATTTTCTACTCACAGGATTGTTAAAAGATATCTCTTCCTCTACCACTCCTTGTCCCCGCAGTGGGAGAACCATTAGGGAAGTTCAAAAATAAATACCATTTATGTTGCATTTTTTGGTTGGAATTTTGGGGTCAATATTTAATTAAAGAAGTGTTAAGTGTATATTTTCATTTAAAAAAAGAAAACATAATTTATACAAAATACCCATGACCTCTTCACTGCTGTATCTTTTTGACCTTAGTATATAGAATCTCAACTGCAGCCTGAGGCCTGCCTCATCTCTGAAAACCATGCTACCCTAAGGATGAGGTTATGAAGTGCCCTGCTAAAGTCATTCACTGGCATGACACTTGGTTTGTCCTGGATTAAGTATCTCTCTCAAGGGGGTTTTAGTCTATCAGCCCATTCCTGCGTAAGATGCCTTACTTGATTACTAGGCTCCCAAGCTAAAATGAAGATACTCCTACACATCCTACCCAATGCTAGACTAACATACAACTTTGCTCTCTAAAATTCTAGGCAATGATCCTACCAATTTGAGTCCTTCCTCTTCATGGCCTCTAAACTCCAATATCTGCTTTCAGCCTTACCAAATAATGTTCTTGTCCTCATCCTCTTGAAACAAATGTTAAGAATGACCAATCTTCTCTTTGAAAGAGTTTAAGCAGTTTTGATAATCTCTTAAAGAAAAACTTTGGTATCAAATCCAGCTCTGACCAAGTACAGTAAAAAAACAAACAAACAAAAAAAAAAAACAAAAAAAAAAAAAAAACTAAATTCCCTCAGAGAAAATAGGAAAGTATGGGATCAACTGTAAGAAAACCAGTTGGAATAATAACAAACTGTTGCTTAATATTTAACCTCCCTTTTCCCTGATGGGCTCAATCTGATTATTTTCTTGCTTTTGATGGCTAGTGCAAATAATTGGTTCCTCTCCTCCTTATCACCTCCTTGAACTATTAACTTTCCCCTTGATGTTTTTTCATGCATGAATATGCCAGTACCACTTACACAGGTCTTGTAAGTAAGTTTCAAAAGCTATTAGATTCACATAAATTACACAAAATATGTTTCAGTCCCTACAAATTTCCTAAAGCCATAGTTCCTCTGTCCACCTCAACCCATTCCTTTCTTTTATTCTCCCTGTTTTAGCTACCTGGTGACTCAAATAAACTGTATAATTCACGCCTGCTTTGAACTGATTGGTTGATCTGTCCTTGACTGTCCCAGGTGGATTTATTCTCTTTTAACTTTCAGGTATGAATCCTACAGGTTCATACCTTGAGAAGGAGATGACCCTATATCTTAAATGTAAAACTCATTAATACAGTACATTCAAAACCGGCCATGGTACCAAGAGTTATGGCATCTTCCTCTATTAAAGCAGAGCAGCCTATGGGATGGCTAAGTCCTTGAAGGTGACATGGATTTAACAAAAATGGAGGGTATGAATGGGTTCTATTACAGTTAATCATTTGAAAGCATTGTTTAGAAATAATTGCCTAGACAAGAGAAGTTAATTGATCTCTACAAGGTTGTATTACGTATATTTCTTATCACTATACATAATTTTTATTATAGATTTGTCCCTCGAGGTCCAGAAGAACAAAGCATTCTCATAGTCTCCCAACAGGCAGCTTTCTCTAAGAGCCAAAGCAAGACAATTAAAGGTGTTTTTTTTTTTTTTTTTTTTTTTTTTTTTTTTTTTTAATTTATCGCCCATCACTCCTATCTTGACCCTGAGAAATGTATATTCCTAACAGGAGGTTTCTAGACATACATATATAAGGTGATGCTGGTGATCCAAAAAATATTGACAATTGATAAAGAAATGCTGTAGGAGGCTTCAGTGGTACTTGTAGTAAAAGTTTTAACAATAACAATAAATGTGGCCTCTCTCTGGGTCCATCTGTCCAGAATCCCATGCCATCTGCCCCTTCTCTGGGGTTGCCATAGAAGAGAAAATTTCACTACTTCAGTTACGGAATTTCTATTTGGGGGAAACATGGGGATAATTTTTTGTTTTAATTGAAGTAAGAGTGTTGTAACGTTTTTTTTCCTTCCATTGTTTTATTTCATTTCTACTTGCTTTTCCCACTTATACTTTGCACATTATTTTTGACATCAAGATAATAACAGAGAAAAAAACTCACTTATCATCTTCTCAATTTTAAAAGAAAAATAGCAAGGAAAAGTGATCAACCAAAGGATTTAATTTTAATATTGTGATAAGCTATTTTTCTTAATGATTTTCCTCCTAATCTGTGCTTTAGCAAGCATCTTCTCTTTTTTCTAGTTTCTATCTGAGATTTGATAATAGGCTGTACCCACTGATTTGCATGCTGTAACTGCATCATATCAGACCAGTGTTTCTCAACCTCACCACTACTGACATTTTGGACAGAATAATTCTTTGTTGTAAGAGACTTGCCTGTGTCCTGTACAGTGTCTACCAACATGTCTGCCTCTACCAGATAAATACCAGTAACACTCCTGCAATTGTCACAACCAAAAATGTCTCCAGACATTGACAATTTATTCCTCTGGGTGTGGCAGAACCACACCTGTTTGAGAACCACTGTATTAGACAAGAAGATCTTTATTTTAGTGACTGACCTGTAAGTGATATACTCCTTCAAGCCATATTTAAACCTGCTGTACATTAAAATAAGACTGAAATAAAACAAAATCTATGTCTCTATAAAATTAGTTAAGTATGGTGATATCTATGTCTCTATAAAACTAGTCATATTGGTAAACAATAAAAGCTTATTCAGCAAATGAATAAATACACTAATATGAAAATAATTGCAAAACCTTTATCTATTTTTTCCAAAATTAATACATATTTATACAGGCCAGCTAATATTCAATATATTTTTCTTTATTTAACCATCATAGGGTCTTCAAAATGCTTCACACATTGTGATGCCTTATATACTAAAGTAAGTAAAATTAAGCATCCATTAATTTGGCTGACACAGAAAACCATAGTCAGATATGCAGTTTTAGAGTGGAGAAATATACAATAGTAGTTCTTCTTTTTCTCACCTCACATTATGAACAGGCAATTTATTCCTTAGCACAAATATCTCAGCAATACATAAAGATACCCATATCCCTTATTTTACATTTATCAATCCTTCTTTTAATGCTTCTGTTGCTAAATTTTTTTTTTTTTTTGTGAAACGGAGTTTTGCTCTTGTTACCCAGGCTGGAGTGCAATGGCGCAATCTCAGCTCACTGCAACCTCTACCTCCTGGGTTCAAGCAATTCTCCTGCCTCAGCCTCCCAAGTAGCTGGGATTACAGGCGCACACCACCATGCCCAGCTAATTTTTTTTTTTTTTGTATTTTTAGTAGAGATGGCGTTTCACCATGTTGACCAGGATGTTCTCAATCTCTTGACCTCGTGATCCACCTGCCTCGGCCTCCCAAAGTGCTGGGGTTATAGGCATGAGCCACCATGCCCGGCCTCTGTTTCCAATTTTTTAATTGACTTTGTCCTTACCAAATACTAGTGATAGGATTTATAAAGGATAATTAAGTCATGCACTAAAAAGTTGCTGAACTCATATAACAGTGAATTTCAGTGAAATCACACTAAGGATTATCTGTATGCTTTGTTGCAGCTATAAGGAAACAATATCTAATTTCATTTAAGAGACAAAAAATGAAGATATTCATATTCAGTATTATATAATGATATTTTGCATATGTAGGCATGCATGAAATGTACTTATGTAGACATTTATTCAAGGTGTTTCCCTTATATGTTACAATTCATTTTTACTATTCATACATTTGATAAGCATATTTTAAGTATAATATTTATTCTATCAATATGTAATGCACACTTAACAATGTGTATTATTCATCTTACTAATGTTACTCTGCCAAAATTAAAAGCAGATCATTAAAGAAAAAAATCAAATTCTTCTTAATGTCATAAAAAACATTCTTGTCTTTTAAGATAAAGGACAACTTAATAAATCTAATATTTTCATAGCTCATATAAAGAAATATAGATAGGATTAGTCAAATAGAAGGAACAAATGAACACCCAATAGATTACCATTGTTTCAAGCTTTAATTTAGAAAGGTATGAAAGACATGATTATTCATTTCAGGGAATTGTATGGTTTCAGAAATTTAAAAAGCCACAACAAAAGGGTCAAATTTGCCTAAATGATTGGTGGACTTTGTTCATTGTAAACTTAATAATCTTTTACTAATTTGGCAAAGTCTTTTAAAAAAATTATCAGTTTATTTTTCATAGTGGTATGAGCAGAAAAGAAATGGAAATAGATCATAGGTCATATGATGGACTTCACTCAACTTTTGTAAGGCATTGTGTATTAAATATTTATCATTCATATTATATAGAAATATAATTTGTATGGAGGAATGTAATAAACATTATACTTTTTAAAAACATCAGTTTCCAAATATGCCACAGAATCTTAATTTGACTGGAATGCCCTCCCTCTCCCTTCTCTAAACAATGAGTCTTATTTTGTGTTCAGTAGCAACTAAATGTTTCCAGCACTGTGAAGCCTTTCTCAAGTCCCACAACTGGAATTATACCTATTACTTATGCTCCCACAGCACCCTCTTCATCCTCTATTATATAATACTACCATTTAAGGCTTATACTCTATAGTGTCCTGATTTTGCCTATGTGCCTAACTCATACATGAGATCACTAGAGCCAGAAACCATATGTTATTCAATTTTCTGTCTATGAGGCCAGTTCCTTACAACCTTGTTTATATATAGAGGACATTCGCAACATGTTTATGAAATTGAATTGAGCCAAGAATTTTCAATGAGTTTGCACGAGAAATGAGATAAAACGTGAAGGATTTGCATAATAAACGACAAGCTGTGGATCAAAATAAAGATCACAGAGGTATCTTGAAAACACTACAATTTGGAGGTATCACAATGATCTGGTTAAGTATTTTTTAAGTATAGGATTTTGTTTAAAGGACAGTAACTATTCAATTTAAAAAATTAGGACCCAATTTTATTTTCAGATTGAGATACCTGATTTTGGGGTGTGTGTGTGTGTGTGTGTGTGTGTGTGTGTGTATACTTTTACATTTTCAGCAGTATGTGACATATGGCTTTTTAAGGTATACTATTCTTGTGACCTGACATTTGTGTTGACATGACAAATAGGTCATTAGAGAAAAAAAAATCACTCCTCATGAGCATAGTAGTATCCAGAGAGAGGCAGGTCACATTCACACATAACATAAGAATCAAATTTTACTCAAAAGTCATAGAGGTGTTTTTAGTAAACCAATTGTTATTAAGAAAATAATCTTTTTCTTATATGTTTCTTGTGCTTCCTAAAAATTATTTGTTTAAATCAGACTACTTAATTAAAATATTTTAAAGACCTTTTCCTTCTAATGACAGATCCAAATATTTTTATGTATGCTTTAGGAAATCGAGTTTTTAAATGAAATATTAAAGACATCTTCTTTTCCTGTTACTTGACTAATGTTCATTCAACCTGTTGCTCTATTGTTCCATTTTTATATGATATATCATCAGAGGCTATGTGTGAATAAGGCAATATACATGATGCAGCATTATTTCGTATTCACATTTTCAAGGTAAACAGAAAATTTTTAAAAAGATATTTAAAAAGTACATAAGTTCATTGAGAAAATTTTTTAAAAGATGTTAAAAAAAATACGTAAGTTCATTGTTAACTGTTACAGAAAGAGTGGACAAGAGAAATGACTGAGTCTACAATTTGGCAAAAAGTCTTAATAAAAATAAGAAAATTGGTGAGTCAATGAAACACTGTTAAAGTCACAAATGAAAGGTGGCTCCACATTATTATAATTTCCCTGTCAGAAAGTAGACACAGGAAACTTACAACTTTATTCTGTCAAAATGAGGATCGCAGAGGAGAAATAAGACTGGACAAGAGGCTTCCAGCTGTGTTTCTAACCAGTGTGATTACAATGGTTGGACATTATCATTAACTCCATTTCTAATTCTTCTTATACTCCAAAAAAATGAGAGAGAAAAAGGAAGGGATAACTCTTTTTGGTATTATAGTCCCTCATTGTGGGTTTCCCAAAATAAACTCAATTGAAGACTCCTGACAAAAATCGTTAACTCTAAAGTGACAGTCTGCAAACTGTAACCCTCACACCATGTCTAGCCCGTTGCCATTTTTTTAAAATAAAGTTTTATTGGATCACAATGACACATCTTCATTTGTCAATGACTGCTTCAACATTCTAACAGCAAAGTTGAATAGCTGCAACAGAGCATAGAAAACAAAGTCGAAAATATTTACTCTCTGGCACTTTACAGAAACAATTGCTAACACCTACTATAAAACAATGTTGCCTTTGGAAGCTATAGTAAATAAAAAACAAAATAAAACTATTGCTCACATAGATTTCATTTTAAAAGTAAAATTACTTTTACCCTTCTATAGATATTTTTTTTTTCCTGGAAGGAGCTTCCAATTTCAAGCAAGAACAGACGCAGAAGCACTCCAGTAAGTGTACTTGGTTGCATGAATAACTCGTGATGGTTTGGATATACTTCCTGGCAACATGCAATGTTAGAAACCTAGAAATATGTCTGCCTGGTACTTTTAAGGGGAATATATACACAGTCTCTTTTGAAACTTTGAAAAGATTTGTTTTCTATTCTGAAGACATTTTAGTATGGAGAGCTGAAGGTTGCATAAAAATATAGCAGCTAAGATCGTTGGAGTAGTTATTCTCCAGGGAAACATTTGGCCCTAAGACAAAACAGGTTGGAAACATATAAACAAGCAAATAAAATTGTCCAATAGAAATTTCAACTCACATATACTCATGAAGTTATATTCTTAACCCTATGACCTTAAGTAAGTCTATTTCATGGATCCTATGTATTTCCTAGCCTTTATATTTTCCCTAAAGGTTACTTTCAGGTGCTTTTGAATTTGAAGTTTTTATTACCACATGTACAGTCCTTACCTTTTATAAATAAAATTCGATATTTGATTTATATCTTGTGTTTCCATCAGATGGCTATGTATGTAAACAAAAAAAGTTTTTGCAACACTAAGGCATTACTACAGAGGAAGGTGAATGATCATTTAGACGTTTGTCTCAAATATTGCATCCAGGAGAATGAGACTAAGAATAAACTCAATTGAAGTATGAGGTAATGTGCTTCAAAGACAAAGGACTAAATAGCTCATCCTCTCCCTAACAACGTTATAGACACCTTTGTTCTCTTGGTCCTTCTCCAACTTACAAAGCTAGACCATTTTTTAATGTCTTTGCACAGGTGGTCCCTTATGCTTAAAGTGCTTTGCCCCTGCATCATTACATGGCTGACTCTTGTTTGTCCATCAGATCTTCTTCAAAATCACCTTCTCAGTGAGATATTGAAGAAATTTTCAAGATTTTCTCTTTTCTATTAATCCTATGTATAATATTTCCCACATTCTAATTTTGTTTTCTTTCTCAGTTTGCATCCTATCCCTGTTTACTAAAATTACGGCTTCATAAGCACACAGGACCTATGCTCACTTGTACGTAGTGTTCAAGATGTGGTTTGGAATATAGTGGGCATTCAATATATTAATGAATACATTCATTGTAGAAAGTTAAATCAACAGTGGTCCAGATTTGGTACTAAGCATAAACCTAAACCTTCTACCTTCAAGGTGTTCCTAATCTAGTTGGGTTGATGATTACATACAAATTGGACAATTATATCACTTGAGGAACAATATGTTTACAAACTAAGCATTATTGTATTCTTCTATTAAAATGTATTAATATCAGTAAATTGGGAATGGTGGCGTCAAGGAAGAATTATTGTAAGGGACATCTTAGTTGAGTATAGAAAGGGAGGTTAGGGATGAAGCATTAGGCAAATGCTTGCCACAAGTGACCTTGTGAGTCACAAGTGACATGAAGCTGTATGACATGCTTAGAGGAAGACACATAGTTCATCATAGTCACCTTTCTTCTAAACATCCACATTCATTTCTCTGACTACTCAACCCTCAGTTGGGTTTTTCAAAGGTATCTGAAAAGTAACACATCTAAAATACATTCACTCACTTTCTCTGCAATTCTTTTCCTCTTCCCTTATGCATTTAACCATTCATTATTTCATCCAATACATAATTATTGATCACTTGTTATTTTCACATTTCAAAAAAATGGCAGTGTTATCTCCACAGATATATGGAGATAACTGGAAATCATATATGATTGTTTCCTCAAACTCAACCCTATAATCCTTCAACTGAACACTAATCCCTGTTGATTACATCTCCTGTATTTTTCTCAGATTTGTCCTCACATTCTCACTAGAACCATTTTAGTCAAGACCACCATCACTTCTTGCCAAGACTACAATAATAACCTCCTTTGTCCCTTCAGACTTGCTTCTCTCTGAAGCATTCTCCACACTTTAGCAAAATAAGTTTTGAATCACAGCTCTAATTATGACTCTTTCCTGCCAACCATGCGCCAAAGCCCTTCTGGGCAAAGAGAAAACTTCCAACAGGACTCAGAAGACCCTCCAGGTTCTGGCTGCATCTCCTTTTTAGTTTGGTCTCTTGACCATCTTTCCTCCAAACATAATCTCCTGTCACATTCTTTCTGTTCCATTACTTCTGACACCCTCAGGCTTAGCTCTTTAAATGTGGTACTCCTTCTGCATAGAAAAATTTCCACCAACTTCATGGTAGTTTTATGTGGCCAAGTCTATATAACTTGTTCACAGAAGCTTTTTCTGACCCAGATACTAATTCAGATGTCTAACTCTGACACCAATGGTTCCCATTTCTCTTTCTCTTTCTCTCTCTCTCTGAATATCATGAGATTCATCATGGTTGATTACTTGCATAAAGTCTGATAATCTCTGCTGGGATTATGTCTGTCATGTTCACTTTTATATCATCAGCATCTAGTTATAATTAATTATAATAATAATAATTACCCAGGGAGCTAAATACTTATTTGTTGGATGAGTGATTGTGGTAAAAATGAAAATAAAATGATGTAAAATAGTGGAATGTCAAAAGAGAGTGTTGAAAATGTTGATGAGAGCCAGATTATAAATGTTTTGTGAAATATTTCAGAGGCTGTGCTAACAGGATTTGGGTAGAGATTTGGACAAGAAAGAGCCAGAATGGATAGGGATATATGTTAACTGCAGGTTTCTTTTCAGAGAAAGTAAATTATAAATCCACCAGTCAATATAAGAAATATGGAAAGAAAAACACTGTTGCAGATGTTAGGATTGGGACATTTTGAAATGATGGCATGTTCAGGAAATCCAAGTTAAGATATCTAGGGGCATGTAGAAATCTATCTTACGGCCAGAACACTCTCTGAGCCAAAAGTCTCAAGATCATTTTTTTTTTAAATTACTGTCAATAAGTTACTTAACATGTACGCTAGAAACGGTAGTGTAAAATATATTAATGAGGTTACCTACGGTTAAAAATCAGAATAATATGCATTCCTAATATGTATTTCCTGGTTTGTAAAATACATTTAATTGCATATATTTAAGGGATACAACATAATGTTATATGATACATATTTTTATATATAGTGTACATGAGTTCCTATGGTAGAAAACATTAACATATCCAACATTTCATAAAGTTATCCATTTTTCACTCTGTGGCAAGAACAGTTATAATCTATTCGTTTAGCAAAACCTTGAATACTAAACTAAATACTAAAGTCCTCATGGTGTATATTACATCTTTCAATATATTAGTACATATTTACTAATTTGTATCCTATCACCTACATTGCCTCATTTCCTTCTGGTTATCCTGAGCCTGGTAACTACTGTTTTATTTACCATCTCTATATTTTCGACCTTTTTTTAAAAAAAATATTCCACATATAAGTGAGATCATAATACATTTTTTTCTTGGTCTGGCTTATTTCATTTAGCATAAGGCCCTCCAGGTCCATCCACGTTGGGGCAAATGTCAGGATCTTCTCCTTTTTTAAGGTTGAAAAATATTGCAGGGTGTGTGTGCGTGCGTGTGTGTGTACACACACATGATTCTTGGACCATATTTTTTTGTAAACTATTTTCTACATATCCTTAGCCCTTCCATAGAACCATAGAAACCCCAGAAACTCTTCTCTCTCTCTTTCTCCCCTCCTCCTCCTCCTCTCTACATGCTTCTCTCCCTCCCTCTTAAAGTAACTCTAAAATATAATTTTAAATATTCTTATTTTGTCTGGTGCCAGACTGTTTTGGCCACTAGCCATAAAATATTTTTAGCTGTCTTCATTTAAGCCACCATATAAGCCAGGCGCTATATCTACAGGACACCTCTCTTTTTTTCTTTGTATATTCTTTTATATTATGGGATGTGGTGATGAGAGAAAGAAAAGCGTGTGGTATAATGGTCTTCCTAGGTATCATAATTTTCTTTTTGAGTAACTGTTTCTATTCTTTTAGGAATGAAAACAAAAGCCAAGGTAATGATCTGAGTTCTGATAATGAGTGTGTTTTGGCATAAACTGTCACATGAATCAAAGATAACTTGAACATGTATAAATTAACATTACTGAGCCAGAAAAATATTTAGATTCATTTAATCCGTTACTCTAAGCAGAATTCAGGAGTTAAGTCAATGATAGATGACCATTTTGGTACCTGAGTCTCAGGAGAAAATAGGACCATAAGAAATAGATACTGTCCTTATAAAGAAATAAACTTCTGTCCTGGTGTTAACTGTTAAAAAGGATGCCTCTCAAGGGAGAATACCTTGATAATATTCATCATCCAAAGTAATAGGATGATATGGGTTTGTTGTGTCCACCAAAATCTCATCTTGAATTGTAGCTCCCATAATCCCCATGTGTCATGGGAGGGACCTAGTGAGAGGTAATGTAATCATTGGGGTGGGATTTTTGTATGCTGTTCTTATGGTATTAAGTCTCACGAGATCTGTTGGTTTTGTAAAGGGTAGTTTCCCTGCACATGCTCTCTTGCCTGCCAAGCCGTGCCTTTGTCTCTCCTTCACCCTATGTCATGATGGTGAGGTGTACCAAGCCATGTGACACTGTGAGTCCATTAAGCCTCTTTTCCTTTATAAATTACTCAGGCTCAGGTATTTCTTCATAGCAGTAGGAAAATGGACTAATTCATAGGATTAAGAATATACATCAAATAAGAAATGTGATTTTTAATGATTTTTCTTGATTGACGTCTGATGGGGTCTAAGTGCTTACTATCAAAACAGAGCTCACGGTGTTTTATTGTGGGGAAAGCAAGTTAATGTAGCCCTGGCTTGTAACTTGCCAGTATAAGAAAAGACCCTAGATTTTCCAAAAGGAAAAATGGATAGCGAATTACATTGTAGGGTCAGCAGTTTCTTAGATGTGGTCATCTGGTTATGGTATCGCTCTGAAATATCACCTCCTTCGGTTTTTGATAGGAGTAGGATTGCAGACAATTTGAAGCTCTACTTCATGATGAAAGCCTGGTAAGCTCCAATTGAGAAATACAGACCTGGTTTGGATACTAGATGAGCAGGTGTTTATTAACACACTGTCAGGAAAATTGAGAATTCTCATAGGTGTTAGTGCCCAAAGTAAAAACCTTCCCTGTCTTCAGAGAGAAGTTGGCTTGGAAGCTACCTTCAGAAAGAATTGGGATCTTCCTTAAGAAGGAGCTCTGCAATAAAATTAAAAAAAAAAAAAAAAAAAAAAAGAAGGAGCTCTGGAGCTGTTCAAGCATCACTGCGACTTCTGAGAGACACATCTGTAGTAGTCCATTTTCATTCTGCTATAAAGAACTGGCTGAGACTGGGTAATTTATAAAGAAGAGGTTTAATTGACACAATTCAGCATGGCTGGGAATGCCTCGGGAAACTTAAAATCATGGCATAAGGTGAGGAGGAGAAAGCCACCTTCTTTACAGGTGGCAGGAAGAAGTGCCCAGTGAAGCAAGAAGAACCCCTTATAAAACCATCAGATCTCCTGAGAACTCACTCACTATCACGAGAACAGCATAGGGGAAATTGCCCCCATGATTCAATTACCTCTGCCTGGTTTCTCCCTTGACACATGGGGATTATGGGGATCACAATTCAAAATGGAGATTTGGGTAGGGACATAAAGCCTAATCATGTCGACAACACAGGATGATGGTTCCCCATCCCCACAATGTGTGCAATATTTTAGGAGTCTTTTGTTACTCATAATAGCTAAAGTACAGATCTTTGCAGGTACTTTCAACTTCTATGAATGAAAGCAGGTTCAAACAATAACAATATTCTCACCTGCATCATACTTTTTCAAGAGTGAGCAGTTTGCTGAAAATTGCCCTAACTCATGCTTTTTTAAGTAAGCCATAGTCCTTAGTGTGTAGGTATTCAGAGAAGGGCCCATATCTTTTCGTGCTAGGAAGAACCATGGCCAAGCAATACTGCTATCTAACAAGAAAGCTGTTTTTCTTTAACCTGGACCATTGTCAGAGTAGACATTTAAAAAGTCGCTTGATGAGACCTTTCGAAAATGTAGCAAAGCTTCCATGGACATTCCGATTGGATGTATCATTGCTTCCTGCTCAACTTGCTAAGATAACTTGAAAACAGAAAATCCTTTTATTTGGGGTAGATATTTAATAAACCAAATTTTAAGTATTGTATATTTTTGAGTTGCTAAAGTGGAAAGACATTATCACTTGAGTATAGTTTTCTTTGATAAACAACCCAGAATATTACTGACTTTAAAGGTCATTGGTTTATTACTTAACTTAAAAATAATTGCTGTGACATATATGGAATATTGTATATCTCATTATTTCTTGATAACTTCAGAAGAGGTAACACAATAGGAGATAGATCTAAAGTGGAATAGGGAATTCAGAATTTATAACAGAAAAGATACGGTAACATGACAAGGAAAGTCCAAAAACATAGTATATTTTCCATGTGAAAATATAGTTCCAGATCAATTTCAAAAGAATGATAGCTTAAATTCCTCTCTGCTGCAATAAGCTATATCCCCCACTTGAAATACATTCCACCTTTCCTATAATTACTTCTCCCAGCAGAATTGCAATTATACAATTCTTTTAATCTTTTACTTTTCAAAAATAATGGAAATTTAAATTGGGAATTAAGTTGCATTTAATTTCCAGTTTAGCATTTTAATCTTTGAAAATAGCCTAGCCACAGGCAAGGTGCAGCTGAAAGCTTCAATGACAGCAAACCTAAAATGGGAGACCTGTCAGCTTTGAAATATGAACTGGTGGTTTGGCTTCCAGCAAAGCATTGTCCATTATACTCCCTCTCTTGTACTCCTCTCCCTGTAGCTTTTCTTCCACTGTCGGAGAACTGAAATGCTAATAATTCTCCAGGAAACATATTTCACATAATTTCTATAACACCAAATGAAAAGCCTTAAGACTATCTTATCATAGAAGCTAGTCTTTATTTAACACAAGATTTTATTTGATCTGTAATTTTATATACATATTATATACCTATATCTAAATACAGAAATACTTTACAGCCTCATTATGTGTAATAAAAATCTAACATCTTCTCAAGCCACATTGCAGTTTGTAGTACCACTTGGATGATGCATCATGAACAAACTTCAAAAGGAAATGTTAATGTGAGAAGCAGATTCCTATGGTTCTGGTAAGATTCTACATCCCCCTCTCCCAAGGTCTGTGGAATAATGTATATGCATATAAACAGTACATACATGGCATCAATTGTTAATAACCATATATATATATGTGTGTGTGTGTATGTGTGTTTAAATTGCATTGAGATTTTCAATATACTCAGCACTTAACCCAGCATCTAACACATTTTATATTTTCCAATAAATGACTGAAGCAAATGAAAACATCAATAAACAGAAAAAACAAGCATTTTATTCATGTTACTTTAATTTGAGTGGTATTTGGTTCCAATATCTGACAAAAGTTAGTAATATTTAATGTTTAAAATAACTTAATAGGTAGTTCTGCCCTGTAAGTTTTGCCTTGTATCTTTTGTTATGGTCTGTCAGCTATAATTTGTTCAACCTTTTGTGTAGCTTTCTTCCCAGTCTTACAAGTCTAACTGGGGAAAGTAAGGGAATTAACAATTATCAAAAGCCTATTCTTTTTCTAAATATTCATATATCTTTGAATATCTACAAGAATCCTAGAAAAGAGGATCATTTTGCAGAAAAAACCATAGGCTAGAGTTTCTGAACAACTTGTCCCAAAGGTACAGCCAGAATTTGAATCCAAGTCAGTCTAATTCTAAACATAGATCTTTTCCTCAAACCATAACATTTTCAAGAACTGTATTTTATCATTTCTTATGAACCCTGCCAATTTACTCACAATATTATCAGTAGCCTGGACGTTCAGTAAATGCCAACTGTGAACAAGTGAAGCCTTTAAGACTTAAATGGTGTTGAAATTCCCTGTTGTGATATTTCAGTTTATTCAGTACCCACCTGAATGAATGCTCTGAAGAAAATAAACAAGTAAAGTTTAATCAGCTAAGTAAATGTTTGGATAAAAAAATGAAGCTTGTTTAAATAAAGGAAAGCCCTTATTCTTCTGATCTGCTCATTTAAGTCAAACAATTACCATAAAGCTAATTCTCAAAATTATGTTTTCTTTAATTAATTACTGAATTGGGTTAGTACTGTCCTTTGACCCATTAGTCCAAATACATACATGTATACCTACACGAATATGTATATATATATGTACATGGAGAGAATCTAAAAAATACTCTTACTGACAAGATGGAGATGACACTAATTTATGCATATATCAGGGCAATTTCAATTTCTGCATTCTAATAGCTTATCTCTGATATTTGCAAACTAAGAGCTTTATTATAGACTGTATTTGTATGATGAATTCCCAAACTACAAATGTTTAACTGTCTTTTTAAATTGAGTGTGAGTGAATGATTTTTAACAAAAGCATAATTTGAAATAGTTACTATTATCTTTTAAGCAGCAGGCTGGACTGCTGGAATTTACTTGGAACTGCCAACAAATATCTTCTCTTAAAGGCACTGATCAGGGAACTCCAAACATTCTCGCTTATACAACCCCTAAAAAGACGAAAAATGAGTCAACCCTTGCAGATTTTAAAATCTGAGATTAAAATGTACTTTTCATTATTAGTTTAAATGATTGAAAATAATATAATTTGAGGGACATTGTAAATATTAATATTTTAAAACTAAGATATATGTTTATGCCTGAAAAGTCTTACTGATCACCTATTATGCTTTTCTTAAGCAATATGTATATACAATGAGTGTTTTTTTTTCCTGTTACTAAAAGTCCTAAATGTAAATAAAATACAAACATTTTCAATTGAGGTATTGTTACAATTATTAATGTACAATTGACCCAAACGATATATGTGTATTATAAAATTTGATAAACATAAAAATAAAATTTTATTGAAAATACATCTCTTAAGATGGATGGGTCTTTATTAATTTATATACCTTCAGAAGAGTATAAATTATTTCTAGAATTGGAAAGTTTTCATGATCAATTCTATCCTTAATTTTTGTCTGCATAGATGTAAATAATGAAAAATTTTATTCAAATAAGTGAGTAGAAGGAAATGAAAGGAATTATATTATAGTAGTGTTGCTTTGTGTTCCTGCTATGTCGTATGCTAAAAGTAAATAATGATTGTTTACCAAAATTTATTTTTAATGATCTATCAGCTGACAACTTATCAGGCGTTCTCTTCCAGTTCAGTTGAAAGCAGAGTTAGCAAACACCCTCCTTGCAAAAAGCTGTATTGCTCTGTCATGAAAGGCATTCAAGCTTCTTTTGTTTGAAGTCTTAAGTAAGATCAGAGTTGGGCAAAAGTAAGCCCGCTTTTCTTCAAGTGGGAGAAGTGGTTAGAAAGGGGAAGTGGTTAGAAAGGAGAAACAGCCTGAGGTCTTGACTACAGACATGTTTTCTTTCAGGCAATTCAGTTTTCAGGAAGAGTACAAAAGAAAGTAGAAGATCTAGCAAAAAATTCCTTTAAAACTATCTGTGCCTATTCCTTGGAATGCCTTCATGTACCCCCAGGTTACTCCACTGTGAGGCCAGCTGTTTTAAGAAATTCGGATTCATTACCTATGACAAGATATATAAATTGGCACATCAGAATCACCTGATAACTTGTGTATCCACTTCCTCAGTTGTATCTCACAGCTAAATAGTTATTTGTTAAACCAAGAAAAGTTACATTTCTGGGGGGAAATGGCCGTATTGATATTTGTGCCTAAATATAATTCTGAACTCCCTCTTTTCTACCTTCTAGGCTTTGAGTTCATTTATTTCAGCAGCAAAAGATGTCAGTAGCAAAAGGCAGTCCCACATAGTGTAGATTCATTGACTCGCTGAGACCAAACTGTGATTTAGAAACAACATTGCCAGTAACTATCTGATTAGCCTTAGGCAAGTTGCTCAACCTTCCTGAATCTGTTTCTTCACAATGATTCCCAGTCTGGCTGCACCTTAGAGTCACACAAAGATCGTTAAAGAAATACTGACGTCCAAGCATCACCCCCAGGAATATGGATTTGATTATCTGCTTAACTCTAATGTGAAGGCAAAACTAGAAAAGTCGAAGTTAGAATCATCATCCATACAGTCTTTCAACAAATTATATATAATAAGTGCCTACCATGAGCACTGTTGCAAGTTTTCTGTTAGAAGATTAAAATATCTACATTTTATAGTTCTAAAGAAAAATTGAATGCTACTTGAATAAAATAAATGATACATTTGGGCTTAACAGTCTTGAAAATCCTTTATTCAAAAATGATGCGAAGTAGAGAGGGCAATTTAGTCTACAAAAGCCTTTTTTAAAAACTGAATACATAGCAGACACATACAAAAAAGTGTATAGCATGGAGAAATTCAATAATGTATAGCACAGAGACACCCCCAAATTTGTGTTGTTTATAATGTTGTATCATGGTCTGAATTCCACATGTAGCAGAATGTACCCCTTCATTTTGAGATCCAGAAGGACAAAAGGGTTGCACAGTTACCGTTTTTCTGCCCCTCAGAGATCTTATAAAGTAGTAATAAACAATTAATTCTACCCAGGAGACCAATGAAAATCTATTTTTTTTCTTTTTACCAAAGAAAAACCTCAGAAGGAAAGTAAACTGACCTTTTAAATGAACAAGATCTGGCATGATTGAGCTAACTCAAGGAAGAAAACTCCCCTCTGAGGTGAATAATTTTTTAATTAAAAGGTGAAATCTGACACACCACACTGGTTTTGTTATTATTGTTGTGTTCTTCCATTACTCTGGCACTCATAACAAAAAATATGAGTGTATTATATATGACTGTTTTATAGATGCATATATTCTACTCTATCCATTTTAGTCCATCTTTTCTTAATGCATTTTTCCTGTCACTTTTACTCACTATAATTCAATTTTGTTAGAAAATCTAACTCACTGTTTTATGCTTGTATATTTCAGCTAATACAAAATGTACTAACCTGATTGATTCTGCATTGTTAGTCCACCTTTTAATTTATAGGTAAAGATCAATAATTAACTTTAAGCATTATGCTTTAAAAATCTTAGCCAGAAAGGGTTGTTTCCTCAAAATTATTTAACTTTTATTTTTCTTAAATATAATAAAATGCCCTGATAAGGAGTCAAAAATTTTGATTCTAGTTTTCCATTTGATTTGATCATGTAAATTATTTCAGCATGGTGGATGATACATAAATATCTACAGCTTGAAATATGTGCATTGGGGAGGTTTTGTTGAATACTAGATTACTGTTTTGCTATAGTTTGATTTATGTGTGTCTGTTATTAGCTTGATATTGGAAGGTAACTAGAATTTGAATATATGAAATCTTTGCTTCTGAAATAAATATAGCAATTGAAAATGGACGTTTTATAAATATTGAGTGGGGTAATTTCTGGCAGGTGGGGAAGAGAGTAAAGAAGATTCATTGTATAACAGCAAAGCAAACACACATAAAATTTGTATCATAATGGAACATATCAGCAGATTTGGTTCTCAGAATGACTCTTACATTTTCATTAATGACTATCTAAAAAGAATTAGCACTATGAACTTTCTTTTTCAAAATTAAAAGTTTTTTTAAAAATAAAGAAGTTCAGATTTTAGCATCAACTGACCAAAGCTAAGAGACCATACAGGGACAAAAAAAAATAATCTGAAGCACTTTCGTAAAACTATGTCACAAATCAGTATTTTAGACATTTTGAAGATCATCTCCTTGCTTTTCAACCTTCAGAATTCCGAGATAGGGAATATATATGTTTATATCATCTCTTTCTGAAATAAATCATTTCTGACTTAGCATCTTTTACAGAAGAGCCCCCTGTAAATATCAATTTTTATAATTGACCAGGCCATACTTGTGGTAAAAATGAACGGGCAAGAATAGAAATGTCATTCAGGGTCACTTTATTTCTTCAAGCCATTTCCTCCCAACCTCTCATATCCCCTGTGCCCGGAGAAAGTTGGAGTCACAGGTGACACAGCTGGGAAACTTTCTTTATGAAAAGATTAACACACGTTTTAAAAAGAGATACATACGTATGTCAAAGTTATTCCAGAACACTGTTCTCGGAAGGGCAGTAAACCAAGTTAGTTTCTGCTTTTAAAACAGAAACATAAAGCTCATGGGGAAATTTAATCACAATATGCTATTTTTGATTTAAAAATCCATTTAACATAAAGCCTCCAAGAAACAAAGAAAACTTGTTTGTTTATAGAAGACAATGTGCAAATTTTTAACCCCTAAACTAATTTTTTAAATCAAAACCAGAATTATTATTTTTTTCTTTTTAAGCTTTTAATCAAGCACAATCAAGTTCCTGGGGAAAAGATGGGCAATGGCATAAACCAGAGCACAAACATGATATTTAAATCTAAGGTTGTCACATAATGTAAACATATTTCAGTAATGTTCTATAGGATTTGTAAATAATTGAAAAGCTGTTATTTCTTTTACAATTGCAACATAATAAATATTATCATCATATACCTTTCTGGTAGTAATACAGGATATTTTGCTTGGTGACAAATGGTTCCACCAAAAGACAGAAAAAGTAAATCAAACCTAGGCATAATATCTATATTATGTAAATGTGTATAGTTGTTACTAGTGGAGATTAACATGATTGATCATGCTTATAGGTCATCTGTTTGACCTTTATACTAAAATGCCATTTCATATCCTTTTTTACATTTTGTTATTATTAACCTCTATTAGTCATATATTTTTGTAAATACCTTCTGTAAATCCATTATATATTTTCAAACTTGGTTTATGATTCATTTTGCTGTATGGAAGCTTTAAACCATTAGTTAATTCAGTCTGCTGATTTTGTTTTATGACTTCCAGGCTTTCTGACTTACCAAAAATCTGTCTCCCATGAAGCTTACAGAGTCTTACATTTTCCTTTATTATTTCTAAGAGTTTATATTTCTAGTTAGCACCTTAATCTACTAGGACTTTGTTTTGGTCTATAGTTAAAGGTATAGATACATGGATAGTCAATTACAAGACACTATTTATTAAGTAAAATGGTCTATCCACACAGAACTGAAATACGCCCTCAATCTTATTTGGATGTTTTCCTGCAGTCTCACTTCTCTAGCCCTATGCCAGCACATTATACTTTTCATCATAATTACTTCAAAGTATAGCCAAAATCTGGAAGTGCAAGTTGCTGCCATAATATGCTTCTGATTAATAAAGTTCTAACCAATTTATACACACACACACACACACACACACACACACAAAATTTCCTTCTATGTAAACTTTAAATTACATTATTGCCTATGTCCTTTGAAATTACATTGCCCCCAAACACATCAAAAGCATTCTAACTGTATTCAATTCAAATGTTAATTTGGCAAGCATTGCAACTTTAATGACAGTAAGTCTTAAATTCTAAAACAAAGTATGTCTCTATGTAGTCAGCTTTTGCTTTTGTTCTTATGTATATTTTTATGCCTTTCACCTATAGAACCTACAATTTTTTAACTTTATTCCTCCTTAATTTATTGTCATCAGTGTGAATGAAAATATTTCTATTTGCATTTATAAATAGTTGTTAATATGAATAAAAGCTATTAAGCTTTCTATATTATATCTATTCATAACATATTTTAAAAATTATTTCTCAGGTTTAAAATTGAGTCTCCTGGGTTTTCTCAGTGTACAATAATCCTACTTAACAATATTTTTTTATTATTTAAAAACATTTGGTTCTTTTTTCTTTTTGAGGTTATCATTATTGTTATTATTTTAGGGGTGGAAGTCTTGCTACTTTTGACTTATTTGATGAGCTAGACCAAGCAAAGCTAATTTGAAAACTTTGAAAAATAAAAATTTGATAATATCCAATGTTGACAATGGTGCTTCTTTAAAAGATGGGTGAGCAAACTACAAAAAAACAAACAAAAACTTTGTTTTGTAAACTTTGTTTTTATAAAGTTTTATTGAAATCACAAGCACACTAACTAATTTAAGTATTGTCCATAGCTGCTTTCAATGCCACAACTGCAGAATCAAGTAAATGTGAAAGAGAGCATTTGACCCACAAAACTGAAAATATTTACTATCTGCCCCATTACAGAAAAAAAAAATGCAGATTTCTCTTTATCCTTCTCCTTCCTTTTACTATGCAGCAGGCATACTTCTAGGGATTTTTTTTCCTATATAACCACATATTTTTCCCCCAAAGTTACGAGGAAGTAGATGGGACTTTCTAGCCCCATTTAACATTTGATAAAACTAAGGCATGAATAAGCTAAGTCACTTGCCAAAGGTCACTTGGCTGGCAAATATCTTCAGCAAAATTTTGACCTTGAAAGCCCGAATATGAGTTCATACTTGTGTAGTAGAACCCTTTCATCTTTGGTCCCATAGCACTTCTCATATTATATTTTGTTACATGTTTAATAGACTGTAGCTTTATGTAAACATACCAGCTTTCTTAAATGTTACTTCCTCATAAAGACCTCCCCCTAGACCAGCGGTTTTCATCTAGGGATGATTTTGCTCTGCAGGGGACATTTGGAAATGTCTGGGACAAATTTGCAATCAAAGTAGAGAGTACTATTGGCATCTAATGGGCAGAGGTCAGTTGTAATGCTAAACATCCTATAGTACACAGGACAGTCCACCACAACAAAGACTTATTTGGCTCAAAATGTCAGAGGCTGAGAAACGTTGCCCTAGATCAACTGTCATCTTCTGAATTTTGAAGTTACACGTGCAACTAATTGTACAGTTATTTCACATCTGTACACTCATTCACTGTGTTCACCACTAGACTGAAAAGCTCCATTAGAGACCACATGTTTTGTGCAATGCTATATCACCTGTGCCTTCTGCAATAAGTGACACAGTAGATATTCATTAAGTATAAGCTTAGTGAGTGAATAGTGGACAATTTAAAGTTTTATAGTGAATACATGGAACTGTCAAGAGCCTGTGTTTAATAAACATTGTTGTCATATTCTAGCTAACCAAAATTATACATATATATATATATGTCTCACCACAAGATTTTTATGGTGGTGCTTTTTTCCACAGTTCTAAGTTCTTTAAGAAATATTTACTATCATTAAAAAAAGAAATTTATGTCTATGAACTGAAGTATTTGTGAAAAAAGATCAAGTGATGAGGAGGTTAGAACACTCAATATCTTCAGGTTTTGATAGTTTTGTTTTACATTGGTGTTAAAGATTTTTTTTTTTTTTGGAGACAGAATCTTGCTGTTTGACCAGTCTAGAGTACAGTGGCGGGATCTCCGCTAACTGCAACCTCCATATCCTTGGTTCAAGCGATCCTCCTGCCTCAGCCTCCCAAGTAGCTAGAATCACAGGCGTGCACCACCATGCCCAGCTAATTTCTTGTGTGTTTTTAGTAAAGACGGGGTTTCACCATGTTGTCCAGGGTGGTCTCGATTTCTTGACCTCGTGATCCACCCAGCTCAGCCTCCCAAAGTGTTGGGATTACAGGCGTGAGCCACCGCAGCCAGCCAGTGTTAAAGATTTTTAACTAGCTCTTCAATGTCCTCTAAGTAGGTAGGGCTGGCTGTAGGCAAGCACCTGAAGTATAGAGTTAGCTTCAGGTCTGCCTTCCTACTCTTACTTTTAGGATTTCCTAATAACTTTATTCTATTTCTCTCAATCCTAACTTCTGCTCTGTATCTCTCTTGTTGGGAAGTAAGACTTAGAATCACGGGCTCTTAGAACACAACAGAACTTTAAGATCACCCCTCCTAATCACCCAACTGATACATAAATTCCCACTTATAACTCCCAGGTCCCAATTTTTCATTATCTTGCCTAGGATCAGGTATCATAAGTGCTAGAAAACACACTATTAATAGAGACCAATTCCTGCTTTTGGAAGTTCTGATATTTATATGGCTATTTATTGAGTCGAATGTCACCCCCCACTTTAGCTTCTATCCAGAGATTGTGGAACTCTTGGGACTACTCAGTACAAGATTAAATTTCTGTCTGCATAACAGCCCTTCAAACATTTGAAGACAGTTATCATCTCTCTTCTTCTCCCTGCTAAACTTCTCTAGATCTTTCATTACCTAGATGACACAGTGTCGAGGCTATGCAATCCATGAACAACTAACTTCCAACTTTTCTCTGACTGGCTTAAAATCTCTTGTAAGATTTGACTATTTATTCGTTACATGAAGGAACAGTGAGAATAAGGGGATGTGGGTCCCTCTTTTTTTTCCTCAATGCTTATTTGTTGAATGTTTTTTGCCAAGAGTTGTACTAGGTCCTGGGAATACAATTTTGGGCAAAATAGACAGATTCCTTTCCCTCTTGCTGCTTATGACATACAATTGTCCCTCAGTATCCATGAGGAATTTTCATGATCCCCACAGATAGCACATCCACAAACGTTCAAGTCACATATAAACTGGCGCAATATTTCCATATAACCTATGCATATCATCCTATATACTTTAAAACATCTCTAGGTTACTTATAGTAATAAATACAATGTAAATGCTATAAAATACTCATTACATTGTATCGTTTAGGGAATAATGACAAAAAAGTATCTATACATCATCAGTACAGAGGTAACCATTCATTGCTTTTCTGAATATTTTTGATGCATGGTTGAATTCAAACATGTGGAATCCAAGAATATGAAAAGCCCCTCTACTAGGTAAGAGACACATGATGGAAACATTACAGATAAAACTGAGGTTACAAATGTGAAAAGTGTTGCCTGAAACTATAAGAGCATATAATAAGGGGGCCTGAATTTAAAAGTATCATCTTACATAATCCTTACAATAACCTAAATATGTATTTTCACCTTAAATATCAAAAAGAGAAATTGCAGAGGTGTTGTTAACATGGTTGCAGGGCTGGGGTCTCAAGAAGAATCTCTGGTTCCCTCACTCTATGAGGGAGGTATGATACCCAAGACTCAAAGCCAAGTATGTATAGTCTTAACTCATAGTTCCTTCTGACGCCATGCTTCCTACCACAGGCTAGGATTCAGAGTCAGCCATAAAGATCCAGAAATGAATAACACATACAACTAGTTCAGGGGAGAATGCTTAATTGCTCTCTACATTGCCAATACAAAATGAAGAAGGAGGGCTAACCACATCTTTCAGCATTGTCAAAATAGCCATAGACCAGAGAGAGTATTGCAAATACCTCCAACTCAGTTCAGACTTCATTTCTACTAATCTGGAATTGCTGCAGCCAGAAACTGAAGTAAATATTACTTAAATTTAAGAGACATGTACCTATCTCTTAACAAATGTATTGTCCTCAAATGTAAATATCCATTTCAAATATACAAGGATTATTGTGATATAAAGCAAGAACTGCTATATATCTTTTATTTTTCTTGTCCAGTGGCCTTTAGGCACTGGATAGGTGTTAACTGGCATGGCTACTCTGGAATATTTACTCATATATGTGAACCATAATGGCCTTAATAAGTACAGATAAATCTTCTTTCATATTAATCAACTATCTTTCAAAATGCATACCACACACTATTCTGGGAATGGAGCTAGATTTGAGCCATTAGTAAAGGTCTACAAAGTAAAATCACTGTTACTGTTAACTTTTCTTTTTTCTATTTAAATATGGATATCATTTGGATATGTGTCCCTGCCCAAATCTCATGTTGAAATTTAATCCCCAATGTTGGAGGTGGGGCCTGGTGGGAGGTGAGTGGATCATGTGGGTGGATTTCCCATGAATGGTTTAACACCATCCTCTTAGAGCTATCCTCATGATGATGAGTGAGTTCTCTGAGATCTGGCAGTGTAAATGTATGTGGCACCTCACTCTCTATCTTGCTTCTGCTCTAGCTAGATGATGTGCCCACTCCCATTTTGCCTTCTGCCATGACTGGAAGCTTCCTGAAGCCTCCCCAGAAGTAGATGCTGCCATACTCCTGGTACAGCCTGCAGAACTGTGAGCCAAGTAAGTATCTTTTCTCATACTTTACCCAGTCGCAGATATCTCTTAATAGCAATGAAAGAACAGATTAATATAACACAATACACAGACACACAAATAAACTCATAATATATGAATTAAGACAATATTTTGAACATTATGGAAATATGCCAACATAATTTCATGAATGTCTTTTGTATATCCTTTCAGAGATTAGAAGTTCTTTCATACCTCTTATATTTTGTACATTAATTTAAAAATAAAGGCTTTGTAGCTTGAACTCTGCCTGTGTATTGATGGTGGTTTTAGTGTTTCACCTTTGCTGTTCCACTAACATATCCTCAATAAATCAATTCCAAGTGCCAGAAAACAAGTAAGCTTTTCATTTTATTTTATGTTTTGCACATTTAGAATGTTTCCCAAAAAAAGGAGGGAGACGACAGATATTAGAGAGTGCCTACTGTATGATGGTCAATCATAATAGGCTCTTTGATAAATATTTGTTCATTTTGACATCCCATCTTGTTCTAGTCTATGATGGGGGCTTTAACCTGACATCTGTGGATGGAATTTAGGGAGGTTCCAGGATCCCAGGAATTATATAATGTAAATACGCTTTCTTTGTGAGTCAGATGTTACATTCCATTATTGAGATCCAGCAACATACCCATGTCATTGATAATTTGTCTACATGGGATTCTATACCAGTCCTGTGTTACTCTAAAACACATGGTTGCTTCAACATACACGCTGCCTTCTTACAGAGCTGTGAAGAAGTTGAAACTGCAAAAACTGTTAAAGATCAATACAGATAAACTTCATATTATACAGCCTTCTTGTGAGTATACCTTTCAATTATCTGAAAATTATCATACATCAGTGACAAATACAGAATTAATCTCATTTGAATCAAATATTTAAAAGAATTTCAACTGTTGACATAATTTTGAGAACATACTGTTTTTTTCAACTGAGGCATAATTTGCATACAATAAAGTGCACGAGTCTAAGTTTTTTGACAATTGAATATATCTATATATTCACCACCTGAACAAAATATACAACATTTCTATTGCCCCCAAGAAAGTCACTAATGCCTCTGTCCAGTCCATTTCAACCGTCACCAAAAGGTAACCACTTTCTTAATTCTATTACCATAAATGAGTTTTGCTGTGCTTTAACTTCAAATAAATACCCATGTTTGTGTCTATGACATTTTGCTCAGCATAATATTTTTGAGATTCATCCATATTGTTGCTTTTATCAATAGTTTGTTCCTTTACTCACTGCTGAGTAAAAATCTATTAATGGTTTAACAGAGGCATCAACTTTTAAATGTTATTACTTTCAGTATGTATTGCTCATCTTAATGAGTATGATAAGCTTAAATATTAGCTTAAATTAGTGTCTCTCTTTTTGATTTTTATTTTAAATTGGTGTGGGTACATAGTAGGAGTATATATTTGTGGATTACAGGAGATGTTTTGGCACAGGCTGCAATGTGAGATAATCACATCATGGAGAATGGGGTAACCATTCTCTTAAGCATTTTTCCTTTGTCTTACAAACAATTCAATCACACTTTTTCAGTTATGTTTAAATGTACAATTAAGTTATTATTAACCATAATCATCCTGTTGTGTGATCAGATCAAATAGTATGTCTTATTTTCCCTGTAGAATTATTTGGAAATTTTCTGTTTATGTTTTCATGACCTTTGGGATTTGGGGAAGAATTTCAGTATTTTTGACTTAAGGATATGGTTGGTTCACTTAGACCAGCAGTGAACTTCAGGGGTTCAATAGCATGGAAATAGGTATTTACATATTAAACATTTTTATTTCTGTTAACATCAAAAATTTATTGGGCATTTAATCTTTTAACAGAAAATATCTCATGGTTTCCTATGAAAGGTAGACATTCTTCATATTTTATCTATGTAAAATAATTTACATTTATTTTTACTTATTTGAATTGGCAAATATAAGCTGTATATATTTATCATCTATTATATATGTTGGATTGAAAAATGTGTCTATTGTGGAATAGCTAAAATGAGCTAATTAACATATATATTACCTCACATACTTACTGTTTTTTGTGGTGAGAACACTTAAAATCTACTCCTCTTAGTAATTTTCAATATTATATTGTTATTAATTATATTCACCACGTTGGACCATAGATCTCATGAACTTATTTCTACTATCTAACTGAAATTTTGTATCCTTTGACCAACATAGTCCTTTTGTATCCTTTGATTTTAAAAAAGGTGTTAATTTTAACAGTGTCAAGACTTTTAATGATATCAGGTCCTGAAAATGTGAGACTGTGTTTCTGATACAGTTTCTTTAAACATGAAAAGGGCTGTATGCATTTGAAATACAGTAGTTGATGAACATCTTTTAGATTTTTCAGTAGAATTAAAACTGGATGATAAAAATTTAGCACATATCAACTATATTCCAAAAATCCATAAAAATGCCTAGGAGAAACATTTAAAAGGTTAAGAAAATTAATAAGATAATAAGATAATTTTATTAAGAAAAATTATCCAAAACGTAGAAGTAAAACCAAAGGATGATTGTGTCCATTTCAAAATAATGGTAGCGCTGTTTCCTAACAAACTTCTCACATACTCACAAGAGCTTCAATATTTTCAGAGAAAAGCAACTCCTACTGTTTACTGTTAATTTGGGTCCACACATGTTACAACTTTATGAAGTTAAATGCAAATTTAGAAAACTGATATGATGTAAATGACCTTTTACCCAGTAGAGAAGGATGTAGGATATTAACAAGTTTAATATCATATTCACTAATCTTACTCCAGAATACTTTTTCAAAAATTCACTAATTATAGAAGCATTTGTCTCTTGTATTCTCTTTTGAACCAGTTTTGTCCCCCTATTGGCTCTCCAATTACTGTGTTAAATAAAACCTACCATGGATTCAGTATGATTTACATGAAAATTATGTTTCTTAATAAAAATTCACTTTGCCAATAGGTGGTGGGATTATGAATTTCCTTTGACTTTATTATTCAAAACTTCTTCAGTATATTCTGAAAAAAATTAAACATTTAATTGGAAAAATGGTGGGATTATGAATTTCCTTTGTACTTTTCTCTATTATTCAAAACTTCTTCGGTATACTCTGAAAAAAATAAGCATTTAATTGGAAAAATCACGTGCTGTATTAAAATCTGTTTAGCTTCATGTTGCCTTATGTATGCAAGATGTTACATATCATACAAAAGAATCTAACTGACTAAAGATAAAACAGTTTTGCAATCGATAGTGTTTTCCTTTTCTCTTCCATCAGCAGCACAGTAATGTACAATAAGGAAATAAACTTTAGAAATATGAAATGTGTATACATATTGACATGTGCTTATTGTGAATGTGATGAGAAAGGCAAGTCAAGACAGTGAGAGTTAGGTTCATTACACTGCATTCTCACACTACAAATGAAAGACTGGCAAATATTGGCTAAAATTCAATAACTTCCACAGCCAAGATACATACTATAATTTGAACATTGATTCCCTTTGAGAACCTTTCTCCTCAGGCACCATCAAGACAGATGTCAATAATTAGTAGTTCAGCCAGGGGTTGGACCACAAATATCAACTTGAGCAAAGTACACTACACCCTCCACATTTGCTTCAGCACTGACAGTTTTGAATACTCTCTGGTGGCCAAACTCACTTGTTTTTACCTTTGAAATGAGTCAGTTTTCACTGAATTCTGTCGGGTGCTGAGCCACTAGCAGAAGTGAGATGTGCAGTCTGATGACTCATAGTTGCAAGTCACTAAATATTGCCGATTCCACACATTTTTTCCCCTTGCAAACTTTTGGGAAGGGGGAAGGGTGTGAGCAACTGCATATAAGGAACATCTGTAGTTTCTTTCTTTTCTTTTCTTTTCTTTCCTTTTTTTTTCTTTCTTTCTCTCTCTCTCTCTCTCTTTCCCTTCCTTTTGTTCATGCGTTTGTTTTTTGTTTGTTTTTCTTTCATACAGAGTCTTACTCTGTCACCCAGGCTCGAGTGCAGTGGTGCTATCTCGGCTCACTGCAGCCTCTGCCTCTTGGGTTTAAGCAATCTTCCTGCTTCAGCCTCCTGAGTAGCTGGGACTACAGGTGAGTGCCTCCACGCCAGGCTAATTTTATTATTATTATTATTATTAGTAGTAGTAGTAGTAGTAGTAGTAGTAGTACTAGTAGTAGTAGTAGAGATGGGGTTTCACCATGTTGGCCAAGCTGGTCTCAAATTACTGGCCTCAAGCAATTACTCTCACCTCAGCTTCCCAAAGTGCTGCAATCACAGGCTTGAACTACCATGCTTGGCCAGGAGCACCTCTATTTTCTACCTCAAAAACAAAGCCCCCTACACCCATTCCACAGATTATACTGTTACTTTCGATCTTGAACTTCTTCTTTTAATTGTAAAAGCCTGAAGAAAATTTAAAGCTGTTTATACATCTATTTTCTAAATCAGAACAACTCTACTTTTGAAATGGGATGAGAGAATGGAAAGAAAAAAGGTTGGGAGAGGAGCAGAACTGGGAAGGAAAGGTGATCTCCAGTCCTTTTTCCTCCCTTCTCTGCTCCAGCCCACTTTTCCAGTCTTTATAATAAGTATTATTTATTGTCCTACAAACGTTCCAAGTTTACTAATTATAAAAATCGCATGATGCTTTATTAAATAGGGCAACTTTGACATTGCAAAGCAATACTAACAAAATATGTAATTCAAAAATTTCAAAATGCACACATATGTAATTTGAAATTACATGTAATTTCATATTACACATGTGTGTAATACAATCACATGTAATAACCAATACACATGTAGCACAATGTTATATGTGACATGTTGTGTTATGCTATGTACATATGTACATGTTATGTAATGTGTTACACATCTAACATGTGACAATCAATTACATGTGTAACATATCATTTACACCTGTGAAAACACACATATGCAATTACACACACATGCAATTTGAAATTTTCTAATAGTCATATTTTTAAAAGCAAAATGAAGTAGGTAATTTAATTATATATTTTACTTAATCAAATGTAACAAAACCATCACTTTAACATGGAATAAATGAGAGTTTACTTCCTTTCTGGTTCTAAGTATTCAAACCCTGGGATGTGTGTTACACTTAGTGCCCATCTCAATTAGTACTAGCCACATTTTAAAAGCTCCGTATCCTATGTGGCTAGTGGGTACTGAATTGGTTATTGCAGCTCTAAAGAGAGACCTAACATTGTGATTTTTATTGTCAGGAAAATCTGAAAATCATTTGTCTGCTTGGATGAGGCATCAGGTCTCACTCCTTGCAAACACATCTCTCTCACTAACAAAGCCTGGATTAGTTCAGTGTTGATGTCATGCTGCTACAAGCTCACAATGCTGTTAGTGTTCACAGAAATAGGACACAGTGGTTCACCCCTTATCTGTAGGGGATACATTCCAAGACCCCCAGTGGATGCCCAAAACTGCAGATAGTACTGAGCCCTATACATACTTATGATACATTTTAATTTATAAATTTGGCACAGTTAAGAGATTAAAAATCATGAATAAAAATAGAACAGTAATAGCAATAGATTGTAATGAAAGTCACGTGAATGTGAGCTTTCTCTGTCTTTCTTAAAATATCTTATCGTACTCTACTCACCTGTTTTCAGAGAGCAGTTGATCATGGGTCACTCAAAATGGGGAAAGCAAAACTATGGATAAGTGGGAATTACTGTACTTCAAAGTGAAGCAGATCACAGGAATTTTGAAAATATCACTTATGATAAAATATTTTGTTCCACCATTGTGCAGACATACATTAGTGTCTACATCATTACCACCATCTGTGATTTCCCTTTAAGGGTGGAACTATTTATATGCAAATTCAAAACCACCCTAACCAGGAGGCCATACTTAGATTACCTTCTGGAAAGTTACTTAACTCTCTGAAATTTAAATTTAAATAAAGAGTAAAATTCTTATTTCATTTGGGTTTTGAGAACTATATCGGGAGCTCAGTATCCTATGAATGAAATAGTGATCATGTAAACACGGCCAAAGATTGTCTAGGGAAAATGCTGAAGGGAACTTTCCAAATCCACTATAGTTCTTCTTTCTTACCATTCCATTTATGGGCTGCCCCACTTCTTATTCCCTGGCATCTGCCCTCTGTCCCTTTCTGATTGTGAGTACAGTCAACAGTGATACAGACAAAGTCATTCACTTATCTGTTTAAGAATCCAGAGCAATGATAGGATTAGACTTCCAAGTTCTTATAAGTCAAAAGGTACAAATCCCTGAAAACTGCTGAATGAGTATCACAGCGTTGGCAGTTATAATAGAATTTTTATTTTCAAAAGAGAAATTTAAGTCAGGGATATCACTATACAAATATCCTTTTATTTCCTTTTTGGGAACTCTATAAGAAGCCATACTTGTTTCACTGCTGGATCTCTATTTCCTGGAATAATATTTGTCACACAGTAGGCCAACAAATACTTGTTTAATTTATAAATTGAGAGAGTTGCTTGGCAAAATTCAACCCTCTAAAAGTATGTGAGGGTTACCACTCTGCAGTACGGTCTCCTTTGGCAGCAAGAGCTTAATATTTGATTTTGAGAGAGCTGAGAATGATATGCAAAACAGCATTAATTCCTTCCCTATATTTTTAATTAGAGTAAAGTTGTCTTTCAAAATAAGACTCCTGAGTACTTTATGATCACAGTAAATCCTTCTTAATCATATTTACTGATTTATTTTGAGGCCGAAAACATATACAACACCTTCAGATGGATGCTGAAGTAGAAATAAGCCATTTAAAAGTGGTCGTCATGTGGAATGTCTGAGAAGAAAGTAAGTATCACAAGATGACAAAATCTGTTAAATATCTGTCTCAAATGATGGCTTGAAGTTGCACTTTCAAGTAGGCTAAACTACAGTTTTCCTTTAAAGTTCTCACCATA
The DNA here is from genome assembly GCF_009761245.1 of Sapajus apella. Classification (NCBI taxonomy): domain Eukaryota; kingdom Metazoa; phylum Chordata; class Mammalia; order Primates; family Cebidae; genus Sapajus; species Sapajus apella. The sequence continues at coordinate 27,749,065 of NW_022436957.1, forward strand.
ACTATAATGGAAAAACCTAGGAAACATAGAGCAAACCGTAAGTATCCTAAACAAACTTAAATCTTGAAAATTGCAAGACTCATCCCCACATGCCTCTACTTAAACACATTCGGCAACTGTAGTTTATAGGCTAAAACACAGACTTGTCTGTCTACCATGTAATGTCCTTTGCAAAGTGCTCCCAGCCTACCTGTCTATCCCCTCCTATCTGCCACCTGGGGGCCTGGGCTCCCAAAGCTTTTGCCATTTAATATTGGTTGTCATTCTCCAGGCTGGCTTTTCCAGACTGCATTTCTATAAAACTTTTAAAATACAGTTATTATGGAATTTTAAAACTATTACATACTATACCATAACTTTGAGGTTTATGTATCTATCTCTCCCTGCACTAGACTGGCTTCCTTGAGTGTTGGAAATATGATTGATTCCTTATTCCCTCAAATGAAGGCAGGCATCGGCCTCCCTGACTGAGGTAGGGTCACTGCACAGTATTATTTTCCTTAATGTTGAAACTCTTGGTCTGCAGCACTGTCCTGAAACTTAAGAAAACTATGTTGAATGAGCCAAAGAAGGCTGATATTCATGGAACAGTAATTTTAAGAGAAAATAGTTTTGCCTGTAGGGAAGCATGTCTTATGGTGGGGTTTTCTCTTACAGGAGGCAATTACTAAATCCTTGGCTATGATATTCTAAGGGCTTCTGCCCTGTGGAAACCAAGATGCTTTCTTAGAGAACATCAGCCCTCACTACACACAATCCAATGCTTATGTCCTCCATGTGAAAGCTGCTTGCTAATTTCTTCTGTCACCTCAGTAACCTATGTCTTAGAGTGATATAGAATCCCCCAAATCCATATTTCAACAGATTAACATGAGAGTAACAATGTAATTGAAGGCACTTCTTAAAATATAAAGTTCCTTGTTATAACCACTGTTATTATCATCAACAACCCTAACATCATCACCAATAATAACTCCTTTTAACATCCTTATTTAATACACTATGGGTCAAGTTATAACCATATTAATAAATACATTATGTCTCAACTTTAATGATGACAATATAGAATAATTTTAAGTAGAGTTATACTTATCACTAAATAACATTTTAAGAATAAAAGAAGCTTCATCTTCACCATTTAGTATACTTAAGGTCTCCTAGGAAGATCTTGTCCTGTAGTGAATGGTATTATTCTTTTTATTAGTTTCCTCAAAATGTACTAGGCAGAGCCATGACTTAATGCTTGTGGCTTAACATTTCTAACTTCTAGCTGATGAACAGTAAAAAAAACCCAAAAAACAAACTTTATATATATATATATATAGTGTTTGAATCCCAGAGATTTCACTTACTAGCTTTATGATTTGGGACAAGGCATTTAACCTTTCTGAAATTTTTGTGTAAGATTTATAAGAATAGTTTTCTTTTATTTATTTATTTATTTTATTGCATTTTAGGTTTTGGGGTACATGTGAAGAACAGGCAAGATTGTTACATAGGTACAATGGCAGTGTGATTTGCTGCCATCCTCCCCTTCACCTATATCTGGCATTTCTCCCCTTGCTATCTCTCCCCACCTCCCCACCCCCCGGCCCTCCTCCATTTTCCCCCAACAGACCCCAGTGTGTAGTGCTCCCCGCCCTGTGTCCATGGGCTCTCATTGTTCAACACCCGCCTATGAGTGAGAACATGTGGTGTTTGATTTTCTGCTCTTGTGTCAGTTTGCTGAAAATGATGGTTTCCAGGTTCATCCATGTCCCTGCAAAGGACACAAACTCAACGTTTTTGATGGCTGCATAATATTCCATGGTTTATATGTGCCACATTTTCCCTGTCCAGTCTATCATCGATGGGCATTTGGGTTGGTTCCAGGTCTTTGCTATCGTAAACAGTGCTGCAATGAACATTCGTGTGCATGTGTCCTTATAGTAGAACAATTTGTAATCCTTTGGATATATACCCAGTAATGGGATTGCTGGGTCAAATGGAATTTCTATTTCTAGGTCCTTAAGGAATCGCCACACTGTCTTCCACAATGGTTGAACTAATTTACACTCCCACCAACAGTGTAACAGTGTTCCTATTTCTCCACATCCTCTCCAGCATCTGTCTCCAGATTTTTTAATGATTGCCATTCTAACTGGCATAAGATGGTATCTCAATGTAGTTTTGATTTGCATTTCTCTTATGACCAGTGATGATGAGCATTTTTTCATATTTTTTTTGGCCTCATGTATGTCTTCTTTTGTAAAGTGTCTGTTCATATCCTTTGCCCACTTTTGAATGGGCTTGTTTGTTTTTTTCTTGTAGATCTGTTTTAGTACTTTGTAAATTCTGGATATCAGCCCTTTGTCAGATGGGTAGACTGCAAAAATTTTTTCCCATTCTGTTGGTTGCTGATTCACTCTAATGACTGTTTCTTTTGCCATGCAGAAGCTGTGGAGTTTGATTAGGTCCCATTTGTCTATTTTGGCTTTTGTTGCCAATGCTTTTGGTGTTTTGGTCATGAAGTCCTTGCCTACGCCTATGTCCTGAATGGTCTTGCCTAGATTTTCTTCTAGGGTTTTTATGGTGTTAGGTCTTATGTTTAAGTCTTTAATCCATCTGGAGTTAATTTTAGTGTAAGGTGTCAGGAAGGGGTCCAGTTTCTGCTTTCTGCACATGGCTAGCCAGTTTTCCGAACACCATTTATTAAACAGGGGATCCTTTCCCCATTGCTTGTTTTTTTCAGGTTTGTCAAAGATCGGATGGTTGTAGACATGTTGTGTTGCGTCCGAGGCCTCTGTTCTGTTCCATTGCTCTATATCTTTGTTTTGGTACCAGTACCACGCTGTTTTGATTACTGTAGCCTTGTAGTATAGTTTGAAGTCTTGTAGTGTGATGCCTCCTGCTTTGTTCTTTTTGCTTAGAATTGACTTGGCTATGCGGGCTCTCTTTTCATTCCATATGAAGTTTAACGTTTTTTTTTCCCAGTTCTGTGAAGAAAGTCATTGGTAGCTTGATGGGAATAGCATTGAATCTGTAAATTACATTCGGCAGTATGGCATTTTCACGATATTGATTCTTCCTAACCATGAACATGGAATGTTTCTCCATTTGTTTGTGTCATCTCTTATTTCGTTAAGCAGTGGCTTGTAGTTCTCCTTGAAGAGGTCCTTTACGTTCCTTGTTAGTTGTATTCCTAGGCAATTTATTCTCTTTGTAGCAATTGTGAATGGCAGTTCATTCTTGATTTGGCCGTCTTTAAGTATGTTATTGGTGTGTAGGAATGCTTGTGATTTTTACACATTGATTTTGTATCCTGAGACTTTGCTGAATTTGCTTATCTGTTTCAGGAGATTTTGGGCTGAGATGATGGGGCCTTCTAGATATACAATCATGTTGTCTGCAAATAGAGACAATTTGACTTCCTCCTTTCCTATTTGAATACCCTTTATTTCTTTATCTTGCCTGATTGCTCTGGCTAGAACTTCCAGTACTATATTGAATAGGAGTGGTGAGAGAGGGCATCCTTGTCTAGTACCAGATTTCAAAGGGAATGCTTCCAGTTTTTGCCCATTCAGTATGATATTGGATGTTGGTTTGTCGTAGATAGCTTTTATTATTTTGAGATATGTTCCAACAATACCTAGTTTATTGTGGGTTTTTAGCATAAAGGGCTGTTGAATTTTGTCAAAGGCCTTCTCTGCATCAATTGAGATAATCATGTGGTTTTTGTCTTTGGTTCTGTTTATGCGGTGAATTACGTTTATAGACTTGCATATGTTGAACCAGCCTTGCATCCCTGGGATGAAGCCTACTTGATCATGGTGGATAAGCTTTTTGCTGTGCTGTTGCAATCGGCTTGCCAGTATTTTATTGAAGATTTTTGCATCTGTGTTCATCATGGATATTGGCCTGAAATTTTCTTTTCTTGTTGAGTCTTTGCCAGGTTTTGGTATCAGGATGATATTTGTCTCATAAAATGATTTGGGAAGGATTCCCTCTTTTTGGATTATTTGGAATAGTTTCAGAAGGAATGGTACCAGCTCCTCTTTGTATGTCTGGTAGAATTCGGCTGTGAACCCATCTGGACCTGGGCTTTTTTTGGGTGGTAGGCTCTTAATAGCTGCCTCAACTTCAGACCTTGTTATTGGTCTATTCAGGGTTTCAACTTCTTCCTGGTTTAGGCTTGGGAGGAGGCAAGTGTCCAGGAATTTATCCATTTCTTCCAGGTTTACTAGTTTATGTGCATAGAGTTGTTTGTAATAATCTCTGATGATGGTTTGAATTTCTGTGGAATCTGTGGTGATATCCCCTTTATTATTTTTTATTGCATCAATTTGGTTATTCTCTCTTTCTTTTTTATTAATCTGGCTAGTGGTCTGTCTATTTTGTTGATCTTTTCGAAAAACCACCTCCCGGATTTATTGATTTTTTTGAAGGGTTTTTTGTGTCTCTATCTCCTTCGGTTCTGCTCTGATCTTAGTTATTTCTTGTCTTCTGCTAGGTTTTGAGTTTTTTTGATCTTGCTCCTCTAGCTCTCTCAATTTTGATGCTGGGGTTTCAATTTTAGATCTCTCCTTGCTTCTCATGTGAGCACTTATTGCTATATATTTTCCTCTAGAGACGGCTTTAAATGTGTCCCAGAGATTCTGGTATGTTGTGTCTTCGTTCTCATTGGTTTCGAAGAACATCTTTATTTCTGCCTTCATTTCATTGTTTATCCAGTCAACATTCAAAATCCAGTTGTTCAGTTTCCATGAAGCTGTGCAGTTCTGAGTTAGTTTCTGCATTCTGAGTTCTAACTCGATTGCACTGTGGTCTGAGAGACTGTTTGTTATGATTTCCGTTCTTTTGCATTTGCTGAGGAGTGATTTATTTCCAATTATGTGGTCAATTTTATAGTAGGTGTACTGTGGTCCTGAGGAGAACGTATATTCTGTGGATTTGGGGTGGACAGTTCTGTAAATGTCTATTAGGTTTGCTTGTTCCAGGCCTGAGTTCATGTCCTGGATATCTTGTTAATTTTCTCTCTGGTTGATCTGTCTAATATTGACAATCAGGTGTTACAATCTCCCACTATTATTGTGTGGGAGTCTAGGTCTCTTTGTAAGTCATTAAGAACTTGCCTTATGTAACTGGGTGCTCCTGTATTGGGTGCGTATATATTTAGGATTATTAGCTCTTCTTGTTGCATTGATCCTTTTACCATTATGTAATGTCCTTCTTCGACTCTTTTGATCTTTGTTGCTTTAAAGTCTATTTTATCAGAGATGAGAATTGCAACTCCTGCTTTTTTTGCTCTCCATTTGCTTGGTAAATCTTCCTCCATCCCTTTATTTCGAACCTCTGTGTATCCTTGCATGTGAGATGGGTTTCCTGGATACAGCACACTGATGGGTTGTGGCTTTTTATCCAATTTGCCGGTCTGTGTCTTTTGATTGGGGCTTTTAGTCCATTTACATTTAGGGTTAATATTGTTATGTGGGAATTTGATACTGCCATTTTGGTGGTAGCTGGTTGTTTTGCCCATTAGTTGATGCAGATTATTGATTGTCTTGATGCTCTTTACCATTTGGCATGTTTTTGGAGTGGCTAGTACTGGATGTTCCTTTATATGTGTAGAGCCTCTTTCAAGAGCTCTTGTAAAGCAAGCCTGGTGGTGACAAAATCTCTGAGTACTTGCTTGTTTGCAAAGGATTTTATTTTTCTTTCACTTATGAAGCTTAGTTTGGCTGGATATGAGATTCTGGATTGAAAGTTCTTTTCTTTAAGGTTGTTGAATATTGGCCCCCACTGTCTTCTGGCTTGTAGGGTTTCTGCTGAGAGATCTGCTGTGAGTCTGATGGGCTTCCCTTTGTGGGTAACCCGACCTTTCTCTCTGGCTGCCCTTAGCATTTTCTCCTTCATTTCAACCCTGGTGAATCTGACGATTATGTGCCTTGGTGTTGCTCTTCTTGAGGAATATCTTTGTGGTGGTCTCTGTATTTCCTGGACTTGAATATTGGCCTGCCTTGCTAGGTTGGGGAAGTTTTCCTGGATAATATCCTGAAGAGTATTTTCCAGCTTGGATTCATTCTCTTCGTCACATTCAAGTATGCCTATCAATCATAGATTAGGTCTTTTCACATAGTCCCACATTTCTTGGAGACTTTGTTCATTCCTTTTTACCCTTTTTTCTCTATTCTTGCCTTCTCATTTTATTTCATTGAGTTGATCTTCGACCTCTGATATCCTTTCTTCTGCTTGGTCAGTTCAGCTGTTGAAACTTGTGCAGGCTTCACGAGGTTCTCGTGTTGTGTTTTTCAGCTCCATCAATTCACTTATATTCCTCTTCATGTGTTGTCCATTCTCTTTAGCATTTCGTCAAATCTTTTTTCAAGGTTCTTTGTTTCTTTGCATTGGGTTAGAAGATGTTCTTTTAGCTCACTGTAGTTTCTTATTACCCACCTTCTGAAGTCTGATTCTGTCATTTCATCACATTCGTTCTCCATCCAACCTTGTTCCCTTGCTGGTGAGGAGTTGTGATCCCTTGTGGGAGGAGAGGTCTTCTGGTTTCGGGTGTTTTCATCCTTTTTGCACTGGTTTCTTTCCATCTTTGTGGGTTTATCCACCTGTTGTCTTTGTAGTTACTGACTTTCAGACTGGGTTTCTGAGTGAACTTCCTGTTTGTGGATGCTGAAGTTACTTCTTTTTCTTTGCTTTCCTTCTAACAGTCTGGCCCCACTGCTGTAGGACTGCTGAGGTCCACTCTAGGCCCTGCTTGCCAGGGGATCACCTGTAGCAGCTGCAGAACAGTAAGGGTTGCTACCAGTTTCCTCTTCTGCTATCTTTGTCCCAGTAGGATGCCTGGCAAATGTCAGTCTGTTCTCTCCTTTATGAGGTGACTCTTTGGATATATGGGGGTCAGGGAGCTGCTTGAGGAGATAGTCTGTCCTTTATTGCAGCTCAAGTCCTGAGCTGTGAACTCCGTTGTTCATTCAGAGTTGCTGGGCAGGTACATTTAGGTCTGCTGCAGCAGAACTCATAAACTGCCTTTTGTTCCCAGATGCTCTGTCCCAGGGAGTTAGGGCTCTACTTATGACTTTCTGTTGTGCTGTTGCCTTTTTTTTTTCTTTCAGGGCTGCCCTGCCCAGGGAGGAGGCAGCCTAGTCACTGTCTGCCTGCAGAGGCTTTGCTGAGCTGCTGTGGGCTCCGCCCAGCTGCCGTGTGATCTTCCCTGCAGTCCTGTTTATATGGGTGTAGTTACAACTGCCTTGGCAATGGTGGCCCGCCTCTGTTATGGCCGACTCTCTCTGTAGTGGCAGGTTGCCTCAGCAACGGTGGGCTGCCTCAGGGATTGTCAGACTGCCTCCGTAGTGGTGGAGTATCTCAGTAATGGTGGACCTCCTCCCCCACAGAGCCGGACCATCCCGGGTTCAGCTGTTCTTGCTGTGAAACTCTCAACCCAGAGCATTTTCAATTACTGTTTTTTGTGTGGGGGGGGGCTGTGGGGGGACCAGCCGAGCCTGATCACCTGGCTCCCTGACTCAGAGTCTTTTTTTGTTGTTGTTGTTGAACAGTCGACCCTTTCCCAGTGTTCCAGTTGCCTGTTGAAAAGGCACTGGTCTCTCCTGTGCCACGACTCACTGAGCCAGCTGAAACAGTGGTGCTGAGATTCCTGGCAGTTTTTTTGCCTAGGAGTCTCCTGGCCTGGCTCGCTATTTCAGATGAATGGGCGACTCTGCTGTCTCAGGGCTCCAATCGCCAGCTAAGAGGGCACCTGGACCAGTGTTTTTTGTATGGAGAATCGCCGTGCCAGGGCACGGGCAAAGCAGCCACATGGGCTGAAATAGCCGCGCCAGCCAAAATAGCCACACTGGCGACCCATGGGGCTCCTCCGTCTGGGAATCTCCTATTTTGTGGGCAAAAAATTCCATCTGGAAATGCGGCGTCCACTCACCCTCTGCACTTTCACTGGGAGCTGCAATCCTGACCTGTTCCTAGTCGGCCATCTCCCCCCATTCAAGATTTATAAGAATACTTTTCTACCTGTCTTTCTGGGAATGTTTCAAAATCACATGAAGTAATAATCCTGGTAATTCTGAAACAGCATGCAAAAGCAAGGCACTAAACCAATGTTATAAACTATTGCAATTAAATAAATCTTGTATTATATATTTCTGTGCATATTTTTGTAAAGTTGATTTTGTATCATCCCAAATTATTAATTTTCTGAACTGGCTTCTTATTTTTCTAAAACTTATACTTCCTTACACTCACCATATTACGACCTTGTGACACTTGACCAGAAATAACACAACACACACATACATATACATACTGTTAGTTCCTTCTTGCATTGCTATAAAGAAATACCTGAAACTGGGTACTTTAAAAAGAAAAGGGATTTTCTTTTGACTTATGGTTCCACAGGATGTACAGGAATCATGCCACTTGCATTTACTTCTGGTGAGGGCCTCAGAAAGTTCACAAGCATGGTGGAAGGCAAAGGGGAGAGCAGGAATGAGATGGGGGTTGAGGTCTCAGACTCTTTTAAACAACCAGGCCTAGCATGAACTAACTTGTCACCAAAGGGATAGTGCTAAGCTATTCATGAAGGATTCACCCACATGATCTAATCACACCTATCAGGCCCCACCTCCAACACTGGAAACCACATTTCAATATGAGGTTCTGAGGTAATAAACATCCAAACCTCCCCCCAACACACACACACAATTAAAACAAAAAAATCGATGAAACATCTATTTATGATGAATGCTGATATTTTCTATTTTGTTTCACTGAAAAACAAAATCTGGAGGTGATCCACAAATTGAGTTTATGATTCACAGTTTGGAAAACACTACCATACTGGATATAAAAATGAAATAACCAAAACAAAACCAACAATAAAATTAAAAATGTCCTCAGCATTATTTTTTGTCACTTCTTTCCATGAATCCGCACTCTTACCAAGAGTGCCTCTCATATCTTCGTTATCATATTACAAGTTTTTCTGACATAATCACTTTTCAACATTTTTTCATTTTCATGGATTTATACATCTCTCACTTATTTTCCTATCACTCTCTCTGTAAAGCTTTCCCAATTCTTCTAGCTAGTTACTTTTTGGGTTGCCTCTTCTCTGACTCACTTCATGGTGTACTGACCTGCATTATACCTATTAGGTGCTATTTTTATGGCTTAAATGTTCATCTGCTAATTATACCACTTAGATGTTTCAATTGTTTAAATGCCCATCAATTTCAGCAAATTTTGGATTATTTGTGCATAGATTAGGATTGTATCAGTTTCAATATCCTGAGCACCTAGCACAGAGTCTGACACAGAGCAGCCCCAAAACTAAAAGTTTGCTGAATAAATGTGTTGATTTTAAAAGTTGGGTGAAATATAGGGAAGTGTCAAAGTATACAAGATGGCCAGGTTCTCTAAGATAAAGGTAATCTCCCTGGTGTGATTCCATCCTGTGTGGCTGATCTTTTGAGCAGTAGTCATTTATCTCCATCTGCCTTCTCTCCCACCTAAGTGTGTGCCACCATCTGATGGAAGATTCGATGGACATGGACATGAGCCCCTTGAGGCCCCAGAACTATCTTGTTGGTTATAAACTAAAGGCCAACAAAGATTATCATTTTAAGGTGGATAATGATGAAAATGAGCACCAGTTATCTTTAAGAATGATCAGTTTGGGGGCTGTTGCAAGGGATGAACTACACATTGTTGAAGTAGAGGCAATGAATACGAAGGGAGTCCAATTAAAGCAACATTGGCAATTTTGAAAATGTCTGCATAGTAAATGGTTTCCCTTGAGGGCTTTGAAATAACACCACCAGTGGTCTTACAGTTGAAGTGTGTTTCCGGGCCAGTGCATATTAGTGGACAGCACTTAGTACCTGTGGAGGAAGATGCAGAGTCAGAAGATGAAGATGAGGAGGATGTGAAGCTCTTAAGGATATCTGGAAAGCAATCTGCCCCTGGAGGTAATAGCAAGGTTCCAGAGAGAAAAAGTAAAACTTGCTGCTGATGAAGATGACGATGATATAATGATGATGAGGAGGAGGAGGAGGAAACTGAAGAAAAAGTGCCAGTGAAGAAATCCATACAGGGTACTCCAGCCAAAAATGCACAAAAGTCAAATTAGAATGGAAAAAGACTCAAAACCATCAACACCAAGATCAAAAGGACAAGAATCCTTCAAAAAACAAGAAACACCCTGAAAACACTAAAAGGACCTAGTTCTGTAGAAGACATTAAAGCAAAAATGCAAGCAAGTATAGAAAAAGGTGGTTCTCACATGGACACAGGGACATCACACACTGGGGTCTGTTGGGGGGTGGAGGGACTAGAGGAGGGAGAGCAGGGGGTGGGGAGATTGGGGAGGGATAACATTAGGAGAAATACCTAATGTAGGTGTCGAGGGGATGGATGTAGCAAACCTCCATGGCATGTGTATACCTATGTAACAATCCTGCATGATCTGCACGTGTACCCCAGAACTTAAAATACATAAATAAAAAGAAGGTGGTTCTCTTTCCAAAGTAGAAGTCAAGTTCATCCATTATGTGAAGAATTCCTTCTGCATGGCTGACCAGGAGGCTGTTCAAAATCTATGGCAGTGGAGGAAGTCTCTTCAAGAAAATAGTTTAAACGATGTGTTAAAATTTTTATATTTTATTTCATTGCTGTAACAGTTGATATCTGGCTGTTCTTTTTATAATGCGGAGTGAGAACTTTCCCTATCATGTTTGATAAATGTTGTCCATGTTCCATTGCCAAGAATGTATTGTCCAAAATCCCCGTTTAGTTTTTAAAGATGGAACTCAACTTTTTTCTTGGTTTTAAGTAGGTATGGAATGTTACAATAGGACATACTAGCAGTCGTGGTCAGATATAGAAATGGTAGGGAGACAAAAATATACATGTGAAATAAAACTCAGTATTTTAATAAAGTTAAAAAAAAAGATAAAGGTAATCATGTAAGAAGATTCATCTCTTGGGTGCAACAACTAGGGTAGCCTCCCAAGCCCTGCTCCTTGTAATAGCAGTAGTGATCAGTATCACTGCTATGGTTTGGATATTTTTCCCTCCATAACTAATGTTGACATTTAATTGACATTTTGACAGCATTACGGGGTGGAACCTTTAAGAGGTGATTAGGATTAAGGGCTCTACCCTCACGAGTGGGTTTGGTTCCCTTATAAAAGTGGGAGTTCAGTCCCCTTTTGATCTTTCTTGCCCTCTAATCATCTATCACGTGATGACTTATCAAGAAGACCCTCGCTGGAGGCTGACACCTTAATGTAGGACTTCCTAGTCTCCAGAACTGTGAGCCAATACATTTTTCTTCATTATAAATTATCACTCAGTCTTAGGTACTTTGTTACAGCAGCACAAAATGTATTAAGAGAGTCACCTCCTTATCTTTTCTGAACATTATTACAATTCTATTTCAAAATTTCTGTTCCTAATGCTGTTCCAAAGAGACTATAAAAGATTTCAATAGTTCAGCCACTTTCCAGTGAAATTATCTTGGGTGGTGTTGTAGTGGCTAAATCGCCCTGACTATTCTTCAAAGGATAGCCCTGTGTATGAGATTAAATTTGAAAATTCCTATAAACTATCAGTTGAATGAATTTTCCCATTGTAGCATATATCTTAATATGTTCATAAACCTCCATTAAAACAGGCTGCACAGTTTATTTTTTTAACAATTGCATTGTTATAAACTTACAGTTGTTTCAGCAATCTGTTACTGGTATTTAAAAGTACGTATATTGTCCTTTTGTAAATACATACAACAGCCATAAATTATAAAAAAAATAGAAATTCAAGGATAAAATGTTTGAAAAATATGTTATTTAAAATTAGCAGTAAAATTGGATTTTCAAATAAATCCATGTTAACTAGGATTTACAATACAATATAAGCCTGTACTATTAGTTGTAAAGCCAGGATTTGGAGAACTGTGCTGCCACATTAAATTTATTCATTTTCACAGCCTGCAGACATTTTAATGTCTGAGTAGCAATAAGAACAAATTACCAAAAAAACTTTTAATAGGGTATAATAAATTAAGACTGAATGGAAATGCAAACGTGGGTACAACAGGACAAAATTATGAATCTCATATAATGATCCAACAACATTTAGAGTGTGGAAACAACATTGGTATTCTGGGATATACGACCACACTTGATCCTAATTGTTTTTCTCTTGTCAAATAGAAATTACACATCAATCTCAAAGTATTACAAACTGTTCATTACATGCAAATGGTTATGTTCTGCAGGCTCTCCAAGGGGACTCAACCTTCTTTTCAAAAGGAACCAGGCTAGAAGCAGAGTTTCTCTAATGACAGTATGTATCCATTAGAGTTCCTCATTTATAAGCAACAGAGACTGCCTCTGATTCCCAAAGTCATGTTTTCCCAAGTGAGACTAGGTGTCCCAGAGGTGTAATAGAGGACTGTCAATTAGGGGACACAAAAAATAATAGCTGGAAAAGCAACCCGCCATTCTTCCTAGGCCAGATCCAGTACTTTCTGGAGTGTTTACTTAATGCACTTTTCTTTAGATGTTTTGCCTTAAGATGTTGAACTCATGAGACTGTGAGCCCATAAAGAGAAAAGAGGCTTTTAGTCGGCTCTCTATTCCTAGTGGTAAGTAGTATCTAGTATCTACTTTGTACACAGTAGGTTCACACTAAATGTTTGTTACATGGGTTTTTGTATTTAACATATGTTCCAATGGGTAGGAGAATGGTGCCATTATATTGTTAAATTATCAGAAAATGTGAGAATTTTAAGTACTCTGTACACAGAAGAGGTGAAGGAACCTCGATGTAAAAGAGAATGTCTTGGCTATGAAAAGCCAGAAAGACAAACTTGGGGATCATTTGCCTCAGCTAATACAATAAAAATATGATTTTTAAATTTATTTATTAATTCTACTGAATATTACATTTTCGAAATATTAATAATTTTTTCCTATGTACTGAGGTATATTGGTGATCAAGAAAGACAAAGTACTCAAAATGTCTTCATCCTAATGGAAAAGATAGATAATAAACATGCAAACACATACTACAGTTTCAGCAAGTGACAGTGTTATGAAGAAAGTTAAGCAGCTCTAACAGAAAGAAATCAATTTTGTGTGTGTGCATGTGTGTGTTTTCTTTAAGATGGGGGAGTTACAAAAGGCACATCTGTGAAGAGAAAATTAGAGCACAAATATATATAAAAGAAAGTGTACAAATATTCCGAGAGGGAGTAGATTGGGACATGGTGAGAAACTGGAGATAGGGTAGAGCCCTTTGGTAGATAGAAAAGCAAGTTTTAAGGTAGAAACAAGTGAATAGTAAAAAGGCATGTGAGAAAAAACACCAAGATCAGTATAGCTCAAACATCCTCCTTGCAAAGTATTATTTCATGAAAATTACTTCCATTAACTTTAATCTTACATTTCATTAAACAACAATTTCTGCTTCCCATTGCTTCCATAATGATGTGAGCAGTTTTTTTTTTTTTTTTTTTTTTTTTTTTTTTTTTTTTTTTTTTTTTTGCCCAATTTGGAATTTGCAATCACTATGCTTCTTGTTTTTTATAGGGTCTTACTCTTGATAATTTCATGATCTAAGAATGGGATTCCCTTAGGGATGACATGTCTATCATGCATTTTAAGCAGTTCTTTACTACTTTGGTTGTTATAGTAAGTTGTGTTTTTCATTATTGCTTCTTTCCAATAAAGTATTACAATCTGTCAACTCCTTTTTTTTTTTTTTTTTTTTTCAACAGGCTGGAGGGCAATGGTGCAATCTCGGCTCACTGCAACCTTCGCCTCCCAGGTTCAAGCAATTCTCCTGTCTTAGCCTCCCAAGTAGCTGGGACTACAGGTGCACGCCACCACGCTCAGCTAATTTTTGTATTTTTAGTAGAGATGGGGTTTCACCATGTTGACCAGGATGGTCTCAATCTCTTGACCTTGTGATCCACCTGCCTGAGCCTCCCGAAGTGCTGAGATTACAGGCTTGAGCCACTGCACCCAGCCAAAAATCTGTCGTCTTCTTAAACATACCATGCTGGATAGCAGAACTCTAATTACAAGCCATTGAAATTATCCAATTATTTTAATACACTCATTTCTGAAAGACACACTTGATGGGCAAGGATTTAAGGCCCCTCTCTGAATTTCAACACAGTACCAAACTCCCAGTAAATCTGTTATTTACTACTTCTGAAAAGATGTATGGGAGCCAAAAAGTTGCAGAGGAGTTTCTAAGCAGCAATAAAAGGCTAGCAATATTTACACAAGGATGAAGTGCCCAACAATTTAACTGTATTAAGAGACTTAACTCTCATGCCACTACCAGCTAATAACTTCGAAAAGCTCATTTTAAAATGTATTCCCACACTTATACATTGCTGTAACCTTAAAGTAAGTGACTAGAGACAAATTCTCTTAGCAGTAAATTTTCCTGCTGATTCCCTTATGGTAGTGTATGTCTTCTAGTTACAGAAACCAGGATAGCTTCGTGACCACAAAACAAAATCTTATGAAATTTTATTACTGCTCGGGAAATATAAAGGAAAAGCTATGGTATGAATTATTCTTAACATTAGGGTCCCAGTGAAGGGCAACAGATGGTAGAAATATTGACTCAAGTGATTTTTCCATCAAAGTTTCTATCAGCATTTGAATTTCAGCAGTGCAGCTGTTAAGAAGCGGTCAAACTCATCAAACAACTGGTGAAATTAACACTGTAAAAACTGACTATATAGAAAATACACCTGTATCTGATTTTTTAAAATATCATATGACTTTTTCTAGACATCCTTTAATTCAATATGTATTAATATAAATTCATTTATCTCCTATAGTGTTCTTAGAGGGAGTAGATTACCAATTAGGTGTATCCTAATAAAAATACAAAAACTCATTCTCTGTAGCAGGTACTGTCAGTGACCAATGCGCATGTATTCAGCAGTTATCATTTTTGTACAAGTCAATGACCTTTCAATGGCAGTACCTGTTATATAAGGGTTTTCTGTGCTGCAAGTGCTGAAAGCAGGGCGAGAAGAATAAGAAAATCTGGGTATTTCCATTAAGAGGGAGACAGTCTTTTCATGGACTTGTCTATCTCAAACTTTTGAGCAGGAGTCACTCCAGCTCCATTGTGCTCTGTGAATCTAAGCTCTTCAGAATTGGGTCTTTTAAAAAGTGCTTTGGATTTTTTTTTCAATCGCTAATAACCATGGTAAGGCAGAGCTGAAGAGCAGCTAAACTTGTCTTTGACATTTCTGTACTCTTTTTTTGCCTTCTCTCCTCAACTCCAAAGCACGAGTGCTCTCTTTCTTTCTCCCTTTTGTTCCTCATCTGAGAGATCACAGCAGGGTTCCCATGTTATAACTACATTCTTTATAGGTAATTTTCCATTCTCTCTGAACATTTCATATTTAAGAAAAGAGAGTGTAAATTTCTTAAACAGAATATGATTTTAAACTATACATTTTTTTTTAACACTTGATGGTGGGACCATGTGAACATTAAAATATAAGATATGTAATCCATATTTCTGTATGCTCAATCACAATGAACATTTATTACTATATCACAAAGTAAACAGTTTTTTGTTAAATTTATTTACAGCAACATATATAAATATATTGCACATTTATCATATAACAAAGGATACGGAGCAGTAAAACCCAATAACATTGCAAAATATATCAGAAAACCAATTGGCTTAACCTTAACAAGATAATATTTTTTTTTTTTGCTAAAAACAGCAGTTTATTCATGTCAAAATAACACATTGATGTTTCATTCCCCTTAAGATTTGTTGATATAAAGCCTGAAAGACTTCATCTAAACAATACCACTACTATGTATGTCTTACAGTCTATCTCAAGTGGAATACCTTAAGACTTTAGGGCCTCATGCTTGTATGTCTACGACAATATTCTTTAAAAAATCCTGGTCAGTTTTAATATGGTTCATTCAGCAGAATTATTTCATAAAACAGACGCCATTTCCAGTAATAAAAAAATTCAGCTGGTTTAAATACTTAATCTAATGGTGATGGTTACTGTTTCTAATGACAACTACAAAAACATTCCATCTCATTCAATTATAGCGCATGTTTTAAAATTTATTTTTTCCTAGTCTATAAGAACATGCTAGATTTAAATGTTAGGGCACTTTATAATTTCTACTTTCCTATTTTCACCGAAGGTACTTGATGGCACATAAATTCACTCTGTCACTATATGAGCTAACATTATTTGTGTCACTTTCCTTCATGGTGTTCAGCTTTTCCTTTGAAAACTCCCATTAACATTTATTCTTGTTAGTAAGAAAATGAGTAGGCAGAAGTGTCAGCTATCTGAAGCAGATTAATTTGGCTGAATTGGAATTTTCCTCAATTCCTAATCCAAGAGCTATGCTTTGAGAAGAAATTATACTACATAAAAATGAAGCTTTATGAAATTTCCAGGTTGGTTTTCCTGCATTGTGGATGTTTAGAGACAGTAATTCAGTAAATAAAATTTAGTTTGTATTAATATGAACTAATCATTTATGAAGAGTGATTAGCTATAATAGGAGCTTACATTTAATGAATATTTTGTGAAAGATGCTATTTCAAGTGGCTTTATACACATCTCATTTATATTTCTATTTTAGAGGAGAGAAAGCAGAGACATGAAAAGTATTAAGATATTTTCACAAGATTCTACAACTATTAAGCTAAAAGACCTGGGATTTGAATCCAAGCTTTCTGAGTCCTGCGCTGAACCTCTTAACCACTCTTCTAAACTATTGGAGCCTAATGTGAGTTGCCACTATTTTAGTGGATGATAAAACTTTGTATATGCACTCAATTACTGGTTGTTTAATGAATACATTAAGAGATGATGATATCATTAAATGACTTTATTAATAAACCAATTTGAGTGGCATATAACATGATTGATATTTTCTCAGGTCAAAGTGATATTTTTAGAGAGGTTCTCCATAGTGGTGTGGTATATTGCTTTGGAATATCTTTGAACAGCACTAATTCATATATTTAATTGTGTCATTTACTTGTGACAGAGAAAAAAATAATACAGTGCACAGAACCGGACTATCTTTTTGCTGCTATTGGCCATCACTATATTCTGAATGACAACACTGAGTCTCAGTTAAAACACTAACTTCTCTTTTCTAAGTGAAAAAAATATGATGTGACTTGATAGAAGTATATATGAACAAGTTTATGACACATACCTATTTATTTCATATCTCAAAATTGTTTCTTTCCTGAAAATTATACATATGAGGCTTCAAGCTCCATTGTGCTTCTTCGTTATTTGTTTAGTATATGTGCTGCTTGGTTGATTTTTTTCACAGTTACCATTACTGGCTCATGCCAAACAATTGTCTGCTAACAGGCACTATCTACATCCTGTTTTCTAAAATAATTTCATAGTAAATATATAAACTCATTATGCTATTCATTATTAATCAATCAACAAAGGCCAAGAGAGCTGAAACTACCAAAGCTTTGATATGCCTTATTGATGAAGGTGTCTTACAGTGTTTACTTGACCCATTTTAAGACAATTACAATTGAAAGATAACCTAAGACATATTATGTGTGTGTACATGTATGTGTGTACACACATGTGTATGCATGTATGTGTGCACATGTTCATATGCATGATTTTGGACATTAAAAAAACAGGAAAGAAATACCTTAACTGTTTGAGGGTTTTGTGATATCAATCACAGCTCTTTTCTGAAAGAACTTTTCCTTGGACATCTAGGATGATTTTTCTTATTTCATCTATAGCTTGAGAAAGAAATAGAGCAAATAAAATAGCCTTTTAAAAATTCTCCTATTGGTCAGGCACAGTGGCTCATGCCTGTAATCCTAGCACTTTGGGAGGCTGAGATGGGCAGATCACCTGAGGTTGTAGTTCGAGACCAGCCTGACTAGCACAGTGAAAAACCCCATCTCTACTAAAAATACAAAAATTAACCCGGCATGCTGGTGGGGGCCTGTAATCCCAGCTACAAGGGATGCTGAGGCAGGAAAATTGCCTGAAGCCTAGAGGCAGGGGTTGCAGTGAGCTGAGATCATACCATTGCACTCCAGCCTGGGCGATAAGAGGAAAACTCTATCTCAAGAAAAAAACAATCTCCAATTAAGGAGGAAAGTTTTGATAAAATGTTCATCAATTTCAAATAAACCATATTGTTAAGAAATGAGGACCATTAGACATTCTCTAGAAATTTAAAATTATAATATATATTCAAAATTGTGTAATGGTAATGTATTAAAAGATCAAATTACATCAAAATAGTTTGTTATGGCTTGTTGCCAAATTGGAGTAAAGGAGGCCAGACTTAACCTTCTGCCTGAAACATTTAAATAAAAAACAGACAAAATATATACTACAATGGTTTTCAACACATTGAGCATCAGACATTGAAGGACAGTGATTCCTGCCAGGAGGCTTTCTTGTGTTACAAGATGAATCTAAGAGTTTCAGCAGCCCAAGATTGACTAATGATCACGGGTAAAATACCACCGAGGAGATATATACACAGAGAAAATTCTACAGATCTACAGAAAGCTTTATTTTATTCTTCAGCTGAACCTTGATCAGTTCATGTATGTGAGAAAACCACTCAAAGCTAAGGAAAGAACTATGCAAAAGAATTAAAGGGAACAATCATGAGAGCTCACATGTGGCTAGGAAAACCACCTGTTCCCACCAGCCCCAGTGAAAAATTTTATTATTCATAGGGCAACAGAGAGAGTACTCAGAAGGGTTTTGCCTCAATAGTGGGGAAATAGTAGCCCTGAATTTATACTGTTCTGGTCATAACTAACAAAGTATAATAGGAAAATTCGCAGAAGATCAAATTGTTTCTAAGTAAATTAACTTGATTCTAGAACAAGGGTTAAGAATATTTATTTCAATATATATTAATTTATTTGAAGTATTAAGCACTTGACAAGTTAAAATTCACAATGTCTGGCATACAATCAAAAATTACCAGTCATCCAAAGAAGCAGTAAAATAACACCCTTAATGAGGAGGAAAATAAATCAATTTAAATTAACATAGAGTAGATACAGATGATAAAATTAGTAGAGAAGAATATTCTAACAGTTATTATATCTGTATTCCATACCAGCAAGAAAGTAGATACAAGACTGAACTTGTTGAGTAGACACATGGAAGAAAAAAAGACCCAAATTATACTTCTAAGAGATGAAAATATCTGATGTTAAAAATATATACTACATGGGATTAGTCATAGATTAGACTTTGAAAAAGATTAGTCAATTCGACAATAAAGATTATATAAAATGAATTATAGAGAAAAAAAGACTAAAACGAAAATGAACATAACATCAGTGAGTAGTGGGGCAGCTTTAAGGAGCCTAATAAATGTGCAAATGGAGTCCCATTTTTAAAAAATTATGGTTGAAATGTCTCTAAATTTGATGAAATGTTAAATACACAGATTCAAGAGCTTAACTGATTTCAAGAACAAGAAATATGAAGAAAACTACCCCGAGTTAAGTTAAAACAAATTGCTTCATCATAAAAGCACTCCCTGATAAACCCTCTACATACAAATCTCCATTTTACAATGACTTTCCAAGAAACCCAACCTGAAACACGTACCAAAATCCATACTGAACAACTATCCTCCAAAGAGTAGAATGGAAGTACTTTTATAAATTTCTATGTTACTTGATTTTTTTCACAATAAGCACTAATTTTATAAAAAAAAATATAGATCAAAATATATAACTACCTTGTGCTGGATATCATTAACAATGGCAAGTGGTTTCTATATCTCCTCCAAAACATTTTATATAACTATAATATATTTCTGCCTCTTAGGCAGAGACCCCATTATGCCATATTAGTTCAAAATTCACTTCAGTGCTATTTATATAGTGTATCTTCTGTATTAAAGCAGACTGGGAATCCATAAATTTTCTCTATGTACAAATGTCAATGCTGATGTGCATATAAGTTTGATTGGTATACATACAATTACACAAGATTTTAAAAATAGCTTATTATATACATAGGTGTTTAAATGCTTAACTCCTTAAATAAAAAGGCATATTCACTATGGAAACATATTTGAGAATAGATGCTAGTAAAGTCAAATGTGGTATTGCTTTTGTTAATGCATAATTTTGAAACACCTAAACTATTTAATAAACTACTGGGTGTTTTTTGCCCTCATCTGTCTTAATCAGTATTTTCTGGCATTAAAAATTGACTACAATTCAAATTCGTTTGATTGACTATTGCAACATCAACAATTTGAGCTCAAAAAGACGCAAAAATAATTAAACCTTTGTGTAATAAACACGTTTCTTATGCCTAAACTATATATTTTAGCAACCAAATTATATTCTTGACAATCTAATTTATCTTTACCTGCATATTCAAGACACAACAAGTTGAAATTAAACTATACACTGGTTATCATCCATATGTTGCCTCTCTATTAAAATAAATCATAAAAAAGTCAATAAGTATCACCACTTAACTCTGCATTGTTTTGGCCCCTGGACTATTTCAGAAGGCATTTTGTCAATAGAATATTTAGAAATACTGCTCTATCACCACAAATTCTCTTTAGAGAAACAGAACTATAATTTTATCATGAAGGATATTTCTAGCAACTTCATTATTGCTAAGTATATCATAAGTTCTTCTTCTGGAAAGGTTTCAACATAAGGCAAAAATACACACTGCCCCAAAGCCGCAAAACACCTTGCTGTTAAGATGCTTCCCTTTGTCACAAATTCAAGGACACTTTGCAGTTTGTCAGATAAACCAGTTCTGTCCAGGCAACCTCTCTCATCTTGACACAAAAAGGCCATAGCGCACTTCCCTAATGTTATCATTATGATAATTTTCTTTCTAGTTTGTATAATGATGACAACAAAAGTCTAAAGTGGTAATTTCCATCATCATTCACAACTTGAACTTAAAGAAGTTAAACAGACCAGACGTGGTGAAGATAAATACAATTTAGGAAAAATAAATCAAAAACTTACCTTAAGATACCACTTGTATTTAGCATGTTCCCAATTCTCAGGAATTTGTGTCTTTCTGAGAAACTGTTCAGCTTCTGTTAGCCATTGATTAAATATCTTTATATCATAATGGAAACGCCGCCATTTCTCAACAGATCTGTCAAATCGCCTGCAGGTAAAACACATGGATCAAGAACAATCAATGGATTATATAAAACAAATTTATATAGATAAAACATATATGTTTGGTTATATTGACAAAGATATCATTCTGATAGTTTCTTGCATTTGTAAAGTTCAGTATCAATTAACAAATAAAAATTAATTTATACACCTAGCATGTACCCAGAATAATTTTTTTAAAAATACTCAATATATAAGATGATTTTCAATTAAAGTTCGCAATTTTTCCCTTTAAATGAATATGTTCCCTGATTAAAACAAAGATAAGGCAACTATTTTAGACCATTAGCATTTTCTTTCCTAAGAATATATAAATTTTTTAATTGTGGAAATTAGAAAATAACATTGTAATAAATTTGGAAGCTATATATTCAATTTCAAAATATTTTTGAATAAAAATTGAATTACTTCATAAATTCTTTCACTTTCAATATTATTCTTGATCCAAAACTGTCTATTCATCAATTGAAAGGATTAATAAGTTCTAATGTTCTATTGCACAGTAAATAATATTAAACTGTATATTTCAAAATAGTGAAGAGAATTTTAAATATTCTCATCACAGAGAAATTATAAATGTTGGAGGCTAAGGATATGCCAAGTACCTTGGTTTAATCATTACACAATGAAACATTACACTGAAATATCACACTGTACCCAATAAATACATATAATTATTACATGTCAAATAAAAATAAAACTTTAAAACATAAGTAAAATACCATTATCACACCAATAAATCAATAATTTATCAAAATTATTAAAGATTCTATCCATATTCAAAATAAGATGAAGATGTAATTCATATTGTAGGCTCAGATGTAAGCATTTAACTAACTGATATACTAGTCTAAACAATGTGATGCCTTTTTTAAACCTTATTTTATTGTATTCACTTAAATTTTAGATTGGAATGCTGAAGAAACTTAGCACAAGTCAAATGTGTAAATATCACACATGGAAAGAATATTAGGAAGCAAGTATGTGGTCACCTTCCAGTCATAAAGGAGACTGAGTCAGAAATAATATGAACCAGGATTTTATGTTTATCTAAGACAGTTGCACATAATAATCAACTGGGGCATTAAGAAAAACAGTAACAACAATAACAAAACAGTGATCCTGGAGCTCCACTCCAGACCAAATTAATCAGTATTTTTGGAGGTTGGAAATTGACATTGATTGGTATTTTTCAAAGCATCCAGGTGATTTCAATGTACAGTCAAGGTGAAAAACACTGCTTTAAAGTAAGATTTGAATTCTTATTGGGCTTGTAATCTACCAGATTTCCTGGGGCCTGTCCAAACAAGCATCTGTGAGCACTAAACCAAAAGGCAGCCTAAAGATTACTGGCTACGGTGCTACCTCAGAGTATAGGAATCTGTCAAGCTTTTCTGAACTCTATTCTTAAGCAGCAACGGATCATACTTTTGAAAACCATGATATCTCTTCAATCCTCTACCTTCATTCAGGAATTTAAAGTAACACTAGAATTTTAAAACTGCTACAACTGTCTACTGACATACTGGGCAGAGAATGGAATTAACATGTATTAAACAGTTACTAAAAGCCAGGCTCTGGGCTCTGGGGCTCTGTGCTTTTATAGTGCCAGGCATACCACTTCACTGACACCTACAATAATCCTTCAGCATAGCAATTATTATTCCTATTTTCCATTGGAGAAAACAGAGGCCAAGTAATTTGCCAAAAGGTGAAAATGGTATTAAATAGTAGAGAGTGGCTTCTAACCCACATATCTCTTGATTCAATGGCACCTTTCTACCAACTCACATGCTGTCTTGTGAAATATTTTCTTTTTCCAGGATGAAGCTTCACCTTACCAGTTAAACAACTGAAAGTGATAGTTCTACAGGTTTTTTCCCTGATTTTTATTATCTACCTAAAATTTAATAATGTATCTACATGTACATTGCATTCTTTCAGACACTGTATTTAATGAATAATTATTATATGCTTAACCTTTAAAACCATGTAAAACAGACAGCATTTTGGTAGCATAACAAAGGCAACCGAAGGTAGCCAAAATAGGTGTTCTCAAACTACATTTAGTGAAAAATAAGAAGCTTGTCTTTGATAATTTGTGGTATTCCAGAGTTATTCAGATATAATATATCCTTCCACAACAAAATGATCTTGGGAATGTTTTTTCATGTTTACTAATAATTTAGCATTCATATATATTTAGTAGTATATAACACACAATAAATGACCTATGAATATAACTTAAGAGTTTATTTCCTTTAAAAACAAATTGCACACTGCATATGTTACATGCATTTGCATCACTGGAGACAAAGAGTTGGTTTTGAACGAGAATATAAAAACAAAAAAATATGCAACATAGTTAGCATTGTTCCATACTGGTGAGAATATATTTAATTTTATTACATACTTTTTCTATATTGTTCAATTTGTTTACAATGTGCTTTTCATATTTTGAGAGTCGGAAAAATAAAATAATTTAAAAATAATTTTAAATAGCAGTCTCATCTGCTGATGACAGATAACCCCAACCCTCCTCCTGCTACCACCATCTGAGAAACAGTCATTAGCTAACCAGAGCACAGAGAAGTACCGGTTGGTCACAACTTACCTACCACTCCACCTTTGTAGCAACTATCAGTCCTCACCTTTGGTATGCTGTATTTCCTACACAATCGCTTGAACTATACTTTTACCAACACTTTTAGCTACTAGGAGGTGACTGTTTCTCCAATATATGGCTATAAATGCCCATTCTTCATTTCAGGATCCTGTACACTCCAAAGATTTCTAATTTCAAATCTGTTGCACAGACTTGTTCTCAACCACTCATAATATTGATAATTACTATCCTCTGCCAAATTCGACAAATCCCCCTCTCATCCCGAATTATTTTCCTTTGTACAAGTTATCTACAAAATATCTTTCCTTTACATTCTCCCAAGAGAAGAAAATTATAAGGGTTCATACACTTGATCATGGTACCCCTAGCTCTGTGAAACAGAGCTGGAGGTAGGAAGAGAAGGGGAACAGGCCTTCCCTACACCATTGTTACAGGCCCACAAGAGAGAGGCAGCATGGACTTTACAGCTGCACAGGACTGTCTGCAGTTTGCCGGACCACTGCTGCTGCCTTGGGACTTGTGATTTTGCATATCAGCAACATATTTCTAAAATGCCCTTCTTCCCTTTTGCCCTCTTCTCCTCACATAATCTAAACTTTTGCATCCTGAAGGACCTAATATAAATGACTTACACTGTCACTTGATAAATATATAAACATGAAGTATTGATTATAGCATGCAACTGCTAAACCTTTGAAAACTGTAAAGTTGATTTAATTTTCTTATTGAAATTAACTATTAAAATAAGTAACTCTATTCAAACAAAATATTAAAGAATAAAATCATGGGCTTTACATGCGATGACATTTAATGTGAGTAATAATACTTTAAACTCCATTTCAAGCCTCATATAAAATTTTAAAATACACTTTTCAGTATTTAATATCTGTTGTTAATAGCAGAGTCTAAATCTATTCTTGAATTTACTATGTAAAATTAATTTTGTTATCATGACTATTTATAAATTTAAACTCTTTTTACCAAGGAAAATTCCAAATTAATATACATATATATACATATATATGTATATATATGTATATTAATATGTATACATATACATATTATGTGTATATATATTAATATGTATACACATATATATGTATATATAGATTTTCTGGTTTTACAATGTTGGATTTACAAATTTAATATCTAATTAGTCACTGTACTTCCTAAATTTCTCTCACTCCATTAATTGCACTGCCCATGAATGAAGAAAATGGCAACAACCAGAAATAAATAGAGGCATCAAAAATAGCATTCAGGGAAACAAATATAATTTTTGCCTTCTGTAATATTTCTA
This sequence comes from Sapajus apella, assembly GCF_009761245.1. NCBI lineage: Eukaryota > Metazoa > Chordata > Mammalia > Primates > Cebidae > Sapajus > Sapajus apella. The sequence continues at coordinate 27,774,222 of NW_022436957.1, forward strand.
GGAAAAAAGTTTGTTTTTCTTGGCAGTAAGAAGAAATATAGATAGAACTTAATAAAGGACCAAAAAATGTCAGTATAAACATATGGATAATAAATCAAGTGATTTTAGAATTTTGCAAATATTAAAATTCTCATTCGCTATGCAACCAGTATTTAAAATTACACTGCTGCTTCATTTATGTGCAGCATAACTTATTTCCTGCTGTTCTAAATCAAGTTAGTTGGATTATTTTCAAGGATAAATTACATTTAGGGAGTAATTTAGGTACTCTGGGACACACTTTAACACTTTCAGGCCATTAAGGTGGTAGTCAATTCCATGAAATAGATTTAAATAAATAAAACCCTAGTAACCTTCTGACATATCCATTGTTGCTTTATACTTAGGCCTGCAAACTCGGCATTGGGCTGCCGATTATTTAATCTTACATATTTCATCTTCGATTAGGTGAGGAGGAGAGACCTTGGCTAGTGTCTCGTGGTCTAAACAGCATGTGCTAATAAATAAAAGATGAGTTAGTTATCTGCCCCAAATCATAGTACCTTGCTACTTCTCCCCACCCCCCAACTTCCCAAGTAATGCAATTATTTGATAAAAGATAAGTATACTACCAATTATGAAGTACTTTCCTCCTAAGGTTAATTGTGGGAGCTAAATGAGTATAAATTTCTTTTTTAATGTCTATATCTTTTATTTTATTAATGCTTAAAAATATTCAGTAGCCTTTGGAATAGGAATGATTTTTGGTTACATGGATGAATTGTATAGAAGTAAAATCTAATATTTTAGTGCACATATCATCCAAGGAGTATATATTACACCCAATGGGTAGTTTTTTATCCCTCACTCCCTTCCCACTCTGCCCCTTCTGAGTTTTCAAAGTCAATTCTACCACTCTGTCTGTCTTTGTGTACCCACAGCGTAGGCCCCACTTATAAGTGAGAACATACAGTATTTCGTTTTCCATCCCTGAATTACTTTACTTAGAATAATGGCAGCCAGCAACATCCAAGTTGCTGCAAAGGACATTATTTCAATATTTTCTGTGGTTGAATAGTATTTCATGGTGTATATATGCCACATTTTCTTTATCCACTCATTGGTCGACTGGCACTTAGGCTGGTTCCATATCTTTGCAATTGTTAATTATGCTGCTGTAAACATATGTGTGCAACTGTCTTTTTGATATAATGACTTCTCTTCCTCTGGAGGCATACCCAGTAGTGAGATATCTGGATCAAATGTTAGGTCTACTTTTAGTTCTTTAAGAAATCTTCATACTGTTTTCCATATAGGTTGTACTAATTTACAGTCACCAGCAGTGTGTAAGTGTTCCCCTTTCACCACATTCAAAACAACATCTATTGTTCAAAACCTCTGGGATGTGACAAAAACAGTGCTAAGATGAAATTTTAATAGCACTAAATGCCTACATCAAAAAGACTGCAACATCACAGGTTGACTACCTAACATCACACCTCAAGGAACTAGAGAATCAACGGCAAGCCAAACACAGAGCTCCAGAAGAAAAGAAATAACAAAGATCAGAGCAGAACTAAATGAAATTGAAACAAAAAAAATAAAGATAAATGAAACAAAATGCTGATTCTTTGAAAACATAAATAAAATGATAGACCACTAGTTATATTAACCAAGAAAAAAAGAAGATTCAAGTAAGCTTGGTTAGAAATAAAAATGCAAATTTCTTAGAATAGTGTCTGGCAGTGTTCAACAAGGGTGAGTAGTAGTACTTGTTGTCATTATTAATCTACCTCTATTTGGCTTAAGGCTTTAAATGCAAATAAAAACACCAACATAGAACCTGAGCCATGCTAGTGTCTCTCTGGTGGGGAATAGACACATAAGTAAGAAATACCTCCTTAAGAAATTACCTTCTTTAATTTCACAACTTAAAGTATTAAAATAGGCAATGTCATTAACCTGCTTCTGAAAGCTAATTATTCCAGCATAGAACCCATGGTTGGCCATGCCTATCTCTGAGTACATTACATATATTTACTTTTTAAATGCCTTTTGTTGTGAGACATAATACAGGTAACATTGCACATAAACCCATGGAAACCATCACCCAGGCCAAGAAATAAATTTTCTGGAAGCCAAATGGAACACTTAATATCATATTTTCAAGATTTATCTACATCGTTGCTTATTAGTTGTTGTATGATTTTTCACTGTATGATTGTCTCAGCCTGTTTCTGCTGTTATAACAAAATGCCTGAGAGTGAGAAATCTATGAATAATATAATTCATATTCTCTGTATATAACTGTATTCTCTCACAGTTCTGGAGACTGGGAAATCCAAGATAAAGACTCTGGCATCTGGTGTCTGGGGATGGCCTTCCTGCTGTATCTTCACATGAAAAAAGGTAGAAGGTCAAGAGAGCAAGCTAACGGAACACTGCATGAAGCCTTATTTATAAGGGCCTTAGTTTTGTTAACAAAGAAGGAACCCTCATGGCCTAATTACCACTTATACACCTACCTCTTAGTACTAGCACATTATCAACACCTGAATTTTGAAAGAGATACATTCAAATCAGAGCGAATTTTATAAATACTTAAGTAGTTTTTTGTTTGGGGTCATTACTTTGCTGCTAGGAACATTCCCAAACATGTCTCCTGGAATGTGAACATGTGCATTTCAGTAGAGTGTATATAGGAGTGAAACTGATGGGCTATAAGTTATGTAGATATCTGAATTTACTAAATAGTGCCAAATGGATTTCACTCCAAGAAGCAGTAGTGTATAAAGTTTACACTCCTATTTACAATGAACAGACCAAGTAACATTGTATGAAATTTCCAATTGCTATATATTCTCACTATCACATGATATTGTCAGACTTATAAATTTCAACAATTGTGGTTGGTTCGTAGTGATATTTCATTTTAATTTGCATGGCCTGGACTACTAATGGGACTTAGAAATTCTTTATATGTTTGTTGGTCATTTGGATTTCTTAATTTGTAAAGATGACAAAAATCTTCATGTTACTATGATGCATAAAATGCATTAATTATTAACTGTAAAGTGATCGCTTTAAAACATCACCCAGGTCAAGATATAGACAATTGCTAGCAGGCCACAAGCCCTCTTTGTGCTATGTCTCACTTTTCAAGAACTTTTTCCATTTTTCTATTGCATTATCTGTACTTTTCTGAAAGATTTGTAGGAATTCTTTATAATTATGAATACACACACTTCATCCATTATGTATGTATTATAAATATTTTCTCCCACTCTGTGGGTTTCATTTTTATTCTCTCAGTGCTGTCTTTTAATGTATAGATGTTATTAATACACAATGTAGTCCCGTTTATTTTTATTCACTAGAGCTTCATCATTTGTTTAAGCAATCTTTTTCTTACCCCATACTAATTATCATATTCTCCTCTATTTTGTTGTAAAAGCTTTATCAATTCATTTTTTCTCATGTCGCTATTTAATCTTCTGGAATTTTATTTTTGTATATGGTTTGAAATAGGATACATAGTTTTTTCTAAGCAGGAGACTCGATTTTAATTTTTTAGGTAAAACATGTACACTGTACAAGATAATTCATGAACAGTAGAAAAGTAAAAGTGTGTGCAGTGAAAAGCATCTGTCACAAATTTTGATCTCCTCACTCTGGTAGTTCTCACTGTTAACAAAAATTTTATAATTTGAAATATTTATAGAACAAAGAAAAGAAATAAACACAGTGATATAAAATGATAGCTTTCTCATTCAGTTTTACTGCTTTCAATATTTTCAATGCTGATATTTTTACAGCTCTGGATTGACATTTTATTTCATAACCACTCTATCTATTTTATTGATCCCTAATCCTCCCTAGGCTGTGAGCCTGCTTCTCAGGCTTTGAAGAAATTTGAGTCATACTTTGATTTTAAGTTTCTCATAGTGTTTATAATATTTAAGTTTAGAAACTCATTCTCATGCCTGTCTCCCCCCTCTTCACTGTTCAAATTCTACACATTTTTGTTTCCCTTATTTCTCATAACTTCACCTATTGCATTCTGAATAAACAGCAAAGATAAATTTTCTTTGACCTGTCTCACCAAGATCAAAACCTAATATGACCTCTTTCTAATTATGGGGGACTCTTCCACAGTGCTGAATGTAGACTAAGATTTGTTTCTCTCAAAAGGAATTCTAGTTTTTATAGGTAAACTTGTTAAATGTCTTGTATGGACATTGTTCTATGAAATCTCATTTGCTTTCAAAGTTTCAACAAATATCTACAGCAGGGATTAGCAAGCTTTATCTGTAAAGGTCTTGAGAATAAATATTTTAGGCTTTGTGGGACATATAGTCTTTGTTACAACTACTCAACTCTGCTTTGTAGCTCAATTAGAAAAGTATATATGGAGCATAAGCAAATGGATGTGGTTGGGATTCAATAAAACTTTATTTACAAAAACAAGCAGTGGGTGGATTTGGCCCATGGGTAGGAAATTATTGACTCTTAGTCTAGAGGCTGATTATGACATAGTTCCAAATTCCAGCCATTATCTGAACTTTATAGCCAACTGTTTCTTGGATTATCCTCATCAGAACATTTGATGTGAACCTCAAATATGTTATGTCAACAATTCCTTATTTTCCCAAGCAAAACTTTGATATAGTTTGGATCTCTGTCCCGACCCAAATCTCATATTAAATTGTAATCCCCAGCATTGGAGATGGGGCCTGTTGGAAGGTGACTGGATCACAGGGGCGGTTTCTCATGATTTAATACCATTCTCTTGGTACTGTCCTCATGAAAATGAGCAAGTTCTCTGAGATCCAAACCAGATCTCTCTCTGCTTTCACCATGTGAAGTGCCTACTCCTGCTCTGCCTTCCCCCATGAGTAAAAGCTCCCTGAGGCCTCCCCAGAAGCAGATGCTTCCTGTAGAGCCCACAGAACCACGAGCCAATCAAACCTCTTTACTTTATAAACACCCAGTCTCAGGTATTTCTTTATAGCAATGCAAGCATGGCCTAATTCAGTTCTTACTTTTAATTTTAGTCAATGATTTCCAAGCTAGAAATCTTGAGGCCCTCCTTTACTTCTTGGTTTCTTATTATGCTTGTCTTTACATTTCATCAATACTAAACCAGGAATGACTCTCTAATTTGCCCTCTTCTCTCTAGCCCCACTGCCATGGCCTTTCTTGAAAACGCCTAAAAACTTTTCCTCAGTATATTCCAGCTCATCTCTATTTTCAGTTTCTCACCACTCTCTAACAGATATCTACCCTTCCTATTTTGGTCCCAATACAAACATTCACATAGTCCTCCATGTATACTACTATACTGAAAACATTGAATATCTGAACATTATCATAAGAATCAAAATTCCTTTTTTTACTGTGGGCCTTTTGCTAGGTCCTAGAACTCCACTCTATCTAAAATGTCACTATTCTGTGAGGCTTGCCTTCCTTGAAATTAGTTAATCAAGCTTCCACAACTTTGTGAAAACCTCTATTAACATGTTACTTCATGTTCTAATTATGTGTTTATAAGGCTCTTTGTTTTAGTACACTATGTACCTCTTAGAATAAGGAATATGCTTTATGCACCTTTGAATTCCTGGTACATGATAAATGCTTAATATATTTTGATAACTGAATGAATGAATAAAAAAGTCCATGAATAATTTCATAAACACCTTATATCTTCCAGTTAAGAGCCATGAATGCTCGGATACGTTATTTTACCTCTGAGTCTCAGTTATCTCACACATAAACCAAAAATAATGTTGCCTACCTCATTCAGACTTTTAAGGAGGATGGAAGTACACTCCAAGTTATAAATAGCAATATAATTTAGTATAGTTGATACTAATACAGTTAGGAATCTGTAAATTTTTAACACTAGTACAAAATTTAGAATAAAAACATCAGTCTCCATCAGAAATCATTTTCCAAATATATCAGTAATCACATAATTGCTGTTCTCCTTAAAAAAAGCACAAAATGATGATTCTTAAAGATAAATAATTCAGTATGTTAAACACTAGCCTAAAAAGAATATACTTTGCATATATATATATATATATATATATATATATATATCTCCAGTTTATCTTTGTGTGTGTGTGTGTGTGCGTGAGCACACACACTGGAGATATACATACACACACAGAGATAAAGAAAAATACATATTATACATATATCTTGAATATATATAATATACTTTGCATATATATGTTTACATATATCCTCAGTTTCTTTATCTTTGTATGTATGTGAATGAATGTATTCCATTGTGTACTATTCTATTTTGTGTATATCCCAGCTTCTAAGTCTTAGCTTTAATTTTAATACACACACACACACATACAAACACACACACAAACGTATATGGAATAAACAATTCCATAGACATAATGGAATACTACAAAGCCATAATAAACAATGAAATCATGTATTTTTCAGCAACATGGATGGAACTGGAGGTCATTGTTTTTTCTTAAGATGGAGTCTACCTCTGTCACCCAGGCTGGAGTGCAGTGGTGCAATCTCAGCTCACTGCAACCTTCGCCCTCTGGGTTCAAGTGATTCTCCTTCCTGAGCCTCCCAAGTAGCTGGGACTACAGGCACATACCACCACACCTAACTAATTGTTGTATTTTTTTAGTAAACATGGGGTTTCATCATGTTGGCCAGGATGGTCTGGATCTCTTGACCTCATGATCCACTTGCCTCAGCCTCCCAAAGTGCTGGGATTACAGGCATGAGCCACCATGCCCAGCTGGAACTAGAGGTCATTTTAAGTGAAATAACTCAGAAACAGAAAGTTAAATACTGTATGTTCTCGCAAGCGGGGGCTAAATAATGTGTACACATGTGCATAGAGTGTGGAGACTCAGAAGGGTGAGAGGGTGAGTCGGGGATAAGGGAAATTACTTAATGGGAACAAGGTATATCATTTGCCTGATGGGCACACAAAAAGACCAGACTTCACCATTCTGTGATATAACCATGTAAAAAAACTGTACCTGTATCCCTTAAATGTATACAAATAAAAAATAATAATGATACAATTAAACGCTGATGACATTATTTGTAAGAACTCAAAAACAATTCAGATTATCAACACTATTAAAATCAATCTTAACATTCTTTAGATTTCTAAAGTGTTTAAACTTTGCTGGTCTCTGATTGGGCCTAAATCCCTTGACAGGCAGATCTGTGGGAGAGGAGGCTATAACAGAAAGCCTCACCAATAAGCTGAAATCACTTTAGATAAATGACGACTTTTTGATCTGAAAGTGCACACAAACATACGTATACTTTAATATGTATAAACACATATCAGAATCTTGACCTAAGTGGGTTTTGGGGGGCTAAGGGGACCTTAATTAAGCACACTATTTTGGCGTTGGGGAAACACCATAAATATCCTTGACATAAATTGTTAAGTACTCGAATAGGTAGAGATTCATATCTTTACCTACACTTGGTATCTAATTATTTAACTCATTAGTTATAAAAAGGAAAGCAAAAGTGTCTCCGATATTACTATTGTCTAGAGCTCCACAAATTTCCTTTGCCCTTCTCTTTTATAATTATCTTTGCCAAAATATATAGTTCCAGCAGACAATTGACAATGTAAAGGTTGTGATATTTGAAAATTCCATCACGATGAAAAAATGTTCAGAGTATACTATTCCTGCACTGCTTCTGAAAAAAATCTGTAGGATTATGCTAATATTAACCTAAAGTTATGCAATTTCAGTGTCTTGACTTGGCACAATTAGCACTCTGTAAAAATACCCAAAGTAGCAGAAATAGTTTGCTATTAGTGATCTGTAATGCTACTTTTAATATCAAGACCTTTTGGAGAAATCAACTATAGAAACTGATTCACCAGGCCAAGTTAAATAATTTAAATTTTGTAATAAGTTTAAGCTAACATACTCTCTGAGGATTTGATATATTCAAAGGTCTCCTTTACAAAATATGAGCATTTAAGTTAGTCTTAATTTACATATCTTCTACTATATAGTCCACATGAAGATGATATGGTATTAGACATCCTAGCTTCGAAGTTTTAGCTTTCATTTGTTGACTAAAGGGGATATTTGAAATAATGATGTTGTTCTCTTCATTCAAACACAAAACATATGTAATAGATGTAGGAACTTTTACCTAGAAATAGAAGCACAAGAAACCACAAGTATATGCTAAGCACTCTAATTAAAACTTTGGATTCCGTACAAAATTAAATATACTCTAAAACACTTTGGGGTAGGTACTATTAGTACATTCATGTTGCAGATGAGAAAACTAAGACTTTGGGAGGCTAACTTGTATGTTTTGAATCGGGAATGCAAGACAATAACATAGTTGAGGAAGGATAACTTATAGTGTGTATGTTTTTTTGTTTCTTGTTTTTTTAAGTGTCATTTGAAATAGTAAGCACTATATTAGCTTATGAAAGAGAAAAAAATCCTACTTCTCCGATAATATACTATCATCTTGGAAATAAATCATGTTATTGGATAGTTACACTCGCATGTTTCTGATTATCATGAAATTTACATTTCAAAGGAAATGATTAATAAATAACCAAAACTCCTTTGTAAGCAGCATATTCTCAAAATAACATCCCATATTTCTAGACACTTCTCATTATGTATTACAATGAGTACCTTAGACTCTCAAATCAAAATGGAATTTCTCTTGGTTTTTCATAAGCATCCTTGAGGGTTCTTCATCTTTTTGTTTATATTATTCCCTTTCTTAAACTATTGTTTGTCTTATATTGTCTTAGATTTTTCTTTAACTTCCTCCATGAGAACATTTCTGATACTACCAATTAGAAGTAATCCCTCCTGTCTTTGATATACATTAACACTCTTTTTATCAGAGTGATTGTTTTTATTTTTACCAATAAAAATCAATATACATATTTATAATCTGTAGATCATGTTCCTTCCAGATGGCATATTAATTTGAAGTGGATACCAATTATTTATATTAAAATACCTTGATTTTTATATTTTTATATAAATTATATGATATATATATATATATATATATATATATGTATGTATGTATATATCTCAAAGAGTTTGGGGATATGTATACACCCACAAAACTATCGCCACCATCAATGCTGTAAACATATCTGTCATCTCTCAAAATTTCCTCTTGTCCCCTTCATTATTGTTGTTGGTGGTGGTAAGAACACAACATAAGATTCCTTACGAAATTTTAAGTGTACAATACAGTATTATTAGCTATAGGAACTATATGTATAATAGATCTCCAGAGTTTATTTATCATCCATAACTGAGACTTTGTGCTCTTTAACATTCCTTTTGTCCTGCTTTAAAGAATTTACTTCATTCTAATTTACATTAGTGTCATTACATCTAAACTACACTAAATGCTCCCTAGGGTAGAAACTATATTGAATCACCATTTTTACCTTCGATAACAGGTTTCAAAAAATAACGTTGCACTTAAATTTTGCAGATTCAAATTTATCCATATAAGTAATTTTAACACAAATAATTGGTATCCACTTCAAATTAGTATACCTTCTGGAAGGAACATGTTCTATAGATTAGAACTTCCAAACTATCTTCTTTTAGTATGAAGATTCTTTTGAAATTAAGAACAAGTAGTAAAACAATGAGGTTGTACTGCATATGAAATTTGAAGACAGGAAAACATGAGTTTGAAGTTCTCTTTTATTGCTTAACAGTGCTTTGTAAACTTTAGCAAGTGATTTAATTTGCTGATTTCAGAATTCTCATTTGTGAAATAGGCATAATATATGTTTCACAGGGTTGAGAAATGCCAGATATAGGTGATGGGGGGGATGGAGGGAGCAAGCCATCTTGTGTACCTATGCAACAATCCTGCATGACCTGCACATGTACCCTAGAACTTAAAGTACAATAAAAGAATAAAAGATTTAAGAATAACATAGTGAAGTTTTCTGAGCCTATAGTAAGTCCTCAATCAATGGTGGCAATAACAACAATCATAATATCCAAATATATGTATGGTATATAATTTCCATTATTTAGAAAATATTAAATTATGAAATACATATACATATGAATATTTTCAATATCTAACTATGAATGAGGAAAATATGTATAATTGATTTGTACATTTCTTCATTGACACATGAAGGTTGTATATCTTCAGGTAAATTTAGTCTTCTTGTCCTTTAAGGCTCAAACATTTTACTATGTGTAAACTGATTTTACTGCTATTATAATTGGGTAAACCAAAACAATTACAATAAACGGAATCATATGTCTTTGTTTCTTTCTCAATGAGGGATGGCAGCACAGTTAACACAGCTACAAAAAAATTTAACTGACTTTTTTCTGCTAAAGGAAAATGAGATGAAAAAAGCCGTTTTATTTTAAAATGAAGGGCAAACAGATACTGATTTCAAAGCAATAAGGTATTTTGGTGTTGTTATTTCCCAGAAGTATGGCGAAAATACAAGTACCAAATTTGCAGCGTATGAATAAAAAATAGAAAGGTATGACATTTTTCTTTTTAGTCTGCCAAAATGTTATTTCCTCCATAGGCTGCTGCAGCAAATCAAAATACACCACTTGAGATCAGCTTACAAAAATGTCTCTTTTACATTGGATTCATTTCCTTTGGCCATAAAAAAATTAAAGATTAAGATCGCTGTGTATCTTTGAATATATATGGCATGAGAGCACAGTTACAAACATATAAATAAAACTGAAACAATTAATATTTCACTTAGCTTTCTTCTAAATGGGAAATTCTATTTTCTCTCTTATACAGATACACCGGGGCCATTACCTTTCACGAGAATGCTTTTCCTATGAAGGTAGTTATAATTAACAAGAGCCTATACACACATAAAAGTTTTAATTTATTGTATTAATGAAAATATTAAGCAATTATTTTTCTGAATGTTTACTAAGGTTTACTTTATTGAAACCAATCTCAAAGGTTGGAGTATTAAAAAATAATAGTGACATTCAATTAATTATAAAATAATTTTCCAAAGAAAGAAGTCAATTTCAATTTTACTTTTATAAATTGGAACTTACTTATATACAAATATAGTATTATTTGTGAGTATTTGGAACACAAAAATATAATATTATTGAAAAAGGAGGAATTTAGATATTCCATGTGGCATTAACAGAGAATTATTTCTGAAATCATACCAGATTATTTCAATAAGAGATAGCAAGGAAAAAACATCTAGGCTATTAGAGGTCATAAGTAGTAAAGAAAATAAGAACTATTTTTCGTAGACATGACGTATTCTGCTGGGAGTTGTACCCATAAGTCAAAGGGAAAGGGTACGAAATATTTTCTTATCAAATTAGAGATACAGTCATTAATTTAAAGGCAGATTTCAGCTGATGTATTTTTGATCAATTTGTTAAATGATCAAATATCCCAGGGCCCCTTATTAGTAGTATGGCTGTAATACTAATTTTAGTTTGAATCTACTGCTACCATAAACATTAGGAGGATTTCCCCCATCCTCCACTCCCTAGGCTGTTTGTACCTTTGGGAGCAGGCCAGTTCCAGTATGACACCATGTAAGAAAGACAACTTCACTGCAAATTTACTGAACTGAAATCTGACCCAATTCTAGCAACTCTAAGTCAAAGAAAATTTCATCACATCTGACTTACTAGCTTATGAATAAATACCACAAAAATCAGGCCCCTTTTGCTATTTTATATTCCATCTTATTAAAACACAAGTGCATGAGGGAAATGTTCTTGGCATAAAACTACCATATTCATTAAATTTTGTCTTTCCTACACCTGAAGCACATGTCTAAACCTGTAGGGGTTACTTTATTATTTAATTAGAGCAGATCCTTTTCTATCATTTTAGGTGTTGCATCTAAAGTTTGATTAACATCAGTGTATGCAGGGCTCTCAGGTAAGTAAATATAGCTGCTGTAGAAAGAGAAATAAGCAGAAGCAAAACTTTTAAAAAAAAGAAAACATGAACAAGAAAAGAAAAATAACCTTTAAGAAATAAAATATCAACATTCAAAGCTCACTAAAAATACTTTCTAAATGTGTATGAAGCATGTGTTTGTACATCTTATTTTGCCATTAATTCATTTACTCTCTTTCTTTTGATAAACATTTATTGAATGCTTAGTCCTGAGGTTAGCAGTGTGTTAAATTTGGAAGGTATAAAACTGAAAAAGATACTGTCTCTACCAATGGGAAATTGACAGTTTAGCTGCACAGGATTTTAGGGAGGGTATGTACTGAAGTTGTAGCACATGCTGTACTTGCTCCATGTACTTCCCCTTGTCTGTTTCAAAGTACACTAGTTTGACTTCCAAATGCCAGCATTTGGATTTCATTGCCTATGGAATCATTCTGATTGCAGACCTCTGATGCTGATGTTGCTGGTGTGGGGAGCACATTTTTCAACCAGTGGCATGGAGGGAATGGCACAAATGATAGCAGGGCAAGATATACTAGATCAATATTATGAAGGCTCATGAAAAATATTAAAGGTTTTGAGTTCATTTATGCAAAAGTAGTTTATTACAAAAGAGTGCCAAACAAAACAGATAAGTAGCTGTAGATCTTTCACAATACAATAAAATTTAAACCTTCTTGGACAGAGAGAATATATGGAGCATTCCCAATTCACTTTCTGGTACAATTTCTTAGGCTTTATTTTGTGCCAAAATTGTATATATACGTAAGCTATATTTACCATGTTTTTCATTAATCCTACACTTACGAGTTTAGCAGTTTAATGCTTCTCATAGGCCATGGTGTGGGTCACAGTAAAACTGACTAGTCCACCAAATACACAGCAGAGACAACAGTGGTGAATAGTCCCATAATCACAAGATACCAGAAAGAATTAGTTGACCATAGCCACTCTTGTCTGTAAGAATATACTGCATTTTGGCCTTGAAAAGAAGATTTTAGTTATGTTGGGTCAGGAAAAGACAGATGGGTTGTTATTTATTGTCTTTGTGTTTTAACCATGTGCAAATGAATATTATGCAAGATGAGAGCATAGTGGAAGCTATAAGTCTAATTAGTTCTTGAAGAAGGAAAGTGAAATTGTGACATGTGACATTTAAAGATATAATTTTGCAGCCGAGCACAGTGGCTCACACCTGTAATCCCAGCACTTTGGGAGGCTGAGGCAGGCAGATCGCAAGGTCAGGAGTTCAAGACCAGCCTGGGCAACACGGTGAAACCCTGTCTCTACTAAAATACAAAAAATTAGCCAAGTGTGGTGGCATGCACCTGTAATCCCAGCTACTTAGGAGGCTGAGGTAGAAGAATTGCTTGAACCCAGGAGGCAGAGGTTGCAGTGAGCTGAGACTGTGCCACTGCACTCCAGCCTGGGTGACAGAGCAAGACTCCATCTCAAATGTGTGTGTGTGTGTGTGTGTGTGTGTGTGTGTGTGTGTGTATGTATATATATATTAATTATATATATATATATATATATAAATATATATATATATATGTATATATAATTTTATAATTTTGTAAGCTACAAAGAAGGGAGTGGTGAGAAGTTAGAATAGTGGTTTGCAACCCTGCTGTACATTGGAGTCATCCAAGGATCTTAAAACAAAATACACAAGGCATTCTAATTTAACTGATTTGAGACATGGCCAGGGAATCAGAATTTTTACCCAGTATTTTAACATAAAAAATTTCAAACATGCAATGATTTTTTTAAAAATTACAAGTGATACCTATACACCCATTACCTACATTCCACCAACATTTTACTATACTCATTTTGATCACATATCTATTCCTTCTTCTATCCATCCATCAATGAATCATATTTTTGATGCATATCCAAGTAAACTGCTGATATCAGTATCATTCACCTTGAATACCTCAGTATGCATATCATTAAGTAGAGTTCATAAGGATTCTTTATTATTATCTTTGTTATTATTATTCACTACATTTGGTATCCTCTTTATGGCTAATTCAGGTAATAAGTCTGCAAGGTAGTTATTACTTAGAAGAAAAACAAAGATTGAGGAAATTAAGTCATTTTTTAATGTTCACATGGGAAGTAAAAGGTAGTTAGGATTCAAATCCAACTTTCACTTATCCCATAAAACTGTGGTCCCCAACCCTCTTTGTACCAGGGACTGGTTTTGTGGAAGACAATTTTTCTACGGACCGGATTGGGGGATGGTTTCCATATGATTCAAGTGCATTACATTTATTACACACATTATTTATATTATCACATTGAAATTATAATAAAATAATTATACAACTTGCCATAATGTAGATTCAGTGGGAGCCTTGAGCTTGTTTTCCTGCAATTAGATGGCTCCATCTGGGGGTGATGGGAGACAGTGACAGATTATCAGGCATTAGATTCTCATAAGGAGCACACAACCTACACCCTTTGCACGAGTAGTTTACAATAGGATGTGTGCTCCTGTAAGAATTTAGTGTGGCTGCTGATCTGAAAGGGTGGAGCCCAGGAAGAAATGGAGTAATGAGAAACAGCTGTAAATACAGATGAAGCTTTGTTTCCTAGCCCGCTGCTGCTCACCTACTGCTTTGTGATTCAGGTCCCTAAGAGGCCATGGATTAGTACCAGTCTGTGGCCCGGGGGTTGAGGTCCCCTGCCATAAAAGATCATATTTTGTTTTCATTTTTCCACATGTCTCTAATGCTATGATGGTAGAAATAGAAAGAAGTCATCAAATTAAATATTTAGTTTGAAATCTACCCATTACAATTTTGGAAGTTGAGAGACCAAAAGGGGGAGTATCTTGTTAAATTTTTTCAACTTTTTCTAACATGACAACTGTTGAAAAATAAGTATCATATACAAAAGTAAATAAAAGTGACCTTCACTTTGTTTTCATTTTGAGTATTTACTCATAATATCTTAACATGAATTTTTAGCTTAATGAAATCCTTCAATTTGTTATTAACAGACAATTGTTTTTGTTGTAGTGCTTTGTAATTATAAAGATATTGTCATTGTATTAAAAAATAAGAATTTCCAAGTTACAAAATGACAGAGAAAAATAATCAGCCATATGATTCCGCCCTAACATAATAACTATTTGGACATAAAATCATTTTTCTCTTTATCATTTATTAGTTTCTAACCTAAATTTTTAAGGAGTTCACTTAATATCAAAAGTAAAATAAAATAAAAATATAACTATTAAGATAGTATTTGAGGTGATAGGATTTCCTCCTCAGCAGTGAAAATCCTACATAATAATTTAAAGACTGTTGAGTGCAGAAAGTCAGACAAAATTACAATGTTAAAATCATCAAGAGGAATATAGTCTATTTTAAAAAAATGCCAAATAGACTGACAACTTACTTTTCAACAGAAAAAATAGAAGCCTGAGAACAATCATGCTGTCGTCAATGTGATTAACTGGAACACTGTTCAGTAAGGTATGCCATCTTCAGTTTAACTAGATTATTGCTAAATTACACTCTAAATTGGTTGTACCAACTTAAATTTCCACAATTATTAAGAGTTTGTGACCTTTCACACACTTTATTTTTTACTTTTTCCAGTCTGATACGAATATGTTACCTCATTTAGTACCATATGGGTTGGCTGTGTCCCCAACCAAATCTCATCTGGAATTCCTACATGTTGTGGGAGGGACCTGGAGGGAGTTAATTGAATCATGGGGGCAGGTCTTTCCCATGCTATTCTCATGATAGTGAATAAGTCTCATGAGATTTGATGGCTTTATAAAGGGGAGTTTCCCTGCACAAGCTCTTTCTTTGCCTGCTGCTGTTCACGTAAGATGTGACTTGCTCCTCCTTGCCTTCTGCCATGATTGTGAAGCCTCCCAAGCAATATGGAACTGTAAGTCCATTAAATCCTTTTTCCTGTATAAATGACCCAGTCTTGGGTATGTCTTTATCAGCACCATGAAAATGGACTGATACACAGTGATTTTCCCAATAATTAATGAGTTAGTATCTATTCATAAGTGTATTTGACATTCAGATCTTATGTGAACTGTCTATTATTTTTTAAACATTAAAAATGTTTCCTATTAGGTTATTTTTATTTTATTCTATTGATAGGTAAATATTTTTCTTAAATTCTGACATAAAATCGTTTATTATTTTTAATATTGCAAATATATTATCTGAGCCCCTGTATTTTGTTTATAAAATATTTGCATTGTAAAAGGTTTTTATTTAAAATAATCAAATCTATCAATTTTTTAAATAATTTTTGCTTTGTGTTGCTACTTAAGGAACACCTCCTTTTCCCTAGATCTCCTGAAATATTTTTATATTTTTTAATGCTTTGTCTTTCATGATTAGGCAATCCATCAATTTACTATCTGTAAATTATGTTTATGTTCAGTGTGAGATAGGGATCTAATTCTTATGCTTAATAAAATTTTAAATGCTACTTCTGTCATACATTTCATATATTATACACTTACACAATAAAAAAACACCTCTCAATACCTTCAAATACATTAGATTTATTTTTCTTGGTAACAAAATTCCTGGAGCACTATTTTCTTGTCCAATCTATATTGTTTTCTCTCTACACCTGTTACACGGCTGTTGTTACAGGATCTTCTCCACCATCTTTCTGGCACCACTTTGCATCTTTTTCCCATGTTTGAGTCTTGGTTTTCTGGATCCTGTGCTTTGTAGGTAATACTAATGCTCCAGTATTTTCCCAATTCTCTTGCCTCTCTTGGAAATATAGTGATTATAATTCCCTGGCCCCTCAAAGTTAGGCATGACCATGTGACTTCCTTTGCATGATGAAGAGAAATGAAAATGATATATATCACTCCTAGCTAGAGGCATGTAAGAGTCAGTGTAAGATTTTCCATGCATTTTTGACTGACATGGTGAACCTCAAAGTTTCTTGTTGTTATGATAGAATGTTAGAATACTAAAGAATGAATCGGCTTACATTCCTGAGTGACTACAAAGATCAGAACTCTTGACTGACTTGTGTTGGATATGTAGCAAATATAAAAAAAATCAACCTTTGTGTTTCTAGCCACCAATACTTTGGATTGTTTATTATCACAGCATGACATTGTGAATCACAAGTTAAACGGTCTCCTTCCAATCTCCAGTCACCACTAAACATTCTCTGTCTTTCTTGGTTTCTTTCTTCACTTGGTAGAGTACATTTTTAAAATAAATTTCTGGGAAAGAAAGGTTTAGGGGAGTACTTTAAGACTTTCTCTGCAAATTATTTTCTCTTTACACCCAATTTATAGTTTGTCAGGGCATATGATTTCTATATTGCTGAATAACAAAGTATTCTAAAATTTAGCAGCTTAAACCCAAAAATGTTTATTACTTGACAGTTTCTGAGGGACAAGAATCTGAGAGTGGCTTAGCAGGGTGGGACTGGCATAGGTTATGAGGTTGTAGCTAAGCTGTTGGCTATGCTTGCAGCCTCTCAAGATTTGACTGGTTTTGAACGATGCACTTTTAGGGTCATTCTTATGGCTCTTTGCAGGAGGCTTTAGTTTCTCAGCATATGTGAGTCTCCATAGGGCTGCTCATGACATGTATTTCCACAGAAGAAGCAATGCATGAGAGAGAGAGAGGGAGGGAGGGAGGGAGGGAGGGAGGGAGAGAGAGAGAGAAAGAGAGAGAGAGAGAGAGAAACAGAGAGAGGTGGAGGGAAAACATGACATAAATCACAGTTTCTATAACCTACACTTGGAATTGACATATCATCATAACAGAATCACTGAATCTAGTCCACACTCAATGAGAGAGAAATTTGGTTGTAACTCTTGAATAGAAGAGCATCAAAGAATTTGTGAACATAATTTCTTAAAGGATATGAAATCAAAGAAAAAGTTAATTATTCCTATAAGTTTAAAGGAAGTGTTCCTTTCTGCTATTTTCCATGACTATTGTTGAAAAGCATAAAGCCATTTTGATTTCTGATCCATGAATTTCTCTTTATCCTTGTTTTTGTAAAAACTTATGATGATGAGCCTTGGTGTAGATTTTTAGCTTATTTACTGTCCTGGGCATTTAGTAAGCCCTTTATACCTGGGCACTCATTTTCTTCTGTTCTAAGAAAATTTATCTCGTCATTTCTTTGATGATTTTCTCTCCACAGTTGCCTCTCTTCTGTTTTATTTTTAACATCTGTTATTTGAATGTTGGATTACATAAAACAACGTTTCTAAACATAAACACTATCGACACTTTGAAATGAATAATTCTTCATTGTGGTTCGCTGTATGGTGCATCCCTCTTGTATCACTCTTCACAAGATGCCACTAGTACATCTCCTCCTGATTTGCGACAATGAAAAAGGTCTCTATACATTGTCAAATGTCCTCTGCAGGACAAAATCACACCTAGTTGTGAATCACTTACCTAGAATGATCTTCTAAGATTCTTATACTCTCTTTCCCATTTTCCATCTTTTTGTCTATTTATACTACTTTATGAGAGATTTCTTCAAATTTATCTTCTTCTTTTGAACTTTTATTTCTGCTATTCATTTTTTAATAAACTTGATTTTTTAAAGCAGCTTTACTTTTATAGCAAAATTGAGGGGAATGCATAGAGATTTTTCATATACTCCCTGGCCCCCTTCCTCATACACATAGCCTACTCCACTATCAACATCCCACACCAGAGTGGCACATTTGTTATATTTGACTTACCTACATTGGTACATCATTACCACCCAAAGTCAATAGTTTACATTAGAGTTTGCTTGTGATGTTGTATATTCTATGGGTTTTGACGAACATATAATGAGAGGTATCCACCATTATAGTATCATACAGAGTAGTTTCATTGCTCTTAAACTGCTATACAAACGATGTACGTTATTCCAGTGGGAGATATACTAAAAGCTCTCGCTTCGCCACTATAAAATATATTCATATAACAACATTACACTTGTAACCCATAAATTTATACAAATAAAAAATTTAAAAATAAATATGCTATGCCATTAGTTTCAATAACCCTTCTCTTTCTCTGAAATATCACTTTCCATAGTTTTTTTTCTTTCTTATGAATAAAGTGACTAGTCTCACTCTGAGACAGTCATTTTGTAGCTATCTTTAAAAAGTTTTCTTAAGGTCTATGCCTTGTCTCTCTTTCTGCAGAGATTTTTTGTTTCATTTATATGGCTATTACTTTTTCCCAATATTTCTACTTTTTTGTTTTTTATGTTGGTTTCTGTCTTCTGCCTTTGAGACATTTTCAAATATATGGAAATCTTTGATTGGCCCTTAAAAATTAAGTCATTAAAAGCTTTTGGAAACTCCCTGTGCATATGTAGGGCTTATAGTTGGTAGGCTTCAATATATGGTCCTTCAGCACAGATCTGGCTGTTTCACTGGTGGATCATTACATATAATTAATCGTAGGTTGCTATGATCTGTGTTTGTGTTGTTGCAAAATTCCTATGTTGAAATCCTCACCCCCACGGTGTTGACGTTAGGAAGTAGGGCCTTTGGAAGGTAATTAGGTCATAAAGGCAAAGCCATCCTGAATGAGAACAGTGCCCTTATAAAAAAGGCCCAAGAGAGTTCCTTTGAACCTTCTGCCTTGTGAGGTTACAGGGAGAAGACAGGAAATGGGCCTTCGTCAGATACCAAATCTGCCAGTTCCTTGATCTTGAACTTCCCAGCCTCCAGAACTGTGAGAAATAAGTCTGTTGTTTATAACGCAGCCAGCCTATGATATTTTATTATAGCAATAAAACTTGACTAAAAATAGTTTTGTTTTTTTTTTTTCTTATGCCAGTTAGGCTCTCAGGAGAATAAATTTATAATCTACTGTCCAGAGGATAGAAACTTAAGAGCCAAAAAGGTGAAAAGGGACTGTTGGCCTCATCATGAAATATGTTGACTTTAAGTTAATCCTCCATTTTCAGTATGGTGGTTCACTCTTCCATCAACTAATCCAGTTGTCCACATGCCAAAAGTTGTTTCAGCCTCACCAGAATGCAAACCACTCACTCATGTCTGCTGGGATGAGAGAGGAGTAGTATCTAACTACTCTGAGCTAGGGACATGAAAGGTAATTGCCCCTTTTAAGGGATTCAAAACAACACCTTTATTTCCAGCCCCACTTGGGAATATATGGCCTTCTAAAAACCCAGTGTCTTCAATCCACAAGTCTTTCTGAGATCCTGAAAAACAAATTGGCTTACTTATTCTAATTTTCATCTTAGAGACTTGATATGTGTTTGCATATGTTTTTTCTTCCATTCTCTTTGCCATTTTGTGACTGTGTTGTTTTAATTCCCTCAGCATAATCTTTGAACAATTTGGGATAGAGAGGAGATAATGGTATCTTTTCAATTGTCATTTCTATTGGAGGTCCATGTTCATGTTTGTCTCCTGCTTTCCCTCCTCATCTAGCATTTTGTAGTTGCATCTGCATTGCCTCCCGTGGTCTCCAGCCACCCCTTGAAGATTTAAAGTTCTTGAACTGCAATGTTACTGGGGATAATTTCAATCCATTCATCAAGCAAGAGAACACATGCAACACAGTTCCTAGCTGCAAGGCTATGTCTTTATTCTTATACCAACATAGGCCCATAAGTTCATGCAAGCTGAAGCCTCAGGCTATAGCCCGAAGCAGCACATTTCCCCAGGTTTTCTTTCATGAATAGAAACACCACAGTCCAGCTTCTGGTTTTGAACACTGAGCATGTCTCCAGTTTCACACCTTGCTTGAAGCAATTTTAATCCCAATTATCCCACAGCATCCAAATTCCTGGCTTCCACTCTTGCCCTGTGGTTCAAAGCCAAGCCTGGCAGGGCCTTCTGCCCCATTCTCTGCTTTTACATTTCTGTTCCTGCAGAGGTTTGCATTGTAAATATATTCTTTTTTGTTTTGTATTTTTTTCATTGCTGTATTTTTGGAGCAGATGAGGATGACACTTGGATCAGAAATCTCTAATCATTTTCCATTGATTTTTACAACAGATACCAGTATAACATATACTTTTCCACAAGGCATATGCCTAACGGAGGGAACCACTATTTTATAGCCTTAAGTGGAAGCTCTGTTATGAGACATACTTATCTCAACCTAGCCTGTTCTATACAGTTTACTAGACCAGGTAAATCATCATGTCCCCCAGAGAGACCCAAGATAAGATGATTTGGGTTAGCACATAAAAAGGACTTCCTTTCCTGACATGTGGACCTGAATCCTAACCAAACTTCCTTGGTAACTGCAATAAGAACTGCCTACATATTGTTCCAATTCCACCTCCAGTTCTTCAGGGAACAGTGGCTGGTATGTGGCCTATATAGCATTACACAGCACTCTGGGATTCCATAGTTCTGCAGGCTTAATAACAAAAATAGAAGCTCAACTAACTTATCAACTAACAAGGTACCATCTAAGATCTGTTACAGAAGACAAAGTAATGACTGTAATGACATTACAATAGGGACTACAAGACCTCACTGATAATTTCAGCTTTGCTGCCAATTAACAATGGAACTCTGGATGAATATTTACCATCTTACTTTTAAGCTCCATTTTCTGCATTTCTAAAATTATGAAGTAGATATAGATCAATGTTCTATTTTGAGATGTCATACTGTTATATAAATACTTCATTTTTAATTAAAATTTGCTAATGATTATTGGTAAGAAATTACTTGGTCTCTAAAACTATCTTCTAGTTGGAAACAAGCAGTTTTGAAGGGGTCTCATTACTCCCCTTCTTTAAATCTCAATGTCCTTGGTATTAATAACACTCATGTTGGAAATAAAGCCAAGAGAATCATTCTACATATGCTTTATTACCTGAAATATCACCTTTAACATTACCCTCTTATGACTTAACAGTTAGCTTCAATGTCTAGCATGTTGCCATATGTCTATTTTTTTCAATAATGGAAGCACTAGAAGGGAAATGGCATTATTACTTAAAAGAAGGATTTATATACAAAGGGTATGTAACTTATTTTATTTGCTACTACTTTTGCTACTTTTCCAATACAAAAAGGTAAAACAAGCATATTATAACATCTCATGGACTATTTTAGTTAAAAATGCTTCTGAGTGTTCTAAAATATTATAATACTTCATTTCTTATGGATTGGATTACCTTGTCATCAATAATTAATAATACTGTATAGCTAGAATGCATTGGCATAGGTATGTAATCATTTTATGGGTCCATGAAATGAGGATAGAATTGGGAGGTCACGATTTTTATAGCAATATTGTTTTTTGTTATTGTTAGTTTATTTGTGGTACTAAACAGGCAAAAACAGCTACTCTTGAAAACAAGTGGGCTCTTAAAAATCACATTAGAATATGGATTACAAGACCTCACTGATAATTTCAGCTTTGCTGCCAATTGACAATGGAACTCTGGGTAAATATTTACCATCTTACCTTTAAGCTCCATTTCCGCCAATTCTAAAATTATGAAGTAGATATAGATCAATGTTCTACTTTGAGATGTTATACTGCTATATAAATACTTCATTTTTAGTAAAAATTTGTTAATGATTATCAGGATGAAATGATTTGGCCTCTAAAACTATCTTCTAATTGGAAACAAGCAGTTTTGAAACTATGGCTAGAAAACAAGAAGGATTTTAAATTATTAATTTAAGCTAAGTAAAGTCTTTTAATGAAAGTTTTGCATTTAATAAAAGATAGTGATGTGTACATTATGAAAGGTAGTTAAGGCAGTGATTCACACCTGTGATCCTAGCACTTTGGGAGGCTCAAACGTAAGGGTCACTGGAGGCAAGGAGTCCGAGACAAGCCTGGACAACATGGCAAAACCCTGTGTGTACCAAAAATACAAACTATTAGCTGGGCATGGTGGTGTGCGTCTGTAGTCACAGCTACATGGGAGGCTTAGATGGGAGAACCGCTTGAACCTGGGAGATGGAAGTTGCAGTGAGCCAAAGATCACACCACTGCATCCCAGACTAGGTGACAGAGGTGGGCAGTGTCAGAAAAAAAAAGGGGAAAAGAAAAAGAAAGAAAAGAAAGAGAAAGGAAAAGAACAAAGAGAGAAAGAAGAAAGAGAGAGAAAGAGAAAGAAAGAAAGAAGGAGAGAGAGAAAGCAAGCTAGTTAAATAAGATTTTAGTTAAGGAAATAAATAGGAATAAATAGGAGATGTAGTTATATGATCCTGAGGCTAGGCTAAAGAAAATAGTAAAAAGGTCATAAAATCTTTCTGTCTTTCTGTAATGTAATAATGAAAATAACTCCCAAAGTGCTTGGGTTGATGATAGCATGACAAGGATTAGCTTGGGAATATACCAATTAACGATAGGTAGTCTAAAAGCTGGTTTCACATGATGTTACAGTAAAGTGGTAAAGCAAGTACTAAAATCTAAGGAACAAACTCTCATGAGATTTTACTGGCTCCACATCTTATGGATAGAAGAAAATTATATGATGTTAATTAAGATAGTGGTATGCTGGTAAATGTCTAACAACCAGCTCTCCTGAGAGGGAGGACATATTACAATGTTCCCAATATGTTTAATTTCAAGCTATCAATATAATATCACCAAACATGAAGTTGGTACTATACCATTATATAGTCATTCCATTATACAGGTATCAAAACCATAGATAATAGTGAAATGTAATAAAAGACTTAGGTAGTG
Organism: Sapajus apella; assembly: GCF_009761245.1. Classification (NCBI taxonomy): domain Eukaryota; kingdom Metazoa; phylum Chordata; class Mammalia; order Primates; family Cebidae; genus Sapajus; species Sapajus apella. Next base: position 27,797,861 of record NW_022436957.1, read on the forward strand.
ATGAATTTTGTACATCTATTATCTTTATATATTTTATTTAACGTAAATTAACATAATTTAATTTGTGATAATGGTTGTGTTTAACAGATCTCAATATTCTTGAAAATTAAACAAGTGTTTCCAGCATATGGAGTCAAGTTAAACATTATCACAATGTACATAAAAGAAAAGGTTCTTACTAGTACCTATCCCATAAATCATTATTTTTTCTTATTCTTCTAAGATATTTGTTTATATAAAATTTTATTTTCTCTTTGAAAATAAGGAGTCCTTCATTTGTATGAAAATCATAACAAGAAGAATGAACTGTTAACTCCGCAAGTCAGGTCTGAAGTCATGGCTCACAACTAGCACCATCTAATGTCAGGCATTGGAATTGCATATGTAGAGCCCAGAATTGCTTTTCCACGTACTTTAGAGTCAAATATGAAACCAAACGCATACACACTCACCCACACTACAGATATGGCCAGGACCCACCCCAGACCAACTAAACCAGGATACTTAATTTGTTTTTAAAGCCCTGTAGGTGATTTAAATTTAGTGGTTGAACCAAGTTTGAAAACGATCGGCAAAGGAAAAGGTATTAATGTAATTCTGATTTTAAAATTTTACATCATGAAAAATTTCAAAGATATATATAAGTAAAGAGAACAATATTATGGAGTCCCATGCACCTGTCACAACCTTAAACAAGTATCAACATTTTGCCAATCTTGTTTAATCTTCCTCCATTGCTCTTTCTATTAAAAGTAATTTCTTTGGAAGTTTGTCAAAACAAAACCCACAAATAACATTATTTCACCTGAAAATACTTCACCATGTAGCTAGAATTTCTCTTTACATAGCATAATCCATGGTAGTGGCAAAAAAAGCCAAAATAATTAAATACTTCTTTTAGTAAATATTGAGCAATATATGATGGTAGTTGCTGCAGGTGTGAAAAACCTTAGTGACAGTTTTTTGATTTTATCTTACATAAATCCAATTTGATTCTGAGACACGTTTGGTCAAACTTTGTCCTTGACATGTGTAAATAGCATTTCTTTCCTAAACTTCCCATTATCTGGTTAATTCCTCCTAAACTGTCCATTATCTGGAAAATTCCTCCTCATTTTTTTAGGACTCAACTCAAGGATCATTTCACCCAGTTCCTTCCAGACTGTGACCCTCAAGCTGTGTTAGACAATCCTACTTTTCTATATTCATAGCTCCGAATGCAGACATGAACTAAAGACTTGTCAATCTGCATTAAAATCGTGAGTTCATCATTCCTTTATATATATATATATATATATATATATATATATATATATATACAGGAACTAGGGTTTATATTTTGTTCAGTTTTATATTTTTAGAATGCAGAATCATATTAGGGTCACACTAATATTTGTTGAATGAATGATGAGTCTATGAATTATCAGTTTTGACAGAGTTTAAGTGTGGATGTCAAGGATAAATGAAGAAATTAGTGAAGTCTGCAAATGTTAAGATGCATATTTAAATGAGAAAATTTTATAATCTTACACTTCCATAATTATATTTGAGGGTTTTATGAAGACAAAGGTTATAGTAATTATCATTAGCTCTTTCTTTCCATAAATGACTGTGGTTAGCAAAAATTAAACAATTATGCTATGAAGAAAGGTTACAGAAGGATATTATCAGTACCTGCAAGTCCTTTATGATTTCACCACAACTGCTCATGAACAGGAAATATTTATATATTAATTTTAATAATCAATATTTAATGAAAATGCTGTTCTTAAATTTGTCTATTTGTGGTAGAGAAGATTTACAAAAAAGGCAACATTAACATTAGTTAAAACACTTATACAACTTTTGTTAAATAAAACTTCTGAAGTCGTATAGTGATTTAAGTTATTTAGTCATATAAACCATATTAACATATTCTCCTTTTGAACTGTTTACATATCTTTTAATCGCTGAACTAAGAAATTAAAATTGTATTTGAAAACAATTAGTGACTCAAATTACAATTAAAATATATGTTGCTACACATCTCAACAAACAAGCACCCAGAAACCCATTTTATATTCCGTTTCTATTAGGATACTAATTATGGCACTATTACAAAAAAAAAAAAAAAAAAAAAAAAAAAGAAAGAACAGAAAGTAAACTCACTGCAAATACAATACTGATAATTTTAACTCCTTGTTTCTCAATACAATTTGAGTTAGCAACCACATAATTAATTATTAACTGAATTGCTCAGTGCACACCACTATGCCAAGTTAATTATCAAGGATAGCTTGGTGTGACTTTTATTACCAATGGATAATTATAGCTTCGTTATTCTAGAATTGTCAGGGTTTTAAACATGAAAATAATGATGAAGGTAAAGATATAGGCGTTGCTCTTAAATTTGCTGATACGCTAATCATTATGAAGTAACAGCATGTTTATTTTTATAATAGTATGATTCTTATATATGGACCAAGATAGTAGGATAGAAAAGTACTTAGAATGTACTAAACTTAACAAGTAAATTAAAAAGGGACACTTCTCAAAAGAATACATTGATGCAGACAACAAACATATGAAAAAAAGCTCATCATAACTGGTCATTAGAGAAATGAAAATCAAACCACAATTGGATGCCATCTCACACCAGTTAGAATGGTGGTCATTAAAAAGTCAGGAAACAACAGATGCTAGAGAGGATATGGAGAAATAGGAATGTTTTTACACTGTTGGTGGGAGCGTAAATTAGTTCAACTATCGTGGAAAGCAGTATGGCAATTACTCAAAGATCTAGAACCAGAAAAACCATTTGACTCAGCAATCCCATTACTGGGTATAGGCCCAAAGGATCATAAATCATTCTACTATACAGACACATGTATACGTATGTTTATTGTGTCACTGTTCACAATAGCAAATACTTGGAACTAACCCAAATGCTCATCAGTGATAGAATGGATAAAGAAAATGTGGCACATATACACCATGGAAAACTATGCAGCCACAAAAATGGATGAATTCATGTCCTTTGCAGGGACATGGATGAAGCTGGAAACCATCATCCTCAGCAAACTAAGATAGGAACAGAAAACCAAACACCCCATGTTCTCACTCATCAGTGGGAGTTCAACAGTGAGAACACATGGACACAGGAAGGGGAACATCACACACTGGGGCCTCTTGGGGGGCCAGGGGTTAGGGGAGGGATAGCATTAGGAAAAATACCTAATGTAGATGACGGGTTGATGGGTGCAGCAAACCACCGTGGCACATGTATACCTATGTAACAAACCTGCATGTTCTGCACATGTATCCCAGAATTTAAAGTATAATTAAAAAAAAAATCAGGGTAAAATATTTCTTCTCATTGTTTTGAACATAGCCATAGGTAGGATCATAAAAAATATTATAACATATATAAATAGAAAAATAAATAATTGGAAAATGATCGGGGGAGGATCCAAGATGGCCGTTTAGGAACAGCTCGGGATTGCAGCTCCCAGTGAAAGCACAGAGGGTGAGTGGACGCCGCATTTTTATTGCCTACAGACTAGGAAATTCCCGGGCGGAGGAGCTCCACAGCTCACCAGTGCGGCTGTGCCGGCCGGTGCCGCTGCTTTGCCCCACGCGGCTGCTTTGTCGGCGCCCCGGAGCCGCGGTTCTCCATACAAAACACACTGGTCCGGGTGCCCTTTTGGCTGGCGATTGGAGCCACGGGAAGTTGCACATTCATCTGTTTAAAAAGGGGACTGAGCAGGGAACCAGGACAGTAGATTCCAGGGCAAAAAAAAAAAAGCGCCACAAACCTCAGTGCCGCTGTTTAAGCCAGCGCAGTGAGTGGCCGCAGGGGAAAACAAACAGACCTTGACGCCTCTTCAACAGGCGACTGGAACACAAACTTAAAAAAGGCTCTGAGGCAGGGAGCCAGGCGATCAGGCTCGGCTGGCCCCACCCCCACAAAAGAACAGCAACCAGAAACTCCGGATTGAGAGCTTCACAGAAAGCGCAGCTGAACCCCGGATGGTCCAGCTATGTAGGGGAGGGCCGTCCGCCATTACCGAGGCAGCCCGCCATGATGGAGGTAGTTGACCAATGCTGAGGCAGCCCGCCATTGCCGAGGCAACCCGCCATTGCTGAGGCAGCCCCCCCCCCCCCGTTGCCAAGGCAACTCTCCTCAACAGAAGCGGGCCACCATCACCAAAGCAGTTCTAACCACACCCATATAAACAGGACTTCAGGGAAGTTCACTCGGCAGCGGGGCGGAGCCCACAGCAGCTCAGCAAAGCCTCTACAGGCCGACAGTGACTAGGCTGCCTCCTTGCTGGGCAGGGCAGCTCTGAAGGAAAAAAAAAAGAAGGCAGCAGCATAACGGAAACTCATAAATAAAGCCCTAAATCCCTGGGACAGAGCACCTGGGAACAAAAAGCAGTTTATGAGTTCTGCTGCAGCAGACCTAAATGTACCTGCCCAGCAGCTCTGAATGAACAACAGAGATCACAGCTCACCATTTGAGCTCCTATAAAGAAGAGACCGTCTCCTCAAGCAGCTCCCTGACACCTATATATCCAAAGAGACACCTCATAAAGGAGAGATCAGATTGCACTAGGCAGGTATCCTTCTGGGACAAAGATGGCAGAAGAAGAAAACTGGTAACAACCCTTACTGTTCAGCAGCTGCTGCAGGTGAACCCCAGGCAAGCAGGGCCTGGAGTGAACCTCAGCAGACCTACAGCAGAGGGGCCAGACGGTCAGAAGGAAAACCAAGAAACAGAAATAACCTCATCATCAACAAACAGAATGTCAATTTGAAAGATTTGAGACCCAATCTGAAAGCCAGCAACTACAAAGTCGACAGGTGGATAAATCCTTAAAGATGGGAAGAAGCCAGTGCAAAAAGAATGAAAACACCCGAAACCAAAACACCTCTCCTCCTACAAGGGATCACAGCTCCTCACCAACAAGGGAACAAGGTTGGAGGGAGAACGAGTATGATGAAATGACAGAATCAGACTTCAGAAGGTGGGTAGTAAGAAACTTCTGTGAACTTCAAGAACATGTTCTAACCAAATGCAAAGGAATTAAGAACCTTGAAAAAAGATTTGACAAAATGCTAACGAGAATGGACAAAATAGAAAGGAATATAAGTGAATTGATGGAGCTGAAAAATGCAACACGAGAACTTTGTGAAGCATGCACTAGTATCAACAGCCGAATTGACCAAGCAGAAGAAAGGATATCAGAGGTCGAAGATCAACTCAATGAAATAAAACGGGAAGGCAAGACTGAAGAAAGAAGGGTAAAAAGGAATGAACAAAATCTCCAAGAAATGTGGGACTATGTGAAAAGACCTAATCTACGTTTGATAGGTGTACCTGAATGCGACGAAGAGAATGAATCCAAGCTGGAAAATACTCTTCAGGATACTATCCAGGAAAACTTCCCCAACCTAGCAAGGCAGGCAAACATTCAAGTCCAGGAAATACAGAGAACACCATAAAGATATTCGTCAAGAAGAGCAACCCCAAGGCACATAATCGTCAGATTCACCAGGGTTGAAATGAAGGAGAAAATACTAAGGGCAGCCAGAGAGAAAGGCTGGGTTACCCACAAAGGGAAGCCCATCAGACTCACAGCAGATCTCTCAGCATAAACCCTACAAGCCAGAAGAGAGTGGGGGCCAATATTCAACATCCTTAAAGAAAAGAACTTTCAACCCAGAATCTCCTATCCAGCCAAACTAAGCTTCGTAAGTGAAGGAAGAATAAAATCCTTTGGGAACATGCAAGTACTCAGAGATTTCGTCACCACCAGGCCAGCTCTAGGAGAGCTCCTGAAAGAGGCTCTACACATATAAAGGAACAACAAGTACCAGCTCAACTAAAGGGCAAAACACCCAGCTAGCACCAAAATGGCAGTATCAAATTCGCACATAACAATATTAACCCTAAATGTAAAAGGACTAAATGCCCCAATCAAAAGACACAGACTGGCAAATTGGATAAAAAGCCAAAACCCATCTGTGTGCTATATCCAGGAAACCCATCTCACATGCAAGGATACACAGAGGCTCAAAATAAAGGGATGGAGGAAGATTTACCAAGCAAATGGAGAGCAAAAAAAAGCAGGAGTTGCAATTCTCATCTCTGATAAATTAGACTTTAAAGCAACAATGATCATAAGAGACAAAGAAGGACATTACATAATGGTAAAAGGATCAATGCAACAAGAAGAGCTAACGATCCTAAATATGTACGCACCCAATACAGGAGCACCCAGTTTCATAAGGGAAGTTCTTAATGACTTACAAAGAGACTTAGACTCCCATACAATGATAGTGGGAGACTTTAACACCCCATTGTCAACATTAGACAGATCAACCAGACAGAAAATTAACAAGGATATCCAGGACTTGAACTCAGCCCTGGACCAAGCAAACCTAATAGACATTTACAGAACTCTCCACCCCAAATCCACAGAATATACATTCTTCTCAGCACCACATCACACCTACTCTAAAATTGACCACATAATTAGGAGTAAATCACTCCTCAGCAAATGCAAAAGAACGGAAATTGTAACAAACAGTCTCTCAGACCACAGCACAATCAAGTTAGAACTCAGAATTCAAAAACTAACCCAGAACTGCACTGCTTCATGGAAGCTGAACAACTTGCTCTTGAATGTTGACTGGATAAACAATGAAATGAAGGCAGGAATAAAGATGTTCTTTGAAACCAGCAAGAATGAAGACACAACATACCAGAATCTCTGGGACACATTTAAAGCAGTCTCTAGAGGAAAATATATAGCAATAAGTGCCCACATGAGAAGCAAGGAGAGATCAAAAATTGACACCCTATCATCAAAACTGAAAGAGCTAGAGGAGCAAGATCAAAAAACCTCAAACTCTAGCAGAAGACAAGAAATAGCTAAGATCAGAGCAGAACAGAAGGAGATAGAGACACAAAAAAACCTTCAAAAAATCAATAAATCCAGGAGCTGGTTTTTTGAGAAGATCAACAAAATAGACAGACCACTAGCCAGATTAATAAAAAAGAAAAGAGAGAATAACCAAATTGATGCAATAAAAAATGATAAAGGGGATATCACCACAGATTCCACAGAAATTCAAACCATCATCAGAGATTATTACAAACAACTCTATGCACACAAACTAATAAACCTGGAAGAAATGGATAAATTCCTGGACACTTGCCTCCTCCCAAGCCTAAACCAGGAAGAAGCCGAAAACCTGAACAGACCCATAACAAGGTCTGAGGTTGAGGCAGCAATTAAGAGCTTACCACCCAAAAAAAGCCCAGGTCCAGACGGGTTCACAGCCGAATTCTACCAGACATACAAACAGGAGCTGGTACCATTCCTTCTGAAACTATTCCAAACAATACAAAAAGAGGGAATTCTTTCCAAATCATTTTATGACACCAACATCATCCTGATTCCAAAACCTGGCAGAGACTCAACAAAAAAAGAAAACTTCAGCCCAATATCCATGATGAACAAAGATGCAAAAATCTCCAATAAAATACTGACAAGCCAATTGCAACAGCACATCAAAAAGCTTATCCACCATGATCAAGTAGGCTTCATCCCGGAGATGCAAGGCTGGTTAACATACGCAAGTCTATAAACGTAATTCACCACATAAACAGAACCAAAGACAAAAACCACATGATTATCTCAATTGATGCAGAGAAGGCCTTTGACAAAATTCAACAGCCCTTTATGCTAAAAACCCTCAATAAGCTAGGTATTGATGGAACGTATCTCAAAATAATAAAAGCTATTTATGACAAACCAACAGCCAATATCATACTGAATGGGCAAAAAGTGGAAGCATTCCCCTTGAAATGTGGCACCAGACAAGGATGCCCTCTCTCACCATTGCTATTCAATATAGTATTAGAAGTTCTAGCCAGAGCAATCAGGCAAGAAAAAGAAATAAAGGGCATCCAAATAGGAAAGGAGGAAATCAAATTGTCTCTTATTGCAGACGACATGATTGTATATATAGAAGACCCCATCGTCTCAGCCCCAAATCTCCTGAAACGGATAAGCAAGTTCAGCAAAGTCTCAGGATACAAAATCAATGTGCAGAAATCACATGCATTCCTATACACCAATAATAGACTTAAAGAGAGCCAAATCAAGAACAAACTTCCATTCACAATTGCCACAAAGAGAATAAAATACCTAGGAATACAACTAACAAGGAATGTAAAGGACCTCTTCAAGGAGAACTACAAGCCTCTGCTCAATGAAATAAGAGAGGACACAAACAGATGGAGAAACATTCCATGTTCATGGTTAGGAAGAATCAATATCGTGAAAATGGCCATACTGCCCAAAGTAATTTACAGATTCAATGCTATCCCCATCAAGCTCCCAATGACCTTCTTCACAGAACTGGAAAAAACCACCTTAAACTTCATATGGAACCAAAAGAGAGCCCGCATAGCCAAGTCAATTCTAAGCAAAAAGAACAAAGCAGGAGGCATCACACTACCGGACTTCAAACTATACTACAGGGCTACAGTAATCAAAACAGCATGGTACTGGTACCAAAACAGAGATATAGACCAATGGAACAGAACAGAGGTCTCAGAGGCAACACAATCTATCTACACCCATCTGATCTTTGACAAACCAGACAAAAACAAGCAATGGGGAAAGGATTCCCTGTTCAATAAATGGTGTTAGGAAAGCTGGCTAGCCATGTGCAGAAAGCAGAAACTGGACCCCTTCCTGACACCTTACACTAAAATTAACTCCAGATGGATTAAAGACTTAAACATAAGACATAACACCATAAAAACCCTAGAAGAAAATCTAGGCAAAACCATTAAGGACATAGGTGTAGGCAAGGACTTCATGACCAAAACACCAAAAGCATTGACAACAAAAGCTAAAATAGACAAATGGTACCTAATCAAACTCCACAGCTTCTGCACAGCAAAAGAAACAGTCATTAAAGTGAATCGGCAACCAACAGAATGGGAAAAAATTTTTGCAGTTTACCCATGTGACAAAGGGCTGATATCCAGAATTTACAAAGAACTAAAACAGATTTACAAGAAAAAAACTAACAAGCCCATTCAAAAGTGGGCAAAGGATATGAACAGACACTTTACAAAAGAAGACATACATGAGGCCAACAAACTTATGAAAAAATGCTCATCATCACTGGTCATCAGAGAAATGCAAATCAAAACTACACTGAGATACCATCTCACGCCAGTTAGAATGGCGATCATTAAAAAATCTGGAGACAACAGATGCTGGAGAAGATGTGGAGAAATAGGAACACTTTTGCACTGTTGGTGGGAGTGTAAATTAGTTCAACCATTGTGGAAGACAGTGTGGCGATTCCTCAAGGACCTAGAAATAGAAATTCCATTTGACCCAGCAGTCCCATTACTGGGTATATATCCAAAGGATTACAAATCGTTCTACTATAAGGACACGTGCACACGAATGTTCATTACAGCAAAGACCTGGAACCAACCCAAATGCCCATCGACGATAGACTGGACAGGGAAAATGTGGCACATATACACCATGGAATATTATGCAGCCATCAAAAACGATGAGTTTGGGTCCTTTGTAGGGACATGGATGAACCCGGAAACCATCATTCTTAGCAAACTGACAGAAGAGCAGAAGATCAAACACTGCATGTTCTCACTCATAGGCGGGTGTTGAACAATGAGAACACATGGTCACAGGGAGGGGAGCACTACACACTGGGGTCAGTTGGGGGGAAATAGGGGAGGGACGGTGGGGGGTGGGGAGCTGGGGAGAGATAGCAGGGGGAGAGATGCCAGATGTAGGTGATGGGGAGGAGGGCAGCGGATCACGCTGCCTCGTGTGTACCTATGCAACAGTTTTGCATGTTCTTCACATGTACCTCAAAACCTAAAATGCAATAAAATTAATGGGGAAAAAAAAAGAAAAATAAATAATTCAGAAACAGGTCTCAGGTACAAACAGTCAAAATAATTCAATCAAATTTTTTCTCTATACTACAAATTGTGTACTCACATGGCATCATATTAGATATAAATGATAGTTTATTTTAAATGAATATGGACAGAAGTGGCTGGAAACTAAAAGCACATATTTCTTCTCCTGAGATGAAAGAGGATTTAGGATTCACTTAAGAAAACATGGTAAATCTTTTTTGTTTTGTCAGTGTAGCTTCTGCTTGGCATTTAAATATCTGTGACTTAATAGAAACATTCAATTTTGAAACCTTAAAATATCACACAGTATTATTCATTCAAATTATACTTATTCAAATCTACGTAGCCATATCACATAGTGAGTGATATTGTCAGATCAAACCCACAAGTGGGAAATATTTTCATTTTGAAAATTTATTTTACATTTAATATGTATCCATGCTAACTTACTAAATTTAAAGCACTTTCTATGGGATGTATTTTAATACATACACCCTACATTGTATAATTTATTTCAATGTTGTAAATTTTCTATGACAATGTATATGATTCATAAATAATATGAAATATAAAAATTAATTTATATATATAATTAATGGTAATTTTATTTACTTTATACCAAATGTAATAGAATTTGCTATATTAAATTTATATTTATGATGAATATAAGTAAACAATTAGTAACATGAAATGCTGTAAGAAATTTGCTATCTGCATGAATAACTATTCAATATGTTTTCATTGAACATCCATCAAGTTCTTTGTGATACAGTTTTAGAAAAAATACTAATACGCTGGCTTCAAAGATTGCTATATATTGAAAGTGTAAAATGCATTGAATGCTGTAGAAAGACAAGATAAATTATGACTCTTGATCACTGTCCCATAAAAGCTTATGATATAGTTTGTATAATAAGGGATAGCCAACAATTATTATAATAGGAGACATTATAAATAAGTGGAGTATAAAGTTCCAGATGTTCAGAGGAGTTGGATATCATCTCCTTATGAGTTGGCCAAGAGAACCTTTATGGAAAACGTAGCATCTGAGCAGGGCGTTGAAGGATCGTTTAATAGATATTCCTCCATCCACACTTCTTTTGTCTATCAAATATCCCTTCTGTGGTGAGGAAAATTAGTTCTCATTGGATACCTTGGTATTTATTTTATTATGTTTCTCATGTTCCCTTAAGGTTTCATTGGGGCCAATGTAACTGAATCCTGGAAAATGGGAATGTGTAGGAAGTGATGCATCAGTTCTTGCCTGAGGCACTTAATAGTTAGTGACAATTTCTCAGCTCTCCTTTGTCAATACCTCTGAAGTTTCAATGTTGATATGGCAAAGCCATGAGATGAAAGCAATTTAGGTCCCTGAGTCACTGTGGAGGAGTGTTGCCTGATTTATATCAGACTTTATATGAGCAATAAATAAGTATTCATTAGACCACTGAGATTTCATGGTTAGTTTTTTGTGGCATCTAACATTAATTGTTCTGAATAAGAATCTCCACTTTTTGGTGAATGGTACCCTGCTTTTCCTTTTGTGAAATTACTCTTCCCTCATTCTGCATAATCTTAGGGGAACCTATAATCATAGTGCTCTGTAAACTCTATAAAATGATGGGACAAGTTCCTAATTTAGGCCAATTAGATTTAGGAATTTGAATCTAGAATTGAGAAAAATAGTACCATTTGAAGCTGAACCATTTTACTGACAGTACCAATAAAAGTAACTTTCCTGGAGCTCCTGATTCTCATTGCTGCCCTGCCTGGGCCACCGTTGACTTCTTTTCCTTCATTTCCAAGAACTATATATTATCCCTCCAATAAGTTTCATTTCATTTTAGTTAAATAGAGATGGTTTCTGCTTCTTAGACTCAAAGCTTCCTAATGGTTATAGGTGGTGAGGACATTCACATATAAAATTACACTCCAAAGGCGTATGGAATAAGGGTATTTTAGATAAAATAAGTACATTTTGCTGTAGAGTTGCATAGAGATACAAGTCACAGAAGCTCATTTAGGGTTTATGAGTGCCAGACTATGAATTTTGCATGTTAGCCTGTGGCCTAGGAGGTTAGAAAATCAAATGCCTTCAGGGGAAACATGGGACACATAAAATTGTAAAGCCTTAGAAAGTACAGCAATAAGTGCTAAACTGATGGTGTTGATCGGTCCAATCTCTGCCCTGTTTCATGGCCTTTTAAAGTTCCTTGCAGGTCAAACAAAACAGCCAAGTAAAACATATCCTTCAGCTCTCTTTTCTCCTGGGGGTACCAATTTGAAATTAAAGCTATCAAGAGGAAACCATGGAAGGTTCCTGTGCTGGGAAATGTGAAGCAGGAAGTGCTGCTTCACAAAGATTAACCCTTTCAAAATAAACAGGGATTTGGGTGGAGAGAGATCTCTTACAAGGCATCTATTGATTTGAGATTGATGTCCAGGAGAATGAAAAGAGAGGACATGAAAACATAAAGAAAGAGTGTATGGAATCCAGTTAATGGCAAAATGTTCAATTTAAAGTGCAGGGAGGTATAAAGGACAATACATGTTTTAGTCTGAGGACTTTATAAGAAATAATGGTGGTACTTTATTGAAATTGAGAATCCTAATTAAGTTACAGGTTATAGTAATCAAAGTGATGGTGCTATTGACTTGGTAAATTTAAGAGAACTTTATAAAATTTGTGAATTCATTATTTATCATAAATACAATCGCACTAATGCCTCAAAAGAGCAGTCTAGAAATGTATACCAAGAGAAATTAGGCAGACTATTTTGTTTTAATGAATGGCTAGTCCATTGCGCTCAAGAGAGCATGTTTGTGATTTTTGGAAATTCTTCTGTGTGGTAGGTAATAATACACTCAAGTGAGCATGTTTGTGATTGTTCTGGGAAATGTTTTCCATAGAGTGGGTAATAAAGATAGCAGAATATTAGGTGAGAAATAGTTTCAGGGCTAGTTATTTTAAAATATTGTAAATTATAATATTAAGTTATAAAATTTAAACATCAATATGTTCTTTTTCTGTCCTCAGATATTAAATATTTTTAAGTAATTGGTAGAAGGAAAGCTCATAAAACGATTAATGGCAAATAAAACAATAACTACCTAAACATCAGGGTTACATGATACCTAACAGCTAATCCTAACATAATGGCATCTTTAAATACATAATGCAGACCCATAAACTAGTATCAGAATCAAATTATAATGTTTTATTGACTTTCTTAATGTGTGTACTCACACAGAGATCATATTATTCACAAAATGAAAGTTAGTAGTTTGTGAGTAAAAGAGGACAGACCAGAAATAAGGTACACACATGATGATTCTACTTTTATAAAATTCTATAAAATGCAAATTTATCTGTAATGCCAGTCAGCATCAGTGGTAACCAGAGAATGAAGAGACGGGCAGGAGAGAGTGATTACCAAGAAGAGACTTGTAAGGATATTAGATATGCTTATTATCTTGACTGTGGTAATGGTTTCACTGGCATTTGCATATGTCAAAACTAATCAAATTGTACTCTTTAAATATGTAGTTAACTGTATATCATTTATACCACAATGAAACTGTTTCCAAAAACGAGTAGCTTGGTCTTGCTAAATGCATTGCTAGGTATAAAAGTTCTACTTAAAAACAATATATGTCTCAATAAGGATAAATGACTACTGTAGTGAACACTGTGATGTGCCACCCAGATTCACCAATTACAAATGAAGCATTCATTCTCCCAGTTACTGGCAGTGTTATCTACTAACAAATTATAGCTAAGCTCTTCCCTGAAAGTTCTCTCAGCAGACAGGAACTTCTTTGACCAAGATTATACTGCCCAGAAGCTGGTACTTGGAAGGCTCACATCATCTAATGACTAGTGGATTAGGTCTACAATGGTCCATCCTCCTTGCTTTATACAGTAATAGTCTATCTACATGGTCACCCCAACCCTACATGGGACCAGATAAGATCTCCCTTTTAACTGCATCATTATTCAACTCCTCTCTCTGCTCAATCCTTCTCCCTTTATTCCCTCCCAGGCGTTTTTCTCAAGAGCACTCACCTAGAAACCATCTGCATGCAGATCTCTGACTTAGAGTCTATTTCTTAGAAAATCCAATCTAAGATAACAACCTAATAGGTTGAGAAGTTAAAATGCAGAAAACAGAAATACATACCTGAAGTAATCATTTAAATAACTTTATAAAAATGTTTGTCCATATTTGTAAATATCCATTATATACAATGATACCGTTTTGTTTATCATTTTTTCAACTTACTACTAGATTTCTGGGAAAAATACAGGACACAAGTGCTTAAAGAAAGCTCAAAAAGGAGATATGGTTGAATGCATGTGATAACAGAATATTTTGCAGACTGTCAACTACTGAGGACACTGTCATATTTGGAAGAATAACTGTTATTAAATTTTAAAACATAAAGGTATAATATAATGTCATAAAACTTACTAAATTCATTCAGCATTTCAAAATAATATGAAAACATGCCAATAGAAATTCCATTTTACTACTGTTATTATCAAAAACTTACCAAAATTTGGTCTTTTACTGTGTGAATGTATAAAATGATACCGTTAACATATATGTAATTAACTATGTGCTAATTGTAGCAAGCTTCACTTTTCAATAAATGAATTTGCCATGATAATTCTTTCTTTAAGATGAAGAGAGGGTATTTTCTATGAAAATCTGAATTGATTTTCACTATCTAAAGACATGAAACAGATGTGCTACTTCTGGAAGATCAAAGAAGATGAAAATGTCCTCTATAGGAAGGCCATCCAGGATGTTGAATGGTAAGAGACAACTTCCATCTAATTATAGACACATTGAAACAATGGTCCATGAACTACAACACTTATCCTTTCCCCTTCTACCAACCCTCATTTATCCCTCAGCCACCGATTTTAAAAATCATTTCATATATTTTATATCCAAAGGAAAAAATATAAATGGAACTCACTTCCAAGAGACTACTGCTCTCAGCAGATTGAAAAGAGAATAAAATCCAAATATCTACATATTTACTTAATGTAGAAAAACAATCCATGTATCTTAAAAGGCAGTGATACGGTTTGGCTGTGTCCCCACCCTCATCTTGAATTGTAGTTCCCATAGGTGGTTACCCTATGCTGTTGTTCTTATGACAGTGAATTCTCATGACATCTGATGTTTTTATAAGGGGCTTTTCCTCCTTTGCTCAGCACTTCTCCTTCTTTTTGCCATCATGTGAAGAAGGATGTTTTTACTTCCCCTTCCACCATGGTTTTTTTCCTGAAGCCTGCCAAGCCATGTAAAACAGGCTTTTTAAGCCAATTAAACCTCTTTCCTTTATAAATTACACAGTCTCAGGTAGTTCTTTATAGCAGCATGAGAACAGATTAACACAGTAAATTGGTACCACAGAGAGTGGGATGCTGCTATAAAGATATCCAAAACTGTGGAAGGACCTTTGGAACTGGGTAACAGGCAGAGGTTAAAACAGTTTGGAGGACTCAGAAGAAAACAGGAAAATGTGGGAAAGTTTGGAACTTCCTAGAGATTTGGAGGGCTCAGAAGACAGGAAGATGTGGGAAAGTTTGGAACTTCCTAGAGACTTGTTGAATGGCTTTGACCCAAATGCCGATAATGATATGGACAATAAAGTTCATACTGAGGTGGTCTCAGATGGAAATGAGAAACGTGTTGGTAACTACATAAAGGTCAGTTTTGCTATGCTTCAGCAAAGAGACTGATGGCTTTTTGCCTTTGTCCTGGAGATCTGTGGAATTTTGAACTTGAGAGATATGATTAAGTGTATTTGGTGGAAGAAATTTCTAAGCAGCAAAGTGTTCAAGATGTGACTTGGGTGCTATTAAAAGCATTCAGTTTTATGTATTAAGAAATATGTGGATTGGAATGGGAACTTATGTTTAAAAGGGAAGCAGAGCCTAAAAGTTCAGAAAATTTGTAGCTTAAGGATGTGATAGAAGAGAAAGACTTATTTTCTGAGGAGAAATTCAAGCCAGCTACATAAATTTGCAAATGTAACAAGAAGCCAAATATTAATTACCAAGACAATGGGAAAAATGTCTCCAGGAAATGTCAGAGGTTTTCATGGCAGCCCCTCCCATCACAGGACCAGAGGCCTAGGAGGAAACAATGGTTTCCTGGGCTGGCCCAGAGAACCCCTGCTATGTGCAGAGTAGGGAGTAGGTGCCCTGCATCCCAGCCAGTCTAGCCATGGCTAAATGGGGCCAAGATACAGCTCAGGCAATGGCTACAGAGGGTGCAAGCCCCGAGCCTTGGCAGCTTCCATGTGGTGTTGAGCCTGCAGGTACACAGAAGTCAAGAATTGAAATTTGGGAACTTCCACCTAGATTTCAGAGGATGTATGGAAATACCTGGATGTCCAGGCAGAAGTTTGATGCAGAGGTAGGGCCTTCACAGCGAACCTCTTCTAAGTCAGTGGAGAGGGGAAATGTGGGGTTGGAGCCCCCACACAGGAGTCACCTTTGGGGCACTGCCTAGTTGAGCTGTGAGAAGAGGGCCACCATTCTCCATGCCCAAGAATGGTTGATTCACCATGGGCATGAAACAGCCACAGACACTCAATGCTAGCCTATGAAAGCAGCCAGAAAGGGGGCTGTACCCTGCAAAGCCACAGGGGCAGAGCTACGCAAAGCTCTGGGAGCCCACCTCTTGCATCATCATGACCTGGATGTGAGATATGGAGTCAAAGTGATTATGTTGGATCTTCAGGTTTTAATTACTGCCTCATTGGATTTGACTTGCATGTAGCCTGTGGCCCCTTTGTTTGGGCCAATTCCTCCCATTTGAAATGGGTGTATTTACCCAATGCCTGTACCTCCATTGTACCTAGGAAGTAACTAACTTGCTTTTGATTTTATGGCTCCTAGGCAGAAGTGACCTTCTTTGTCTCAGATGAGACTTCACACTTCGACTTTTGGGTTAATGCTGGAATGAGTTAAGACTTTGGGTGACTGTTGGGAAGGCATTATCGTATTTTGAAATGTGAAGACATGTCATTTGGGAGGGCCAGGGTGAAACAACATGGTTTGCCTGTGTCCGCACCCTAATCTCATTTTGAATTGCAGTTCTCATAATCACCATCTGTCATGTGAGGGAACCAGTGGGAGGCAACTGAATTATGGGGGCGGTTACCCCCATGCTGCTCTTCGTGTGATAGTGGGTTTGATAAGGGGCTTTTCTCCCTTTGCTCAGCATTTCTCCTTCCTGCCACTATGTGACATGTGAAGAAGGAAGTGTTTGCTTCCCCTTTTGGTATGGTTAAGTCTTTCCTTAGGCCTCCCCAGCCATGTGGAACTGTGAGTCAATTAAATTTCTTTTCTTTATAAATTATTCAGTCATTGGCAGTTCTTTAGAGCAGTGTGAGAACAGACTAATACAGGCAATATGATCAATATATTTTACTTTCTGACTTTACTTATTTAAGCTAAGCTGTATTTTTCTTTTATCTTTTTACTTTCAAATGCCATTGTCATATTAATAAGAAAATTTTTTTGACCAAAGTATTTTAAGTTCTGTACACTTGTAGTCTTTAGATCTAAAGATTTACATATCATGGACAGAAATGTTATGAAAATCTTTTAGAGAACTATTCAATGGAAAAAATTTCATATTTAGTATATTTTCCACTTTTCACAGTTATTCCTCATAAAAAGGATTTTGGCAAATATTGATATTTTATAAATATCAATAAAGAACTCTCTTATGACTAAGACACTCTGAAGCAAAAGCAGAAATATTTAAATGTTATACACTAAGAAATCTGATTTTATGGTCATTGATAAAAGTGATAATGGCAACCTTCATATAACATATATTTCTTACTGTCTTTTCCTTATTTTTGATTATTCATGTAAGAAGACACATGGCCCTATCCAGCCCATAAATAGTTGTGTAATATAATAATCATAATTATAAAGTTATAATAAATGTTTGTACCTTTCATGATTTACATACATCACCAAATGCAAAGGAACTATGAAGCAGTTTGCACTGAGATCAGTTAAAACCGAAATTCTCTCATTTAGCTATGCTGTGGTCTATTTCTTACTACATACCAGCATGCTGAAAAACGGAGCTGGAAGTAATTCCAGTGCTTTTAAACCCAATCTACAATTAAATTTCCTTTGTGATGTTTGAAACACCACTGTTATAAAAGTTCTACCAGTTCCAATGCTCCAGATTTGCCACTACTATTTCCTTATTAAGAAGTAAAACAAAGCAAAGCAAAGTAAAACAAAAACCTTCACACAATTTTCAGTTCTCTTTCTTCTCAGTAAAGGAAAAATTTTCACTTAACTTCACTTAGCTCATTTTTCTGTGTTTTTCAACCTTAAAGTATTTACAGCCTTGTTCATGTCTCTCTTGAACGTTCTTCTTTATATATTTCAAAAGCTTTGCTCCTTCTTTTTCTGTTATCTAATTGGGATTTTTAGATCTCTATTCCCACTACTCTTTATGTTACCACGTATAAAACAAACTATTTTCATGTGGCAAAGAATTCTGATCATGAGGCAAAATGAACTAATGAGAAAATTTTGTCTTCATTTCTAGTGAAAACTAATGTATTCTTGCCTTTTCTAGGGATATTTCAAGAATTGTACTTTTGGTCTTTTAGTACTTTACTTTGAAAACGTTGGACTTAGTACTGAATTTCTAACCAACACTGTGCATAAAGTCAACTGGTTCAAGCAAGTCACAGAAGCCTCCAGCAATTCTGTGACCAAAGAAAAGTAATCATTATATTAACTTTTCCTTTGACTTTAAAGACAATACTGTTGAATAATTTCCAGGGGACTTGAAAAAAATCTTGGCACAAAAATAAAATTTTGTTAAATCAATTCTTTGAGAAATGCCCCCAAATTATTGCTATATTGGTGACAGTAAAATACAAATCCATGTATTTTATGCCATTCAAGAATATGGCTTATGTAGGATTATGCATACGACCTTTAATTTCCACTTCTAATTTTGTCACTAACTGGTATGAATCACGCTTAAACAAACAAACAAACAAACAAAACCATGGCTATGTTGTTTTTAAACTTGTAAAGCAAGACTCAATAATTCACAGAGCTAACCAAAGGTGAGTAAATAGGATTAACAAAGGTAAACATAACCAAAAGATTAAGCAAGTAAGTAAATAAGGAAGAAACAGAAAGACACAGCCACACAAGCCTCAGAATACAAAAGCTTTGGTGAATCAGGATCCAGAGGAATGAAGGAGTCAGAAAAGTAACACAAGTAAGCAGAAGAGTAACCAGCTGGGTAGGGAAGTGCAGTGGCCCTTGCTAGGGTAATAATGCCACTCCCTCACATTGCCATAGATCTAGGTGGAGCTCACCCACTATCTTGGTCCTGGACACTCCAGAGTACTCTGGTTGATGTCCAACAGCCAGAAACTGCATGTCTTAGTCTAAAGTCTTTCTTTGAAACAGAAAATGTAGCTACAACCACATGCAAAAACAGGTTGGAAGTTCTTGCAAAAGGAAATTAATAACCTGACACCCTGAGCAGCTTTTTAAAAGTGACTAATAAGAGTTGAAATAGAAAGACCTCAGCTCTTGCACCTTGTTTAAGATAACTCTGAGACAAGTGTTTTATGCTTTCTCAGACTTTCTCCAGGGAATTAAGCCCTAGTTCCCATAGTGGTGTTTAGCTTGCTAACATACTCTTCACAGGTTGCTTTTTTTACCTTTCTCACAACCCCACTACCTTACCACGGTTTCCTAGAATCACTGCTCAAAGAAACAATTTGAACTCAAATTCTTGTCTCAGGATCTGCTTATGTAAAAACTGAAACTGAGACACTAGTAATGCAAGAATTTACATTATTAAGACCATAATCAATCCTCAAGCATGGCTAGTCTGGTCTTCTACACAGAGGTAAGGAAAAGCATTTAACTGGACTGGAAAATTCATGAATTCTTTTGAAAAATGAATAATGTACTCTTTTTGTAATAGTGAGTGTAATGGGCTACAGATATACCTAATAGTAGTGATATAGTAGGTAGCTAGTCAGATATGAGCAGGATAGGAGACCCCCCAACCCCAACCATGAATATCAGGCAACCATCAAGTGATGGTCATGTGGTTATTAAACTGTGTCTTTAAAAAATAATTGGTCACAGCCAGTACCAGGGAAAGAGAGTCTCCCAGTAGATAAAAAACACCTGAAATTGGTGATCAGCAGCTTCCTGATAAGATCTCAAGAGTTGAGAAAATGGGCTCCAGCATGTGCACTAAGAGGCAAAATGTCTGAGTGTAACTGGTATATGACCTTCCTCTAGAAACACTCGACTGGTAAGGGAACGTCTCTTGAGTACAACTCCAGTAAACACACTGTGCACGCTCCCCTCCCAAGTGTTAGCAGGCCACTGCAGATGCAGATAGCCCCCAACCCAACAGAAGAATCACAGGAGAAGGGATATAAGACCTTGGAAGTATGCCAACATACAAGACCCTAAATCAAAGGTCAAACAGGACACTTAATGTCCCAAGTTACCCACTTGGTCCTCTACCAAGTATACTTTATTTCCTTTTATTTCTGCTCTAAAGTTTTTAAATAAACTTTCACTCCCGCTCTAAAACTTGCCTCAGTCTTTCCATCTGCCTTATGTCTCCTTGGTTGAATTCTTTCCTCCGAGGAGGAAAGAATTAAGGTGGCTGCAGACCTGTATGGATTCACCGCCAGTAACAGGAGGGCAGAGAGTTAGTCAATGAATTATTTTGTATCGACTATATAGTAAGTGACATTACCCATTCTGGCTCACCATTACAATACCAGTATTAGGGTTCAATGGATAAGTTTTTATGAAATGCAAATTTCTTAATATAAATAATTAAAATAATATCCAATACTGGATTCTAAATAAATACTTCAAAAATAGTTATTACAAGAAGATTGTATCTAATCACAAACAGGTTTTTATTTTGTTTTTCTCATAATCTCAAGCTGCTGAAACATAAATTTAATGGAGTTCTTCCCTCATCACTGAATTCTGTAGATTTTTCTTTCAGTTGTGAGAAAATAATGCTTTCCTTTAGAAGATGTTGGCTTAGATTAGAAAAAATGCTTTATTATGAGTATTGCAAAGCTACTTATTTACCACAGCTAGACAGAGACTCCTTCTTACTTTGTCATGCAGCTGCTTGTTTTTTAAACAAATTTTGCCAAGAGACATAAACCAGATGGTCTTCTTCAAGGGTATCCTGTGAGCTGTGATAGTCAGCTTATGGTAGTTTTGAGCAGCAGACAGCTGGGTATGGAAAGTCATGATGCTATTTGGAAATCCAACTACCAAGTGTGCTGAAGTACAAGGAGATTCTCAAGTCAGTATATAAAACTGTGACTTAAAGTTTGTTTTATATTCTACTTTTTCAGGGGGCATTAACTTTATGCTTTATAATATTACCTTTTTTTGGTACACCAACACATCGAATTAGAGAGAAAACTTGTGAAAAAATTGATTCAGAATACATTTCCAAGTGGGATCAAGCAGTTGTAAGAAGTTGGGCTTTCTAATAGAGTTGTATGTGTTTTATCAAAAATGTTTAGTTAATACTGTAATAAAAATCTACTAGAATAGTGTAGTATTTTAAGTTGCAAGTCTCAATTCAGTTTCATAGTAGTGTTATACATCCACACTCTTGAAATGGCTTCATTAACTGCAGAGTGTATTTCTCTACCCCTGGACTTTGGACATGCCATGTGACTTGCTTTGACAATTGACCATGGATAGAAGAAATTATGTTAGTTACAAATCTAGGTCTTAAGAACCATCACGTGTTTCTGCTTACCCTTCTGAGATCTTTAAAATTCTGCCATGGACGAATGTGCCCCAAGCATCTACTGCCATTCCAGCTTGGGCCCCAGAATGAGAAACATAGATCAAACATGCTTGGTCAACCTACAGTCAGAGTTTCAATCAGAGATTACTCAAAGTAGCACTGTGAATATGAGGATAATTACTTTTTGTTCTTTTGGGGTATGCTTATCACACAGCATTATTGTAGTTGTAGCTGACTAATACTGATTGACTAAAACAGCTACCTTGGGTCACTCCTATATTACTGAGAGATAGGGAAAAAAGTATGAGATAAAAATGAAAGCATCTATGTTCTTATCAGGAAGCTACTATTTTATGGAAGGTACCCAAAGAGATTACAGAATTATATCTCTGATGATCCCAAAATTCTTTCAAAACAAAGGACACAGAATGGATCATCCTTAGTTTTCAAGTACTAGGTTATAATTATTAGAGAAAGAAAAATATAAGAATTGAAGAAAAAAATTTAAAAAGCATTTCAAGACTAAAGAGTCAAAATTTGCCTTTTTATATGAACAAAAATACTTTAAATTTATTCAAACCTACAAATTACTCAAAGGCTAAGAATCTTTAAATGTGTATCTAAATTGTGATTTCTTACAAGTATCTAGCCATTCTACAAAACTAGGAATATTTTTAAACTTGTATTTCAGGCACAAATCTCTCAAAAACCACATCTTTGGCTTGTAATGGGCAGCTTTCCCTTGAGAAAACTGGTATTCAAGAGGAATTGAGACTATCCACGGATACACTAAAACTAATATGAAAATAATTCTTGTGAAAATTGCTTTATAGGCAAGAATTTGCAACTTTCATAGAGTAAACAGATTTTTAAAGTGTTAGAATTTCATAATTGTGACAAACATCCTCCTAGAATAGTAGAAAGTAAAACAAGCAAGCAAGCAACCTTTCACCAGAAAATAATGTTGATTTTAGTGACTATTGGATATATTTTTCTCTGTGAGAGACTATTTATGTATCCACAATTTCCTAATCAGAAAATCATATCCAGGTTTTAGATTACTTTCTATATTACTATATCTATACCTAAAAGTCATAATTTGACCTTATCATAGCAAAATAAAAGTAAATATGAGGAAACTTACTCTGCATTAATAATGTATTGAATAAACTGTGATGGAAATGGAGAATCTGTTAACCAAAGAGTTTCTCAAGAAACGTATTATTTCTAGAATATTACAACTTTTGAGTGAGCAGCTTATTATATACATTTAAGAGCTCATCAATAAAATATTAACATGTATTGAACATCTACCATGAAAGCATACTGCATTTGGCTTAGTGGTGACAAAAGGTGAATAGTACAGCTTCTTCCTTGTAAGAAAAATACTTCACTGAATTGCAATATGTCGCACACAGCTATGTAAGACACATAAACTCATGATAATAACCTGTAAGACAAATAGGTAAACAGAGTTCTATGAATCTAGATAATGGAATAATTGATCAAGAACAGAGAAGGATTCCAAGTGGCGGTAGTTGCACCGAGCGCTGAAAGGTATATAGGAATCTGCTAAAGAACAAGTCAGGGCTCCTCAAGCACATCAGAAAATCCCTTACCACTTGGCTTTGCTAAGCATCTTGTAATCAATCAATCCATTTCTTCTACTGATCTTGAACATAAGATATCACCTTCTAAAATTTAAACATCTTTTTAAAGCACTTTGGTTTTGTATATGATATTTTTAAAAGTATTTATATATATTTATGTTGTTTCTACTGATGTGTATACATCTAGAAAGAAGAACGCAATCCTTGAGCACAAGAAATTCTTTGTGAAATGACATGGAGGCAGGGTGGGTAGCAGAAAATAATTCATAACTGGGGGCAAGACATGGACGCTGGAACATACTTCATGTGTGAGCTTAAGAAAATTATTTATTCTAAAATTCAGCTTATTCATCTGTAAAATAAAGTTCTCCTGAGAATAAAATGATATATGCAAGGCTTTGAATCCATGCCTGGCATATAGGTGTGCCTAAAAACAAGCTATTTTATCTTACGTAAGATCCATCTTACATGTCCGGAAAAAGTAATGTCTTGAAATTTCAGTACATTGTCATAATTTTAGCTTTAAACTTAGGTCCTTGTTTTATTGTGGTTAGTGAATTAGTAAGTAAAACTTGCTAATTCACATTATGTAACTTATATAACTTAGGATCCAACTTTAGTAAAAGTTAGGAAAGCATTAGGCTGTAAGTAGAAGCACTATGACAACCGAATTCTCCATTTCTCACATTTTCTAAGCAGTGGCTTAAGTCTAAGTCAGACAAAAGTTGATGAATGAGAAATTACTTTGAGAATATGGAGACACAGAAAAGTAGGTACCTAGGGAAATGAAAACTTCTACTTTTATATTGGCAGAATTTAGTAAGCCAGAGTAAGACACAGGCTGAATGAGAATTCATAAAATTATGGAAAAAAAAAAAACTGTGGAAGAGTTAGCCCTAGACAAAGTTGCCCTTTTTATACTCTTCTTAGGGCTGCTCAAAACAAAACAAAACAAAACAGGAGCCGGGTGCAGTGGTGGGCATCTATAATGCCATCTACTCTGGAGGCTGAGGTGGGATTACTTCATCCAGGAGTTTGAGACCAGCCCCAGTAACCTTCTCACTCAAAAAAAAAAAAAGGAAGAAATAAAACAAAACACTCTTTTTAAGTGTACATGTTGAAGACTGTTAGTTCTCTTCCAATATCCCCCCTTTTTTTAATAACTGGACAGTTTTTAGCAGAGCACACATGAAATAAACACATTTACCAGCCATGCTTGCAGCTTAGATGTGGCCATACCAAACGTCAATTGGTATGCACGCTTTGCCCCTTATTTTCAACTTCTTCTATCCTTCTTGGAATGTGGATGTCGTGAGAGTTTCATCTTGCAACATGTGTATGAAATTCCACCACATAAAGATAACTGGATAGAAAACAGAAATGAGCGGAGCCACCATATCTGCCTTGGCTAC
Organism: Sapajus apella; assembly: GCF_009761245.1. Lineage (NCBI taxonomy): Eukaryota > Metazoa > Chordata > Mammalia > Primates > Cebidae > Sapajus > Sapajus apella. The sequence goes on from NW_022436957.1 coordinate 27,822,693, forward strand.
AAACTTCCAGGGTTTTTCAGGAGAGAGAAATATGCTTCTCTTTTATTTAAGTCATTGCTACCTTGATCTTCTGTAACACTCAGCCAAAGCAAATAATAATAGATAAAGAGAGTTTCTGGGAAAATTACATTTAGCACAGTTTTATTTTACAGTAATTTCTTTTAAAACTCATCTATTCCAGGTAGAGATAAAATGTAAATTTAAAGAAGAGAAATTTGTGACATGACAAAACCAGTAAACATACAATGAATAAAGTCAAATAGTAATATTAGCCTTCAAAATGGGGCTAGTCCTATGGACACAAAATCTCTTTCTATATTATTTTTCTTTTGACAATAATACAAATATGTTTATTTAGATAACTAGGAAGCAAATGTAGTCCCCTTCTACACTGAAGAACTAGACTCATCTATGATGAGAATGAAAATGCTTGTATGCAACTATCCTGGGAAACAAAAATGTTCACTTACTTTGAGTAAAAGACTCGGGATATTGATCTATGGCTAACACTGAGATTATGTGAATTTTATATCTAGTCAATTTCGTATCTGAAGCAAGTTTTAAACTAACCTCTATGTGAACTGAAAAGATTTATAAGAATCTGAAAATGCTGAATATATGAGGCAAATGATCCCGGATGAAGTGGTGATCATAAAAAGCAAATCACTCTGCAACTCTTAAGTGCTTTGAACTATAAATAGGAATATACAGACGGTAAGCTGATGGGCAGAAACAAACTTCTTTTTGATGCATTTCAAAAAGCTCTTTCATTTAATAAATAAAACAGATTTTCTTCTTTAAATTCTTTTACCACCTGCTCTTAACAAGGAAGCATTCAGAAGAAAGTATATTTAAAATTAAACAAGGAAATGTAAATCAAGGCTAGTTTAGATATCTAATTCAGATTGTATACTGAATGGTTCATGTTTTAAAGACTTTCAAGAAGTCACAATGATAAGAAGATTATTCATTGATAAGTGGTTTGTTGTAAAGAGACCCTTTGAGAGTCCAATATACACTATATACCTTATGACACCAGCTATATTGGGTTAATCTTTTGCAGTTTAAAGCTTTGCCTCTGGTGGTAAAACTCCCATGTAATTGGCATCAATAGTCAAATCATACAATTCATTTTGGGCTGCTGGGTGGAAACAAAAGCTCCTCTATTTGGCTCACAATCACTCTCTCAGTGGTGTGCAAAATGCCATGACTGGCCAGTGAATGATTTTTACAATAGCTAGGGATTATCTTAGATTATACAGCCTTCAGCAGAAATATAAACACTTGAATAGAGCAGCATGAAATAGAAGGTAGTGTGTGGGAGGACGCAAGCTCTAATCTGAAATACACAAGAAGAAACTTAGATATGGCAAGAAAGACAGTATACAGAGGGTATGCTTGGTGAAGGGAGATTATAATAAATGACAGGTTAATGAGATTTGCATTTCTTGAGGTTTATGATGGTTTATTTCTGGCATATATGCCAAATTGATGCTGTCAAATTATAGTGTTTATTACCATTGTTGTAATTATCATCAAGTAGTACTGATTACCAATGTGCACTCTCCTGGGCATTATATAAACAAGCAAAATTCAGGTGGTTTCTGACATTCAACAACCAATAAAATAACTTAGACCAAATATTGTAGATATATGTAGGAGAGTGTATAGTGAACAACATATTTAAATGGAGAAAAATTTAAAGGGTAGAAATAAATTTTTAAATACTTTCAGTGTTTTGGTTAATTGGTCAGTGCTTTGGTGTGTCAATTTATAAGAAAGTTGCTTGCTATATCTGAGAAAATAAGATTCATTATTTTCTATTCATAGATAGCTAAGTTTTAAAAACGACTTATATCAAACTACTTAGTAAATCATGATTTTCAAAGAAGATCTTGAGGGTAAAACCCAAACCAGAAGCTTTCCCCATAAACCCTGGTTTCAACAATTCAAAAAAGTGGGACCGTGTGGTGCCAGATGGCAGAATGGAAGCCTATATAATTCGTCTCCCTCACTGAAACATCAAATTTTAATAACTATGTGCACACAGAAAATCACTGTCATCAGAACCAAAAATCAGGTAAGCAATCACAGTACGAGGTTTTACCTTCATCTATCTAAAAGAGGCATTGAGGAAAGGCCGGAGAGACAGTCCTGAATCATCATTATCACCCCTTCCGAATCACCTAGCACTGGACATACAGTGCAGAGAGGGAATCTTTGCGGTTTTGGAATGGACAGTACAGTGACTGGGGGACTTTATATTGAACTATGTGCAGTGCTGTCACAGCAGAGGAAAAAGCCATGCTGGGCTCAGCCAGTGCCTGTGCACAGAGGGAACATTTGAAGCAGCCCTAGCCAGAGGCGAACAGCCCATCCCAAGGGTCAGAACTCAAGTTTCTTGGAGAGCTTCACCCTTGTGGGCCAAGGTGCTCTGGCATCCTAGGTAAGCTTGAGAGGCAGTCTGGGACACATGAACTACGATTCCTAGGTAACTCCTAGTGCTAGCATGGGCTAAGAGCTATAGGACTAGGGTGGCATGTGACCTAGGGGCATACAAACTGGCACGGCTAAGGGAGTGCTTGCACCATTCCTCCCCTACGCCAAGCAGTGCAGCCCACAGTAACAAAAGTGACCCCTTACTTTTGCTTAAGGAGAGGAGAGTGAAAAGTAAAGGGGATTTTTGTCTTGTATCTTTGATAACAGCTCAGTCACAGTAGGGTAGGGCACTGGAGAGAGTCGTGAGGACCCCTTTCTATTCTCACTCCTGGACAACACTCTCCAATCAAAAGAGATACAGTGTCTCAACCAGGTGTGGTGGCTCACTCCTGTAATCCTAGTACTTTTCGAGGCCAAAAGTGGGTGGATCATTTGAGGTCACGAGTTGAAGACCAGCCTGGCCAACATGGTGAAACCCTGTCTCTACTAAAAATACAAAATTAGCCACACATGATGGTGGGTGACTGTAATCCCAGCTATTTGGGTGGCTGAGGCACAAGAATCTCTTGAGTTCAGGAGGTGGAGGTTGCAGTGAGCTGAGATAGTGCCACTGCATTCCAGCCTGAGTAAGAGAGCAAGACTCTGTCTCACAAAAAAAAAAAAAAAAAAAAAAAAAAAAAAGAAAAGAAAGAAGAAGAAAAAGAAAAAGAAAGAAAGTAAAGTAAAGGAGAGGAGAGGAGAAACAGTATCTGAATGGATGAAAAAACAAGACTCAATTGTGTATTGACTACAAGAAGCACTCTTCATCTATAAAGATATACATAGACTGAAAATAAAGGGATAGAAAAAGATATTCCATGACAATAGAAAGCAAAAAAGGGCAAGAATAGCAATACTTATATCACACAAAACAGATATCAGAACAAAAAGTTTAAGAAGTGACAAAGAAGGTCATTATATAATGACAAAAGGGTCAATCCAGCAATAGGTTATAACAATTATAAATACATATGCATTCAACACTGGAGCACCCACATATATAAAGCAAATATTATTAGAGCTTAGGAGAGAGATGGACTTCAACACAATAACAGCTGGAACCTTCAACACCCCCACTTGCAGCACTGGACAGATCTCCCAGAAAGAAGCTAAACCAAAGTAACATTGGACTTAATCTGTGCTATTAAATAAATGGAGTTCATAGGTATTTACAGAACATTTAATTCAATGAGTATAGAATATACATTCTTCTCCTCAGCACACAGATTATTGTCAAAGATAGATCACACTGTAGGCCACAAAACAAGTCTTAAAAATTAAAAATGAAACAACATCAAGCATCTTCTCTGACTACAATGGAATAAAACTAGAAGTCAACAATGAGGAATTTTAGAAGCTACACAAACACATAGAAATTAAATTATATGCTACTAAAGGACCACTGGATCTATGAAGAAATTAATAAGGAAACTGAAAATTTATTTTAAAAATGAAACAAACACCACATACCAAAACCTATGGGATACAGTAAAAGTAGTACTAAGAGGAAAATTTATAGCTGTGGGTGCCCACATTAAAAAAGAAGAAAAACTTCAAATAAATCACCTAACAATGCATCTTAAAGGCCTAGACAAGCAAGAGCAAATTGAACCCAAACTTAGTGGAAGAAAGAAATAACAAAGATCAGAGCAGAAATGAATGATTTTGTAATAAAGAAAGCATACAAAAATTCAAGTAAATGGAAAGTTGGTTTTTTGAAAAGGTAAACAAAATTGACAAACCTTTAGCCAGACTTGTGAAGAAAAAAGGGAGACCCAAATAAATAAAAGCAGAGATGAGAAAGGAGATACTACAATTAATACCAGATAAATTCAAAGGCTCATTAGTGGCTACTATGAGCAACTATATGCCAACAAATTGAAAAATCTAGAGGTAATGGATAAATTCCTAGATATATACAACCTGCCACCATTAAACCATGAAGAAATCCAAAACCTAAACAGGCCAGTAATGAGAAACAAAATCAAAGCCTTAGTAAAGTCTCCCAGTAAAGAAAAGCCTGGGACCTGATGACTGCACTGCTTAATTCTACAAAACATTTAAAAAAGGAACTCACACCAATCCTACACAAACTATTCCAAAAAAACAGATGAGGAGGGAATATTTCCAAATTCATTCTATGAGGCCGGTATTACCCTGATACCAACACCAGAAAAAGACACATAAAATAAAGAAAACTACAGGATAGTGTCTGTGATGAATATTGATGCAAAATTCCTCAAAAAATACAAGCAAACTGAATTCAACAACACATTAGAAAGATCATTCATCATGAACAAGCGGGATTTATCGCAGGGATGCAAGCATGGTTCAACATACGCAAATCAATCAATGTGATACATCCTATCAACAAAATGAAGGACAAAGCCATATTATCATTTCAATTGATGCAGAAAAAGCTTTTGATTACAATTCCACATTGCTTTATGATAAAAAGTCTCAAAACTGTGGGTATAGAATGAACATACCTCCACATAATAAAAGCCATATATGACACACCCACAGCTAGTATCATACTGAGTGGGAAAAAACTGAAAGTCTTTCCTCTAAGATCTGGAACATGGCAAGGATGCCCACTTTCACCACTGTTGTTCAACATGGTACTGCAAGTCCTGAATACAGCAATTAGACAAGAGAAAGAAACAGAGCAGAGGGCATCCAAATTGGAAAGGAAGAAAGCAAATGTTCCTTGTTTGCTGATGATATGATCTTATATTTTGAAAAACCTAACGACTCCACAAAAAAAATGATTAGAACTGTTAGACAAATTTAGTAAAGTTGCAGGATACAATATCAACGTACAAAAATGAGTAGCATCTCTGTATACCAACAGTGAAAAATCTGATCCAAAAAGATACAAAAAAGTACTTCCATTTACAATAGCCACAAATGAAATGAAATACCTAGGCATTCACTTAATTAAGGAAGTGAAAGTTCTGTACAATGAAAACTATGAAACACTAATGAAAGAAATTGAGAGGACACAAAAATATAATTGCATACACATGTTCATGGATTGGAAGAATCAATATTTTTTAAATGTTCAAACTACCCAAAACAATCTACAGATTCAATGCAATTCTTATCAAAATACCAATGGAATGTTTCACAGAAATAACAAAAACAATTCTAAAATTTACATAGAACCACAAAGGACCCATAATATACACCTACAATTACCTTATTTTTGACAAAGTTTCCAAGAACCCACGTTGAAGAAAGGACAGTTTCTTCAAAAAATGGAACAGGGAAAACAGTATATCCACATGCAGAAGAATGAAACTAGACCCCTATCTCTTGCCATAAACAAAAGCCAAATCAAAATGGATTAAAGGCTAAAATCTAAGAGCTCAAACTATGAAACTACTACAAGGAAAGATTGGAGAAACTCTCCAGGACATTTGTCTGGGCAAAACAAATTTTGAGTAATATCCTACAAACACAGGCAACAAAAGCAAAACTGAACAATGGGATCACATCAAGTCAAAAAGCTTCTGCACAGTGAAACAATCAATGAAGTGAAGAGACAATCCACAGAAAGGGAGAAAATACTTGCAAGTTAATCATCTGACAAGGAATTAATAACCAGAATATGCGGTTGAAACAACTCTATAGGAAAAAGTCTAATGATTAGATCAGAAAATGGACAAAAGATTTGAATAGATATTTCCCAAAAGAAGACATACAAATGGCAAACAGGTATATGAAAATATGCTTAGCATCACTGATCATCAGAGAAATGCAAAGCAAAACTACAATGGGATATTATCCCACCCCAGTTAAAATGGCTTATATCCAAAGGCAAGCAATTACAAATGCTGGAGAGAGTGTGAAGAAAAGAGGACTCTTGTACGCTGTTGGTAGGGCATGTAAATTAGTACAACCAACATGGAGAATAGTTCGCAAGTGCCTCAAAAATCTAAAAATAGGACTACCATATGATTCAGCAATCCCACTGCTGGGTATATACCCAAAAGAAAGGACATCAGTATATCAAAGAGATATCTGTACTCTCATGTTTGTTGCAGAACTGTTCATAATAGCCAAGGTTTGGAAAATACTTATTCAGCCATAATAAGAATGAGGTCTTGTCATTTGCAACATCATGGATTGAACTGGAGGTCATTCTGTTAAATGAAATAAGCCAGGCACAGAAAGACAAACATGACATGGTCTCACTTTTTTGTGGGATGTAAAAATCAAAACAATTGAATGCATGGGGACAGACAGTAGAAGAACCGTTATCAGAGGCTGAGAAGGGTAGTTGGGGGTAGAGGGAGAAGCTGAAATGGTTAATTGGAACAAAGAACAGAGAGAATAAACAACACCTAGTATTTGCTAGCCCAACAGGGTGACTATAGTCAAAATAATTAACTGTACGTTTTAAAATAACTAAAAAAAAAACTATTTCACTGTTTGTAACACAAAGAATAATTGCTTGAGGGGATGAACACCCCATTTTCCATAAAATACTTGCATGCCTATATCAAAATATTTCATGTATCCCATATATATATATATATATATATATATATATATATATACGCTTATCATGTATCTCCCCAACTACATATGGCGAGCATGCGCGCGCGCACACACACACACACACATACACATACACACACACACATATATATGCATGCTATGTATCCACAAAAATTAAAACTAACAAATTTTAAAAAGTGTAACAAAGAATAGAAAATTTTACTTCTTCATCAGTCTATTGTATCTTCCTCTGCATTGTCCCCATGGCTGAAACCATGTGATTCCTTTCTTCCGGTCAGTAAAACAATGACTATGGAATAGGATATGAACAACTTTCTTAAGTTAAGGGCATGTTTATTTTTTTTATCCCTTACTTCCTAATTCTATCAAGTTCAGAAACCAACAGTAAGAATTTTGTATTGGCACATATACATACAACTGGGGTGAGGAATGAAGATCCAGTCTTGCATAAAAATCTTCAAATATGGTACAGATGAATTCTAAGACTGCAATGATAATCTTTCCTGAGCTGTCAGCATCCTGTATGTGCTTATCACGTATCTCCCCAACTACATGTGGCATTGTGACAAATAGAAGAGCTTGCTAATGCTGCTATAGCTGAATGTCTCATTTAGGAACAAACAATTCTGGAAAAACTCCCAGATTATGCATCTGCCCCTCTAGCTTTCACTTTGAAAGATAAAATTGTATTATGATAACATGAGGATTAGTATATTATTCTTTCCTTATATGGGTAGTGTGAGGTTATTTCCTTACCTTGACATGAAAGAAAAACATTTATTGAATGTCTCAGTAGAAAGATTACAACTGAGATAGCAAATTCTTATCAGAAGCTTGCATTAGGAATGGGCTTGCAGAATTGCATGCTCGTTCCCTACTGTCTGAATACAGAGATGATTAGGGACTTTCTCTTCGAATCTGATTTATTTGGTTTCTACTCCTGTTTTCTCTCCTTTCATTTCTTTCATTGTCTCATTTTTCTTCATGTAGCACAAATGACAGCCAGAGTCTGTGAGTGCTTTAATGTTGCAGGCTTAGCACTATGAGAACTGAACAATGGAGAAATCCCTGGGGAAGCAGCTTCCAACTGTACCACCCTCAGCATCCTAATGACCTGTGGAACTGTGGTTCCAGAATGGTGATGATAATTTTGGAAAACACTTTCTCTAAAGCAGTAGTGCCCACATATTTATCTGAGAGGCTGTACTGGGCAATTACAAAATGTTCAGAGGTCCATGGTGAAATGCCAAAAATAGAACAATGTAGTATGCTTTTCCTAAAGCCATACCTTCTTTATTAAAACAAGTATGATTTATGTCCCTCCTGTCCTTAAAGTATATATTTATTTTTAAATGTATAAACTTTATTCCAGTCCAGCTTTCACATAGAAATGCATACATATCACAAGTATATAGTTCCATAAACTTTCCTAAAGGAAACATATCAATGCAACTAGCATCCAGATCAAGAAACAGAACATTACCCAGTACCGAGAAACCTGCTTCTAGAAGCCCTTGTTAACCACAACTCACAAAGGCAACTCCTATCTGACCTCTAAACTCCCAAATGTCTATGTTTTTAGCTTCATATAATAGATTCATACAATAAATATTCTCTTATTTCTGACATATTTTATACAACACTGTGTTCATATTTTGATATTTCATTTATTTTATAAAATATTATTAATAAGAGCATTTGATTTATTAAATGCCCTTATACTGCTTTCTCCAACTTTTTCGCGGTTTCTTTTTGGCTGTAAAATGTAATAACATATAAATCAATACTCTTAGTCACATGTCTATTTTACATCATATCTAAAGCTCAGAACCATCTTGAATTTAAGTGCTTATATGGGTGGGTGAGTCGACCCAACATATCTGACTAAGTAGAATTCTAAGAAGGAAATATTGATTTTAAAACATTACTTTCTTGATGTTTGACAGGAACTTTGTTGTTACACAATAATGCCATCTTATGGCTGTACAGCAATTTGTAGTCTAGAAACTGCTTTCATTTTGATATCACTTGAGCTGTTCTATCCTCTAAGTCTTTGGGAAGTCATTTCCTAAAAGTGGGAAACATTCATTAATGGCTTAAAGGGTTTAATAAAGACGGTATCAGAAAGAAACTAAGGATACCAGAGTATAGCATCTGGCATTTAGTAGGCCCTTCTTAAGTGTTTGTTGAAAGAAGAAAAGAGCTTTGTTTCTCTAATCATACATAGATCTTATGCAAAGTATTTGTTTTTACATGTTTCCTAAAGGAATATTTTATAAGCAGCTGGTTACCCATCAGAAAATCTATGAAAACTGAATTTAGCAGTAATATTAATTTCCCAAAAAGTTAACTAGTAATCTTACATATAAATATATCTATCCACAAGTTCATGGTGTTTGTGGATTTACTGCTGACTGTGTTGACTCTTTGTGAACAATCAGAATGTCCATGAAAATAAGGCTTTTAAAGTTTAGATAATTTGTAACTTGTTGAGATACATGTTGAAATTCTATTTGCTAAAAGACAATGTATGGAAGCAGGTATATTAGATAATGAATGGGCAGTCACAAATTAGTCTGGCTTTTAATATCTTCTTGTTCTCACCTAAAGAGCAATGTCTGTTTTGCTTTATGACATTTAATAGAGGTGAGTTTTGCAGTTATAACATTCATGAATTTAATGTTTAATGATGGTCTCAGAACTTGAACAGTAGGAATGCTGAGAATCTAAATATATACATTTTCTTGTATGTGTAACTTATTTTGAATAAACTATGCAAACCTATCAGAGCTAAATATTTTGGTGAAAGAGAAATATGCAGATATACTATTTAGTATATACTTAGCAAGTCATGTAACATCTTTGAAATATAGCTTTCTCCCTTATAAAATAATGAATCAGGGCATAACCACTAAGACATTTTCTAGCTGCAAGAAATCGTGTTATAAATTATTAACTATCTCTAATAATTTGAATTATTGTTCAGCAAACATTTTTTTAAAACCAGACAAAAACAAGCAATGGGGAAAGGATTCCCTGTTCAATAAATGGTGTTGGGAAAGCTGGCTAGCCATGTGCAGAAAGCAGAAACTGGACCCCTTCCTGACACCCTACACTAAAATTAACTCCAGATGGATTAAAGACTTAAACATAAGACCTAACACCATAAAAACCCTAGAAGAAAATCTAGGCAAAACCATTAAGGACATAGGTGTAGGCAAGGACTTCATGACCAAAACACCAAAAGCATTGACAACAAAAGCCAAAGTAGACAAACGGGACCTAATGAAACTCCACAGCTTCTGCACGGCAAAAGAAACGGTCATTAGAGTGAATCGGCAACCAACAGAATGGGAAAAAAATTTTAAATTTTTTTATTGCATTTTAGGTTTGGGGGTACATGTAAAGAACATGCAAGGTTGTTGCATAGGTACACACATGGCAGTGTGATTTGCTGCCTTCCTCCCCTTCACCTATATCTGGCATTTCTCCCCATGCTATCTCTCACCAACTCCCCACCCCCCACTGTCCCTCCCCTATTTCCCCCCAACAGACCCCAGTGTGTAGTGCTCCCCTCCGTGTGTCCATGTGTTCTCATTGTTCAACACCCGCCTATGAGTGAGAACATGCGGTGTTTGATTTTCTGCTCTTGCGTCAGTTTGCTGAAAATGATGGTTTCCAGGTTCATCCATGTCACTACAAAGGACATGAACTCATCATTTTTGATTGCTGCATAATATTCCATGGTGTATATGTGCCACATTTTCCCTGTCCAATCTATCATCGATATTAACGTATCTCCACCTTCCACTGTAGGAAGAGTCTACTTTCCCATTCTATTGATGTTAGATTTGGCAATGTAATTTACTTTGGCCAATCAAATGTCAGTGAACTTCACAGGAACATAGATCCTGAGTGTTCTTGGGAGGTCAGATTCATTCTTTGGTGACTTGTCATGAAAATGCGCCACTGATCCTTCATCTTAGGTTCAGTGCAAAGACATATATAGCAGACCTTAATCCAACATGCATCCTGGAGCCTAGCTCAGCTAATGCACATCTTGAAGCAGAGCTTCCCAGCCAAGCCCAGCTGAGTCAGTCAAACTATAAGTAACCTAAACAGTCAGAAATGCCTGTTATTTTCATTCAGTGAGTTCTAGGGTGATTTGTCTCACAACATTACTGCAGTCATAGCTAATACTACCATACATATACCATATAAGAAAAAGACCAATATAGCTCTTCTTACTAGCTCAAATTTATTTTGACTTAAACCCAAGTTGGCTTACTTTTTTGTTGAGAATACCACATGAAGGCTGTACTGAACATCTGTGTATTGATAAACGAATAGCTTCTAAATCTATCCAAGGATTCAAGAATCTACCATTGTATGGGACTTAGTAGGACACAAGGCGTTGACTGCCACCACAATGAAGAACAAATTCAGCTATTTATTTTCCCTGACCCCTGGCAATGGGAACCTAGTTCTGTGGCCTAAATCTGTCTTATAGCAGCAGTCATCAATTTATGGCCCATCAGCAAAATCCAGCCTGCCGTCTACCTTGGTAAATAAAGTTTTATTTGAACACAACATGCCCACCCATTGATATATTATATATGGTTTCCTTCACCCTATAATAGCAGTGTTGTGCAGTTGTGACAGAGACTACATGGTCTGCAGGGACAAAAATATCTACTAACTGCCGCTTCAAAGAAAAAAATCCATCCTCTGACTTATCAGATACTTCTGCCAGAGACCCTAATTGTAGCTTGAGTGACACACAAAAAGAAGAAATAATTTAGATACTTTTTTTTTGGCAGTGACAATAGCAAGCAATGTCCAATGCCATGGTGCTCCTGGTGAAGCAGTGGACGTTGGCATGAGAGCAAAAATAATTCAGATTTACCTCATAGCTTGATAATGGATATGTTACTGTATGCCCAGCCTGCTCTTCCTTTATAGTTTCTTCTCATTGTTAAACCTAGCTCTCAGGTTTTCGCATTGATTCCATGAGGTGTGAGTGATATCCTTCTAGTAATTTATATAATTCTACCAGAGTCACTTTCTGTTAGTTGTAACTCAGAACCTTGACTGGTCTATAGACCTTGATTTATTGCTAATTCTTAGTAAGATGTTTTCATTCCATTCCCCAGTGATCTTGTTTTGTACAGCTCCAATCTATCAACCCTTATTTTACTGGCTCATTGTCCATGTTCTCTCCAAGACTGTGAAGCTCTTCAAAGTGGGGACTGAGTCTAATTGTTCTCTCTGTGGTTCTCAGAGAAATTTGAAAGCGTGTAAGAATGTATTAACATGTCATGACTATCAGAGCCATAAGATCACCATTTTCATCATCAAAATTGCCAACCTTAATTGAGCCATTATCATGTTTAAGCAATCCACTAAGCTCCCTATATGCATTCTGTCAGATAATCCTCATAACCCTGTGACAAAGACACTATTCTTATTCCATTTTAAACATAAGAAACGTATGGAGCAGAAGACTTAAGAAACTTGCTCAAGGACATATAGATAGTCAGCAGCAAAACCAGGATTCCAATACAGGTTGGAACTCTAAAGCCTGCAGTCATCAGCAATTAATTAAGACAGTTTTTATCTGAGATTATACTAAAAGTCAAAGGAAATTTAACAACTCCTGACCAAATCCTACAAAATGTCAATGGATGTGGAATTTCAGCCACTGAATAAGAAAAGGTTGGATCTACTAGAGGTAGAGAAACTCTATCCTTTGTCAAAACCAGAAAAGTTCTCAGAGTTGGGGTGAGATTTTAGCTACCCTCTCTGTGGAATGACATTAATGTTTCTGTTTAAGTCTAGGGTGAAGGTAAACTGAAAGAGAAATGTCCATATGACCCTGTGAGAAGGGAATATCTGGATCATTTGCCAAATATTACTTATAAGTAAAGTGGAGGAGAAACTTCAAAAAGCAGAAAGTGCTATTCCTACTTTAGTGTAAAACTGGTAGGTGTCTATACAAGCACAGTAATCACTGGCTACCCAAGAAACTTCAAAGGTCCTTAGGGGATGATGTGAGTGGCCTACAATGCTGGGAGAAAACAGTGACTATAAGAAGAAAAACCAGAGGGAGAAGAACTTCCCAACAGTGGAATGAACATCCCAAAATGTAGTAATGAAACAGACATCATAGGACTATCCTGCAGAGCCTCATAATAACTCAATGTGAAATAGTGGTAGAAAGTACACCATGGTGGCAATATAAGTGTATTCAAATATTTTTATTTAGTTATTTTAGAGACAGCCTGTCACCTAGGCTGGAGTACAGTGACATAATCATGGCTCATGGTAGTCTTGAATTCTGGGGCTCAAGTGATCTACCTACCTCAACCTCCCAAAGCACTGGGATTACAAGCATGAGCCATCATACTATAAGGTTAAGCTTGCATTTGCAGCATATACACAGAGTGGCTGAGTTTCTATTCCTTTATCAAGCCTAACTTTGGATACTCTGGGACCATCTATTTTAAAGGAAGTTGAGATAAATCAATCTCTCTCTCTCTCTCTTTTGAGATGGAGCCTTGCTCTGTCACCCTGGTCAGAGTGCAGTGGCGGATTTTGGCTCAGGGCTCACTGCAGCCTCTGCCTCCTGCGCTCAAGGGATTCTCCTGCCTCAGACTCCCAAGTACCTGGGACTATAAGTGCATGCTACCACACGCAGCTAATTTTTGTGTTTTTAATGGAGAGGGGGGTTTCACCATGTTGGCCAGGCTGGTCTCAGATTCCCGAACTCAAGTGATCTGTTCGACTCAGCCTCCCAAAGCGCTGGGATTACAGATATGAGCCACTGCACCTGGTCTGGAAGTTGAGATAAATCTGTTCGACTATCCAACGGGGAAATATTCTCAGGTTTCTGAGAGGAGGCTTGAGTCCAGACACACTGAACACCAACTTTGTGCTCAGCACTGTATCAGTCCTAAACATATAACACAAATATAACATAGCCCTTTTCTATAAGGAGCTTGTGCAGGAGGAAGAAAAGTAAACAAATTGATTACTATGTGGTAAGTTCTAGGAGTTGGCACATCAGATCATATATTCTACAGGGTAGCCACCAAGTCTGGAAATATTTCCAAATACATAAATGATTTATTGATAGTATATTACATTAAATGATTAAATAATATCCGTATTTCCAGATGTTATAAGCAACTAATAGTTTTAGAATTTCTAGAAAAAGACAACATCTGAAGTAAGACCTGAAGAACAGGTAGGTCAGAGGGAGCACAAAACACTTGGGCATCTGCCAAATTGATTTAATATCGCTAGAACATAATTTGGAGGGCCTGTAGAGCAGGCATGAAGAAATAAACAGTGAGGCTGATCAGATAATTAAGCACAATTAAGGAGTCAGGGTTTCATTCTCAAGGGAATGAGATTATGGTAAGGAAGCTCTTACACTTTAGAAAAATGATGACCAATGAAAGACCATTGAAAACAAAGTGAAGATAATAATTTGAGACAACTAAGATTAATGCTAGAAGTCTTTCTTTAGGTGTCTGATGTAGTAAACCAATAACTAAAATAGGAGTCAAGATGGTTAGAAATAGACAGATGTAATAGATATCATGGAGGTTCCCTATAATTATTAGATGAATGATTTTATTTCCTCTGAGAATAATTAAGAAACCTACCTCGAGAATAAATAACTTTGAAATGAATCACTTTAGGCTGTTAGAGAACTTTATTACTTTTAATCTAAAAATGTCAAAGAAAAAGTATTCCACTTCTTGTGATGTGAGGCTAAATAATGTACATGAATTTCTGCCACCCCCCAAATAAGTCAACAGCTAAATATTTCAGTTAAGAAGAAACATAACTTTAAATCAACTTAACAAATTCCCTATGGCAAAAAAACTGTGAGGGAGGGGCATGCAACGTGTAAAGTGTCACCCTCCAAAATAGAAATAATAAATGAAAATCAATTTTTTATTGATAGGTAATATTTTTAAACATATTAATGTAAGTATCAAACTCCTATGAATATTTGGACACAGATTTGACTAAAGATGTTAAATCAAACAATTGTTTATAGTACTTCAACTTGATGACCTAATATGATTTACAATTACCTGAAATTTTAGAAGACACAATGCTTCAACATAATGCTAAATTTAATACTGAATAATTTCTAGAATTCAGCTCATTTGTCTGAACTGTTCATCATTATTTGTTCTCATTTTACTTACCATTTTTCAATGACAGTGATACCTCTCTCTTTCTCCCTGTCTTTTTTCCATGGGCAGTACTGAAATAAACTGTACAGTTCCCTGAAAACAAATCATTTCTGTAGGTATCAATCAAAATATATGTGCTACCTACCCTTGTCGGTCTCTGTACATTTTGTTAACTTTCTCCCATTGGAAATCAAGCTGGGAGAGAGCTTCCTGTAGCTTCACCCTTTCCACCGGCTTGGCACTTTGCAATGCTGCTGTCTTCTTGCTGTGAATTACGTCAATACGACCTGAGATTTGTTGTAGGGTATCTTTTATATTCTGTAATACAAAAATTTTAAAACAAGTAAAAAATGAATTAGTTGTCTATACAAAAGGAAATATATACATATAAATCCCAAAGGCAACAAATGGTATTGCAATTCTTAATTATTGACTTTTTAAAGTGACTTTCTAGTGACTTTGACACGCTCAAATTCAATTGGTAAATCATAAACCTCATCCTGATAGAGTGGATAACACCCTACATCTTAAAACTGACTTCATTTGGCTTCTGTATCTTGACCTCTTCTGATTTTTCTTCTACCTTTATGTCCACTATTTCTCAGTCTCCTTTGCTGGATCCTTCTTCTCATCCTGATCTTAATATTAGAGTGCTCTGGCTCAGTGTTGGCACTTATTTTCTTCTCTTTCCATAATTCCTCCCATTTGTTTTTATAATTTTAAACATCCTGTATCAGACAATGACACACAAATGTACATCTCAAGCCTGGACCTCTCCTCTGAACTCCAGTCTAACAAATGCTAGTAATTTCTCAACACTTGGAGGTCTCACGAGACTTTCCAACTTAACATGACCCAAATAAAATTCTGAACTGTATTTTCTAATCCTTCTCCTCCCATAGATACCCTCATTTCAGTAAATGGCAATTACTAATTTCAATTGAATTATAGTAATTCAATTAACAATTATTCAGATTGAAAACTTTGGAGCCATCCTTAATTTTTTTCAGTCTCCAGTATTCAAATTATTGGACAATTGTTTTGACTTGACTGTCAGAAGATAATTCAGAATTTAACCACTTCTCACTACCTTTCTTCCTACAGCTCTGATAAAGATATCATTGTCTGTCATCTGGATTATAACAAACCTATTTCCTTGTGCTTCCATTCTTTCCCTTCTCCTGAATAATTCTCTACACGAGAGCCAAAGAGATTATTTGAAAACGTAATTGGGATCATATTACTCCTCTCCTCAAAATCTTCCAGTGGCTCTTCAACACAGAGTTCAATCACAGCCAATTTTAAAAGCCTACATGAAAAATAATTATTCTTCCTGCACTTTATACAAATAATCAGGCCAAGTATAATAAAGCAAATCTGTCCTATTATGATTTGTCTTTAATAGAAATGGGAGACTGGAAAGAGAAAAAAATATGTTTTAAGAACTATGGTATACCGGTTATTAGTCTGATCTGTTGTTTTTGAGTTTCTTCCTGCAATATACACTGACCCTGATTATTCCCGTGAACCCGCCAGTGATCTCTGACTTCAGCTCAGAAGAAACAAGAAGGATGGGTAGTATAGAATTCTGGATCATTACTGGAATTCTGGACATGTATTGAAATCAGCTAGCAACTTCATATCATCTTGGTTCCAAGAGTTGCCCAGTTCATGAAAATTTTCTAATTTAGTTTACTTGGGATAATCTTGCTTATTTTGCTTTACTGTTATGGAATATATTTGCTGTTATACTATTTGTATAGGAATGCAGAATAAGCTTACACAATATTTTCTTAAATTGAACACTTACTAATCTTCCAGATATCACCTTTTATCAGTTATGAATAGCCCTCACCAAACTGATGCTTGCTGACTGAGCTCTTCTCTACCCTAAATACAAGAGACCCTAATAGTTAGGCAGAAATATCATTAGCTATATTGAGCCTGAAGAAGTTACAGAAGATAGATTTTCATCCCTCTCCTACTCTTAGGATTAAGGGCTCTGTTGTCAAAGAAAGGGGGGAAGTATGTCAGAGGCATTGAAACCAGAGCAACCCTGTCTTAAATAGGGGCTAGAAAAAATAAGGCTGAGACCTACTGGGCTGCATTCTGAGGAGGTTAGGCATTCAGTCACAGGATGAGACAGGAGGTCAGCACAAGATACAGGTCACAAAGACCTTGCTGATAAAGCAGGCTGCTGTAAATAAGCAGGTCAAAACCCGTGAAAAACAAGATGGTCCTTCTCACTGCTCATTATACACCAATTACAATGCAGTAGCCCACTGAAAGGCACTCTTAACAGTGCCATGACAGTTTACAAATGCCAAGGCAATATCAAGAAGTTACCTGATATAGTCTAAAATGGGAGGAACTCTCAGTTCTGGGAATTGCTTACTCCTTTTACCAGAAAACTCATGAACAATACACCCCTTGTTCAGCATATAATCAAGAAATAACTATAAGTTCCCTTAGTCGAGCAGCCCACGCCACTGCCCTGCCTATGGAATAGCCATTCTTTACTCCTTTACGTTCTTAATAAACTTGGTTTTACTTTTTTTTAAAAAAAGCATAATGTTGACTATGGTCTATAGATCTCTATACGACTTGCTTGTATACTACCTACCATTCCAACATCATCTCTTCCCAGTCTCTTTGTGGTCCACAATACTTCAACCTCTAGCTTTATTGCATTCCTTTCGTATACCAACTATATTCTTGCTTCAAAATTTCTGTCCTTGTGGTTTTCTCTGCCAAAAATAGTTTTCCTAACCAACATTTAGGAAATGGTTCCCTTATTTCTTTCTCATGTTAAGGGGCCTTCTCTACTACTCTATTTTAATGAGCGTCAGCAATCACTCTCTATTCCTTACATTATTCTTCACTGTTCTTCATAGACACCCTTATTACTAAAATTAACATATTTATATCAAATGGCCTGTATATACAAGTAGACTGAAACCTGTGAGTACAGGGATATTATCCGTTGGGATTCCAAAGCTCAAACCTGCGCTTGGCACATGATAGATGGCAAATATTTTTTTTTGTTGAATAAATGAATAAATAGATGGTTCCATAAATTCAGTTCATGTTTTATTTATATTCTATTTAGGAAAAAAATCAGAAATGACAAATTTATTATATAGGAAGAAAGAAAAATCTAAACATATTTATTCTCAAATAAATTTGCTAAAAACTAAATTCTGGCTATTCTTGCTAGTATGAATATGGTTATTTTGATCATCTAAATTGTGTATAAGGTCAACTGGGCAAAATTTATTGAGTTCTTTCCATGTGTACAGAGCAATACAGCAGAAACAAAGGTGTGTGAAACACAGTTCACTGTGCTTTTAAAAAGTTTTAAGTGGGTTTTGTTTTAGTAGTAAGAAAGGGTATGAAGAATTGAAGAAAAAAATGAAGTCTCAGCTAGATGAGGAGGAAAAAGATGAGTATTTTAAGTGGCACCAAACATTTTCTAGAAGTTCAGAGAAAAAATGTATCAGATATCATATTTGGTCACAGGCTCAGGAAAGAATTCATGAAGAAGGTGTAATTTGCAGTAGACATAGCTGAGTAGTAGAAGTGAGAAGAACATTATAGCTAGTAGGTAACACAAATGCAAAGAGAGGTAACAAGGGCAGTCATATTTGGTTGCCTTTTTGGTAACACAGAAGCTTAGGGGAAGATGGGCCAGGAAACAAAAGCTGAGGATGTTCAATAACGTGCTTTGAATCTCAACAGAAAATTCTGCCTATACTTTAGTAGCTAATGGGGAACTATGAATTTTAAAATTTATTATGTAAGATTTCAAATATATATGAAAGTAGGAAAATAATACAAATAGCTCCCATAACCCTATAGTCCAGTGCCAACTGTTATGACTCCATGGACAACCTTGTTTTATGTATAATCCCACCCACTCACCTCTTCAACAAGATTATTCTGAAACAAATTGATATATTATTTTATCCATAAATACGTCAGCACTTTTCTCATGCTGAAATATTCTCTCATGAGAACTTTTTCAGGGAAAGTACACATAATACCATTACCACACCTACAGTATCCACAAAAGTTCAATAATTGAATCAAGTATCTAGTTGCTATTCACATTTGAGTTGAATTGGGAAGGAAGTTTAGGAAATCAGCTCAGCAGAATTCAGTGATTGTCTGTTGTGTGAAGAAGTCAAAGAACTTGAATGACTCTTAGGTATCTGGCCTGGGCATCCACATGATTTGTGGTATCAATGAGTAAAACAATTTCGGATGGATGACCAGGTTCCATGGGTGCATGCTTGTTTATGTGTGCATAAGTGATTACTTCAATTTTGAATATGATCATACCAAAAAGCCTTTGGGGCATCAAACTGTAGATATTCCATAAGCAGCTGAAATCAGATTTTGAGAAGAGGAGTAAGATGGAAAGGATTGCTGAGCTATACATATTTTCACATTTGTATACATGGACTAGGCTTTCTAAGCAAAGAGCTCTGGCAAATGGCTTAAGGGATGATTGAATGGCAAGTATACCTTGGAGTTTAGACTACTGCATTCCTCTGGAGAGATTTTAAAAAATTTCTCTCCAAGAGCCCTTTGATTATATTTCAACAGATATTCTAAAAATAATAGACCTAGATCTTTGGTTTATATCCCAGAGCAAAGTCTCTGTCTTTCGGTATGTCTGTCTCTCTGTCTCTCCCTCTCTCCCCTCCCCGATGCATCAGGTGCTTTATCCAGACTCTGAGATCACAATTTTGGGATTTCTCTCCTATATTACAACCCCTGCACTCACAGATAAACATCTTGCCCTAAGATGCTTTTGTGTAATTGATTATGTATTCTCTGATCCAGAGATGTTGTGTTTCCCGACTAGATAAATAAATATAAATTTTATCATGTATAAACAAAGGGAATATTCTTGCATATTTTTGGGCAAAATTGAGAAGGATTTATAAATTGGAGACTGGGTTAGATAGGGAGCGACTGATGCTGATCTTACAGTTTTCCAGATGACAGGCTCTGAAGGAATCTTTACAATCAGAAAGGGAAACAGTCAAGAAGTTAAGAATAGAACTTAAAGGGTTATCTGCCTTCTTCTAAGATTTCTTGTTTATGGTGCATGAGGACTTGCCTTGAGCAAGAACTAAGCTGTAGAGGCATGTGAGAATATAGATAATGTCAGTTGTAAAGGGTGAAAGTCAATGCTTACAATGGGAACCTAAAAAAAAAGCAACTGTGTTCTCATTTCTTATTATATATCAGCTAAGCAACAGGGTCAGATACAATGGTTATGGGTGATATAAGTGAATTTCAGTGAAAGAGGGTATATTTAAAATACAATTTCAAGGAATTCTCTTCAAGGCTATGTACACCTTGTGACGGAAAGCCTTCATTATTTCTTTTGTTTAGCACCTCAATTTAACTCTGTGGAAAAAAGTACTTCTCTGACAGGTCAGGTATTACCATACAAAAGAAAGAACAAGCCCACAGAAATAGCCTGAGAATTTACTTACCTGGAGAAATGCAGGTTAAAACTGTCTTTTAGCAATTTTGCATAGAGAATTGATAGTCATTGGGATGTGTGGTGTTGAATAAGGCTAAGGATGGTTAGATTGCTCAGGAAAGGTTTGCAGAGTGAAGAGTGAGAAGAAAGGTGGCATAAAGATGAAACGCTGTGAAAAGCACAGGCAGAGAAAGGAGATGAGTATGCCTAAAGAGTAACAGTCAGCAGACCCAGGAGAAGAACCGGAAGGAGGGAGGGAGTTGCCAAGTCAAATGCAGCTAGAACCAGGAGGGAAAAGTCAACCTGGGCAATTTAGGTCATTGGTGATCTCATCAAGAGCAACAATAGCATGTTGGAAGTGGAAAACATAAATGTAGGCAGATCACACTGTTATTTGTTGTCATCCTCTCTCACTACAAAATAGAAAATAGCTTAGTACAACACTGCAGTTTGCTGAATTTGATATCAGAGACTTGTTTATTGAAGAAAAGCTTACTACTGATAAAAACCAAACTTATAACAGATACTGTTGGGTACTATGCTCTCTATCTGAGTGATGGGATCATTCATATCCCAAATCTCAGCATCAAACAATATATCCATGTAACAAACCTGCACATGTACTCCCAAATTTAAAATAAAAATAAAATTATAATAAAAGAGATACAATGGGTTTCATATCTGTTATTGATGCCCTAAAAGTCACTGAACTCAAGTATATGTCTAGTATTATTTCTTTACTTTTATTTACCTGGTAGAATTTTACTACCATCTTCTGATGGCTCCAAGCCTAGAGCCTTATGTGGAATGTTTAGGGTTTTTCCACTAGCTCGATTTGGTCAGGTGCCAGAACCATGCACCAACATATCTTCTTGGCTGCTTCTGTTAATTCACCTGACCTGGGCGCCTGATTTCACAAGCACTTGATTTGATTCAACTCTCAATTCTGTAAGTCATTGACTCCATCATTTTCACTTGGCTGTCAGTCCAATGGCAAAGATCCATAACTCTGACAAATTCTTCACTTGATAACAAGCAGCCAGCTGAATGAAAGGCTGATTACTTAAATTCACATTGGGCAACCAGTCACATTTGTTAGTACATAGAGGGTCCAAACCCTTTAAATGCTTAGCTGTAAGCACCCATGGAGAAAAAATTCAAGGGAAGGGATAAAGGATATTCCCCATCAGCACATAAAAGTTCTCCAGTTATGGCTTTGATATGGTATGTGTGTATGTGTATTTGTTTGTGTATGTATACATATTCTCTGAGGATTTGAGTTTGCCAAGCTTCCTGATTTTAACCCAAGTCTCTGGGGAGCTATCAATTCTCTAGAATGCTGTAGAATTGCTCAGCATCAAGTTATGAACGGTTTTAGCAATGCTAAGCAGCGTGGTGCAATCACAGAAAAACTTTCCATCTTAAATGAGAAAAACAAAAAGCAAAAACTGGGGCAGGGGATGTCACCCTCCCTGACTATCTAGATAATAGCTCCTTGGTGCATTCTCAGAGAATGCTGTCAAAATTGGCTGGAATCCAGGAAATAAATCCTTTTTAAAAGTTCCTGTACCTATTCGTGCTCCCAAGGCACTGCACACAGAAAAATGGTACGTGCACCAAAGAAAATTTTGTGGCACTTTCTGTAAAGTCAGAGATGAGATCTCTGATAGCATTTTACTATTTTAGTTTGTCTAGAAATAAGTGATCTTTATAGTTTCTGACCCTCTAAAAATGAAGCCATAGTCCCTGTAGTTGCTATGGTGATATAAAAATCCCTAGGATCACTATAGAATATAGCATTTCTATTTCTCTCCCTGAATAGTTCCTTATCTGAAAATATGATGTCAAAATGACAAAGTACCAACTTTTTAGTCAACTCCCTTCTTAATTTTGACATGCCCCTATGAATTGACCTCTTCATTGCCCCACTGAAATTCTGCAAGATGTTTATTTTTAGCCTTTCTTTCTGTAAAAGGAAATTATAAATATACATAAAAATGAAATTTTAATTTCTAAAAGGCATTTGTGTATGAATTTATATAACAGGGAGTTCTTAATATTTTAAAATAGGATATTTGCAACTCTGGTTCACAGTCCTCAGCAAGTTAAATAAGACCCTGATTATATACTGTGAATAGAGGAAAAATTAGATAGCACAGTATGTTTTACAACTGGCAGATGAAATCCAGATACCTAAAGTAAGGAAAAGCAGAAATCTATAAGCCATGTGGCTTCAGTTCATTTATCTATTTGAAAAGCTTATTGTTTAAATAAGTATTTATTGATAACACAGATATAATATCAGCCTCAATTTGAGATATGAAAATAAAGATTTTAAAATGTGTGTCTCCTTTCAGAGGATAATCAGTTTTTAAAGGAGACACATACAGAAATAATTTGAACATAAAGTGCTTTGTTTATTCAAGTGTTGTGGAGTATATTTCTTTAACAGGATAAAAGGCGAAGCCTGAGAATACAGATAATTTATCTTGGAAACAAACAAGGGACCTATTTGCCAACTAATCAGTTTAAGATAAAGGTCTCAAGAAACTCTTAACTATGCTTTGTTCTTTATCATAAGGGATAGACTGTTACTGTTTAGTTTTTCTTCCATTTAATGTAAAGTGACAACTACTCCCTTGCTGTCCGAGATTTTCATTACAGAGCTTGCCTTTACCATCTAAATGGTAAACTTATGGGTATAAATGTCAAAGTATATATTGCTGAACCTGAATAGATCTAGAGTAGGGGAGAATAATATCTGACAAATTGAACTTACTGTTAATCACTTTGGATGAAAGTAAACTTAAAAGAATTTACTGAAGTAATAAATATCTTTTTTATCTATAGCAAAGCTCCTTGCTTCCCAAATACTATGAAAATTGTCAGTGTAAATTCTGTTATTTAAAATAGTGGCCGGGCATGGTGGCTCATGCCTGTAATCCCAGCACTTTGGGAGGCCGAGGTAGGTGGGTCACTTGAGGTCAGGAGTCCAGACCAGCCTGACCAACATGTGAAACATCATCTCTACTAAAAATACAAAAATTAGCCAGGCATGGTGGCATGCACCTGTAATCCCAGCTACTCAGGAGGCTGAGGCAGGGGAATCGCTGGAACTTAGGAAGCAGAGGTTGCAGTGAGCCAAGATTGCACCATTGCATTACAGTCTGGGCAACAAGAGTAAAACTCCATCTCAATCAAACAATCAATCAAAATAGGATAATTTCTGCTGTCCTGTCTCTGTGGTCATTCAATTCAGCCATTTCTTAAACTTCAACATCCAATTACTAAACGAAAATATCTATAATTTATAAGTGTCTTTGCTCCTATATTTCATACCTAGAAATAAGCTCATGTACACTTTCACAAGTATACAACTCTTTCCAAGTTAAGATTTTAAATAATATGTCTACTGTGGGATGTACATACAAACATTAATTGGCTAATTTTTCTTCTGTTAAAACGTTTGTCCTCAGTAATAAAATTTTACAAGAGAAGTTGCCAATGTTTTCGTAGTCAAAAAGTTTCAATTACAAAAAAGTCTTCAAAGGAAATCATCAAATTTCAAATACGTAAAAGTGTAAGTTAAAATGTAAGACAATATGAAATCGATTGTTGTTTTAGTGAATTTTCCCCTGAAAATGACTTCAGTATTTCAATGATATTCTGGTTTGAAATATATTGAACTTTATTTTTTAGTAGAAATGATAAAATTGCTTTCTAATGATTTCTCAGTTTTCATTTCTTTGAAGGACTAACATTAGCAGATAGCTGGAAACACCTATAATATGCATTTTTTTTTTTTTTTTTTTTTTGAGATTGAGTTTTGCTTCTGCTGCCCAGGCTAGAGTGTAATGGTGTAATCTTGGTTCACTGCAACCTCTGCCTCCAGGGTTCAAGCTATTCTCCTGTCTCAGCCTCCCAAGTAGCTGGGCTTACAGGCTCCCACCACCATGCATGGCTAATTTTTGTATATTTAGTAGAGAAAGGGTTTCAGCACGTTGAACTCCTGACCTCAGGTGATCCGCCCACCTTGGCCTTCCAACGTGCTGGGATTCTAGTTGTGAGCCACCTCGCCTGGTCTATAATTCACATTTTTAACCATATTTATTTCCTGAAGGAAATTTCTATTTTTTCATTTAGTAATAGATTTCTCATTGTATCTTTTCCCTTCTTGGCAGGATTCAGTACCGTTAGGCACAACTTTCATCACACAGCCCTAGCCTCTTTAGTTTTAACTAGTAATGCTATTTTCTAGGTTTCTCTCTCTTTGTCTGACAGCTACATCTCTGTATTCATTCATTAACTCAAGAAATATTTGTTGAAAACCTACCACAAGACAGTCATGTTATATCTTGGGGATATAGTCATGATCCAGAAAGAAAAAGTTTTGCTCCCTGGAATCTCACCTTCTATAGGAGAAGAAAGCAAACAAATGGGAAAATGACTAAACTATATGTTCAATTAGATAGTGGTTAAGTGCTGAGGAGCAAAATTAAAGCAGGGAAGGAGGAAAGGAAGGATAAAGTGGGGGGGGTCAGGATTTTAGGTAGGAGGGGGTCAGGGAAGACCTTACTAAGAAGGTGGTTTTTAAGTGAAGATCTGAAGGAAATGCAGTAGTTAGGCATTTAAAGAAAAATCATGAGAACAACATTCCAGGTAGGTAAAGCAAGTACAAGGGCCCTGACACTGGAATGTGTCTACAGGAGTGGCCAAGGAACATGGAGGAAGTGATTAAGGCTGGAGCGTATTAGCCAGCGACTACCAGGGAAGTATCAGAGAGAATGAAGTGGGTAAACCATGGAGGGCCTTATGAAGATAATAAGGACTTCCCTGTTTACATTGAGGGAGACAGGGAGCCTTGGGGTTTTGAACAGAAATGGGAGATATAATCTGACTTTTCATTTAAATAGGTATCTGTGGCTAGTATGTTGAGAACAGAGTCTACATGGGACAAGGGAAGGAGGGGGAAACTTGTTAAGAGGCCATTGCAATCATCCATGCTGGAGATGGTGGTGGTTTGGATCAGAGTGGAGGCAGGGTTGAATTCTGGATACACTGTAAAGGCAGAGTCCTTAGGATTTGGTGGCCAACTACACCTGTGTTGGTAGGGAGAGGATTCAGGGATAACATGAAGAATTTTGGCACAGACAAGTGGAATAATGGAGCTGTCATTAACTATAATATGGAAAATTGCAGGAGAATAAGGTTAGGGTGTAAGATTTTGTGGTGCTAACTATAAGATGTTTATCATACTTCTAAGTGAATATATACAATAAATATATATGTCATGGTTCAGGAGAGAAATCTTGACTAGAGATATAATTATGTCATTGGGGGTAATTTTTAACCTCTTCCACACTTGCTCAGAAAATACTGGCATTTTCCTATATTCCCTTTCGAGAGCTCTTTACTTTCTAACTCAACCCTGTAGACAATCTTAGTCATTTCTATCACTTAAATAAAACTTTGACACAGAGGAATTTTATTTGGGGAAGGTGGAAAAGGGGATAAGTAAAATGTCAAGATGGGAGCATAGATTCACTGCTGTTGGGGACCAAAAGAGAAGGAATCCAGCAAGAGGAAGGAGTTAGCCATTTGATAGTTGATTCTGCTTAAGGCTACATCAAGGTGTTTTGGGGATAACAGAAATAGAAGGAGCTAGAAGAAAGTACAGGGAAATAATTTAAGTCTATAGATTGGTAGACACTCAGCAGAGGCTCTTGGTTCTGTTGCCATGATGGGATTATATACACCTTCCAGAAAAAACTTTCCTCAACTAATTACAGTATGTATTTAACTAGCCAGATAGAAATATGTATCTGGAAATCCAGTCCACAACATTTTGCACTAACAGAGAAAAAAATGGGTGATCTAGGATGTTGGACATCTCCTGAGTGAACTTTAATAGTGAGAGTCCTGGCACAGCAGCCTGAATTAAGGGTATGGTTTCTAAATTGGTCCAACTATATGCTGAACACAAATATGTCCTTAATTATTTTTTATCTCTTTAATTTTTCTCTTGTATCTAATTTACCCTGCCATTTTAAGGATTATCCCTGACCTAAATCCATCCGTGATAACATATAGCTTTTTGGACAGTTTCAAGCCCATCTACTAGGCATTCAAGTCTCCAGAAAAAAAAAAAAGAAAAAAATTGGATTCAGTTTTTATCCAACTTGATTTCCTAATGCTTTGCCAGCAAAGACACTTTGAAGGACAAAGTGAAGGATAATCTCTTTGTTATTCCTCACACATATCCTCCTGATACAATTTTTTGACCCTTACTAATATTGTATCTTTAACTTTGAAAATATGTTCTACATCAAGAAACTGTATAGGGAAGTGCTTAAGAGCAGAAACTCTGTAGCTTGAACATCCAGAGTGGGAATTCAACTATGATATTTTAAAACTAGCGCACCTGAGCAAGTCACTTAGCTGCTCAGGACTTCTGTTTCTATGAGTATGGGTATAATAACAGAGCCTTTCTCATAGGGTTGTTATGATGACCATAAAAGTTACTATATGTAAAGTGATTATAATGTGTCCTGGCACATGAATAATAACTGTTAGCTATTAGATTCAAGATTAGTCCAGAATCCAATTATACCCACTCCTCAACCTAAGGATTCCTCCTCTAAAAAATTCTTCCGAGTTTTGCTTTTTGCACTGCTGTTTTCTTTTCATGATTTCAGTTACACTCATATTTTATACTATATGTTTTTGCTTGGATTATGTCCTTAATGTCTTTATTACTTTCTATCTTATTTGTGTAACTATAATATGTATATTCAATAATGCTATAAATTGGAGTACAAGGATTATTTCTTAATATTTCTTTCTTGTCTTTTATAGTGTTAAGCATAGCACCTGGGGCCTTAATAAATATCTGTTGACTTGAAGTAAAAAGCTGAGGTGAACTTGCTTATAAAAATCCAGTTTGAATTGAATCATTGACCCTCTAAGATTTATTACTCTGTTCAACCATTGTAGATAGATATTCAGGCCTGGTTAGATGTGAGCTATTCAGGTATCTCCTTGTTTATTCTAATATCCATTTCCTGGCTGAGTTTCCTCATGGTTTCCTCACAGCACATGAGATCTAACAAAAAAGTCCTTTATTCAGAATTATGTCTGCCCATGTCTCCAGATGCCACAGAGCATCAACAAGAACAAAAAGAGAAACAAAAACACTTGCACCTTACTGATCTAAGTGTTCCTCATATAAAATGATTCTAGTCCAGCAGCACTAAGTAAATTGAAAACAATTTTACCAGTCCTTTTATGATACATACATTTTGTGTTAAGTTTTACACATCGCCTACATCATTTTACAGAAACTCCGGATAGAAAAATTGGTTCACACACATGGCAAAGGAGACGTGTATGGATGCAAGTACTTTTCTCTTAGTTAAAAATATATGTCACTCTATGATCCCAAATTTCTTAGAGTCAGGATATGCTTTTAGTGTTGTGTGACTCAGCAGAGGAGAGGCAGGTAGGTTTTATGGAGAAAAATTCCAAGGCAATGCAACAATCCAAGAAAACCTCAAAAACTGATTATCACCCATGAATGGATAATGCTTTTAAAAATTCTTTTCATGTTATACTTTTTAATTCTATTTAAATATGCAATCAAGAGCATCTTATTATTTTGACAAATCAAAATTTAGTATGTATGATTAAGCAAGTTTATAGGTAGCTACCATACATGATAAAATATAATCAAACCTGCAACAATTAATACTGATGACAGTAAACTATTTTGGTAAAATAGGAAACATATTTGGCAATATTATGCCTATTTTATATATAACGAATGCTATTAATGATTGGGAAATGTGCTTCCCATGATAGTGTTTTACACAGGGGATAGAAAATCAAAATCACTCTTTCATACAATTGTTCTGTACCCAAATGTGTAAATCTAAAAAAAATAGTAAAGAAACAAACAAAAAACATGATATGGGAGCAGGAAGCTAAAACTCTACTCAATTTTTTTAAACCTTTTTGGAAGCTCCATAGATTTCTTTATTGATGACAACACCCTTTAAATTTTTGCCTGTGGTTTGGCAAATGAATTTTGGGAATTGGTGTCTAATAATCATACATGATTTACAGCACAAAGTTATTTTTTTCCTCAGAATGTTTAATAATACATATTAATATTCAGAAATAAGCAGACTTGGGAACAAGTCATTGTATCATATTAAACTAGATGATACTGCCAATATTGAAACATTTTGAAAGGCATGATGACAATTCATAAGGTTCAATGGAATAGTATTATAATTTTAATACGCTCATGGTTACAAATTTAAGCAGGCAAATATAAATACAAACCAGCTTTTTTAAATGGCAAAGACAACAAAAATAATCAACAAAAGCAAATGTCAAGACTCCAAAGAAAAGAAGAGGAAAAAAAACCAAAAACCAAAAAACTACTGATTAAATCAATGTTTGCTTAGAGTTTCGATATTTTTCAGTAGTTTTTGCCATGGTTCTAAACTCACAATTAGAGCAAGGGGTTTTAAGTTACTGAAATAGAAATAGAAAAAACTAATCAGAACAAAGCGGGAGGCATCACACTACCAGACTTCGAACTATACTATAAGGCTACAGTAATCAAAACAGCATAGTACTGGTGCCAAAACAGAGATATAGACCAATGGAACAGAACAGAGGCCTCGGAGGCAATACAACATATCTACAACCGTCTGATCTTTGACAAACCTGACAAAAACAAGCAATGGGGAAAGGATTCCCTGTTTAATAACTGGTGTTGGGAAAACTGGCTAGCCATGTGCAGAAAGCAGAAACTGGACCCCTTCCTGACACCTTACACTAAAATTAACTCCAGATGAATTAAAGACTTAAACATAAGACCTAACACCATAAAAACACTAGAAGAAAATCTAGGCAAAACCATTCAGGACATAGGCGTAGGCAAGGACTTCATGGCTGAAACACCAAAAGCATTGGCAACAAAAGCCAAAATAGACAAATGGGACCTAATCAAACTACACATCTTCTGCACAGCAAAAGAAACAGTCATTAGAGTGAATCGGCAACCAACAGAATGGGAAAAAATTTTTGCAGTTTACCCATCTGACAAAGGGCTGATATCCAGAATTTACAAAGAACTAAAACAGATTTACAAGAAAAAAACAAGCCCATCCAAAAGTGGGTAAAGGATATGAACAGACACTTTACAAAAGAAGACATACATGAGGCCAACAAACATATGAAAAAATGTTCATCATCACTGGTCATCAGAGAAATGCAAATCCAAACTACACTGAGATACCATCTCATACCAGTTAGAATGGCGATCATTAAAAAAATCTAGAGACAACAGATGCTGGAGAGGATGTGGAGAAAAAGGAACACTTTTACACTCTTGGTGGGAGTGTAAATTAGTTCAACCATTGTGGAAGACAGTGTGGTGATTCCTCAAGGACCTAGGAATAGAAATTCCATTTGACCCAGCAATCCCATTATTGGGTATATATCCAAAGGATTATAAATCATTCTACTACAAGGACACATGCACACGAATGTTCATTGCAGCACTGTTTACAATAGCAAAGACCTGAAACCAACCCAAATGCCACTGATGATAGACTGGACAGGGATAATGTGGCACATATACACCATGGAATATTATGCAGCAATCAAAAACGATGAGTTTGTGTCCTTTGTAGGGACATGGATGAACCTGGAAACCATCATTCTCAGCAAACTGACACAAGAACAAAAAATCAAACACCACATGTTCTCACTCATACGTGGGTGTTGAACAATAAGAACACATGGACACAGGGAGGGGAGCACTACACACTGGGGTCTGTTGGGGGGAAATAGGGGAGGGACAGTGGGGGATGGGGAGTTGGTGAGATATAGCATGGGGAGAAATGCCAAATATGGGTGAGGGGAAGAAGGCAGCAAATCACGCTGCCACGTGTGTACCTATGCAACAATCTTGCATGTCCTTCACATGTACCCCAAAACCTAAAATGCAATAAAATAAATTAAAAAAAAAAAAACAAAATAAAACAATTAAAAAACAAACTAGAAAACAGCATCCTCTTCTTAGTAAAAGTTATGCTACACAGAATCTTGGAATAATTTAGAGTTGCATTACTGTACCTCAAGATAAATATAAAATAAAGTGTGTTATTTGTTTTATGCCTTAAATAAATAGAAGAATAAAAAAAATTACCACTGAATAAGTAACAACTAGCCTTGGAAATGGTCCCCATATTATAATGTTTCTACTTAATCATTTTTCAACTTCAGGATGGTGCAAAAGTGATATGCATTCAGTAGAAACCATATTTCAGTATAGTATTCAATAAGTTGAATGAGATATTCAACACTTTATTACAAAATAGGCTTTGTGTTCTATTACTTTGTTAACGTAGATTAACCTACAGTTCAGAGCAGGTTTAAAGTAGGCTAGGCTAAACCATGATATTTGGTAGATTTACTATATTGAATGCATTTCCACATACAAAATTCTCAATTTACAATGGGTTTATCTGGATATAACCCCATCGTAAGTCAAGGAGCACCTGTACAATAAAAGAATATGATCGAAACTTCAGGGCAGGCATGGTGGCTTATGCCTGTAGTCCCAGCACTTTGGGAGGCCAAAGTGGGTCAATCACAAGGTCAGGAGTTCAAGACCTCAAGACCAGCCTGGCCAACATGGTGAAACCCCGTCTCCACTAAAAATATGAAAATCAGCTGGGCATGGTGAAGGGTGCCTGTAATCCCAGCTACTTGAGAGGCTGAGGCAGGAGAATCACTTGAACCCTGGAGGTGGAGGTTGCAGTAAGCCCAGATCATGGCACTGCACTCTAGCCTGAGCTACAGGGCCAGACTCCATCTCAAAAAAAAAAAAAAAAAAAAAAAAAGTTTATAAGGTCCTCTAACAAAAGATTTGGTCAAAAGCAAACATTTTTTAACTTGCATGTATTCTCTTCAAGTTTTTTTTTTTTTAAACCTTAGAATATTTGCCAAATCTGGAAATAACTTTATGTATATTTTATGTGGTTATTAACATTTTATTTAAATTCTTAACATATAAATATGTGATTTTATAATGTTTAACATATTCTTTTTTTAATATATATATATTTTATTGGATTTTCAGTTTTGGGGTACATGTGAAGAACATGCAAGAGTGTTGCATAGGTACATACATGGCAATGTGGTTTGCTGCCTTCCTTCCCATCATCTATACCTGGCATTTCTCCCCATGTTGTCCATCCCCAAATCCCTACCCCTCACTGTCCCTCTCCTAGTTCCCCCGCACAGACCCCAGTGTGTGATGCTCCCCTTCCTGTGTCCATGTGTTCTCATTGTTCAACATCCGCCTTTGAGTAAGAACATGTGGTGTTTGATTTTCTGTTCTCGTGTCAGTTTAACATATTCTTTAAGGTAATCTGTTTATAGGACACTTTACATGGAAATGTATAATGTTTTTATAATTTGGCATGTTTGATGAAGCAATATGCATTTTACAAATCTTGAAATTTATATAATTATTCATTTTGACAGAAATTTTCATATAGTCCTACATTATTTCACTCTATCTTTACAATAGTACAGTTGAGTAGGCAGGGGCAATTATTATTATTGATCTAATTTCAATGTTAAAAAACAGGCCGAAAAATTTTATGTTACCTGCCCAAGGGCACAACTATCAACAATCAGGTTCAATCTCTCCATCTAAGTTTTTAGGTTCCAATACAGTGCTTTGCTACACTCTCTAGCCTGCTGCATGTCATAACCACATAATGAAAGCTCAATGATTAGGAAAAATGTTAATAATATTTTAGTTATATGTGGGTTCCCTGTCCAAGATTTTCATAAATGACTGCTTTAGATTCAGTATGTGCAAACCTAGAATAATTTTTTCTTGCCTATATATGTATAGATTTGTAGAATTCACATGTCTAGAAGATTTAACTCAGTGAGTTAGGATATATTAAAAGAAGCAAATTTGGTTTTCTCTTTTAGTATTAGCACTGATTAACATTGCCTTGCCTTCTGTCAAAGAGTCCACACCTCCATGTATCAGACCATCACTCACTAATTCAACAGATGTACACTGAGTACCTATTAAGTGCTATGTGATGTTCTAGGAGTTGTAGATACAGTGGTGGAGAAAGAAAAAAAAAAAAAAAAACAGCCAACAAGATACTATTTTTAATTCCTCGGGGTTGTGTGTATGTATCACCTTCTTGAAAAATGTAGCACTGCAGTTAAATGGGTTATACGTATACTTAAATGCATGTATACATGTTCATAGACTTATAAAACCCTGGGTACTATTGTTGTCCTATTTGGGGAAGGTGAAAACAATAGCTTTAAGCAGTTTTAGGTATCAGAAATGCCTTGAGACACTTTGTAACTTGGTTAACAGAGGAGCACATAACTTTCATTTCTAAGAAAAAGGATTAGAAAAACCCATTAGTAGCTGTTGTGACAGCAGCCATTGGGGAGTAGATCTATCTTAAAACTGAAAAAGAGAAATAAGAGAACCAAAGACTCAAACTCCAGTTCATTTTCACTCTCTGGAATTTGTCTTTATCTGACAGATAAAGGCAACACCCTATATAAATCTAATTCTTACACTCTTTACATCCCATCCAGCTACCAGACACTACATTAATGACATATCGAATTGGGAACTGTGTTCAATCAAAAGGCATTAAAGTACTTATTAACTAGGTTTTACTGAGCTTCTAAAAAAATTTAAAAAGTTATTTCTAGTGACTCTGTGCTAAGTTGACTTTTTAATTTTTTCTTCCTGGTTTATTGTTCCTTGTGAGAAAACACTTTCTAAACACAACTATATAATTGGGTCAAATTGTTTTTCATAGGATGATGCATTGTCTTTGCATAGATAATGAATCAGTAATTATACATCACAGATAAAAAATGATGTTATAATTGGTCAAAGCACAGTTTCAATCATTTGTGAATAAAAGGAAAACCTCCCCACAACTTAATTGCAACTTCAAAATTTCTACCAGCCTCATGATTTGTAAATTTTAATGTGGAAGTTTCTGCTTTCTAGAATTTACACAACAGGGATTATGAAAATAGGCTTGCTGGGAGAATGGAAGGAGTAGGAGTGAATTCTTAAAGCACATTTTAGCAGAGTTGGATGTTAATTGCAGCTTAATTGTGAAGACAAGACAACTGCTGGGCTTGATAAAATAATGGTAGGGAAAAAAGAATGAATAATTTCCCACAAAAGAGAGATTGGTATAAAATATAAAATAAAACTGTACCAAAGCACATACAAATATGAATTCGGCATGACTAAAATGCAGTAAATATCTATAATGTCTTCTCTATAATACAAAGTTTTTCATATAATACAAATGAAAAATAATGTACTATAGAAATAATTTAACCATGATTTAAATTACAGTTAATAAATATTTGAAAAGTAATACACGAATGTATATATAGCATTACAGTTAATAGATTAATATTTGAAAAGTAATACACAAATGTATATATGGCAAATCAATCAAATAAACCCCAAGTCCTATATGCTGTTGCAGAAACGAGTTATATTTATAATTGAATGTGTTGAAAAACTCAAATTTTCTAAGAGAAACCACTAACCGATCGCATTATTGCAAATGTTTACATACAGTCCAAAAGATGAGTTTCTACAAATCACAATATATTAATAAAAATCATATTTTTCATGCATTAAACTGTTCTATTAGAAAATTTAAGAATTCCAAAACATTTGCAAGCAAATTTTGCTTTGAAATTTTATATGATCCATGATTAGAGTAATTGTCGTATTCTTTTATTGCAGTATTATTAAATAGGCGAAAATTCAACTCTTTATCTAGTATGCCCCTGAATTACAATAAACGATCATTCTTTTATTTTTTTTTCAGATATTTTGTTTGGATTTGTACATAGGGTGCCTCTTGCTATTATCTAATTCTCCGAATACCAAAATAGAAAAGCAATCACTTTGCTCATGGCATAATTTTGCCTTTAAGTAATTGATATTATTAAATTTTTGATTAGGTGCTATGGAACAGATTCTAGAGGGGAAAGATCTTAACCAGTGAATTAAAAATGTCTGTTGCCAGTACTTTCATCCCTACTTCAAGGCAAGACTAAAATGTGGAAGACAAAAACATGGGACGAAATCGTACATCTCTCAAGGGATCTTCTGCTAACGTTTAGGACACTGAAATTCTAACTAAACCCCACATCTGCTGAGAGTGGGTTTATATACACACATGCTTAAGTTTCTGTGTGAGTACAGATACAAATATATCTCTAATTTGAAAATATTTCCAGACTCTGACATTCTCCCATTACCACCCGAGTCCAAGCCACCAGCATCTATCTTCTTCAACTCTCATTGCTCCTGTTATTGTTTCCCTACAGTGCTGCCCTCAACCCAGAAGCCAGTGTGATTCTTTTAAAACATGATTGAGATCATGCCACTCAACTGCTCAAAAACCTACAATTGCTCTCATCTCATTTAGAATCTTCTTTACAATTGCCCCAAAGGCCCTCCGCAATCTGGACACTCAAACTCCCATAACCTCGTCTCTTCTACCTTTCCTCTGGCTTGTTTTGCTTCAGCCACTTTGATTAAGATAGGCTCAGTCCCACATTTGGGCCTTTATTCTATTTTCTCTACTCAGACTGAATGGCTGACTCCCTTACCTTCTTCCAGTCTTTGCTCTAATGTTATTTTCTACTCTATTTGAATTTGCAGTCTCACCACTTTCCATTGCACCTATATCTACCCCTTTAGGGGTCCCATATCCCCTTAACAGATTCTGTTTTTTTTCCATAATATGTATCACCGAGCAATACACAATATTTACTTATTATCATTTTATTTGTTTTCTTGCTTCTCTTCTATCTTCCAATGTTATAATAAAAGCTCTATGAGGGCAAAGATTCATTAGCATTTTTCACTGTTTTATAAGCACTTAGAATAGTGCGTGATACATATTAAGATCTCAATAAATATTTCTGAAATGAATGAATCCACATTCCTTAGATTTACTTGTCATAACAATTTATTTTATTTCTCAAGAGCAATGCAAAAAACCTGAACCAGTTAAAGAGGACTTGAACAAATTTTCTTCACACCATCTTTGGCTTATAAGCTCACTACTAGCTTCCCCTTGTGCTAAGTTGAACAAGGGTTGTCTCTATTTCTTTATCCTATTTAAAAACTCTATTAGGATTACGTCTCCGACCTGTAAACTTTCTTCATATGGCCACATTTTTCACTATCCTCTTGATTACTCAAAGTACAGCAGATTTTATTCACTCCAAACAAACCATCTGCACTATAATTGGCTTTGATGAGACAATTGAAATGATGTGTGCCTAACATTTTTCTTTCCTTCCATTTATTTCCTTCTTCTTTTTCTCATTATTTTCTTATTTCTTTTCTTTTCTCCCTCCCCTCATACCTCATTCTCTTTCTTCCCTACTTCTTCCCTTCCTTCCCTACTTCTTCCCTTCCTTTCTCCTCCCTTCAGTGGTTAGAAACTCCAGGACAAAGTTGAATATTGAAGGGATATGGGCACATATCCTTTTCTTGTTCATGATCTTAGGGTGAAAACATTCAGCTATTCACCATAAAGGTTATTAGCTGTAAGTTGATTCTCAAGAATCGCAAAAGTTAAAGCCTAGTTGCCATTCTTATTATAAGCTATGTTCTTATTTTTGTACTAAAAAAATTCACATTTATAGATACAAAGGCCTAATTGAACAACTAAGGATCTCTTCAGCGAGGGAGCAGCAGAATCACTTGAAGAATTCCACACCAAAGGCATGAATTATTATTTCTAAGAATTTCTCTAGGTAAAGGCTACACAGTAAATATGTCATTATTTATTTCAAAATTGTCCTAGATAGAGTTCCCCTATATGCAGATTCTAAGACAAGGGATATATTTGGGAATGATCCAAGGAAAATAAAAGAGTATGTAAGGCAGGACAGGGAGCAAATAAAAATATCCTATGAGGCAGGTTTTTACTGTGTGCGATGGAGTCTTAATCCTGGAACAGAATTTTGGGTCACAGCATAAATCATCCTTCAGAGTTACCCCAACTGAAGAATGAGTGAGTAGTGGTGTTTATCTACTAAATCTATTTCGCATTGGTTGAGGTTTGCTGGGGAACATGGGGGATGCAGAGCTTTAACTACCTGACACTCATGGTTTTTGATTACTAAGGAGAATCCTAAGGCAAACAGTCAAAGACACTGGAGTTGGCAGCTGCTAGTCAGAGTGCAAGGCATGCTGAGTCAGGAAATGATATGGGTGACGTCCCAAGAGTATTTTATACTCCAATAAAATTGATGCTTTCAGTAAAATTAGGTACATGAACAAATTATGATAAATCCTTTCAGTTAAACATTTTAGTGGATAATTTCTCCTTTTAGGATAAGCTTTCAAATATTTAACTCTCTTAAGAGAAAACCTTTTGGTAACTTGAAACTTATGATGCTAAGAAACTCTGGGTTCATGCTTTCATATGAGATACTTTAAAGCAGGATTTGATAGTTTAACACAGTAATTATATTTAGGAAAATTTTATCATGAAAATGACTTTTTCTTAAAATAAATGCAAGTTAATACTGTCCTAAACTTTCAAAAATTTTAATTCTTTCAAAATTATGTAATCTTGTTTGTTATGAGTATTATTAACTTTGTACATATAAATAATCACAATCAATTTATTAACTGCTAATATGGGCTCTGAAATAAGAAAGAAAATATTACTTATGTGTACGTTTCTCATTCCTCTCTAGCTCTACTTAAGCTTGTGTTTTTTCTATTAAATGTAGATTTCCATATATAAGTTGGTGTTTATCTGCATAGTCTCTGTCAACATGATTAGGTAGCTTTCCAATTCAATACATCTACTAAAACCATAAGTGCTATTTTAGTTGTATTTTGTTTAGAAAGCAATTATTTTAACTTATTATATATTATCTATGTTATATGGCACTTTCAAAAAATATGTATTTTAAAGCACAGCAATATATACTATAGTTCTGTAATTTGATTCATATAAATTTGTCAGGAATAAAATCAACCACAATTTAATTTCAAACCTTCCCAACCAGCAGCTGTACAATTAATTTATGCACTGCTTTTCTATTTTTACTACTGGATAATGACAATGATGAATGCCTTTAACAGGAAATACATATTCATTGATATAAAGACTGAGCTCAAAACTATCCCCCTTCAAAAAGTCAATGAAGGTAGGAAGCCCATTCACCTGCTGGAGGAGATTTGTTGGGAGAGAGAAGGAATTATGCCCACAACTGCATCTTATGGGGATTCAAGCATCAAGCTAAATTAAACCTGCAATAATACTATATTATAAACCACAATAATCAATACTATTACGATTGCTGTCAGCTATAATATCCAATATATCAGAATAAACAAATGATTGACTATCAGTGTAGCCAAGGGTCTATCATTCTGAGTATGCCAGGTTAGCAAGTTTGGAGACAGAGTTATTTAATGGGCAATTTAATAAGATCAGGGTCACTGCTCTCCTGAACCAAATGTCCATGAACCTGGGAAGGAATGAACATTAGCTCATTAGCAATAATTTACATGTTGAATGACAATGATGAACTTGCAAACTATGCTGCCATGAGAACTTAGTTAATAGAAATAATGACAGGAATTCTGGCATGTCACCTTTATCAAGTGATTAGATTTCTTCATTGTACCAATAAATGATTTGACTTTTACTTCAAAGAGAATAGGAAAAGATACCATATGACATGGATGGAATAGTTCCAGAGATCTGTGAAGCTCTTATTTTACTGTGAAATTGTATAGCTTATTTCCTATAATGTAAGATATTAAAGTCAAGTCACTGAAGATGCCGTAACACCGATTTCCAAAACAAACAAATAGCTTTATCTATTTGTACATTTATACAGGCAAATGTGTGATATAGAATGAGCTCCTAAGAATTCATTTGAGTATAAAGTACTTTGGCTAATATGTGCTGCTGATAGCAAACTCATCTTTCACCTATAATCGTATGCTGTTTGCATTGGAAAATACTAAGCTCTGGGTATACTATCATTTTGATTATAAAATGTATGATCATGAAAATTATCTGGAGACACATTATTATGTACATTTTCTTGATCCTACATTCATTTATCTTCAAACACTTCCTTCTAAAATTCATAGCTTATTTCCTTATCATGATTTGTCTTGCTTCAGAATTCAGTAACTTGCTGTTAGTGATTTGAAAACAGCTGGATGTTGTTGGTAGCCTTTAGCTGGCAGTTATAAAAATATTTTATTGATTTCTATTCAATTTTATTCCATATACTGTGGCATAGGTATTGACATTAATTTGAAATTGAATATGTACCTGTGAAAAATGTAAAACAAAAATAATGTACATTAGATATAAATGAAAAATCTAATTTCCCTTTTAGGAAAATGAAAGGAAATTGGTCTATTGGCTAGGAATAAACTGTTCCTCCATCAACGTTTATTTTCTGGTGGTTCCTTTCTGTCCCTACTGCATGTAAAAATGATTATTTTTGTGAATTTCTTTATTTTAGGATGTCTTTCAACACTAAATATTGTAAGATACATCTTCTCACTTATGTCTCTCTTTCTACCCCAGATTTCTAAAGCAAAACACACCATAAAGTATTTTTAAGAATTCCAATTGTAAGTCAAAATGCTGTCATGATGTATACAATTTAAGTCAATTGTTCTGGTACTATGAATGATCAATACGATCATCTTGTAAAATCTAAATGGAAGTGCTTTGCTCTTACCTTCAGAGACTCCTCTTGTTTAAAGAGATCTTCAAAGTCCTTAGCACAGAGGTCAGAAGCATTGAGAAGTTGTTCCACTTCTGATAGGGCTTGTAAGACATGAGTGATCTCAGTCAGATATGTAGAAGGCACATAAGAAATTTCCAAAGGCATGTCTTCAGTCATCACCATCATCGTTTCTTCACGGACAGTGTGCTGGTATAGATATACAAAAGAACAATTCTTTTAGCTTCCTAACAGTGAAAACTCCTCTACTGAGTTTACATAGGTTTCATTCTATAGCTGACAACTCAATCTACAAACTGGGCTGGAACTGGATTCAAAAACTCATAATGATAACTCTAGTAAAAAGGTTATTTGTTGATTATATACCCACTTCTTCCAAAAAGCATTCGAAACATTTCATAAGTGATACATACATATCAGCACCATGTATATAACACAAAAGAACATGAGGTCATAAGGAGGGTAGTTTTATCCTGAGAAAAAGATGATTTTTGCAACTGGCATTTAAATTTCTAATTTGTAACTGGCATTTAAAATTCTAGTTTTTCTGGAAATCTAGATATGAGATTGGGTGAGGGGGGGTTCATATCTATTTTATTCGTAACGTAGGCTACTTTCCTATACATTTTCCCCATGATATTCATTGAGATACGACAGATATAAAGTAGTGAGGCTGGCATGTAACTTTGTATTAAGCCCTCTTCTCCTCCAAATTCTAGACGTTAGCTCCTGTTTTTGTTGGTAGTGTCTTCCTAAGTTAAGCCGCTAATTAAAGTGCTATATGAGCAGAAGTGACTGTGGAATTTATATTTTAAAAAGAACTCCAGAATGTCCTGAGGCCTAAGGGACCTCTAACCTCTTCTCTTGCATCTACACTTTTCTAACTGGGATCCAAGAGCTAGGTATGATGAGAATTTCTAGCTCCAGAGTCCTTTTGGAGTTTCTCAGGAATGCCTCTTTCCCTATTTCTTATAAGAGCAAAAAATAATACTATTTGGCATACAAATTCAGAAAGATGGATGACCTCTGCTCTCTTCTGTCTACACTATAGGCAGTAAAACTCTTGTAATTGAAATTATTCTCCCAGTAACTTTGTCTAGAATTGACTAACTGCCACCTGCCTGTTGATGAGGTCACCTGAGGGTTTCAGTGGTAGGGTCTCTGAGGACGTTCAGATGAAAAGCATGCTAACAGAGCCATTTATTACTGTACAGCCTTTTATGACAAGACCATACTCATTTTTGTAGTAATGTAATAAACTGGACTTTGGGGATCCTAGACTGAGCCCCACACAAAGATGAGTAAAATTTATAAGCTGGTCTGTGTATGTTTCTTTTTAACTTACCTGACTTAGGGCTTTTATACTCAATTCTTACATGATATAAAAAATGAAATTCTAATTTAGATGTCTCATCTACTTCTGATATAGCAAACTCATAGAATTGCACAAATTAGTTTTTAAATAATTATGCGTTTTACAACATTTGTTTTATTGTGCATATCTTGACCAAACCCATAGCACACATTCCTTCATAATCAATGGAACGATAGTGTACATATGTTTCTCATTTACATTTAAAAGGATATTAGAAACTTGAGCCAGAATTTGATAAATAAAATTCAGAATTTAATGATAGATTTCTTAAGAAATTCTTAATTCCTCTCCTTCATAATATGAATTTTACCAATTTAAAAGAAAAATAACTCAGCAGGCTATTTGAATGTGAAATTTTCACTGACACATTAGGTTTAACACTTAGTAAAATCAACAGCACAAGTAACATAAGCTTATGTTTTGCAGGCATTAATTAGGTTGGTGACCATTATGTTATTCTTCATAAAATTTACAAGTTAATAAGCTCATCTTTCTTCTTTGCATTAGTTGTTTTAACCCCTGGGGTCGATAGTTCCACATCATTTAAAGCAAGTATATATTTTATAATATTTATTTAATGGTACAATTACCTTTGCTTTTAATGATATGCATTTTATACCTGTAAGTTGTTAGACAACAAATATGTTAGTTATCAGGAACAGAGTTAGGTAGAGGACAAGTTGTAGTTTTTCATTTATTTATTTATTTTGATGTTTAATCAAGGGAATTCTTTCAGAATTGGTCATATTTTCGAAATATTTAGAAAAAATCTAGGTGTTATTTTAAAAGCAGTGGGAATTCAAACGAGTTTTGATGCATATTCTCATCACTTTTTCTGAACAAAAAATTCTAGGATGCTTATATCTATTTTCTGATTCCTCTTTGACATGTAGTTTTCTCAGTCTTCATTACTTTCATTTGAGATGCTTTCAGCTATCTTAAATTCATATTGGTGCTTAATAAATATAGTAATTGTGCATTACAGCTAGCAAGAATTGTGTGAATATGATTTTTGTTTTATGGTCAAATACAGTAATGAAAAGTGCACTAAAAATACACTCACTTTTGCCTGCTAACTTGTATTTACTTCCTTAAACAAAATTGTGAACCCAAATTTTGAGTATTTGGCATTTGCATAAAGAAACTTTAAATAAAAATGAGATTTACCAATGAATCCAGCTGGTTTTTTGAAAAGATTAATAAAATAGATAGACCACTAGCCAGAATAATAAAGGAGAAAAGAGAAAAGAATCAAATAGACACAATAAAAAATGATGAATGGGATATTACCACTGATTCCACAGAAATACAAACTACCATCAGAGAATACTATCAATACCTCTATGCAAATAAACTAGAAAATCTAGAAGAGATGGATACATTTCTAGACACAAACACCCTCCCAAAACTAAACCAGGGAGAAGTCGAATCCCTGAATAGACCAATAACAAGTTCTGAAATTTAGGTAGTAATTAAGAGCCTGCTGACCAAAAAAAACCCCAGGACCAGAGGGATTTGCAGCAGAATCTACCAGAGGTACAAAGAGGAGCTTGTACCATATCTTCGAAAACTATTCTGAGCAATAGAAAAAGAGGGGCTCCTCCCTAACTTATTTTTTGAGGTCAGCATCATCCTGATACCAAAACCTGGCAGAGACACAACAAAAACAAACAAAATTTCAGGCCAATATTCCTGATAAACATCAATGTGAAAATCCTCAATAAAATACTGGTAAACCAAATCCAATAGCATATTAAAAAGCATATCCACCATGATCAAGTCGGCTCCATCCCTGGTATGCAAGGCTGGCTCAACATATGCAAATCAATAAATGTAATCTATTACATAAACAGAACCAATGACAAAAACCACATGATTACCTCAATAGATGGAGAAAAGGCCTTCGATAGAATTCAACAGCTTTTCACGCTAAAACCACCCAATAAACTAGGTAATGATGAAATGTATCTCAAAATAATAAGAGCTATTTATGACAAACCCACAGCCAATGTCATACTGAATGGGCAAAAGCTGGAAGAATTCCCTTTGAAAACCAGCACAAGAGAAGGATGCCCTCTTTCACTACTCCTATTCAACATAGTTTTGGAAGTTCTGGCCAGGGCAATCAGGCAAGGGAGAAATAAAAGGTATTCAAATAGGAAAAGAGGAAGTCAAATTATCTCTATTTGCAGAAGACATTATTGTATATTTAGCAAACCCTATTGTCCCAGTCCCAAAACTCCTTAAGCTGATAAGTAATGTCAGCAAAGTCTCAGGATACAAAATCACCATGCAAAAATCACAAGCATTCCTGTACACCAATAACAGACACACAGAGAACCAAATAATGAGAGAACTCCCATTCACAATTGCTACAAAGAGAATAAAATACCTAGGAATACAACTAACAAGCAATGTGAAGGACCTCTTTAAGGAGAACTACAAACCACTGCTCAGGGAAATGAGAGAGGACACAAACAAATGGAAAAACAATCCATGCTCATGGACAGAAAGAAACAATATCAGGAAAACAGTCATATTGCCCAAAGTAATTTACAGATTCAATGCTATTCTCATCAAGCTACCATTGATTTTCTTCACAGAATTAGAAAAAACGACTTGGAACCAAAAAGAGCCTGTATAGCCAAGAGAATCCTAAGCAAAAAGAACAAAACTGGAGACATCATGCTACCTGACTCCAAACTATACAACAAGGTTACAGCAACCAAACAGCTTGGTACTGGTACCAAAACATACATACATATATATATTCCACTGGAACAGTACAGAGGGCTCAGAAATATCACTACTCCTCTACAACCATCTGATCTTTGACAAACTAGACAAAAACAAGCAATGGGGAAAGGATTCCCTATTTAATAAATGGTGTTAGGAAAACTGGCTAGCTATATACAGAAAACTGAATCTGGACCCCTTCCTTACACCTTATGCAAGAATTAACTCAAGATGGATTAAATTTGTAAATGTAAGACCTAAAACCACAAAAACCCTAGAATAAAACCTAGGCAATACCATTCATGACACAGGCATGGTCAAGTACTTCATGACTAAAACACCAAAAGCAATGGCACCAAAAGCCAAAATTGACAAATGGGATCTAATTAAACTAAAGAGCTTCTGCACAGAAACAGAAACTATCATCAGCATGAACAGGCAGCCTACAGAATGGGATAAAATTTTTGCAATCTATCCATCTGACAAAGTGCTAACATCCAGAATCTATAAGGAACTTAATTTACAAGACAAAAACAACCCCATCAAAAAGTGGGCAAAGGATATAAACAGACGCTTTTCAAAAGAAAACATTTATGTGGCCAACAAACATGAAAAAAAGCTAATCATCACTGGTCATTAGAGAAATGCAAATCAAACCCACAATGAGATGCCATCTCATGTCAGAATGGCGATCATTAAAAAGTCAGGAGACAACAGATGCTGGAGAGGATGTAGAGAAATAGGCAGGCTTTTACACTGTTAGTGGGAGTGTAAATTAGTTCAACTACTGCAGAAGACAGTGTGGTGATTGCTCAAGGATCTAGAATCAGAAATACCATTTGACCCAGCAATCCCATTACTGGGTGTATACCCAAAGGAATATAAATCATTCTACTATAAAGACACATGCATACGTATGTTTACTGTAGCACTATTCACAATAGCAAAGACTTGGAGCCAACCCAAATGCCTGTCAATTATAGACTGGACAAAGAAAATGTGTCACATATATACCATGGAATACTATGCAGCCATAAAAGAGAATGAGTTTATGTCCTTTGCAGGGACCTAGACAAAGCTGAAAACCATCATTATCAGCAAACTCACACAAGAAAAGAAAACCAAACACCACATGTTCTCACTCATAAGTGGGAGTTTAACAATGAGAACACATGGACACAGGGAGGGGAACATCACACACTGGGGTCTGTCGGTGGGT
Organism: Sapajus apella; assembly: GCF_009761245.1. NCBI lineage: Eukaryota > Metazoa > Chordata > Mammalia > Primates > Cebidae > Sapajus > Sapajus apella. The sequence continues at coordinate 27,867,605 of NW_022436957.1, forward strand.
GAGAGGAAAGGGGAGGGATAGAATTAGGAGAAATACCTAACATAGATGATGAGTTGATGGGTGCATCAAACCACCACGGCACATGTATACCTATGTAACAAACCTGCACATTCTGCACATGTATCCCATAACTTAAGTATAATAAGAAAAAAATTATTCAGTGACACTTGATAAAAAAAATGAAATATAAATGAGATTTACTTAAAAATAATAATTTGAGCTCTAAGATCAGAATTCTGTATCTTAGCATTTAAGATCTATCATTAGTTATAGTTCTAAACGAGTGCTTAAAGAATGTAGGCTGCATGCTGTGTTCTGGCTTCTCATGTGATAAGCTTCTCTTCACATGATCCAGTATGTCTGCCATATATTATTTTATTATATACCAATTTAATAAATATTCATCAGCACATTAAAATAAAAACCATTTCAACTATATTTCAATGAATATCTCTCAGAAGAGTGCTATGTGGCATCTGTTTAAATTGCCAATTTTTCTGGTAACCATCCTTTTGCACACTGTGTACAAGAGTTCAATTTTTAAAAAATTTTTAGGTCCCCAAAATAAGTGACAAATAATTTTAATTTTATATCTGGTTCTAGAAATCATTTTTAACAAATTTTTTTAATAACAAAGAAGTTTTCATTAACCTGACTGAAATACTCTTTGAAGAAATATTAGCCATTGAACTGCAGGTTGGGAATGTTCTAATAATATGCATATTGTGATTATTTTCAAGATTGTCACAAATAAGCCATAGAGCCGTTGGTGTCAATTCATGGAAATAATCCCTCCACGCTCAGCCATGGCATGAACAAATTTTCTGGAACACTTAGAAATATTAAAATTCTTACAGTTGAACATAATCAAGAAAATGAAAAGCTATCGTTTATTACTTTAGAAAAATCTGAATGAGGAAAATATAATTATTTCTATCCTAAACTACTGATAATCAAGTAATCTTTTAAAAAATTTTCGTCTTTTCATTATAAAGATAAATTAGAATACCTGTAATTTCTAAAATGTTTCTGATTGCAATTACCTATGGGCAGCAATTCAGCTATATGTTATAATTAAAATCTAAAAGGTTAATGCTTTTCACCAAATATATTTAAGGAAGACAGATCTATAAAAGGATTCACTATCTTGATACATAGTATCCAGTCATCATAGATAACAGATGTTAAGTGGTACAGATGGACTTAATAGAGAAAGCTAAAGGTTGATACTGTGAACTTTCATGAGAAATAGAAATATTCCAAAATAACCCTTTGACACCACTGGGAAACTGTGAACTCATTTTCTAGAAAATTCTGTTGTATTAAGTTTGAATATTTTCACTTATTATAGCAATCTGATATGTACAATAATGTTTAATATGTAGAGAATTTTCATAATTTTCATATACAAGAGACTACCACAAACTGAATCAAAAGAGAGTCAGACACTTGGAGATCTAGTTTACTATCTATTTCTTAAAAGTATAGCATTCCTACTGACACACTCATGCAAATCTATAATGAATAAACTACGTGCATCAAATGACTTTCAGTTTGGTTTAATAAAAATTTGAGACAGTTATTTAAAACTCAGTGTAATTGGAAATATCGGGTTCATTTTCTCTTCTTTATGCAAAATCCATGTACTCATATTCAGATTAATCCTTTTCATCTGAATTTCATTAATTCTGTCTTGAATAATTACATCCTTCTGAATTCTGATGTGTACAAATCCTGTCTAACCTTTTGAAAATCAAGTTGCTTTTGTTAATATTCTTTACCACCTTATATCATTATAGATACTCATGTATCATTAGCAAGGAAATGCTATAATCTGACTAATTCATTTTATTTCTTTGTGTTTATTTTCATTTCTAACTATATATACCCAAAAGAATATAGTAGCCTTATTTTCTAGAGACAACATTCAAGATGTGTGAAAGAAACCTTAAAATACCTATTTTATTGACAAATGAAAAGTTTGATCAATGCTTAATAATTATTACAGATCAAAATTATGATTTGTATGATCTCAAGTTGACATCAAAACAGCTTTGAGATTTTGAGCTATGTAAGTAGGCAGAGGTATCACTCACAAAGTTTAGATAAACTTTCATTTATCTGAAACTCCAGTTATCACATTCTTTTTATTACATAAAATTTCTTTCTTGAAGGGCCATAACTGCATGAGATAAAAGCAATCCTGTTTTGAAACAAATGGTGCATTATGTCTAGGTTTTTAAACAAAATGTTTTCCTTCATGATTTAAAAGGCTTCTCTCTCCTTTAAATGCATTGAGGTTACTGGCCCATTTATGAGTTATGAGGTCAAAGAAACTCAAGAAGAAAAATGTGCTATATGACATATTATTATGACATATGCCAAAAATAACCATATATCTCATATGAATACAACACGTGAAAAATATATCAATGCATCCAAAGTCTAACTAACAAAAACAGACTATTACCTTGACCAAAAACAGTAAAATAGTGATGGAGCCTTTTTTTACTTCATTAGTATTAACGAAGATGAAGATAAGCAAATCTTCAAAGAAGATTTATTAATGATTTCCTGTGAGCTATAATATGAAAATCTATGAGCCATAATGTGAAAATATATCAGTTTATGTCTGATTATCTTTACTCAAAAGGATATTCTTAAATATTATGAATTATTTAAAAGTAATAACACAATGATATGTAAATCCAAAATATGATTACCTGTACATGCTTTAAGTAGGTTCAGATGGGTCATAAATGAAAAGTCAATGGAAAAGTGTTAAATTTTCTTAGACAAGTAACTCTGTCTCCTAGCCTCACAAGTCTTCAGAGAAAGACAAGTTGCCTTCTAGGGGTCATTATAATAATAAAGAAAGTTGAGGGTTTTTTAAAAATTTATTTCTCCTGGATAATTATAATAGACATTATAAGCATTAAATGCAAATCACAATCAAATTTGGCAAAATTATTTTATCAGTCCAGAGTGATTAAAAAACCCTCAAACAGTAAAGCATATAAACAAAAGAATATGATGCAGATGAGATTGATATGGGTTTAGTCTGCCTTATCACTGTTTTGGATATGTATAATGGCATGACAATAACAGCATTCTGACGGTACTTCCTTTTGTATGTTTAGTCAAGTTATTGGGTAGAAAGACCTTGAATAATGAGTCTAATGAGTCCAAGCATATTGGTTATGAACCTGCATAGAGAAAATAGCAATGAGAGAGTACTTTGCTCTTATGTGATTTCCCCCTTATTGCATCATCTATAAAATTGCTTATGTGAACCTATGTAATCAAAAAAAGGGGATATCCACAACAGAATAATAAATAAAGTGATCAGCAATATAATTTTCCCCCCTTTTTAAAAAAAAGACTAAAACCCACTAACATACATAAAAATTCAAGGTAAAATATGGAAGAAAATTATCCTTTATATCCATATTATTTTTCTAAAATTAGAATAAAATTTTAAAGTAGGGTAGCCTGTTAGTGAAAAAGATATGCTGATGATGCTGGGTTTTCCAGTCTTTAAATACATCCTACTTCTAGAAGGCCAGGTATAAACAGTGTCCTATATAACAGGTCTGGACAGACCTGCTCATTGACCTGTCTCATGTTGATTCTTACTTTCTACACCATGAAATTTACCTAATTCCTCAGGGCCAAGTTCAATTACTATCTAATTAAGCTGATAAACTGAATCTGGAAAATGTGTTAATGGCTTATACTGGTTTAGTGTTTTCTTTCAAAAGACAACATTTGCATTTTTATAAAGGTTTTCAAAGAATTAACATAAATTAGTAACTTGAAAAAATTTTAGTCACTAAGTATGGCCTGTGAGAGAAGAGAAATAAAAGACTTTTGTTGACACCCAGATAACAACTACATAAGCACCAATATATAAGCAGCAACAATCATGGCCTGCCTTGTAAAATCGTCTCCAAAAAATAACCTACACATTAATAGATAAGACACATAATAGTTTATATACCCTCGTCAGCTTATAAGGCAGCAAAAAATAAATGTAGCAAAGACTCATGCCTGCTACCTAGCATACAGTATGTTATCAAAAATATTTGCTGCATAAATTAATGAAGAAACAAGCATCAACTTAAAAGGATAACTATAAAATACACATATGGCTAGAATCGTCAGGATCTACATTCATAATATAATGTATATTTAGGAATATTCAGAATTCAAACAGGAATATTTTCTTCATTTCATAATGCAACCTTTATTGTCATAGATTTAAAAGGTATATCTGATTTAACTATGTCACATTTCTCCAATTCATAGCACACTAGCGACATGCTATTGTACATTCAGGTTTAGGTCCTTAAGTTGTCTTTTAGGGATTAATGTACCTCACTATACATGAATAGAAACATAAGTAATTATTTGAGGTCATGATATATCGACAATATTAAGATATACTAATTTTAGCTTCTTCATGGGTGTCACAATGTCTATTAGCAAACTGAAAGCATTGAGAAGACCTGTAGTCAAAAACTCATTTTAACCTTTGGTAACTCTTCCAAAACTCTTCCCATAAAAGTTTTCATTAATATATCCAGAGTATATTTTTATTGTAAACTATTCTAAAATATCAGCTTGGGAATACTTGCCGTAGCGATCTTTTTATATGTTGACATGCAAAAACGAACCCTCCCTCCATTCCGCACACATACCTATACTTAACTCAGTGTGAAAATAAAAGTAACACAAGAAAAAATGAGTATAGAAATACCGTAAGTTCTGTAGTTATATTTCATCCTACTAAATCACTTAATTTCTGTTGCCTTGTGGATCTATCAACTTGAATAGATTTTTCAGAATAAACTCACACTATTATTTGTATACAAGATTTGTCACACCCCTCAGAAAATGTGGATACTATCTCTAGATTAATGTAGCAACTCAGTATCTATGTCTAAATATGCACGTGTCATGATATGTTTTTCATTTAAGTATTTTCTTTATTAGAAATGCGAGTGATAGCTATGCCTATAATTACACTGTTCAGTATGGTAGTCATTAACTACATTTGGCTAAAAATATTTGCATCTAAATTATTTAAGAGGAAATACAATGAAAAATTTAGTACTCTGTTTTTACCACCCATATTTTAAGTTCTCAGTAGCCTCAAAGCTACTGTATTGGACAGTGTAGTTATAGAAAATTTCCATCATCTCAGAAAGTCTATTGGATAGTGCTAATCTAGAAAAGGACAATACATTTTATTTCTAGATAAGGTTAATACTTAAGTATGTTCTGTAATGGTTTTTTATTCTACTCAATCTCTGCCCAAAGTGCTGTCTAGTATTTATGTGGTTAAAGTTACCTAACGGGCACTCGATTAATATTCTTTTATAATGGCAATCATAAAAGAAAGAAACACTCCTTTTTCAAATTGCTTATTAAAAATATAACAACGTTCTAATTTAAATAATAATGTGAAAACTAAGATATATGAAAAATCTAATGCTAGTATTGTATCTATCTGAAAATACTTGTAACATAATTAGTTTTTCACAAAGGTGATTTAGACTGGCTACTAAATTCAAATTAAAATGTCACAAGCTGAAAATTCAATCAATTTATTATTATTCTATATCTAATTGGTTTAATTGAATTGCTAAATACACTGTATTTTGTTTTTAGGTAGACACAGCCTAAATCTGTAAGTAATCTCACTCAACTTTGAAAATAATTAATTTTAAAACCTATTATTGTGACATACATAATATGCATTATTTATCTGGTCAAAGCTTATCAATCATATATGTGCACATGTATGTGTTTGTGCAAATATAGACACAAAAAATGGAAATGTTGAGAATGAGTAAATCACTTAATAGGCATGTTTTCTGTTTCCCTTCGAGCTAAGTACATACAACTTAAGATAATCACAACTAACTGCTAGAATTTAGAAGAATGTATGGTATCAGGATCTGAAATTATGAAAAAAAATGCAGATGAAGAGAAAAAGTTAATGAACTGGTGGCATTTCAAAGATATGTGTATCTTGGCATGATCTGAGATAGAAATTATGGATCTGATGATTTTCAAGTATATATGTGGAATGATTTGTGGGAGACCATTGATTTAAGGACGTCTGTTTGACTTAAGAAGGAGTCAGTACTTGCTGGTTAGTTTCATGCAGGCATTACTGGACAGTGTCTGTACTACATGGCTAAGGACAGGCTTACTTCCACCCCTTGTCCATGAGATCAAAGATGTTTGCCCATACATACATTTTGTGAATAGATTCCAGCTTGTTAAATAATTATTCACCAGATTTAAAAAAAAAACTCTCATTATTCACATTGCTTCTCAATCAATCACTATGCATCAGAGCATCAAAACCTTAACTGCATTTGTGCTAAGACAATTCACATCCTTTGACTTAAGCATGAGAGTAAAAAAAGCAAAGCTTTTTCAGAAGACACAAGGGGTTGAAGAGAAAGACAAAGCTGAGAGTCCATACAAGTAGTAAACTAGAAGAAATAGAAGATACATTTAACAAAAATAAAATTAGAAACATTAAAAGGTTATCACTAGAGCATGGAAAGCCTGTTACCTGGTTTTTAAAAAATCAATAGACAATTTAGAAAAAAGAATAATGATTGCTAAAAAAAAAAATGGGCTATTTACAGTCAAGCAGAAGTATGCCACAATTTAAAGAAAAATAGAAATAAATTAATAGTGAAAAAAATAAGAAACTTAGAAAATAGATCTAGGATACCTGTTAAGCAATTTTAAGTACCAGAATAAGAAAAGAGAAGAGATGGAAGATTTGTAATAAATAAAACAATCACAATAGAATTCCAGAGCTAAAGAAGTTGTTAATATTAATTGGTTATTTAAAAATGGTACCCAAGTACAAAAAAGAATTAAAGAGTAAGAGGTGGCTCACAACTGTAATCCCAGCACTTTAAGAGGCTGAGGTGAGAAGACTGCTTGATTTCAGGAGTTCAAGACCAGTCTAGGCAACATAGTGAGACACTACCTCTGCAAATAATGTTTAAAAAATTAGCCAGCCATGCTAGTGATTGCCTGTAGTCCCAGCTACTTGGGAGGCTGAGGCAGTAAGATCTCTTGAGCCTAGGAGTTGGAGACTGCAGTGAGCTATGATTGCATCACTGCACTCTAACCTGGGCAATACCAAGACCCTGTCTCAAAAATAAAATAAAATAAAATAATAAATAGAGACATATATTTAGAAACATTTTAAATTATATCCTAATGGAATTTCTTCACTTAAAGGGATGGGGCAAAGAGCATCTTTAGACTTTGAGAGAAAGATAAAAGGTTAAATACAAAGAAATGATATTTGGACTGGAATCAGACTTTATGCTGGCCACAATGGTAGCCAGAAGACAGCTGAAACTAGAAAACAATGGAAACTAGAAGACCATTGTTCATAACCTACAGGGACTACTAAAACAAGAGGAAAGATATTAAAGAACGCTGTTACTACCCAATAAATCTAACAGGATGACTGCAAAGTAAAGATCATTTTGAAAATGCAAGGCTTACAAAGTTTACATCCTTTGTGATTTTATGAGGACATTTCTCAAGTGTTCCAACCAAATTAAAAATTAAGTACCCCAAAATCTAAAATGCAATAAAATAAATAAATGGGGGAAAAAAATGAAGTACAGTTGGCCATCTGTATCCATGGGTTCCACATTTGTGGATTTAACCAACCATGGATCGAACATATTTGCAAAAATATATGAATGGTTTGTCTACACTAAACATGTACAGACACTTTTATTGCAATTATTCTCTAAACAATACTGCATAATGGCTATTTATATAGCATTTACATTATATTGGGTATTATAAATAACCTAGAAATGATTTAAAATGTTCAGGAGGATGTCCACGGTTATATGCAAACACCATGCCATTTTATATAAAGAATTTGAGCATCCTTGGATTTTGATATACGTAGGGCAGTCCTGAAACCAATGCCCCACAGTTACTGAAGGATGGCTGTATAATAAAGATGTGAAAACAAGGAGAAATAAGAGATACAAAAAATAGTAATAAGAAATAAACCTTGTGTGGTTTTTGGTCAAATTTTATGAAATAACAGTGTAAGTATAATTTAAGAAATCACATGACTTCTTAAACTAGATATGTGATACAATAAGTGAAAACAACAGTAGCCAAGAAATAAAATTATAAATCATTAGGTTTTAAAGGATTTTGCCTTTGATTGAAAATAATGAGGTGTTGGCTAAGTAAATCATCTTGGTGATGAGGGCATTGTTCTCATTTAATTGTGATGTAACACTACAGAAATAGAGGCTTAAAATTGTTGCTTAAAAGAGGAAACAGCACTAGTAAAATGCAAATACAAAGCGTAACTTATAAATTACCTGTAAGTGGGGGAAGAGATACAGTAGAGTGCAGTGAAGAAGATGATGATTTATAAAATTATACAAAAGGAATAAGAGTAAATAAAATGTATGATAAAATAATGACCACCAATATGACAAGGAATTATAATTAATGACCATCAATATGACAAAGTATACAGTTGTAAGAGTTATTATAACAAAAATAAAGTTGGTTAAATTCTCTAAAGATAAAATATCTATCATTCTGTTCTGTATCTCCATAAGCACATATTAGTAAGAACATGTAACATTTGTCTTTATAGATACCAGAGGCTGGGAAGAGTGTAGGTGAGCAGAATGGGTGAAGAGAGGTTGGTTACTAGGTACAAACATACAGTTGCGAAGAGGGAATAAATGCTAATGTTTGACAGCAGAGTAGGGTGACTATAGTAAAAAACAATGTATCGTGTATTTGAAAATACCTAGAAGAGAGGAATTGAAATACTCCCAACACAGAGAAATGCTAAATACTTGAGGTGATGGATACCCTAAATATCCTAACTTAATCATTATGCATTCTATGCATGTAACAAAATATTACATGTACCCCCATAAAGATGTAAAACTATTTGTATAAATAAAAAGACTCTAACAAGTTTAAAATGCACACTCCATCTATAGGCTGTTTATAAGAAACATAGAAAAACAAGGTCACAATGCTGCATTATATAATGACAGGTGATTTAGGAGACAAATTTTTAAAAGTTGAAAGTCAAAATAATAGTATCAAATAAAATATAATTCAAGGCCAAAAAGCACCAAATGGGTCCCAGAGAACCAATGTAATGATAAAAATCATACTTCTTCCCAAAATACAGTAGTCATTAATTGCTATGTCCCAAACATTTGGCTGCATTATACCTAAGGTAAATTACTAGAAATAAGAGAATATGAAAAAATCATAGCTGTAGTTGTTACCTTACATATACCTCTTCCGCAACTTGTTAGATTAAAATGGACCAAAAAAAAAAAAAAAAAAAAAAAAAAAAACAAGAATAGAGGTGGTATTGAGACAAGCTAAATTTGATCTGTATTTTGTGCACAAAGGAAAAAGCATGTTCTCCTATTTTACTGAGATTAAAAAGCATATATACACAGAGAAAACTTTTTAAAAGCATCAAAAATGAAGATTTTACAGGTTATCTTTTCTAATAGAAATATTATAATCCAGAAATGTAGAAGAATAGAATAACTTTGATTCATCTTCTAAGACTTTTATGAAAAATGCAAAAGATCTGTACACTTTACTTGGGAAAAAGTTTCTAATTGACTATTATATGTAAAATAATACACAGAATAAAGCAATGTTTTTTAAAAAGTGAAATATATATATACTATTCATTGGTAAGAATGAATTGTATATGGAATATAGCACAAAAAGATAAGATTAAACTGTAAACATTTTTTTTTTTTGCTTCAGTGGGGGAGGAATCAGCAGAAGAAAGAAAGAAAGAGTAGTAAAGTTTCCTCAATCTACCTTTGTATTAATTAAACTATTAAACTAATACTGTAATACATTTAAAATAATCATGCAGAGCTCTGAACTAGCACTAAAGAGTAGAAGCAAAAAGATATAGATTTCAGTGGTGAAAAGTGTTTTTATGTAACATTTATCAGTAGGCACGGCCCCTTTTAATTGACTTTATTGTTCATAATAGACTCCTCGCTTCTATTGAAGCTGTAGGAAAGCATGTACCACTAACTGGCTCCCAGTATTATGGAAGTATAGACCAAGACAAAATACATAAGGCAGAATGAAAGCATTTTGAAACAGTTTTGCATCGTCACCTAAAACAATGTTGGTGCCCCTCACTGCATACCCAATTGACAGAAGAGTCCTGGCAAAGATTGGTGGCTGCTGCTTCTCATGAAGTCGAGAGAATTATTTTTAGGTGCCTGAGATTCCTGGAGGTGAGGAAACTTAACAGCCAAAGGCTAACAGCACTCTTTTGTGAGAGCACCTAATATTAGGTCTCTTTTAACTGATCTTAAGTACTTCATTTATAAGCAACTAATTAAATAAGTATTACTAATGAGAAAAATACCCAAGCCAAGGTAAATATTTAGCTAAGGATATCACAATCCACAAAAGGCAGCTTTTTGTTTGCATTTGAAATTAATGCTTCATTTCTCTCCGTGTATTTGAAGTCGCTTTGTTAACCTGAAATGTTTTCCTCTTTGGCCTGACACATTAGACCATCTTTATGTATATGACCTTAATTAGAAGGGACACTAGTAACATTGTGATATATTGATAATAGTATTTATAAAACTATCTGACCAAACTCCAAATAACAAGTTTAAGAGTTAACCCTGTATTCTATTCTTCTTTGAAATAGTCACAATAATTGCATATGCCTGCAATACAAAGTAGGCAATTAAAAACACAACTTTAGGAACTTGACTAAAAGATGAAGAATAAACTACAAAAATCATCATCTTGATGAGTTCAGCAGGTATTTTTTCAAAGCCAAAGGGTACATTTCGCAAAGTAACTTAATAGATGTAAATAGCATATAACATATAGCATAGCTACATAAATAAGTATATGTGTAACATATATGAATACACTTAGGAGTGCATATGCACCCTCAGATGTAAATATAGAGTTATAAGTTAGCTGGCAGCAGTAGTATGTGATTTAGTAAGCAAATATGCCACATGACATTAAGTATTAAACCCTTTTGCACATAGTAGGTAAGATATTACAGATTTCTTGGGCTAGGCACCATGGCATCACACCTGTAATCCAGGCAGTTTGCAAGGCCGAGGTGGGCAGATCATTTCAGGTCAGGAGTTCGAGCTCAGCCTGGCCAATATGGTGAAACCCTGTCTGTCTGTACTAAAAAAATTTAAAAATTAACTAGGTGTGGTGGCGGGTGTCTGTAATCCCAGCGACTCAGGAGGATGAGGTAGGAGAATCACTTGAACCTGGGAGTCAGCGGTTGCAGTGAGCTGAGATCATGCCACTGCACTCTAGCCTGAGTGACACGGTGAGACTCCATCTCCAAAAAAAGGAAAAAAAGATTTCTTTACCTAAATTTATGGATAAGCTATTAAAATAATATTGTCCAAAAGTATTAAATGATAATAAACATAAATCATTTGTTCTCTGTGTCTCCCTTCCTCCATCCTTCCCTCTCTCGCCTGAATTGCCCTCTGCTAAATTGTTTCCCCAAACCATGTATTGTTTCTCATATATATGTTCTTTTTCACCTTACTACTAGGCTGCAGCTATTATCTCCAGTTTCAGTCATTTATTCCTTGAGTCCCTTTTTGGCTTCAAAGCTACTAGAGGCAGAAAGACAAGATAATTAAGTTCATTAGAATTACCTCTTTAATCAGGGCAGAATTTTTAAAAGAATCTCCAAAAATGAATTTGAAAAGTCATAATGAAATATAAGTAAGGTTTGGACTTCACAAACTTTAAAAAATCAATTTTGGGAATCCAGAGACCTTTTGTTCCACTCCTTTCCTGATTCTTGGCTGTGTTCCAGGTAAATTAAAATGATTCCATCTGACCTCTACATAAATGAAGCACTGCTGTGTGTATAGAAACTGTTGTATTTAATATTATTTTCCCAAAATAAAATACTTTCCAGGTTATAAATAACTTTGCAAAATGTGATAATAGTCACTGAACAAAACCATTTTTCTCTTACCAAAGATTATGCTCAATTCTTTTTTTAAAGTTTTGTGAATTTAATGACACCTTAGGATTAATGTGCTCTACTTTACAATCAAGTTAGTTTCTCTTAAAATAGCTTGTTCTCTGTCAATGTTCCAGGAAATAATTGTCACTGTATTTTCCCATGGCAAGGATTTCAATATAAAATTATACTGTTCTGTCCATTGAATTTACAAGTTTTAAGTATAAAAAATCATATTCACACAATCAATTTTCACTCTGTTTAGATCACAGGTTTTGAAAAGGTAATTAGCTTGGACATTACTGTTCTTCCCCACAACCTCTTTGTAAAAGCAGCTACAACAGAAATGAAGTATTTTATCAAATAAAAAAAAAAAAAACCTTTAACTTTTAACTTCTCGAAACTTTTCAGAATACAGATTTAATTTGCCTAGTTTTGTATCCAAACCAGTTATTTTTTTAAAAAAATAATTAACTAAAATGATGAACGTTAGAGTCTTTTGTCAATCACAAATAAATATGTTAATTAGTCATTATGATTATTGGGAAATGAATGTGAAAAAAGCATGCATAACATTAATGCATTGTATTTGTTAAGTTTTTATCTTCATGCATTCAGTTTTCAATTATGAAAAGGACAGAAAATATAATACTTCTGTTTTAAAGTAAACTAATTTATTTTTGGATTCCAGATATCTTCAAGAAATGATACTATTATGAGTTATTTATATCACCAAAACAAAAATAGATTCAAATCCAGAGGATGAAAATATTTATAAACAAGCAAATACCATTTGGTATCTGTATTATTTGTGTTAATGCTGAACTACATTAGACAAATGTTATAATACCCTAATTCTACCTTTTTTGTATATTTTTTCTTGTATTTGTTCCTCACATATGACAAAATAAATTCAATAATATTATTCCAGCGGATAATTGTTATGGGGCCAGCGCTTTTCGCCCAACAGGCCATACAAATAAGAGGTGATGGTTTTCATGATTTCTCCTCCTCATTCTAAAACTTCAAGCAAACTATATAGAAACTTAGCAGGAATAGTGTCCCTTCATGTAAATAAGTTTCTCTAAGTTGGTGATTTACAGACTTTGTATTTCATAGGCAATGACAATATTATAAAAAAAACTATTAGGGAACATCACAAAAGCTCTACCCTTTACTTTTTCTAATAAAGGATGTTGTAAAAAAAAATAAGAAAGAAAAGAAAACCCATTTTTATTCTTCCAAAACTGTTGAAAGCCATAATTTTGAAAGAAAGGACACTTCTCGAATTAAAAACTTTGGTTTATGAAAAGCTAAAAAAACTGTTTTTTTTTTTTCTTTTGGACCATTGAAAACTTTTGGACTATGGGAGACTGGCATTAGGATACCGCTGACATAAAAATACAGAACAATCAACGTTGAAACTGCAGGGAATTCTACGGGAAGATGTTACACATTCATTCATTCAATCATTCATTCCACATATTTTTATTAAATACCTGCTCTGTGATACACTGTGTGTCTTGGGGAAATAGTAACTAACAAGACAGAATAGATTCCTCCCTTCATCATGCCTGTATTCTAATAATAGGAAACATAAGCAAGTCAACATACAAAGTTTTTCAGATGGCAGTATTAGAAGTGAAATGCCTCAGTGATGTTCTATAGCATGATGGTAAGGGTAGAATGGATGGTGTGAACAACATCACACAGGTTGTTGAAGGAAGGGCCACCTGTGCAGATAATGTTCACTCTGCATTCTGCAATGCTACAGCAGACCAGCAAAGAAATATCGAGAAATAGGGGTGCAAGTCAAAGGAAACATAATTGCAATGACCTAAGGTAGAAGACATCTTGGCAAGTTTAAGGAAGAGGAGGGTTTTGCAGCAGTTGATTAAAGAGACCCTTTCCGATTACGGAGGCCAATGTATGAAGAGGACTAGATGTATCAAATTAATTTTCCACATACAAAATAGTTGAGTGTATCTATGAGGCAAGAAACAAAAGTATAGTGACTGATATTATTCATGTTTCATGTGTTTGTGATTGGGTGCTAATCAGTTAACACATTTTGAGATTTACATGGGTCACAAATGGAGTTTTATGTTACGGATAACTCTATTTGTTAAGTAATTCATTTTTTTCATCACCCAGATAGTCTATTAACTAAGAAAGCACTAATTATTATGGAAAATTAGGGATCTTCTCGAATTCTCACCAATTAATTTATTCTGGCAATAAGTACCCATGCACCGATATCCAGAAAAACAGTTAACAATATCTGCAAATTATCTGAACCTCTTAAATTTGTACAGATATGGGCACTTGGATTATATTTAATCCATGCATCTTTCATCCATGGATTAGTCACCACTAAATATAGCTTTTCTCTGTTTTACATGTGTTAAAATAGCTATTTAAGAATTTTAAAAACTGCTCATGATTATAGCATATGGTGCTAAATTTGAGAATGCAATCAACTTGGACTTCCATTTAGTTATCTTAGCTGTCTGTTACTAAACGGGTGCTAAACTATCCTCAAAAGATTAAATAAAGGGTAAAAATATGGAATGTTTTTAAGCAAAATCATGTTATATAATAAATGTTCCATGAATAAATTTGTATTATTCATAAAACTAAATTTTAAACATATTTTAATATTTCAAAAGCAACTGGATTATAAAGGAGGGCAGGAGAATTATCAGATAACTTAGCAAAGCTGAAAGCATTATAATTCTTTTTATTTAGTGAAAATCAAAGTGGAAAACAATATACACTTGAATTGATTTTATTCATCTGTTCTCAGAATATGTTCCATACAATGAGAGTCTTAAGTAATCATTGAAGAATCAGAATGATTTACAGATGGTGCAAGTGATTTAATTATTTTTAACCAGTTGTTCTGGACATGCTCAGAAGGATATTTCCAACCTCACTGCAGAAGCCATCTGAGCTCCCTTCCAGCTGGTGTTCCATATTTTCAAAGCAAATTTAGATTGGAGAAAATTACACTTTTTATTGTTGTGTTGCAAACGGAGGTCAAATTGTTGTATATAAATTCTTGTTCTTTTTTCTCTTCATTGTATGAGTTATATTTATCAAATATCACGTCTTTTGTATGATTGCTATGGATTTGCCAATGTTATTTTACGTTTTGTGTTGTCTGGCACATAGGAGGCACTAGATAAATGTTTATTCAATTAAAGAAATACCAATTCAGTGTATTCAAAATAAAACTTGAATTTCTTTCTAGACTTACAGTAAGTGTATGGAGTCACTATTTAACTGCATCCTCACCATTATTGGGAGGTTCCCATTAAAAATGAACAAAAGAAGGAAGAAACCAATGAAATAAAACAGTATCACTATCAGTACCCCCACCACCAAAAAAACAACATCAACAAAACTGTATTAATAAGTAAAACTACCTCTTGATTCTGGAAACTTTGATCCTAATTTTATGGGATCCTAGGAAAGCTGCTTGACAAATTTTCATCTTTTTAGGCTATTATAAGGACAATAGATATCCTTTGTAAAAATTTAGTACTGCATACTTCATAATGCTAAATGACTATAATATCATGCAAGAAACATAACGGCTTTATCATTTATCATTTCCATTATGCTAAGAAAATTTTTAATCGTTTCCATTATGCTAAGAAAAGGGAGTGGAATATGGACATCCCATTAATGTCCATAGTCACAATGAGAAGAAACAAACTGTTCCAAAATAGTTCTATCAAATGTAATAGTTTTTCAAGGTTGTAGCATTCAGAGGAAGATAATACTGACATTAGCAAACCAAGTTACTTCATCTGATGCCAGAAATGAGCTATATTTATTTTACTTTTATCAGTAACATTATATGATAGTAAAACTGCAAATATCAATAATTTGCTTAATTTTGTATTTATATGTATTTCTGAAAAATATATATAGATTTTACCTCGAATATTTCCTAAAGAATACACTAAATTTCCACTTGATAGCAAAATTTGACATAGTATATTACCGTAAGATGTTTTTCTTAAATTTATGAATATACTTGACAACAAATTGCATGATGACTGTGGTCTATTATTGTCACTTTAATTCAGAACATAAACAAATATACAATTATATATCGAATGTAGCCATAATCTAAACTATAAATTAATTGTGAATAGGGAATCTAGTTTGATACATTTATTCTAATATTTTTATTCATTGTGCTACTTGAAGCCAGTCATTTGAGACAATATTCATGAAGTAATATGTTGTATATGTCTTACTAAATGATTAATTTGCTCAAACTTGCAAGAATATTAAATTGTAATGAACATCTTATTTTATACATAGTGATGGCTTTGGACTAGAGACATTCAGAAAACACAACATCCCATATATATATATATATATATATATATATATATATATATATATAGTTACTTAATATCCTTGGTGAATTCAATTAATGTTCTTAAGCCTCCATTTTCTGTTTGGATTATTTGCTTTATCCTAATAGCTTAAGTATCTATTTTTCCATCTACTATTCAAAAATTGTATACTTCTATTAATGATTACTATAAAATTCTTAACATGCACAGAAATTTTGTAAGTTTTTGTTCTGAGCATTAACAGAATCTTAAAATGGCTTTATTCATTATTGATTAATTACTTATTTTATGAATTAAACAAATATATATATTGTGTACCTAGTTACTGTTTGGGGTGTTAAGGACACAGCAGTTGGAAGGCAAGTTTTCTTTCTTTTTTTTTTTTTTTTTTTTTGCATTATTGGATTGGAGCTCTACTTCTAGGTAGGGAGCTACATAACCAAAAAGATAAATAGGGAAAATATTGAGAACTTGCCTGGTAGAGCAACTTATTGAGAAAAATAAATGGGGAAAGTATGGATAAAAAGTATGTGTGTGTGTGTGCGTGCGCGCGCGCGTGTGTGTGTGTGTGTGCGCGCACATAAGACAGAGATTCAATGAGAAAAACACTTTTGAGTAAAGAAGTTAAGGCAGAAATGAAAAGAGCCACATGGACAAATGGGGGAGGATTATTTTGGGCAGAGGTAGCACAATGCTATGGGTGCATGTCAGGTCTGTTCAAACAGCAGCTAAGGGGTCAATGCAGGTGGAGCAGAGGTACAGTATTAAGGCCTGAGAGTTAAGAAGCGGGCCAACTGGGTCACATATCCCTTGAAATTCATGAAGGGTTTTAGATTTCACCTTAAAATAGATGGGAATTCATTGAAGGGTTATGATCAGATTTAAATATGATTTATATTTTCAAATGTTGTCCCTGTTTATTGTGTAGAGAATAGGCCAAAGCAAGCAAGCGTAGATTTTTTTTTCCCTAAACATTTGAAAGGACAGTGCTGCCACTGCATTTGAGGGGAGAAGAGTAATTTGATTTTAATCAAGCCATGAGGCTGAATGAAAACAGCAAGGCATATATAGAATATATAGAAGCGGCAAGTGCTCAAGGACTGAGCACTGAGGCATTTCAGCATTAGAGAAGTAGGGACCTATGGAAACTCAGAAACAATACACAGAAAAGTAGGACGTAAACTGGATAAAAAACTTAATTCAACCAGCTTCTCAAGTTTCTTTCATGCCCAGCATTTTAGTTCTATTCTGTTTTATAATGGACACTTTTATATGTAGTAAATGTTTAACACTTTTCCATTTTTTACCATTTTCTTTGCACATCATTGTTTTTTGCAGCTTAAATCTTCCATCTTGAATCATTCTCCTGCTTAAAGACCAATCTTGACATCCTTTAATGAGAATTTTATGCTAGTAAACAGTTTCTGTGTGCCTGAAAAGATCTTTCAGTGTTATTCCTGAAAGAGAGTTTCTATCAGTACACAATTCTAGGTTCCTATGTGGATTTTCTTTCATTGTTTTTGAAAATATTATTCTACCATCTTCCGGCTTCTATTATCATTCTAAAACTGGTTGTCATTTTAAGTGCCATTACTTTCTAAGGAAATATAGTAGTATTTAAAATATCTCTTTGGTTTTTTTTTTGATTCATCAGATTCATCATTTCACAATGATGATCTGTACATATATTTCTTTTTTAAATTATCTTTTCTGCTTGAGATTTGCTCAATTTCTCAATCTGAGTATTGTGATTTCTATTAATTTTTGAAAATCCTAAGCAATTATCACTACAGATACTGCCTTTTCTCTAATGTGGTTAGGATTTATTTATTCCCCTTTAGAGGCTGACGGAAGCCCTTAAAGTTATAACTTTAAGCAGGGGTTTTGTTTTCATCTCTATATTACATGTTATTGAAGGTCATATATTTTGTCCGAAAGGTCTTGAAAACTTCTTCCCAGCCATTAGGCTCTAAATCCAGGTTCAGTTTCACTAAGATGATGTGACCATTTACGGCACATAGAGAGAAGAAAGATTCCACCATAGCTCAGTTATGCACTTAAAACTTTTTAAAAATTGTATTTTATTCAGAATTTCCACACATTTGAAATTAGGGGTGTGGAATTAAGACAGTCTGTCATCTTCCTTGAAGCTGATCCTCACTGAGTATGTCTCTGCTAAACAACTACTAAACTGATTATACTATACAACTAGACCCTAGAGCAAAAAATTCTATAGAAATAGTAATAACTATTATGAACATCAATTATCTAGAAAAACATAAAATGTTATCTAATTTCTTTCTTAATCCTTGTGATATGTTAATTACAAAACTGATCTGAGAGGAGAAAAATTCTACAAGCAGCTACATCCTGGTTCAACATTTCCCTTAACAACCATTATTAGTCTTTTATATTCACAACTCTGTTTACTAAAGAACATTCTGTTTCTAAATAAGAAAATCACTTATGTTCCCAAATTCTCCAAGGATGCTTCATTGGCAGCTGACAATCTTCGTTATTTCAAGGCAAAGAAGAAAATCTATGTGGCAATGATGCAAAGAAAATGTATTTCAACTAATTTTATTCTCAAGATGAGTTGCTTTTATTACTGGATGGGATACAATATAAAAAATGTGTAACTGAGTATTAAATCTAGGCTCAGACATTATTTTACATAAGGTGGTGGCAAACAGTTCTGTTATTACTTTTCTTGTACATCTCCAATTAAATTTAAGGAAATCCTAAACAACAGAAGAATTATGATGCAGTGATGATTTCCCCATTTGTTTTTCTGAAGAACATTTTTTCGCCATCACTCAAACAGGAGGCCTTTCATCAATCTGAAATGAAATTTCCCTTTTCTGCTGCAACTGTTCAGATGTGCAAGTCTATAGAATCCACCTCCTTCATACAAAGTCATAATCCCATTAGCATATCAAACACACTAGAAAGTTATGGAGTAAGGAAAGTTTGTTTCATCTACGGGTTTACCAAAACTGTTTAAATACGGAAACTTTTTTTTTCTTAAAAATAACTCCCACCACATTTTGAAAAGAAGTGAGTTCAAGTTTGGTGTCTTCCATTTCTCAGACGTGTCCTTCGACAAATTTCTTAATCTAATTTATGCTAATTTTTCCTACTGTAAAATGACAATGAAAATGAAACTTGAGAGTGTCATTACTGTGATCAAACTAGATGCATGTGAAAACTCTTTGTGAATGTAAAATCCTATTCAAACAACTTAAAAAACTTAGTGGAAGATTATTCACAATATACATGTGTTTTTACAAATTTATTTCACGTAAGGACTATTTCTTGTTTTTGAGGTGGCATCTTGCTCTGTTGCCCAGGCTGGTGTACAGTGGTGTGATCTCTGCTCACTGCAACCTCAGCCTCCCTGGTTCAATAGATCCTCATGCCTCAGCCTCCCGAGTAGCTGAGATTACAGTCATGTGCCACCACACCTGGCTAATTTATATATATATTTAGTAGAGACGGGTTTCAACACATTGGTCAGCCTGGTCTAGAACTCCTGACCTCAAGTGATCCACCCGCCTCGGCCTCCCAAAGGGCTGGGATTACAGGTGTGAGCCACTGCACCCAGCCAAGGACTATTTTAAATACTACATTTCTTGTGCCATTTAAACCACAAACCAGGTTAATTTCCTATCAGCCTTCCAAGACCATGTATATTTTGGAAATGTGTACTTTAATTTTGTTAAAATATCATATTATAGTTACTCTGCTGTAGGACAAGCTATCCGTTCCAATACAATATTGTAACCCTCTTCATATTCACCCTTTACCACCTCACTGTTATGTTCCGGAAGTTTTGCCTTTCATTAGTATATCTACTTCCAGAAGTAACTGTAATAGAAACTGATGTTCTGAACAGCAGTCTTAAACTCCCACATTGCATATAGAAGTATAGGGAATATAAAATATTTTTATAACAAAAAAATACTTATATTACATCCCAGTTTATACATCAAAGTGCTACTAAATATTAATTGCTCCTATGCAAAATTCTAGGTAAAAAATTTTCCATCAGAAAAAATATGCTCAAAGGTACTGATATGGAAATAAAATCGGTTGTGTTTAAGTATAGAAAATAAACCTTTAGGCCCCTATGTTAGCAGAACAGCAAACAGGGAGATAAAGTTTGAGAAACAGAAGTGATGGGCAGGGGCTACATCATGTAGCAGATCATAGGATTTTATTTAAAGAGCAATGGGCAGGACGGGCCTGATATGATCTCATTAACACCTTAGAAGGAACACTCTGCCTTCACCAGAGGGAATATAGTGTGAGTGGGGAAAGACTGGAAGAAGAAGTTAGAGGTTATTGAAGTAATCCAGATGAGAGATAATAATGCTATAGATTAGCATTTCTATAATAGATACTGAAGAGTGATTTGATGTATTTTGCAGGTGTATCCAACAAGAGTTGAAATAATTTACATGGTATTGTAAGAGAAAAGAATCATGAAGGATGTCTAGGTTTCTGACTTAAGTAAATGATAGTGTACTTTAATAACATCTGGAGATCTTGGTAGATGCCAATTAATATAGGTGAGGAGGTGGATCATTTATTTTTCACTTGGCTATTGCTCATTAGGCATCCAAGATAAGAGCTTGTTGAATACAAAATGTTAAACATCAAGATCACATACTTGGTATTTGATGTCATAACATGTTCAGTGCAAGTGGAGCTGTCATATTTAGAAAGTGGACATTTATTTTTTTCCTTCTATTAAGGTGGGCTTTTTTTTTTGTACTTTTTGCTCCTCTTGTTGGACAGGTGATGCATGTATGTATATTTAATAGGTTTAGCACTTTTTTGGTATCTAGAAACATTATAACTGGTAATAATTTATATTGAACACATTAAGCACAAGCTTTGTATTTGTTGACATTATCAAGAATAAGTCTGACATTTGTAGAATCTTTCTTTGCATAGGAGCAGTCAGATTACTTCCACATTCTCCTAGTATTCTGTGTTTTCCTTGGTGGCAATGGCCACATTTTAGAAGTTAATTACAAGCTTTTTTAAATAAATTTATCTTATTGAATAGAGAAAACAATTTTATACAGCTTTACATAGCTGTCTCCTTCCACTTTCATTTTCTTTTAAACAAGTATATTGTTTAGTAATTATTTTAGCAGAAATCTACGGGCAAGAAATTCTTACTTTTTGTGTATGTGAAGTAGTTGTGTGTCTGAAAATATTTTGACTTAATTCTTGAATAATATTTACCTGGTATTTGAAAACGTGCCTAGCATTTTAAAGATATTATTCCATTGTCTTCTAACATCTATTGTTGATGAAAAGTCTGCAGTCAATATTGTCATCCTGTAAGTGTTCTTTTGTCCTTAGTAACTTTTGTGATACATTTTTGGTTACTGATGCTCTGAGTTTTACTCCGAGCTAGCTGGTAGACTTGTTTTTATTTTTCCACATTGGTTGACTTTTATGAATTTGATGATTTACTAAAATTTAAATTTATTCAATTTTATTAAATATCGGTCATCAATATAAAATACTGTATCTTCCCCATAATCCTCATTTTCTTCAACCGGAAACTTCTTTCAGGCAGATGTTTGAGCTATTTATTCTATTCCCGACATCCTCTACTACTTTCAGCAGAGCAAAAGCTTCCTTGGTATCTTTCAATTAATATATTACTTTTCTTTTATAATTAATCAACTATTTGAAAAGTTCACTTTTGATTTCAGTAATTATATTTTCATTTCTAGACTTTGATTTTTCAAATCTTCTTCTTTCCTTTGCATAATGGCCTATTCTTACTGGAAAAAAAGTCAATTCAATTTGTATTTTTGAACATTAAAAATTAATGTTCTTTAGTTATTATCCCCTTATCTCTAAATTCTTCAGGTATACATTCTCCTTATAATATTTGGCATCTGATAACACTGATTATAAATTTTTTTTCATAATAATCATAATTTTAGTTTGTAAGCTTATCTTCCTTAGGAGCTTCACATGAGCCTTGGGGGTTGTGGTGGTATCTTCATTATACAATTGTGTGGTTGCAACTGCCTGGGCCCTCTGAGATTATTTTCCAATTGCTACAGTAAAGCATAAAAAAGTAGAAAAAATTATCTACTATGGAGTTTCCAGCACCTTTGTTTTCTTAGATCAATCTACCTTTAGGTAGAAGAATCCAGATAGATCTATGGGGCAGTTTATGGAAAATCATGCCCTTCCTTGACAGTCATCAGATTTGTGTGACATTTCCCGTGTTTATTCTGCAAATCTAGAAAAAAGCATCTGCTTATATACTATGGAATCTAATTTGTAATTTTCACTTAACAAAATATCTGTTGTTAATATTTTAAACAAATGGTACATACCTGAACTTAATTCTCTTACTGACTTATAAAAATATTTTAAAAATTAAATATTATGTCTATTTTCCAATGTTAACATATATACAGAAAGGAGAGAAGAAAACTTTGATGCATTCAGCCTACATAACACAGCAGGTGTTTCAAAAATATTACCTTATGTAATCCTCACAAACATATTTGACTCCATTGTACAGATGAAGTAAATGAGATCCAAAGAGGTTTATCCATGATGATACAGCACTCAGACAAAATCACTGAGATTCATATTTAAGGCTGTATATCCAGTAGTTCATTTTACCAAATGACACTGCTGTGATAATACATCCTATAGGAATATATATTCCTTGTCCTCAGCTTACGGCCTGTGCTTGGTCTTAAGAGAGAAGCCTGGTTTCTAAACCAACAGGAAATATATTAGAAATGTTTGAAATTCCTAACTAAGGTAGGAGTTTCCTCATTGTGAATATCTGGTAAAATTTTAACCTGTTTTCTCCCAGTGTTGTGTCTCTTCTTCATTGTCTCCAGGTTTGTCCTGAGGACCATAATTTTCAGATACCCTCGTCTATGCTTTGGTTTGCATTCCTGTGTGGCTGGGTGCTACCTCTTGATTGTTCCTTCAAAGTCTCAGTCCTTTTCTGAGCTTTACTACTACCATATATAGCTCTGACATGGACAGAGTCCCCTAAATGGCTTAATTTTACACACTGTTTAGCATTTCTTTGAGTTTTTATCTATGAAATAAGGAAATTTAATTTTTCATTTTGCAATCACTCAGCTCTCACATACTAAGCACTTTAAGAATACTGCTTACTATTTCAAATTGTTGCTGTAGACATGAAAGATTAACTTTAAACCTAGAGTTTATAGTTAGAAAAAACAGAAAGGGAGAGTTGTGAAAATAAAAATGAAAGAATTAGAGGAGGAAAATACAGGGGGAAGTAAGAAATTTTAAGCTATGGCAAGTTGTGCTACGTCAGAGTCATTGTAGTTATATCAAATACTACTTTTCATTAAGCTGCTTATTGTGACTACCTCAAATGACTCCAGTGCATAAGAATTGGGAAAGATAACTCTAATCAGTGGCCACAGTGAAATTAGCTTTAAAATGCATTAACAATT
Organism: Sapajus apella; assembly: GCF_009761245.1. Classification (NCBI taxonomy): domain Eukaryota; kingdom Metazoa; phylum Chordata; class Mammalia; order Primates; family Cebidae; genus Sapajus; species Sapajus apella. Next base: position 27,891,544 of record NW_022436957.1, read on the forward strand.
GGTAAAGTATAAAGATACATCTTGAATATTTCTACGTCTACCTACCTACCTACTTACCTACCTATATACCGACTTATCATCTCTCAATCATCCTTCAGTTCTAATTAAAATCCAATGCCAACTATAACTGTAATATTAAATTGATTATTCTTCATATAGATGATTACTTTATTATCATGGATAATTAAGAGTTAACATATAAATTGCCCCCCTCACATTCTGAATTTTGGATCCTTAAGATACAAAAATAAAGAAAAAATAGTCAAGAGGAAAATATACCCCAGAATTTTACTACATTTAAAAAAAAATTATTCTGGTTCACATATGCTTCCTTTATTTCACCAATCATTATTGTGTTGTACAAATATTTGTTGGAAGAGCCTGCTATGAATAGGGACACAGTGGCATTTTAAGTAAGCGGTTTATGAAGATTTTTGATCCTGTGCCTATTTAGCTATAAAGCATTAGTAACTTGATTAGTTTGTAACAAATTTTAAACTTGTATATTGGATGTGTCAAGACATGGGGAAAATTGAAATGGTGAAATGAGTTAGTAGTCAGATAATTCAAAGCAAAGGACCTCCCCTTGAATGATCCATTAAATTGAGGTGAAATTATTTTACCAGAATTTTCTTTATGATTGCCTTAATCTTTCACTTCATTTTGCATCTGCAGACACAGGCATGCTGTTAGTATAAGGCTGAGTTACTGACACTTTATGTTCATAACATCTAATATGAAGGATAATAGGCTGAAACATTCAATCAGGTGGAATTAGACTTCATATGCAATACGGTTTCAATATTGCTTATATTCTTCCAATTGCTCAGAATATTCAGCTGCTATTAAACTTTAAGGTATTTGATTTAACAGAAAACTGTGTATTTATGAATTTTCTTGAAGTATAAAAAGAAGTCACAATAATATGCAATGTATTTCCCCTATATGTTTATAAAATAACGTTATGGTAATTGCCTCTGACATTTTAAAAATATACACTAAATTAAATGTAACTGACAATATCACAGAAGAAGTTCCCAAGAAATCTCACATATGGGCTGACCCCTATGCAATTGTTATTTACATAGGGCAAAATGGTTGAATAACTATTTGTTTCATACAATTCAACCTAACATAACTATAAAGCCTTATTTTCCAGACTTTGACACCCTGGTTTTATGAGGAGTCCTTTCTTGTATAACTCCAGGTGACGATCATTCCTCTTCATTTTACAAGAGTTAATAGGAACAAAAATGTACCTGTCAGAAAACCTCTATGGTTTATAGCCTATTACAAATAAAGAACTAAGATCAAGCTAACAATTTTGAATTGCCTTTTTAAAGAGAGAATCAAACACTTTCCGTTCAGTTGTTTGAAAGAAGAGCAGTCATTCCTTTTTGTTTTGGCTGGCTGGTAACATTTCAGCAATCACATTATTTTATATTGTTCAATCTGCAATCAATTACCAACCATCTTACTAGGCATCCAGTTCTTTCATGACCATTGCAACCCATTAAGTAGTTAAGCCAGGTGTGAGGACTAAGCTACTATTCTTTAAGTCAATGAGATAATGGCTTATCCAGGTTGACATAAAATGTACCACAAAATATTTATTACTTATCATGTATACATTAAGAAAGTAAAATCAGCATGGGATGATCTCAGGAAAGCAATACATATTTTTTGGATTAGACACTGAAGTGAAGTAAATGTATGATAAATTGACAAATTAACATTGCCAATGTTATGAATGATGTAGCAAAATAAATTAAGAGGTACTTTCATTTTTGATAAAGGGGTTTTCCTATTATCTGTTAATTTCTTGTGGTTTTAATCTGCAAAATTAAGCACTAGCGTTACAGAAGCCCAAAGTGAGGGAAAATACTCACTTTCAGAATGTACATTAGAAGTTTAAAATTGCACCCAGATTTTTTGTCTCTTTTTTATTAGTAGGCCTCTGTTAATAGAGCAGTAGTTGCAAACACATACGTGGGTTTGCCAGTAACAACTCACAATTTGTGCAAAGTTGAGTCTTCGAAACTGAGCAAATTTGCTCTCAATTTCCCGCCAGCGCTTGCTGAGCTGGATCTGAGTTGGCTCCACTGCCATTGCGGCCCCATCCTCAGACAAGCCCTCAGCTTGCCTACGTACTGCATTCAGCTCCTCTTTCTTCTTCTGCAATTCCCGATCAATTTCCTATTGAGCAAAACCAATACAGGGCCCACGGCAGTTAGCTAACCACATCAACCGACTTGCAAGCAGCAAATACTTCTCTCAGAAATTTCAAAGGCTGTTGCCCGTTTATTGTCATGCTTGGAAATTTACAAATATGGAAGATATGAATGTCATCCTCACTCAATAATCCAATATTATTTGAGTTATCATTTGAATGCTCGGTTTTAGATATTCTAATCAAGAAAATATTAAAATTGGTCTAACATTTTCTTTCCTCTAAATTCCTCTGGTGTCTTGGGATTTGAATCAATTTGGAGTGATTATTCATTATTTATTAGGGACCATCCATATAGAATATAATTTAGAGGGTAAGTGAGTAAGTTATTTATTTCTTTTTAAAGGTTTGAGGAAATCAACAGAGAATGAAGCAAAATAAAAAGTATAAAATAATAACAGAAAAACATATTTAGACAATATGCAAGTAAATCTATAGAGATTTAACACTGATGTGTGAAGATGCTCTGATGAAATGAATGTGCTAACATGAGTAAGAAGTCGTCCATATACCGATAAGTCATTAGTTCATCTGGAACAAAGATACACAAAGTCAATTACAATTTTACCAGAAAACACATCACATTTCTTAAATCATTTTACATAGTCTAAAAGTAAAACATTTTATTCATTTAATATTATGTCAATTGAGTAACACTTAATACAATACATTTACTGAAAACAACACACAATACAAGGAAATGCATCAAATTAAAAAGAACACTAATAGAAACAAGAACATCAACATTTTAAATATGATCTTCACAGGTCAAGTTAATTAAACTGTATAATAAAATCTGGTATTGACATTCTAAAACAACATTACCTTTATTTTCCTTTCATCTCTGGGTTCAGGTAGGCTGGCTAATTTTTTTTCAATGTCATCCAAGCATTTCAGGAGATCATCAGCCTGCCTCTTGTACTGATACCACTGATGAGAAATTTCTAGAGCCTTTTTTCTTCTTTGAGACCTCAAATCCTGTTCATGGTGCAGATATTATTAAAATATCAATATATATGTATAGTGCACTTCTGGCTGTAGTAATTTATCAAAATAATTTGCGTCCCACATCTTTTCATAGAACTTAGGTTAAATTCACATTTAAATGCAAAATACACAAAGACAAAATTAAATTGTGTATTCATGAGGCAGGACCCATGTATAAGAACCTAAGAAAGCTAAATAACACACTTATTTTCTCTTAGCATGTTCAAACTTGCTTAAAAATCTTGTCACATTTAATTGACTCTTAATGAGCTAATTTTTGTGTAGTTTATGTGAAAGAGTTTAATGTACGAATGCAATTGACTTAACTAGATACAAACTCACAAACCTAGTGAATTTGTATTTGACTTAAAATAGGTGAAATTCCAAAATGTACATCTTTAGCCTTGGGCTTACCAACAAAACTTTATGTAGTCAAGCAACATACATTCATGTTTTTAGAAATGCCTATGTAAGAGTTTCATAGGCCAAAAATATTTTATGATTAGAAAGTCATTTTAGTTGTCTTATAAATTGTTCCAAGCTATATGTATAGAAGAGTCACCATTGTTCACATATTTGTGAGCATAACTCATAATAAAATTATATGTTAGAAAAATGCTTCTCCTTCCAATGCTTCCATAGTCAAATTTATCTTACTATACCAAATCATGCTCCAAATACAAAACAATTAACTATATGAAAGAAGAAAACAGTAAGTACATGTTTTCAAATCAATGTGATGAGATAAATAAGAGTAACTAATAAATCACCAATGGGGGAAATCAATCATCATGCTCTTTACAAGCACATCCAATATCTTCTGTGATCAATAGAATTAGTCAAAATGCCATTTCATAATTAATGGGAACATAAACAAGCTCTGCATGCAGCTTTCATTTATACAGAAAGTAGCAATTAGAGTTTTATTCACAGGTTTAACTCAAGCTAAAGAAGATAATAAATATCAGAGAACTTCTTAAAATTTCATTGCATTAGAAAGTTTTGTCCTTCCCTAAAATATTTCATAAGGACCGGAACTGGAACCACTTGACAGGTTTAAAAAGTTATTGAATGTTGGTATAGATTGGTTTGGCAAGGAGAGTTGATGATTTTGATTAATCATTTATAGCATATATTTGCAAGAACGACCTACATTTCATTATCCAGTTTGTCTAAAATTGGGGATTTCAAAATTGCTATCTTTGTTTTATGTTGAATTTTCAAACCTCCTGAGAAGTTAGATTGAATGCTGCTTTTTTCAAAGGTAATAAGATACAGCCACGTGAATAAGAGTTGAGCCATGCCTTATTTGTGACACAACTCACATTTTTGCCAAGAGAAAGGGCTTGGTGGTCATAAATATGAAATATCTTTTTTTTCCTAAGCACAAAGAGATGTATAATACGCAAAATATTTAGAGATGTCATGTAGATTTCTTTAGAGGAATGCCAGATAACCATTAAACACTGCTGTTCAGTAGGATGCATACCATCAGTTGACCAGTATAGATACTGCTGAAAGCTTGGTCACAGTTGGAAGGGTGTCAGTTACATAGCTTTCCAATTTTCTAGACACATTATGGTTTGCTTTTGCACTCCCTCGAGAACGAGAACTTTTCTGTTTACTATATTTATCAGCAGTTACCTTCAGAACACCTGCTGGCCAATTAGACTTTCCTTGCGTATTCCTTGCAGGTACAATATTGTATAATTACATTCTCAGCAGTGTTTATTTGGTTGAGTATAGGGGAAAGGTTTTATTCTCTTATTTGCATGTAAAGAACAGACTCCATCTACCTACTAGGTGGATCTACCTTCATAACTAAATAGCTTCAAAGAGTGATTTACAATGAAAAAAGCTCAGCAATTAACAGTATTAGAAAATCAGCCATGCATGCAAATAGTGATTATTGCAAAGCATATATAAAAAAATGGGTTCCTTCACAAAACTTTCCACATGTCTAGTATCATCTCAATAACTTCCTAGATATTATCATGGAAAAATAAATTTATCCTGCTCTTCCTGCACAATCTAGATGAGACATGTGGGTACTTGAAGCCATACCCTAAACTGTTCAATATGAAAGTAGCAGTTCTTACTTATTCAAGGGCACTAAGATTGTTTTTGAGGAAATATAAATGAAATTCCACTTCTGTAGATTGTTAGTTGCAAAGAGTGACTTTCTTAAAGGCATAATAAAGTTTTAAAAATAAATAAATAAAAAGAATCTAGGGCTTAGTAAACAAGTATCAGGTTACCAAAAATTCTGACCTAATGCAAATAAAATCAATTAAGTAAAGGAAGCAGGAATAACGGATACATGTAAGTTGGTTATTCTTGCAGTTAGGCAGGTTTTTTTCAACATAAAAAAGTAGCTTATAAAAATAAAGCATATTAGAAAATTAAATGTATAGGTCCTACGAATACATTTCCATCTTGCAATTACTGCTTAAAAAATCTATCTTTAAAAAGCCATAATTTTTAAGCAACACATCTTTCACAATTAAACACCACTCAAAAATGTTAAATAAAGCACATACATTGAACAGAAAAAGTGAATTTCTGATGACTAAGAGTCTTAAGCAGATTTTATTAATGCACAATATGTTTTACCCTATATATGAAAAAGAATACAGGCAAGGTATATTATAATTTTAGCTCTAATACCTTGAGAGCATTATGTTTTGTCTGTAACAGCTGCTGTTTTATCTTTATTTCCTCTCGCTTTCTCTCATCTGTGATTCTTTGTTGTAAGTTGTCTCCTCTTTGCAACAATTCTTTTACAGTACCCTCATTGTCTTCATTCTGATTAAAAACAACAAGTACAGTCTTCATTTTGGTTTTTAAAAAGCTGTACATTGTTAACAGAGATAATAAAACATGTTATTTAAACACACACAAAAAATTCAATTTAAAACTTTCATGGAATATTATTATAAGATGCTGTGCTCATAGCCTTTCTTTTATATTTTGTACTTTCAGTTTCAGAATAAGTAAGTTTCCTCCCATCTAGTTCTAAAGAACACATTTTTATGGGCATGTGTAGAAAGATGGGGGAGTGTAGTACCTCATAATATCAGACCAGTCATGAGTTGCTATCAAAGTATTCTTTTGGCTTTGATTTTTAATGTAGTTCTAGAAATTAAAAAATTAGAGAAGTGAACTAATCTTATTTGTTAACTGATCCATAAAGAAATATAGATGCATATTAGTGACTGTGAGATAACAAATCTGAATATATTAACATACAACTACATGAAAACATTTTGTTCTAAATGTACACTAATTCCTATCTAGCAATTCCTACTTCATTTCTGAAAACTATATGACCAGTATTAGCAGAAATATCAGGATATTAGTAGAAATAATGTGTTAAATTATCATCAAATAATTTCTAAAATGTCATATATGCCTGTCAATTTTAAATAAATACAATCTAATACATATTAAAATATGGATTGGAAAATAGCTTTAAACATTTTCAATGGACATTTTGGTCCTTTAGACTACAGAAACAATATCTTAACTTTCTTGACATAGAAATAAAATGTTTTAATGCTGGTCTAATATAGTTACATATATGACCATGTGATTTTTCACCTTTAGTTTTCTTTCAACTTAGGCTGTGCAAACTTCCTATCAAGGTGTCTCACCATGTAATGGTACTCAAGGTACACTGATGAGATAAGGAAAACAAATAATAAGCAAATTTCAAAAGTTACATGTATTTGTATATGTGTATTACTATTCATGGAATTAGATGTTATATATTTATATCTATAATGCATACTTAAATGTCAACATACAACTCAGGACTTATTCATTTTATATAGGGGGAATGGGATTACTTCTGTCGGAGATTGGTCAATAAATAATCTGAAGAAATGTATAGCATCATATAGACACATTATATACTTATCATAAATAGACATATTATATACTTATAGGCTGTAAAAGATTTAAAATGTGTTTTAAAAGTGTCTAGCATTTTTTTAGGGCTGAGGACAAAAACAAAAAATCAAAAATCAAAAAAAAAAACCACTTCACTTCTTTCCCTATACCAGTTGAGTGCTTTAGGGCAGAGTTGGCGGTCAGCCCAAGAGGTAAGCAGTACTTTTTTTCATCTCGGTGCCCTCTGATTTCTTCTTTGACCTGAAGTAGACATTGTTGTAACTCAGCATCTTGGAAAGCCTCTTCTTGTCTTTCTTTCCATAAGCTGAGTTGGCAAGGCCACTAAAACCCCATACATGGGAGTATTGATTGAGGCAGCTCCAGGAAGGGGGAACTAATATTGGTAGGAATAGTTTTCCTATTGCTTCACATATTTATTACCTAAAATTTATATATTGCTTTCTGATGTCACTTTCAAGCATTGTCTGAGAAGTCTTTAGCTCTGCTAAATGTATAGGTTAAGAATGCCACAGAGGTGATGGCAGTGGAAGACAGAAAAAAAATTGTGAAAGGAGGGTGAAGAGAGAAAAAAAAAAGTCAGTAAATAAGGATGTGATATAAAAATATTCAAGCCAAAGAGAAATGTAGTAGATATTTTGAAATTAGTTGGGATTGAAGGAGAATATTCTGAGATTGGGAATAGCCCACATGGTCATATTTCTTTTCTCCCATGAAATAAGCAGCATGAATTTATACACATTTTAGACATAAAATGTACTAACTAATCAATCATTTGGTAAAACAACTTTGTGGGAAATTGTAATAAATAATGTTCATATTATGCATTATTGCCCCTTCATTGAGATGTTATACTACCAAAAACATTGCTGATACAAAATGTCAGTTATCTATGATAGTTGAGTATTTTATTAAATTTTTAGTTCATTTTATGATTTGACTCTTTTTTCCAATTACATTTTGCCCTTGACAAGTTCAAAAGTAGGACAGGTCAAAAGAAAACTGCCAGGCTATTAGAAACTATAAGTGCTCCTATATTATCATACCATAGTAATTCGGCATTCGTAGTAAAAGGTCAACAAGAATACTATGCATTTATAAAAATCATTAGAATCATAAAATGTGTAAGATGTGTTCTGAAAATTCAGTTGGAGACTTGAGTTATCTAATCTCCTTCCAAATACTTATTTTCATTCCTAGTTCATTCACACTTTTATCACAACCAATTTACCATATCTTTATTGAAGTCTTCCTCTTTCAGATTCACCCCCTGCTGAATTTCAGCCTCCAGTGGTTCAAGCAATTTTTGTATATCTGAGTTAAACTGCTCCAATTCCTTCAAAGGAATGGAGGCCTAAAAAAAAAGATAGTGCTAATTTAAATCAAAATTACTTTTTATTAGAAACATAAACCAAAAGAAATACATTTATTCAACCTCCTGCTGCCAAACTAATCACATGCATTATGTTGCCATATTATGTTTTATGAAAGATTTTGAAATACAACTGGAAAAGTACCTGAGGATGCAAATAAGAAGAAACATTTAACATCACCAGAGCTGAACATACATGCAAGATAGTACAATTCGTCATGTGGTGATATCAACAACAGTCAATTTACATATACATTCGAATGGGCTAAATTTTAATATTCAAAAGTCAAATTTGATTGTATTTAAATATTCTGACATAAATACATTTGGGTAAATATGTCTTATCAGAAATTGTCTCGTTCATCAAATAACAGTAACGTCAGATAGAAATGTAGAATTGTCATCTTATCCTTAGAAAAACTACATGGCAATCTGCTCATATGTTTTTAAATGACATTTTTAGCATAGCAAAATTGATAAGCATGCTCTCTTCTAAGACGAACTATGCCATTAGCTTGCCTTAGGAACACTTTTTTTTGTTGGTGCAAATAAATTCAAATGAATGAACCCAAATATATTTCACATAAAGAATCTATGCTTTTCAACGTTAGAAACATCAAAGTTTTTTTACTTTTGAATTGATAATGACCAGCCAAAATTTAAATCCCTTGATTTTCTAAACAAAACCCCTGAAAAGGAGTAATAAGTGAAAAGACATGGAAAATCAAATATGTATTCAAAAAAAGTAAGCAATATTTAGTTATTAGATTAAAATTCTGTTAATAAAATACATGGATACTCTCTCGATCTTTATTCTGTATTTCTTTCCATTAAACACTAGAAAATATTTAATATGTGATAGCTTTTGCAAACCCATAAATGACATACAGAAATCTGATTTCCCTTCAGAGCTAAAACTTTTTACTTTTGTAAAACCAATTCAGGAATAATCCCCCCAGTGTCATATGCCAGGATGATTACATTCATCAAGTTTGGTCCCCACTTGATGAATGTACTTTCCCCAGTCACATTCCCAGGCAGAGGCTGAATTTTTATTAGTTGGCAACTTCTGGGGGACAATACGGATAAGTGTAAAGGCAAAACTAAATATCTAAAAGTAATCTGTTACTATTGAAGAAGTGAATAATCAAAAGCTATTCATGAGGACATGATGCTCATAAGCAACAGGAATAACCACATATCTTCTAGGTACTTCTACACACCCCTGAAAGGATTTATGAGATAAATTTAAGACCTATTATGGTACCAGTTTTTAAATCCTAGTGCTCATTTGCCATTTGAAATATTTTAAGAGTTACTTGAACCAGCATAGTTTGGTACTGCTATAAACGTGCTTAAAGAATGTTTCAATTTCTGGATTAGCAACTACTGTACTTTAAAACATACATTACTTAGATGATGGTAAAAGTAAAAAGATTAACATCCTTTAGAATCATAACTATCCAATAACAATTTGGTGATATTTGATGTTATCAAATGGTTGTTCACATTTGCTAATATTTAATGAGAGCAACTGTGTTCTATGTGAGTTTGCGAATATATAATGATAAACACTGTTTAAAATAAATTGCTTACTTGGATATCAGAAGAACATAGGTCTATTTGAAGTCAGATTTACCTGTTTTATTCCAACTGCTGCTTTTCTAGCCCATCTCTCCATAAATTTAACTTCTATGAATTTAAGATATAATTTTTTCTGTAAATGTAATGATTTTTATATCTTCCAAATCTTCACCCTAAGCTGTTATCTCACTTTTGAATTCCCACCAAGATTCTCCAACAGCCAGCTGAATTTTCACTTCAAGTTTGACAAGTGTAGAATGGAGTTCATTATTTTTCCCCCAAACTACTTACAACAATAACTTCCCTAGTTCTGTTAATAGAAGACCATTTCTCTCAGTTATTCAGGCGTAAAATGTAAGTCATGTTACTCTTGAACATTTCACTCGAATATAATAAATATCAAGTAAGTTTCAATTGACTTGCTATGATCCACTTGCTTTGTATTCCCAGAGACTCCATCTTTCATGGTCCTCACACAAAACTAAAGCAATAAGCTTTGAACAGATGTAAAATCTCCTTCAGCCAAACCAGTTGCAGCCTGTGCACAATGATCAGCTTAGTATGTTTCAAAAACCTTTCTTTGATTACGCTATTTATTTTCTGAGGAAACTTCTACATCTACTGGGTAAAAATAGAATAAAGTCCAAACTCCAGCATAGCAGTGAAGGCTTCCCCTAGTCTTGCCCCAAAGACTTTCCAGACTTATTTAGGTGTTTCTAATATAGACCTTTTTTTTTTTTTTTTTTTTTTTTTTTTTTTTTTTGTTTTTGTAGGCCATTTGGTGATCTTCTGTTATGCCTCCCTCACGACCCTTAGAATGCTTTTCATCTTCTGGTGAAGAACATAAACTTCTGAATGAGAATGGATGGACTGAATCTGGGCTCTACTATTTACTAGCTGAGGGAGCTTAGACAAGTTATTTATCCTCATTAAGCCTCAGGTTCTTTATTTGTAACATGGAGATAAGATGAATTTCTAACTCACAGGGCTGTTACTAGGATCAAATATATTAGAACGGTATCTGGTATACAAGAAAAGCTTCATAAATGTTGGCTACTATTATTTTATCTCAAAATTTGATGCATTCATCTAATATAAATACATCCTCTATAAATCTTGGATCTTATTTGTCTTCTCTCAAAATCCTACTCACCCATTGGCTCAGTTCAAGCCTCTCCTCCTGTGAAATCTATGGGTTTAAAGGATAAAATAAATGCTTATTGATATAATTAGTGTTTATTTTACCAAAGGATTTGACAAAATCATAAAACTGTAATGGTGAATGTGGAGGATTTTAGATTCCAGTTTGGTAAAGTTACATAATTCTAAAGAACAAAACTAATGATTAATTAATCTGCTGCAATGTAGAAAGTGGTTTCACAGCCTTGCATTTAGTTTGCTGCGTGCAGTTTCTTTTTAAAACAGGAATTATTTGGAGACACAAAAGGCATACGTCAGTGGGATATGTTCCCTACACATCTCATGGAGATGAGCTTCTCATGTTCAACCTAGAGTCATTCCTGGCACATAGTACATATTCTTAAGCACACAATTCCTGAAAAAATCAGTGAACAAATGACTAATAATTGAGAGGCAAAATAGACATTTCAAGGAGTTTTTTTTTAATGACATGAAATTTTAAATAACACAATTTCCATGTAGAAGTTTCAAAAGATCTGACTGGATAGCATTATATGAGCATGTATGTTAACTGCTGCTCAAATGCTAAGCAACGTGATACCACCAGGTAAACACAAAGAAGGGGGAAGATGTAAAAAGAGTTTTAGCAGACACAACCAAAAAATGAGTAACTAATTATTCAGACAAGATAATGGAAAATTGTACTTCTTCAGTTCAATGTGTAGGGTCTAGATTTTCCAATAAAAGACTACTCTGCATTTCGTTAAAAAATTATGAAGATTAAGCATTTGAGTGTATTTATTTTGGATAGTTTCAAAGTAAATAACTAGAGTCAGTGGGCAGAAATTTTTTGGAGCCTAAACTTTTAGGTTTATATAAAAACATCTGATCAGGATTATAATTTATTAAAAACACTGATTTTAAAGTGATACTACATGTTCATAAGCAGAGGCTAGATGATGATGTATTCAGTCACATTTTAGAAACAAGATCCTTTTCACATGGACGTTTTCTTAAAATTTTATAACCTTACAGAAAGTTCTCATCTCTAAATTCAAGTAGAATTTTATAGTTGTGCAGCCAAATAGAAATATAATACAAGCCATATATATGATTTTAAATATTCTACCTGCCATAGTAAAAAATAAAACAGATAAAATTAATCTTAATGATTTCATTACACTGAGCTGTCCAAAATATTATCATATAAACTCATAATCAATATAAAAATATGAATGAAATATTTTACATTCACTTTTTCATACTGTCTTCAAAACCCACACATATTTTACACTTATTTATACATCTTAACTTGGAGTAGTCACATTCCTAAAGCTCAGTGGTTACATGTGGTTCATGACCACTTTATTAGGTAGTATAGGTCTATATTAACTATTATAATCATAATATTGTAAAGAACCAATAGCTCATTATTACTTTTAATAAAATAGTGAGGTTTTGTTTAATAACTTTTGTTGAATTTGGATTATTCTTACAATGTCAGTCTTATTGTCTCGCATTATGTTTTCTGAGTGAAATTTTCAGGCAGTCCTCAGGGTATAGGAAAACCTATGGGAGTAGGATTGACCTTTTGTTTATGTGTATCTTAGGTTGTATTGCACTAATTTCTTAGAGACTTCAATATAATATTATTTGGCTCTCAGGGATATATGCTTTGTCTCTCTAAATAAATTTTCAGTCCTTAAAGTTGGGAATATGTCTTATACTAGTCTGTGTTTTCCACTGAAAACATTGCCTTTTATTTTATACAGAAAAGGTGCTTATTACATTTATCAGTAGTTTTAGAACTACCTATATATTAATGTAATTAACCAGTGACAAATTTTATAACCAAAATAAGTTATCAAACCAATTATTTTAGCTGGGTTATTGGCAGGATAGCACCAGCCATTTGACATCAATATGATTAATGGTCTTTGGACAGAGAGAGTTGAAAAAAATTCATTGATTTTCTTAAGACCTCACTAGTTCACCATTAAGTTATGCCAGCTCCAAAATAGAAAACACTTTCCCACCCAAATAAAATTTTACGCGTCATTCCTTGGTCTTCACTGTCTTTGTAACTTGGAATTCTTATGCAACTTTATAAAGGAAATATATAAAAAGAATGTGTCTATAATTTAGTAGCTCATTCTTGACTCACCAAATTTTAAAACACAAAGTATATCATGCTTGCTTTTTAATTCAGAATTATGATATATTGTCTAAAGCAGTTGAAAGCAATAACTGATAAATCATCGTAATTATTGGGTAAATTACTTGTATTGACTTTAAAGAAAATAGAAGATCACAAAAGAACTAGAATCACAATTAAATCACACAATGTTAGACAGTGCACACAAGATAGGTTTTAGATATATAGAAAATAATCAAACAAAAGTTATAATATTGTAGGAGAAAGTATATACCAAGCAGAGGTTTCAGACACTTTAAGTTTTTACTTACCTTTTCATTTTAAGAGCTTTAGCATGACTGTGCAGTCATACAAAATACATATAAATTAGAACACAGGGAATTTTAATAAATGGATAAATGGACACATAAAGAAGAGACAGAGAAACTGAGAAAGACAACACTTTGTTTTCCTTGATTTTTTTAATGTTTCAAATTGCTTAACAACTATTAATTGTGCTTTGTTGGATTATTTAAGGATTACCGAACCGAAATTTAAGGCTTTGTTGAAGTTTTGGCATTAAAGCTGACTTTTATAACAAGTTAACAAAGAACAACAGACTGAAGAAAAGCAAGATCAATTACAAACTGATTCATTGTAAATTGAAAGCATTCAAAATTACTCAGATACACTTTATTAGTTTTAAAATGGAAGCTTTCCTAGGTTAAATATTACTTTGGCATGCATAGAAACACTAGCATAATAATGACTGTGTTTACACAGACAGCAAGTAAACATTTGTTAATCTAGACTATGGAATCTTAGTAATCATGATAAATTACCACGATATTCAAATCACACTGAAATCTAAATTGAAAATAAGTAATCCAAGTGCTACAGATTGGTTTAAAATTGCTTCAAATCAATCAGTCTCCTTTTTTTATTCTGCAGCTTTTAAAATTTATTTATCATTACAATATTGGTATAGAAAAATAAGAATAATTCATGGAAACCAAAATGAAAAATTTCAAAGACAAGAAACACCCTATAATACAGAAAAGACAGACTACTGATATGATATGAAGAGTTATTTCACATCACTCTATCTGTAGAGGAAAAGAACTGATAAAAACAAGTAAGAGTACTGGAAAGATACTACATGTATACTAGAACAAATATTATTTAAAATATGATTTATAAATTTATTCTATTATTTTAAAGTTATTAGGGCAAACTACAAGAAAATATAAGAAATACTATTTTTAAAATTAAATAAATGGATTCCAAATAGTGACATTTCATTGGTTGCATTCTTTTGATACTAGTTTACCTTTAATGCTTTGATAAAAATGTGAAAATGTGACTAATTTGTGAGGCTAATTAGAGGATATTACCCAGATTTCAACTGATTTTGAATTGATGAAGTTACTTTCATACTTACACATTTTAAAATTGGATACAAAGTATATTGATGGGTCAAGAATCTGCTGCCTACTGCCTACATTTTATAAAGTTTAACTTAGAATATTTCTCTATTTCATAATTACATGAGTTTTTGGAGTAGCAAATGAATTAAAAGGGGAAGAAATTAACTCAAATATATGAAGGAAATAAAAGCAAAAACATAACCCTTTAAGTAATTTTGTATTTTAAACTTTTTAAAAATTCATTTAGGTTTTTGTTTTCCTTTTTTATTTCTTCCATTTCCCCTTCCTTCTCCCATTTCTTACTCCATTCCACCTTTTGTTCTAATTTTTAACAAAACGAGTAATTAAATCACTGTGTTTGAAGTAAAATTTGATACATTTATACTAACACACAGTAGATCAACAATAAATATTTGATGACATAGAGGCAATAAACTATGCTGAGTCAGCATATTGAAGTGGACAAAGCAATGGACTGAGATCTAATATTTTCTAACCAGCCTACCTAACTATGAGAACTTGGGCAACTCACTGACTCTCTCATAACCTCCTATAAATATCTAAAAGTCTCTAGTCCAGTGCAAAATTGCTTTCCATCTACCGATACTGATCATGGGACTAACTTTCCTTTAACAAAAGAGAATAATCAAGATTCACCAAATAGCTTTAATTATTTCAAATGTAATGCTAACAAGACTCAAATAGTTTTATCAAATGACACTGCTCACCAAACTCAATTACACATCTACTTTAAAAATATTTTATGCAATTATCAAAGGGATTTATTAGCAAAGTTTCAATGGAATTAATCTTGTTATAGGGATAACCAATTACACATGTGGAAAAATAGGCTAGCACAAAAATTCTGTTGTTAGGTTCATTTCTTATTCATTTTAATAAATTAAAATTAGCAGATATTGTACAATTTGAGTATTAATTTGTTACTATTATGTGAAGATATTAGCTGTAAATATTACATACTTAATGCTCTACCAATTATGCAATATTTACAAATCTTCACCTAAGTTTTCAGCTGTTTATTTTTTTGGAGAAAATGGTACTAAAAATGAATATTTATATACCTACAATGTACCTACAAAAATTAAAAGAAGAATATTTATATATAGCAGGAATAACTGTGCCAATCAACAAACTATATTATTTTCCATCAGAGAAGGTATGAAGTTATAACATGATCAGAAAGAGACTGTGGATGGGGAAATGTCAATATATTTGCATTAATAAATCTGACTACAGAAAAGTAAACTTTAATTAAAATTTTTAAAACCAATAAATCTTCATTTGACCTTCTAGATCACATGTATAAAATGCATCATTTATTTCCCACTGATGTTTAGGAGAGCCAAAATAATTAAATCACTCTTTAATTATTTTCCACATATAGAACTGTATCTTAAGATAGATTAGGCCCAATCATGTGTTTTTTTTTTCTTGATATATTCTACATTACATGGGAATGTCACTGGATCTCTCATAGCCTCCTATAAACTCGTGAGAGTCTTTTATCCAAAGAATGATTACTTTTATATCTTCTGACACTGATTGGAAATAAAAAAAAAAATTGATAATTTATAATTATTACAGCAATCTATGAATATTTAAGTATTTGATGCTCGATTGTCTAAATTTCATATGACAGTTGTAATACATATATATAGAAACTGCTACATGAATTTTAGTAGCAATTTTCAAGGCCCATATGGAAATTAAAGAACATATGGTACATATATCCCATAGCATATAAGTCTTAGTAAAGAATCAAAGTCAGAAAATAATTTCACTTTTTTCTGGTTAGCATCAATTTCAGAATAAATAATTTAACATTTCAGCTCCTTAAAACAGTAAAGTATATCTAAATCTCTAGAAAAATACAATCTAACTAAGCAAATTTTATGTAAAAATTTCCTAATATTTTGTAACAATTGCCTTTATTAATAGGACATACCTGAAGTTTTAGTCAAAATTATTTTGCAACTAAGTATTACAATATAAAAATATAACAATGCATTTTTTATTATTGAAATTTATGTATTATTATTATTATTATGATTATTTTTGAGATGGAGTCTTACTCTGTCACCCAGCTTGGAGTGCAGTGTCACAATCTCAGCTCACTGCAACCTCTGTCTCCTGGGTTCAATAGATTCCCCTCTTCAGTCTCCCAAGTAGCTGGGATTACAGGCACCTGCCACCATGCCTGGCCAATGTTTGTATTTTTAGTAGGTAGGGAGTTTGCCATGCCATGGTCTCGTACTCCTGACCTCAGGTGATCTGCCTGCCTTGGCCTCCCAAAGTGCTGGGATTATAGGCATGAGCCAAAACACCAGGCCTATTATTGAAATTCATGTGCAGACTTTCCTACTCAATCAGAGTTAAATTCTGAGTCACTTTTGAGTTTATCACCTTCTTGGCACCTCATATGTAATGACTTAACTCTAGGCTACCTCTAAACATCTCTAGAGCAGCAGTTCTCTAAGTGTGGTCCCTAGATCTTTAGCATCTATCTGACCTAGCAAAATGTTAGAAATGCAAACTCTTGTGCTCCACCCCAGACTTAGTGAGTCAGAACCTCTGAGTGTGGGGCCCAGTACACTGGTTTTAACAATCCATCCAAGTGCATAAGAAGATTTCGGGTCACTGCTCTAGAATGACAATTCCTTTCCACTGCCATAGCTATCCTTTCATTTGAGGTCATCAATGCATCTCACCTAGAGTACTGCAACAGCTCCCAAACTTCACGTCATTATTCAGTTTCAACAGCGCATGCATACACACACACACACACACACACACACACACACACACACACACACACACCCTGCATCAAGAACTCTTCATCACATACTGAATTAAGCATGAACAATTAGTCTGGCTGTCCATGACCTCTTCACACTGTGTCTAACCATAATCTTCAGCCTTATCACCCACAACTAAGTTTAATCTTCCATGCACTCTATTCTGAAAGCTAACTGAGCTCACTCTTCACTAAGCACACTGTATGCTCCTAAGCTTTCTCATAGGTTTATGCTGAATTGTTACCTCCTCTGTGTTGCTGGACTGACTGCTAAATTCACTTACCATGCACTTACTCTCAATTCAGTATCCATGAATACATCTTGCTCCACCATGAAACAGTAAGCTCCTTGAATTCAACATATCTTACCTAGCAATAGATCCCGCACAGTACCAAACACTGTTATGGGAAAATAATTTATATGGTTGATGAGTATTCATCCTGATTAATCCCTTTTCTCAAGTCTTCCTTCATTAGTTCATTTAGATCTACCTTAACTATCACTACTCCCAAATTGTTGACTCCCCTTCTCCAGCTTGGCCTCTAGAAGGATAGAGAGTGGTAGAACTGTCATAAGCAACAGGAATAAGTAATCAGTTTATTTTTGCCTTCTCTTGCCCCTTTCTATACTTTTGTCTCTTATCACCTTATTTTCCTGATAGTATCCCCTTGCCCTCAGCCATGCCACTATGCTCACATGTCCTAAAACACAGACAGTTGAGGCAAGGACTCTTTCTTCATTGATTCTATCAATTTTACTCACGGTTCTAACATTATCTCTGATTCACTGTTATATTTCTGATCCTCCCCATTAAAACTGCCATTTCCTTACACTGATTTCATATAAATTAGAAAAAATTAAGCATTTTCAAGGCCATTGGGTTACTCTTAGGTAACCTAAATAAAATGGGAATAGGCAGTATTTTTATGCATTTTAAGGGGTGTATTTGGGACAAACTGAACTCCCTAGTACTTCTTAAATTCATCCACTTGATTGTCTTTAAGGCTAGTCCTTGCCATGAAAACAGCAAACACATGATTTTCTGACTCCAGTCCATTACAGCAGAGACCATAAGAAATCAGCTATTCTTCCATCTTTTTTTCCCATGAGATTTCGTCTCAACACCCCAAATCTGGCCATCCAAGTCTAATATACATAACAATGGAAATAATTATTTGTTAATTATTTTTAACCATTTCATAGTTATACTCTAATTAATAGATTTTAAATGTATGTTGGTACATATAGCACATCATTTGATCATCATTACAATCTTTTGATTAAAATAAAACAGGCAACATCTCCCTAATTTTGTAGCTAGAAATGAGGTTCTGAGAGGTAAAGGGGCATATCCAAAATCACTAAGTAGTAATGTGCTCAGCTAGTACTCAAAGCAGGTCTTGTGGCTTCAAGTTAAGGACTTTTTGCTCTCACCATACTCTCCTCATTGAGGGCCAAAATTAACATTACAGAGAGCTGTACTTGGACAGACAAGTCCTGAATCTAACTGAGGATCCCCTTACTCATCACTTTCTGGGCTTTGAAATTCGTTGTCATGAACAGTTCTTGATGGAGACATGGAAGTACTTTACTTTGTATTCTTCACCAAATGGTAAATCTGGATGTGAGTGAATTTTCAGGATAAGTTATCTCTATTCAAGGGCCCTTTACAGTTGACTTTTAAAAGGCTATACTGAGAAATTAGTGATTACAATGAGTTTATGATCTACCGGGT
Organism: Sapajus apella; assembly: GCF_009761245.1. Lineage (NCBI taxonomy): Eukaryota > Metazoa > Chordata > Mammalia > Primates > Cebidae > Sapajus > Sapajus apella. The sequence continues at coordinate 27,910,878 of NW_022436957.1, forward strand.
GTTCGATCCTAATCTACTTTTATTTATTTTTTATCACCATATATTTTTTTCCAAGTTACTCTTCCATGCAACTTAGACATGACTGGACCATAGAAAAGTCATATTCTAACCTAATATTATCCTGTATGTATAACCCCTATTATGAAGAAGCAGCTTGATTTTGAGATCAAAGCCTACCCTTAAATCTTTCAGCACTTCCAAAACTTTCCTACTCTAAAAGCAACCACACACAAATCATTAAATGTTTTAAATTCATTATTGTAATCAACAAAAGATGATTGAATAGTCAAATTTTAGAAATAGAAGGGATTTGTGAACTAATCTAATCCAGAAATTTAAAACTATGCTCTATGAGCATAACTTATGCTTCCTGAATTCAATCACAGGAAGGAGAAAGATACAATAGCAGATATTTCCCCCATCTAGTAACTCTATTATTTTCCAATTTATTTATTTTATTTTAATTAATAACTTTATTTTGGGCAGGATACTTTTTCTTTTAAAAATTGTTAATCTATTTTAACTTCCTAATCTTATAAACAATGAAATAGATATGCAGAAAAATCCCATGTTCTGGCTACTACTGAAAAAGTTAGGCCTAAAATTCAATCTTCTAAATCCATTGTTCTCTCTGCTGAGATTACCTTCTAACTCTATTGTTCTCTCTGCTGAGATTATCTCACCATTAGTTGAACATCCCCATGAAGACGAATTAGTGTTAAACATATATTATGATTATACTAAGTATTCATTTTGTTTGTAAATATATATTTCTTAAGTGTGTATCTTACACCCTTGTAACTTCTCATCACAATCTCTAGCACAATGGAAGCTCAATACCATTAGCTGATGCAATGAATATATAAGCAAAGTGTCAGATATGCTTTATTTCTGTGTTTTTCGTTTCCTTATGATAATGGAGCATGATTACCTCTTCAGAGCCCTAAAATAGGGTCACTATTACACTCAGTTACCTTTACTAATTTAGAGAAAAATGAATACTTTGAAAAGTAAACATGTGATTATTTCGTTTATTAATATATAACTGAAAATATTTGGCCAGGCATGGTGGTTCATGCCGGTAATCCCAGCACTTTGGAAGGCTGAGGCGGGCGGATCACTTGAGGTCAGGAGTTCCAGATCAGCCTGGCCAACATGGAGAAACCCAATCTCTACTAAAATACAAAAATTACAAGGTGTAGTGGCGCCCATCTGTAATCCCAACTACTCAGGAGGCTGAGTCAGGAGAATCACTTGATCCCTGGAGGCATAGGTTGCAGTGAGCCGAGGTCATGCCACTGCACTCCAGCCAGGGCGACAGAGAGAGTCTCCACCTCAAAAAAAATTTTTTTTTCATTTGAAATGTCTTATGGCTTACTCTGGTAGGGAGAATAAAAGGAGTACATCGAATGATTCACTTTATGCAAGATTTCCAGAAGTATACACACAAATTCATACAGAATGTGAAATGAAAACTCACAAACTTATCTTGGTCACAAACTTGTATTGGCTAGGTCTGTCACGTCTGTGGTGGAGAGTAAATTCTACCCATTTTTTAATATCTCTGAATCACAATCTTGTAACACAATTTATCCCAAAATAATACCCATTTTCTCTTAAATATTCTATAGCTTAGTGATTTATTAAAATGTGCATGTGTGTGTCTATATCTTAGTAATGAAAGAGTAGCATTTTTAAATGACTGAAATAAACCTCCATAGATTGTTTAGTTATTACATGAGCCATTGATATCTCCAGAAGTAAAACAATTGTCTTTGTGAGTAACAATAAATTCTTTGAAAACTATACTCTGACAAATTTTAAGAGCCTGTCAGATTTTTTTGCAGGTGATAACAACTGACTTCAATATGTATAATTGTGACAGTTAACTCCTTAGTTCTCTTGCACTCTCTCAATCTATATGTAGAGAATATGGCCTTTTAAAGGTCAACTATATAAGGTCTCTATGTATGGAGAGAGTGCAAGAGAACGAACTAGTTAAATATCAAAAATAACTTATGATGAATTAAGGTAAACTAACAACTTTTTAATTTGGGAAGGTGAATTTTGAAGGGTAATTGTGTGTCATGCACATAAACAACTACTTAGAATTTGTCATGTCACATTTCATTTATTTTGAAAACTAATTTAAATATGTACTATTACATAACATGATGATACATTGTAAGTGTAGTAATTGTGAAACCATGGTATTCCTGGTTGCTTATATCTATCAAAATATTTTTTGAATATGTTCTTCTATTTTTCCAGAAATCAACACTTACCTGACATATTATATCATATTTTCTCAGAAATACTTTAATGTTTTCCCATTTCTGAATATTTCTAACAATTATCTATATACCTAAATACATATATTGATTTTATGTACATTTTTATATTTGAAAGCATATCATATATATTGAAAATTTATCAAACTACAGTATATAAATTTCTGGGTAATTACTTGCATTCCAAATCATCCCCAAGAGTTGCAGTTCTGTAATATTATATTTATACATTTTTGCAGACTACTTATTAAATAAGATTTTGTCTTCATCAAATCATACACAAATATAAAGTTTATCATGCAAAAGTTCCATATTCCCTGGTTCTTCTTAAACAGTATAAATATAAATAGGCATATAAAATTACAAAAAATTAGGATATATATAAGCTTTGCAATGATTGGTTTTCATGGCTTGAGCATTTCATTATAGCCTAAAAAATTTTGTCACAGTATCTGCAACTAGCAAAAGCAAGTTAAACACACACACTTGCATAACCAGTAAAGAGGTACAAACACCCTAGATCGTGCAGAATATACACAAGGCCTCATTTTGGATATTTGATCTATATTACATACAAGCAACATTGTATCAGTAGTGCTTTTGGCAAAATATATCAGTAGTGCTTTCTTTTGATGGATGACTTGTGTGCTTTTTGGTTTAATTTTTTGGCCTTTAGCATGCTATTTGTTATTTTTCTGTAGGTGATCCCTGAAAGTACATATGTAAACTGCAGTGTAGAATGCAGTTCTAGAATATCTATTGCAGAAAAAGAAGATGAGAGAGAAAGAAAGATGAGAGATGAGAGAGAGAGAGAGAGAGAGAGAGAGATTGATTGATTTATCTCCCATTATAGTCAGTGGTAAAATTTCCTTAAATACATGTTGGCCTTCATTTTCCTTTTGAAAACCTTGCTGTGGGGTCTACTTGCCCCTTTCAGAGTACTGTGCAACCTTCGCAAGAGATCATTTAGTACTAGTTTCCACCTTGGAGTAGATCTTCCTACCTTTCCAGTCTTAATTCTGTGTGAAATGGCTGCAAATCGATGGTTGAGCTCTGAGATTTGGGGCTCTACTAATTTCCTGCAGTGGTCACCGCGGTTTGCCATCAAGTTTGCTGCTTGGTCACGTGTAGAGTCCACCTTTGGGCGTATGTCATTCAGTTCTGCCTTTAAACGCTATATTCCGTGAGCAAGAGATAGGACTTGAAGTTAGTAATTAATGAAAGTCAAGATAGAAATAGAGAGCAAAACAGAGAGAGTGTGTGAGAGAGAGAGACGGGGGGGGGATGTAAGAGTAAGCACATGCAGAAAATAGAAAGGGAGAAAAAAACTTACAACATCCATAAAACAGGAGTAAAATGAAAATGTATGTGATTTCAGAAATATAGGTCACTGTCCTTAAGTCTGATGCATGTACATTTAAAATGCTTAGTCTGAGGAAGGATAGGGATGCTTTCCTATGTTATTGCAACTATCATAATATATTCTATCTAATCTTATTATATCATTACTGAATTTAACAGTTGTGGAATAAACTAAGTATGTGCTCAGGAGGGAAAGTAGCTGAAGAACACTTTTCTATTCCTTCCTGGTACTTTCAAGTTCCTCTTTGTTTATTATATTGAGTGTTGTAAGAAAAAAAGTGGTTTTCTAACAGATACGAATTCTGTGTCACATACAGAGGAACTGAGGAATGTTCTTCCTGACCTTCCGGGTCACAGAAGTTGTAAGTTACATAACTCAGGCCTTATTATTCAAAAAGTCTTGAAGGAATTTCACTATAAGATGACATCTTTGACTCTATGTCAAGGGACAATGAAGTGCACAATAGAGATCCACATCAAAATAAGCTTCAGACAATGGCATAAATGTGTTTTAGGGAAAGCCTGGAATGCATTTATAGTTTTACATTAAAGATAGATTGCAATCTGTGGAAAATATCAGAGGCATAAAAAAGAATTGCATAGAAAGAAACATAATTTTTGAGTTTTCTTTAAATTATAAAAAACTAATCAATAAAATTATCAAATATTTCAGCAAAATAAAAAAAAATATTTATTTAAAAGAGCTGTTAAAATTCAGCTCTACCTGTTTAAGTGGGAAAGGAGAGATCATCAAATAGAAACTATGTAGTATCAATAAGATACATTTACATATTATACCTCTCATACCCTTTTATCAGAATCATTTTTTAAAGAAAATATTGTTGCCCTTGAAAAAGAAGACAGGGCATCCTAAAAATCAGTTTCAATACTAAAAGAAAGAACCCAAAACACTGTTTGCTTTCATGCAGTAAAAAATAAAAAACTCAGTTTTATGTAAGCCCAACATTAGAACTAATTACTAAGATTTGGATATAGCATAGGCAAAACATTCAGATGACAGGATGTCAGGTGGGCTGAATGAATGGTGGCAGGAGACAGTTCTTTGTGTTAGACCCAGAATTTAGTACTGCCATTGACATAAGCAGAAATTTACAATTTGATTTCAAAATAAATCTTGGAATCTCTTTCTGAGCGTAGTTTACATTGGGTATAACTAACTGAGGGGCGGATTTGAACAGAGTTTCAGATTACAATATTCTTTGACATCATTAATTTCCATTCCAAGGGGGAATGAAGGAAAAAAGGAAGGCTAAAGAAAGGAAGAAAGGATTGCTTTACTTTTATTAGGACATCCTTAGTATCTTTTGGGGCAAAGATCATTGAAAATAACTGTTGTACAATTTGAACATGACTTTTCATATTTTATTTGCTACCTTAAGCACATCTTCTTTTTGCTGGGGTTTCTTTTTCTCAGATTCATCCAAAAGTGTATCAGCCTGAATGATCCACTTTGTGATGTGGTCCACATTCTGGTTAAAAGTTTCCATGTGTTTCTGGTATTCCTTAATTGTACAGAGATATACCATGGCATTATTGGTTAGATTATAGTCTTAAGGAATTTTTCCTATGTTCTAAAACTCTAAAAAGACAATAAGAGTTTCATTCAGATTAGTTTTAAGTGATATTTTCATATAGAATATTGTAGAAATACAAAAAAAATATATTAAAATATTGTTATAGATATTGAATTAAGAGCCAGCATAAATGTGGAATTGAGACATTTTCAAACAAAATTATTATTGGTCATTTATGTATCTTTTCCTTGTGACTTAGAAAGTTGTAAAAGCTTCTAGCTTTTTCTCTTACCAACAAAAGATTTAACCACTCTTCTGCTCGGGAGGTGACAGCTATCCAGTTACTATTCAGAAGACTGAGTTTATCTTCCACCAATGCCTCCTTCTTGCCCAAAACTGTTTTCAAGGCCTCTCCTACCTCTGTGATACTCTTCAGGTGCACCTTCTGTTTCTCAATCTCTTTCTGAGTAGCCTGTGAAAAGGATAGCATTGACCTTCAAGTCATACATTGTAGCCTTAAGATTTAATGCTTATGAAACGGCTTTCTGTATGGTTACTAAGATTTTATGAGGTTTTAAACCTATAACTATGTATTTATGAATCATGAAAACCATACCATACACATTGCAGTTTCATTATTGGGTAACTATCAACATATATATACACACACACATATATACAGACACATACACATAAGCATAATTCATGTCTTATTTTTCATTACACATTTCATAAACATCTTGTTCAATTCAATATACTTATATTTACTTAATTTGCATATGTAGTGGCTAAAGGCAGACATTTGAAAACCCATCCACAAATAAGAAACTGCCTTTAGAAAATTCTGCAGTACAGTGATACTGTATTTGCTGCAGGGACTTTTAGCCTTCTAGTGCCATGGATCTCTTTGGCATCTGTTGAAGCTTAAGAAGCTTTTCTCATAATAACGTTTTTAAAGGCATAAAATATCCAGGATTTTAAATGAAACAATTATACTGAAATACAATATGTGAAATATTTTAAAAATACATGTGATGTAGTAATATATGTTTATTTATTAACAGGTTAATTAACAAGATCTAGCAGCAGGTCTTTAGGACAATTTCAATGTAGTGATGAGCCTAACTGTTATTTTTAAGTATATACAACATCTGGAACATGTCATAAAATTATCTGTCATTTCTATTAGTGACAAAGTTATGGGTACTGCTATTACTGGGGTTTGTTACATCTATAATTGAAAAAAATGCATTTGGTTTTAGGTGAATAAAAATAAGGATGTATTTTCCCCTCAATCCATTCACAGACCTTAATTATATCCATATACCCTAGACTAAAATCTCCTATGAGAACATCACTATTTCCTAAGACTTGATCTATAAAACATGAAAAAATCACATTTAACATGAAAAAAATATATGGAGTATTGATGGAAAACGTGATCCTAGTAGAAATGTTTACTACCTGCCTGGCATAAAGCCCCTTTCCTGGTACATGGCATGGCCGACAATATGGCCACTCTGCACTCCACTGCCTTTGTGTCTGGTTCTTCCCTCGCCAGCCTAGTTAGCCAGCTGTTGGACATCCACAGAGCCAAAGCTCAACAGACCCCTTCTCCTTTCTCAATAAGGTTAACAGATACAGAGACTACGATTGGCACTTGAGCTCAAAAGCTATTTGCGAGTAGAGCTGATGTCTTAATCACAGAAAGCCAAAGCAAAACAAAATCATTGAGAAACAGCAATAACAATAAAGTAGAGGAAGCCCATCTACAGATAATCAATTAATTAACATATAAGGAGCAACCCTGTGAGGCCAGCCTATATCTAATTTCTTAAGAAATAAATTAGAGTATGAGAGTAAGAAATTAGCTATAGGCTGGCCTCACAATGTTGCTCTCAACCTGTCTATTCTATCTTTATAATATCCCTAAGCAGTCCTGTGGCTGTCTTTCTGCTACACCATGAGGTCCTGGTCCACTCAAAATCACTTCATATACTTTTTGTTTTGGTTTTGCCTTTGGCATCAAATGAACAGGGAAAATAAATGAGGTAACAATGTATGAAAATTTTTATGTAAGACAGAATTACTGTTTTGTCAATTCTAAAATATTGTTTTCTGTTGTATTTTTCCAATATAAAAATACCTGAAATTAAGGTACTTAATGCCAAATGAACTCAACAGTCATCATGCATGAGGTTCTTCATATGTAGGTGTTATGTGTTGCACATGGATGAGTTTAGCAATTTGTAAAAGCAATTTCTTCATTTATCAATCTTAAGTGTTGATTGAGTGCCTATTATATGGCAGTTACTGTAGTGGAATCATATGTAATTCTACTCAATATATTTTGGGAGATTAGAAGTATCTCATTTGTGTAGACACAGCCCTTTTAGAGCTTGACTTTAGACGGCACATAGACTAGATTTTACCCCTTTCAATAGTCTTCACCTTTTTATAGTAAGCAACCTTTACAACCATAGATGTTAGCCATTGCTACTAGGTACTGTGGTTAAAATGGTAGAGAAGTCCCTGTCCATCGAAAACTTGTATTCCAGTATGAGTCTGTGAAAGAGATGGACATATATGCAAATGATAATTCTCTACTTACTATATTCCAGTCTAGTGGCATGTCACTGCAGTTGATTTATTCACAAAGGTAACAATTCATGAAGTTGAAGTTTAATTTATATTTGGATCACTAATTATCTCTTAAAACGTCTTCATAAAGTTGACACTATATTTTAGCATCAATGTAAAAAGTTACTGTGTACATAGATCTTTGTTTCTTACATGTCAAGCAAGGCAATTAAAGGCAATGGAATTTTCCAAAACTCAGAAGAGATCAGAAAAGCTTTGAACTTAGAGCATAATACTGCATGTAGTTCCTGGCTCACAAAAACTGCTATGCATCAACATCTGGCCAAAATCATCCAGCTTACTTAAATAATGTCCAGTGATATTCAGTTGACAGGATCAATAAAATAGGAAATGTAGATTAATTCCTAGTGTTTTCTTAAGTCCGACAAAATTGTAAATTAAAACTAAAAAGATGTTCAAGTTATCACCATCATGAACTTGTATTTGAAAAATGCAGTGATATTATGGTGGTTTATAACTGCTAATGGTCAAAAGTGATTCATAGGAAAATTTACACTCTGGAAAAAAAGAGATTTAGGGTTAAATCTTTATGTATATTATTCAACAATAAACAAGTATTCAATTATTTGTGTAAGTGCTATTTTTGGTTAGGAAAAAATATCGTGTTAATTTAGTGAGTTTCAAATTTTCCCCCTCAAATGTGTTTTTAATCAAAGGTATGACTTAAATAAGATTTAGCTTTTAAATACTATGCTGATCTTGCTTTCTGAAGATCTCACTTAAATATTAATTGACCAGGCCAGGCACAGTGGCTCATGCCTGTAATCCCAATACTTTGGGAGGCCAAGGCAGGTGGATCACTTGAGGTTGGGAGTTTAAGACCAACCTAACCAACATAACCAACATGGTGAAATCCCATCTCTACTAAAAATACAAAATTAGCCAGGTGTGGTGGCTCAGGCCTGTAATCCCAGCTACTTGGGAGGCAAAGGCAGGAGAACTGTTTGAACCTGGGAGGCAGAGGTTGCGGTGAGCTGAGATCGTGCCATTGCACTCTAGCCTGATCAATAAGAGCAAAACTCCATCTCAAAATACATAAATAAATAAAATAAAATAAAAATAGTAATTAACCAATGTATATTAGATGCATAATATCCAATCTGTACTGTGCTATTCATTGCCAGAGATGGGGAAAGAAGTAATCTTTGCAACCCTCACTCTAATTGTGCCTACAGTGTAGCTGCAGAAGAAAGCTTAAATGCAATAAAACAATTTGATATCGTACTAGAAAACAATCACATTTTTTTTTAAACAGATGAGCTACGGCTGGAATAAGCATGAATGACTTCAAGGGAGAGACAATATTTGAAGGTGGAGTGTGCCATAAAGCATGGAATGGTTTGAATTGACTAAAGTACAAATCAATGAGAAGACATGAAAGTTGGAATAAAAGGCTACCATAGAGGAATAGGGAATCCTTATTGTAAACTAAAAGAATACATTTGATGAGGTTGTTGCAGAACCATTTTCTTTTGCTCTAAGAGTTTCCCATAACAGAAGAATGCCTGCATCTTCAGACATATGGAGGAACAGAGCTACTGCCTTGGCTGTTCTCTTTATATCTGTACTCATTCCTCTCAAAGGGAGCTACTTATTTATTGGGTTGGTGAGATGGGGAGAAATAGCTGAACATATATGGCATTTCCTCCTTTTGAAAAGCATCCAATTCTCAGCACACATGCCTTCTTCTGCCTTGCCAGGTAAGAGGTAGAGAGAGTTCCAGAAGATCTATTCTTCTGAAGGAACAAGTTCAAATTCAATGACAAAATTCACTAAATTATAACTCAGACACTTCAGGTTTCTCAATCATGTTGTCATGTGATAGCTGCTAGGATTGATTTTAAGGCTGAAGAAAAAGCAAGATTGTGTAAACTCAGTTTTAATTTGACCTATGAAATGACTGTAAGCCTACCTTCAGGAAATTCAAGAGTAGTTAAATTCAAACTACATACTTGGCACTAAGGGTTTTTCGGATAGAGGGGAAAAGGTCTGACATAAGTAAAATACAATTAAAGTATAAATTGCCACAATGTCTAACATGTTTTCATTTTCCATATGTTTAATTTGTAACATTTGAAAGCTCCAGAAAAATAGTTCAAATATTAAGCACTAACTTCCATGATTTCAAACAAATTTCCTATCTACTTCTTAGCCATAATTTTTAAATGCAACTCTAATTTCCTTATTATAAAAGAATGAGTAGAATAAGTTAATTTATTCCAGTGAAGTCATGCCCCATGTTGATAGAAAGGATGAATAATATATTCTGATTCATTCCCAACATCTACAAGTTTAATAGATTGTAGAAATTTAAGTTCAGGATTCAGCTATCAGCTTATTTCACTGATATAATAGCAAGATGAGAAAACCTTCTCAATTGGTCTCTGCTGATCAACCATCAGCATGTGATCATACCATTAGCATTTTTAATTATTTTAATGGTAGAACTGTTAAAATTATTGAAACGATTATCTGGTCCCATAGGGACACCTTTACAAATATTTTCCTTCAAGGGCAAAGAAATATAGCTCACTTAAGCTCCATTCTCTCCTCTACCCATTTCATATTTTCACAAGTTTTCTAATAACTTCTACAAATTCTCTTGGAATTTCTCAGGGACTTATATTCCTAAGATAGCTTCTCTGTCTGATCTCCTATTATTTACACCTTCTCTTTTTAAACAAATTTTATTATCTTAAGAGTCTCCTGTTCTACATGGACACAGGGAGGGGAGCACTACACACTGGGGTCAGTTGGGGGGAAATAGGGGAGGGACGGTGGGGGGTGGGAAGCTGGGGAGAGATAGCAAGGGGAGAAATGCCAGATGTAGGTGATGGGGAGGAAGGCAGCAAATCACACTGCCACGTGTGTACCTATGCAACAATTTTGCATGTTCTTCACATGTACCCCAAAACCTAAAATGCAATAAAATGGGGGAAAAAAAGTCTCCTATTCTATAAAGCCTGTCTTCAATCAGCACAACATTTATTTAACTATGTACCTTAACACCATTTCCTTATAGATTCCTCCCTTTACCAGGACTCAATTAAATTCAGATTTATTTTTAGATATTCCTTTCTCTTATGCATGCTCCCTCTAATATGAATAAAAGGCTAACTAAAGCATCCATAAAAGGCATCTCGAGAGGTCCCCCTACTGAAGTGAATTCTGTACTTAGTATGTGCAAATATTATACCATTTCTGACCATAGGGAACAGGAGAGAGTTCTTTCACCTTTTAGCTACATAACATACTCATGAAAAGCAAAGGAACACATGGCCATATTACTGCAATTCTAAGATGTGCATTTCTCACATTTTAAGGATTCTGAAATTGAGATGAAACATACAATTTAGTTTTACCTTAAAAGTGGTAGTGTGTGTTTTTAATTCTCAGCAGCTGTAATCATATCAATGGTGAATCATACAATCTAACATGTCTTAAACATGAGCAAATATGATGCTAATTGCTTTTTCAGTCCCCAACATTGTTTTATCATGGCTAGAGGTTTAGGACATATTTTATAATTAGGTTAATGTGACAGAATAATATAATGATAAATTCAAAACGAACATAAAATATTAAATATGGATTCTACAGCAATGCGTATTGACTTTTTAATAATAATGTATTGTTTATTAAAGAAGAATTTCATGAAAGCAGAATGAACAGAAATTACAGCTATAACTATAATGACAGTTAATAGTGACTCCAAAGGCATTTAACAGATGTTCTATTTTCTAAGTAACAGCTGCTTGATGTATTCATTGCACCAAGTTAATGATCTGCTAGTGTTATTTCACGTCACAGATAAATTACTGTGCTCATTTAAAAAAAAGATATGTAATTTTTCATGGGAATGATTGTATAACAGACTTTAGAAGTAAGTTGTAGTTCTTATGTTTTTATAGCTAAGAGGAGTGATGAGTTTAGGCAGTTATCCAGGTAATCTAGGACCAGAAACCAAATCTCCTTCAACTGTGAAAGCTGATTGTTTAAAAAACATACAAGACATGGTAGACTGAGCTGAATGTAGGTCTCATCAGACAGCTTGAAATTCATAGATCTTGTATCACATTATCCAGTGATTCTCAACTTCGCTGAATATTAGAGCGGGTTACAATCAGACCAATTAAATCAGAATTCCAGAAGTGAAACTCAGGCATTGTTATGCTTTTCAAGTTTATAAGGTGATTTTGATGTGCAACCAATGTTGAAAACCACAGGCAAACAGGAAGACGCATTCTAAGTTGTTATTGAGTGATACTCATCAAATTCTAGGAGTGACCTGGAAACCAAAGGATAATTGAGGAACTAAAAATTGTTCTTCCTTGATGTTACATATTACAAAACTTTGTCTCCAAATGAATGTGAAAAGCATAGTAACTTGTTACACAAGTGGCTACTTAGACATATTCTGCGTTTAACACCTTGAGTCAAATTTATTAATCCCATTTGTGTGTGTGTGTGTGTGTGTGTGCACGCACGCGTGTGTGATCCTCTTAGGCAACTCGGCATACTAAGACTCCTGTTAATAAAACAGGTGGTAGGAGTAACATACTATAGGACAATTTTTTTTTCCAGAAAATCATATTTGAAATTTTAGATGACACCATGGATACTTAAGAGTTGAATGGAACTGAGTTATTTAACTGAGTTGGAATTTTTAATGATTGAAACAAAATTAGAAATAAAAATGTTAGTGATTAAATCAGAAAATCATATAGATTAGACTTTGCTCTATTTCCCAAACATAATGATCATCAGAGAAATAAATCTCTGTTAATCACATACATATTTACTTTTCCTATGGTTATATTTGCATGCTCAATTCATATGCTAAACAATTTTGGCCAGTAATGAGATATTTAGATTGATTTACTAACATTCAACTAATCATAGTGATTTTAAGATATTAAAAAACAATATTTGAAATCTAAAATCACTCCAGTGGGGACAAACTACAGACTATAATAGGTGATAAATATACATGGCTTTTTCATTTTATTATTTTAATGAGGACTTATATTTTCTGCACTTGAAATTTAGCCATGGTTTATTTCATTATTATGGTAAATAATGAGTAGCTTTTTGTTATTTTAGGCTTGGATTACTCTAAAAATTACTAGAAAATAAGATTTCTTACAATAATTTGGTATAGTGGAAAAAACTGTTGAAATCAGGCATAGTGTTGGATTCTAGTTACAGTTTTGCTATGTACCAGGACTTGTATTTTCTCATCTATAAAATGAAAACATTGGATCAGATGATGTTTGTTCTAAAACTTGTAAAATTTTAAATGCACATCAGCATTTTTCTCTTTTCTCAAGAACTGCTTTGTCATTATAATTTTCAACTCAATTTACAATTCATGTTTAAACATATATTTCATAAGTATATACTATGTGTCAGGCAATATCTTATGTATATGGGAAATATCAGTGACCAAAACAGACATTTTCCCTGTCCTTTGGCCGAATGAACTATTATCACCTACATAATAGTCCAAGAGATTAGGGTTGTTATTATGATAGCTCAAGGATCTTGTGCAGTTATGGTATTCAAACTCTTCAGGTGCTAGTTATCTCCTGTAGATTGCCTTGCCATTTCCTTCCATCATCTCTATAGTTAGCAGAGTTTCTCACCTCAATCTGGAAAATTCCATTAACAGAAAAGGAAAAGTATCTGAACATTTATGGGGTGATAAATATCACTGTGATGGTTGCCACATGGCATTGTTGTTGTCTGGACCATACAGCTAGGGGTAATCCATATTTTCAAAATCTTAACATTAATTTTATATTCTTTAATACTACTGATTTGAAGAAAACTGAATTCAAACATACAGTGAAAGGGCTATGTGGCTGTAGGAAGTTCCAGTTAGTATTAATAGTTTAAATTTTCAATTTCCATGATTAATCTTTTATCTCATTTGTTCATATTCTCAAATGTCTTCCTCCTATCATTTTAATTTTATAAATTTTCCCTTACCTTTCAAACGATGTGGCATACTTTTAAAATTTATTCTTTTTTTTTTCTATAACTGTAATTTGAAAACGTGGTCACATGGTAATAGCATTCAGGACAGTTTTCTTACCTGCAGCTGTCCCTTCAACTAATCAACCCTGACCACATCCTAGCTACTTCTGGAAGATCTCCCATTCTCTTTCTGTGGGATCATTAAGAATCTGACGCAGGATACCTAAGATATTCTTGGGTTCATAGCTCTCTTCAAGGAGATGGCATCTTTAAACATCTGAAGTTGTGTCAGGCACCACCCAGTATCTTTTGGAAGTGCTACACATTCTAGTATCTATGGTTTGGAATGTGTGACTATTGAATTTTGAGCAAGAAGAAAACTTAGACGAATCATTCTATTTAGGAAAGACCAATTCTGCAACCTACTGGCCTATCAAAATGATCCTAGAGATGCCAAACCTCTGTTGCTCATTCAAGAAGAAGACATGGCAAAAGTCTAGGGTCAAACTGGGAACGGCTTCTATATTAGCTTTCCTCTAGTTCAGGAGCTTGAATACTGTCTGTGAATAGCAACACAGTAGTTGTTCTAGGCTTTGTGAACCCTGTAGTCTGTCACAGTTACTCAATTCTGCTGTTGTAGTACAAAAGCAGCCAGAAAAAATAAGCAAATAGAAGCTGATACACCTCAATAAAGTCTTATTTATACACTGACATTTGCCTTTTTAATAATTTTAGTGTCATGAAGTATATAGCTCTTATTTGAATTTTTTCCAACCATCTACATAAAAACAATTTTTAGCCCATGGGCTGCACAAAAGAAGGTCGCTGAATGGATTAGGCCTACCAATTATAGTTTACCCATCTCTGCTCTAATTTATCTGACTCTCATCAATTTATCTTCCTCTTGGTGACAGAGTCTCTTAGGCATTCTCCTCTATAGGGAAGCTCAAGAAGCTGGCTAGAATTGATATGCCTCTACTAGGTCAGCTCTTTTAATGGTTCCCATAGTAACATTAATTCTCATATTGAGGAGCCAGGACCCACAAGACTTTGAAATTCTTAGGAGAGTGAATGACTATTACAAATTTAATCCTGGTCACCCTAAGAAAGCAATTAACATCTGTGATTTTCTGACTTTTTAACAAAAGCCATTCTGACTGGTGTGAGATGGTATCTTATTTAGGGTATGATTGGCATCTTTCTGATGATTAGTACTATTGAAGATTTTTTCATATGCTTGTTGGCCACTTGTATGTCTTCTTTTGAGGAGTGTCTGTTCATGTTCTTCATCCAGTTTTTAATGGGTTTCTTTTTAATTTATTGTTGATAGGTTTAAGGTCCTTATAGATTCTGGATATTAATCCTTAATCAGATGTATAGTTTGAAATATTTTCTCCCATTCTGGAGGTAATCTGCTTTGTGCATTATTTCTTTTTCTGTACAGAAGCTATAATTTAATCAAGACCCTTTTGTCAATTTTTGTTTTTGTTGAATTTGCTGTTGAGGTCTTAGTCATAAATTCTTTGCCTAAGCCAGTGTCCAGAATAATTTTTCTTAGGTTTTCTTCTAGGATTTTTAGTAGTTTGATGGCTTACATTTAAGACTTTAATCCATGTTAACTTTTGTATATGGTGAGAGGTAGGAGTCCAGGTTCATTCTTCTGCATATGGGTAGCCAGCTATCCCAGCAGCATTTAATGAGTCATTTGTCCTTTCCCTGTTACTTTTTTTTTTTTTGCCAACTTGGTTAAAAATCAGTTGGTTGTAGCTGTGCAGTTTTATTTCTGAGTTCTTTATTCTATTTCACTGATCTATGTGTCTATATTTGTAATAGTATTATGCTGCTTGGGTTACTACAACTTTGTAGTATAGTTTGACGTGAGGCAATGTGATGCCTTCAACTTTGTTATTTTGGCTTAGGATTGCTTTGGCTATTCTGGCTCTTTTGGTTCTGTATGAATTTTAGAATTGTTACACAATATACCCATGTAACAAACCTGCATTTGTAACACCCAAATCTAAAGTAATTTTTAAAAGAAAGTAATTGAGAAACAGAGAAAGGGATATGGAGCTTTTTGCACCATTTTCTTGTTTACAAAATGGAAAATAAGATCATTTTCAGAGGACCTTCAGTTCTGATGTTACCTCACCCAGTGACTTACAGATCTGTCCTTTCTAATAACGATTCCCTCTGAACAGAGGTGTTCTTAAGGATAGTACAACTGCACTGCTGCCACACAAACTGACCATTCACAGGCTAGATTTAGTTCCACTTTGATGAAAATTCTCAATTCTCAGTTTGCACTATTTACTCCCTTGACCCTATTTTCACAAGGAGATCACTGATAAGATTCTGTAAGTCATGCTTCAATGTAGATAATAAGGTCAACAAACCCACAGAAACATCCTCTTAAAAAACTGGGAAGACAATGTTCCTTATTCATCTCAGTGAAATTAATCTGCTAGGTTCCTGTCTTGTTGCTCAATCAGCATGAGAATCTTTTGCCAAATGAGAAGTGGCCATATTCATTTGAAACCAATAATTTCATCAACTAGGTGTTTCTTAATTACTAAGATTTATCTTGCAGAACCTGGCTGGTGGGGTTACCAAAGGGAAAAATCCCAAGAATTTGGCTTTTTTTATGTTTTACTTTCTTATGTTCTTATAAGTTATTTTAGACACATAGAAAGTATACCAAATGTAATCATTACTTCTATACACATAACTCATCTTAAGGAATGACATATTACAAATATCATTTATGTGTCCTGTTCACATCCCAGCGAATTCTTGTCTTTCTTCACAGAGATAGCTCTTGTTCTGTATTCAGTTTATATTAATTCCCACACATCTTTCTGCCTTTGCTATATATTATATATAACTAAATAATGTATATTTTTACATATTTCAACCTTTGTGTAAATGGTATCACACTGCAGCATTTAAGGTGTTTCCAATTTGACTATATTTCTCAAGAAGCTTGATTTTTATACATCTCTTTCATGGTTTTAGGCAACCTTCCCTTTCCTTTTTAAAGGGGACAGCAGTAGAAAACAAATGGCAAATTTCCCCCTAGGCCTATGCCAAGTTTATAAAGAACCAGCACTCCCATTACTGGGTATACACCCAAAGGATTATAAATCATTCTATTATAAGATACACGCACATGTATGTTTACTGTGACACTGTTTACAATAGCAAAGACCTGGAAGCAACCCAAATGCCCATCAATGATAGACTGGATAAAGAAAATGTGGCACATATACACCATGGAATACGATGCAGACATAAAAAGGGATGAGTTCATGTCCTTTGCAGGGATATGGATGAAGCTGGAAACCATCATTCTCAGCAAACTAACACAACAGCAGAAAACCAAACACTGCATGTTCTCACTCATAAGTGGGTATTGAACAATGAGAACACATGGACACAGGGAGGGGAACAACATACACCAGGGCCTGTTGGAGTGTCAGGGGGAGAGGAGGGTTAGCAGGGGGTGAGAGAATTGGGGAGGGATAATATTAGGAGAAATATCTAATATAGATGACAGGGGGATGGATGCAGCAAACCACCATGACATATGTATACCTATGTAACAAACCTGTACGTTCTGCACATGTACCTTAGAACTTAAAGCATATATATATAATATAACTGATCTTTTAGCCAGTATAAGAAATTCTTCTGGACAGGTATGCTGGCTCATGCCTGTAATCCCAGCACTTTAGGAGGCCAAGGCGGGTGGATCATCTGAGGTCAGAAGTTTGAGACCAGCCTGACCAACATGGTGAAATCCTGTCTCTACTAAAAATACAAAAAAAAAACCCAGCTGAGCATGGTGTTGTATGGATGTAATCCCAGCTACTCTGGTGGCTGGGGCAGGAGAATTGCTTGAGCCTGCGAGGTGGAGGTTGCAGTGAGCTGATATTGTGCCACGGCACTACAGCCTGGGCGACAAGAGCTAGACTCTGCTAGGAAAAGAAGAAAGAGAGAAAGAAAGAAAGAAAGAAAGAGAGAAAGAGAGAAAGGGAAAGAGAGAGAGAGAGAGAAAGGAAAAGAAAAAGAGAAAGAAGGAGAGAGAAAGAAGGAAAGGAAAGAAGAAAAGCAGGAAAGAAGGAAAGCAGGCAGACAGGGAGGCGAGCGGGTAGGTGGGCAGGTGGGCAGGCGGGCAGGCGGGCAGGCGGGCAGGCGGGCAGGCAGGCAAGCAAGCAAGGAAGAAACTGTTCCTTTCAGTGTCTATTTGGTTTCCCTACAAGTTGGAATAATTCATCTCAATGCTAGTAGCTCCTCTCTGAAGGTACATGGGGCTGACGTAAGTATTGCTCACACTATGATGGTTATCTCATTTGATTAATTCTGTGTATTTTATCATAGGCCTAAATGATGGTTGTGTTGGTAGTTCTGATGGGACCTTATTTAGAATTTTGGTGGTACTGAAATACTTCTTTCACATGGACTATGGCTGTATAGACAGGTGATAAAATATTATTAAATTAATTTAATAACACGGTCTAGCAGGAAACAAGAGAAACAACAAGAATGCCTGGCTGCTTTGGTGGCCACCAATATAGATTGCATTATAGACAATGCATCATCTGGGACCCGCCCAAACCATTGGAAGGAGGTGAAATTTAAAAATGATTATAGAGAAGCCAGGGTTTTTTTTTTTTCCTCATAAAAACTCAAGTGTTAGATCCTTGTGGAAGGGTTTGATTTAATACAACAGGAATTTTGATAAACAGCATTCATGATATAAATACAATAAGCCAGACCATGGAAGACTAGATTCATTCTGATTTTAATGTTGGATTTATTTTTTTCAGCTTCACAATGTAAGAAAAACTGAATTGAACTTTAAATATCCTCAATTTTATAACATGGCTAGTTAAAAACCAAAATCCTAAAACTTTTACATCACATGAGGACTTTACGAAATCCATATTGCTATAGATTAGTAAAATCTATATTGTTTTTAAGGTGACTTCTGATTCTCCAATCGGAGCAATACTTCCAAACCCTTTGCTAATTTTGATCTTGAAAAGTGATTTCTAGTTTTCTCCATCACAAGAAAAACTAATACATTTAGACTTAGTCTTATTATTATTGACCACTAGATTAATTTTCACCACACTCAATACTTGATGCTTCCTGCCCCCTATAAAACGTTCTCACTGCACCTTTTGAATGCCATCAAGTAAGAGAGTACTATTACGCTTTATTTTCAATAGCTTTTATAGCTAAAGTAATAGCCCAACTGTGTTTTCAAATAAATCTATTAACTGAGAGATTGATGTAGATTCCTAGAGAAGTCAACATATTTTGAGTTGTTGATGGTAAGTTTTCTTTCTTCAATTATGCTTGGCATAAAAAGGCTCAATAGCCAATTTCTCTGTGACTGGTTCAAACATCAAACTCTAAGTTTGCAAAAATTTTGGCTACTGAAGCCTTCTGGTACTATGACATAAACATGAAGTCTTACTTTCGAATTAGATATAGGGCCAAGTATACAAATGTATTATCAGTTAGAAACAGCCTGGATTCTTTCCAGAAAAAAGATATAAAAATTGTTTTTTCTGTATTCAGAAAAAACAACCCTCAAACCCTGATGCCAAATTCTACTTAAAATTTCAGTTGTAGGAAAACATATTCACAGAAGGTTACATGATATGATTATTATGTATTGCATGCCTGTATCAAAATATCTCATGTAATTCATAACTATATACACCTACTATGCATCCATACAAAATTAAAAATTAATAAAATGGAGAACCTAAAAATCTGAAAACAATTACTAGAGTACTTTAGACTTCTGCTTCAACATTTTTTCCTCTCATCAAATTGCTTTTCCTGAATGGACCTTTAGCACTAAATTTTCCTTTTGCATGGAGCCATGTTGGTAGAAAAACAATGACAACATAAACATTTTTATCATTTATTATAAAAATATTAATCAGCTTGTTATCTTCTTTATGACCCTCCCATTTATTTTCTTCTGGCACTAAATTCTAGCAAAAAGCTAACAGACTGCTAGTAAAGTTAAAATTATTTTAATCAGGGACTCCATGTTTGAGTCCCCTTGAAAGCCATCTTTCTCTCTCCTGGATTTTCCCCTCTGGGATCCCCTTCCACACTCTCTCATGGAAGCCTGTCTTCCCCTCCTAAACTCCATCTCTCTCTATTCCCTTCCACTCAGTGTGGAAGCTGCTTTCCTCTCCTGGATTCCAGCTTTCTGGATTCTCTCGTTCAGTGTGAGAGTTAGCAGTTTCTCTCTCCTCCTCCTTTCTCTCTCTTTAAATAAATCACTTTCTATTAAAAAAATTTTTAATCATTATTTTAATAATTTGGACACTTTGAGTTTCATAAATATGTTTACTTCTTGGTTTTGTCTGTTAGGAAGCTTGGTTCCAGTTTGTGGCTTTGTGGTTTCCTGTCCATTCCACCATCCATGGGACATTGTGGATATATTTCTGTGCACATTTTAAAAATTATTTATCTACTATAATTTTCCTTTTCCTACTTTTCCAATTTATTTATGCTTGTCAAGTTGTGCCATATGTATCTCTTTAACTGGAATTTAATATATAGTAAATATAATCAAGATAATTTAAGATAAAATGGATAATTTTAATTATAGTCAATATACTTGAAATTATGCTTTGTCTGAATAAACTAAAGGTCAAACAATCATTTCATGAGTAATTGACATTTTATGTATTTGAATATTTGAAACTAGGTGTTCAAATATTTTCATATGAAAATAAATATAATGTTCTAGGCTCAATGGAACCGAGGGAAATTCAGCAGAAATAAATTAGAATGTCCAAAAATTTTAAATAATAAAAAAGAAATTGGCTCTAGTTATTCAAGTTTTCTGTAGTCACATCCCAAATACTTAGAATGATTAGCAACTACATTTTATGTATTGTATTTAAATGAATTTAATTTGGTTTTTAAAATTTTGCCATTTATCAGCAGATCTGCTATTTGAAACAGCAGATGACACTTATGACTTGGATCAAGCTCTCTACCTACTAAGAAACCATGAGTAATGAGAATGTACTCAATAGTCATGGGGTTTCACACATGAGAGTTTGAATTTTATGTTAAATTATTAGAATGATTTTCATAAATATGACTGATTTAAATCTGCAGGGCATATCTTTTTCTTATATGATTGTTATTTTTAAAGAAATGACCACCTTCCAAACAAATTGGTAAAAAAAAAAAAAGTTATATAATTTAGATGCAAATGAATATACTCTTTGACAAGTAAGAGATTTTAGAGTATGTCATTAACAGCTTAGTGTTTCAAAAGATCTAGAGAGAGTGATAAATTATCTTTGTTCTACAAAGAAAGAAAATAAATTCCAGTTTTCTAAGCATTTTTTCCTACTAGATCTCAAATGAGCTTTGCTTTTTGATTTTATGAAAAATACTTTCCAGGCAGATTCAATAAGCAGACAATTCTCCAGACTATTCAAGCTTTCTATACGACAAGGATAACCTACAAACCTTTTCTAAGTTCATTATCTTATCATATTTGAATGACTTCATGGCGAGGCTAATGCAAAAATACCTCAAGTGTGCTTGAATGATAAGAAAAAATAAGGCTAATGTGCGTTTTAACCTATATATATTATATCCTCCTTACTACAGTAATCTCATATCATATGTGATCCTGAATGGATAACTATAATTCAACACCTTATCTAACATTAAATTTATTCAGAAAGAGGAAAAATAATAATTTAATTAACTACTATATATTTGAAAATATTTTATGTAACAAAATACATTACTACTTGTTCTCTGAATCTACATAAAGACAATTTTCATTTTGAGTCTCATTCATATGATTGTAAGTTTTTACATAACATGCTGAAAATTTCCCAACTTTGAATAATCTGGATAGCCACACTGAATTAAAAATAAAGCAAGAATTTATTATAAATCTACTTAATTTGGTAACTTTAAAACATCAAGTCGGTGTAAATGGTCTAAGACACTGGCAAATTTTGAGGTAAAAACAAGTTATCAAAATCAGCTATTTTCTTTGTGCCAACATACTTACAAGTAATGGTAATGAGTAAATTGTAAAAAAATATTAAGCTATGAGTGTCTTGTATTAAATTCTAGGCAGCAATAAATGTCTGACTGGCCATCAGAGAAAGGGCAAGAATTTAACAGCTAAGGACTGCAGGAGTCCCTGTATCATTTGGCAATGGAAATGATAGCCCCTGCATAGACACCTTGAGATTCTTTCTGAAACGTGACTTTGGCAATATGCTGATCTTGCAAGTCCTGTCCAGCCCAACTGTCTTCAGTCTCTGTGTCCTTGCTCTCTTCATGGCTGTCAGATTCATCTGGACAGTACGGTCTTAGGCAAGTCAGTAGAACACAGGATCTGGACCAATTTTCAGACTAATGACCTATGTATTTTTTAAGATCTTATTCATAACTTTCTGAACTCTAAGGAAGCTTTGGAAAGACTCTTGCTAAAGCTTACCATTGGTTTTATCATGGTTCTGAAAAGCTCAGTTAAGCTACAGCTTAATTTTTAAGAAAGGGAAAATGAAACAAGATAATATTAATATATTTAATGCTACATGTTAATACTTCCTTACAAAATCATATTATGTGTTTTCACATATGTTCAAAATAACCTTCAGTGACATAGGTTTTACCTTTCCCCAGGCAACTTCAGAATCCAAATTACTAGGCATTCCTTCAACTGCTGATCTCTTTGTCAATTCCATATCTGTAGCCGCCAGCCATTCTGTCAAAACATTCATTTCCTTTCTCATCTTACGGGACAATTTCAAGCATTTCTCCAACTGTTGCTTTCTTTCTGTTACCTGAAAAGAATGATAATAAAATGCAATTTAGTTTACTATTTAATTCAAGTTTAGTTATAACCACTGATTTGGAAGTTTTATATTTCTGTTATTTAAAATAACTATTTTATTACGTGTTTTAAAATAGTATTTTATAAAAATCATATATTCTGAATATTATGAGTGAATAAAAATTGCCTAGGGCAGATGAGATCATTTGTCCAAAAGATAGTGTCCTGTATGTTGTCATGGTAGAAAAGAAAGCAGTAAGAATTTCTCTCTAATATAAGATAATTTTTGGCCAAAGTTTATGATAAATTAAGTTAAATTGAAGAAAAGACTAATGTCTCACTGAAAACTTCCTCATTTGTGAAAAATGTGGCAAGAAACTTTACAATCCTCTATATACAAATGAGGCTTGCTCATGTTGGTAAGGAATCAAAATGAAGACAGAATATTAATTCTCTCAAAAAGTAAAAGTATTTGTGTAATACCTAGGTTTATTAATTTTATCCTCATTACATCTTTAAAGTGTCTTACATCTGCTCAAAAATAATACAGTGAATAGGTCACTTCCTCCTTAAATAAAATTTTGCCATCCATTAAGAACAAAGAAAATGAATGCGAAGACAACATTCATTCCCATTAATAGAAAAACCCATGACTTGATCCCGTGCTCCTGTTCTTAGTGTTTGAAACCAAGACCCTCAAAAGCAAATTATCCATCTTCTTAATTAAGAAATGAACAAATTTATAATACAATGATTTATAATCCTTTGGGTATATACCCAGTAATGGGATTGCTGGGTCAAATGGTATTTCTATTTCTAGATCCTTGCACGTATGTTTATTGCAGCATTGTTCACAATAGCAAAGACTTGGAACCAACCCAAATGCCCATCAAGGATAGACTAGATAAAGAAAATGTGGAAGATATACACCATGAAATACTATACAGCCACAAAAAAGGATGAGTTCATGTCCTTTGCAGGGACATGGATGAAACTGAAAACCATCATTCTCAGCAAACTGACACAAGAAAAGAAAACCTAATACCACATGTTCTCACTCATAAGTGGGTGTTGAACAATGAGAACACACAGACACAGGGAGGAGAATGTCACACACTGGGGCCTGGGGGTTAGGGGGCTAGGGGAGGAATAGCTAGGGCTGGGGGGATTGGGGAGGGATAGCATTAGGAGATTTACCTAATGTAGATGATGGGGCAATGGATGGAGCAAACAACCACCATGGCATGTGTATACCTATGTAATATGCACGATCTGCACATGTACCCCTGAACGTAAAGTATAAGAAATTTAAAACAATAACAAAAATAAAAAAAGAAATGAACAGATTTGTATTTCTCTACCACCTTGTCAGATGTGCCTATATTTTGTTAAGATTTTCAGTTGGTTGGTTTAATAAAAAGCCCAGGATCTCTTCCTAAGTGCAGTCAAATGATCAACAAAAGCCAGATAAATTAAAGTTTTTTAAAGGCAAATTTTCTTGCCTCACACATCTTTAGATTACTCCCCTAAACCCCCGCAAAGCTCCTTGAACAAAGAAAAGTCTTGCTAAGTATGCTTTATATATTGAATAAAGGAATGAATGATGACCTACAAATCATTAACTGCAAGTTAGAAAATATAACTGGTAGAATTTACATAAAGAGTTTAAACTCTTACAAGTTTCTCCTGTTTTGTTATGTGTTTTCAATACATATATTTAAAAAAAATCTTTTCTGTCATGAAGACTGGGAATCTGAACAGTATATTTAAATATTAGACCCTGCAGAAACAGCATGATGGAATGTAAACATGTTAGGCTCTGCAATACCTACTGGACTCTCAACTTGAGTATTATTTTTGGCAGGACACCTCATTATTCTCTGTTAACACACCTATCAAATGAGATTATTATACTTATTAATAGAATACAGGAATATTCTGAGGGTAAAATCAGACAACAGTTTGAGAAAGCTAGACATATTTTAACACCTCAATCTATTCTTTATTCTCATTACTTCCCTTTAGGGATGGTTCAGTAAAAAACTGTGCTTAAATGTACAGAGAAAAAGCTTTATTTACATTTATTTTACTAACTTACAGACAAATAAAACATGGACAAGATTTGGTTTTTGTTGCTAAGAGATCTGAAAGATAGAGTCCAGATTAATTTCATCTGCAATGGAATTGGTTAAAACAATACCATCACCAAAACCACAAGTATATATTTGTGTATCACTCCTTAGGCATAATAGTTACCACTAACTGGTGTGTGTGTGTGTGTGTGTGTGTGTGTGTGTGTGTGTGCCCGCACGCACACGTGTGCATGTGCATACAACCAAAATAAGAATCCAGCTATAAGCAAGAAAAACACTAAAGATGAAAATATGTATAAAGTACCTAAAATGCTACAATCAAAATGAGTCTTCTGGAATCGTGATAACAATTCCAATTCCAAATAACAAATTTCATTAGTTTCTTTAGCATAGGTATGCATACATTTAGAAAACATTTAGTTGCTGAGGCTGCAAATTCATATTTTAAGAAAATTTCCCTTCTATTTTTTTTCCTAACTAAAAGCATCTGCTCTTTTGACTGCAAGAATTTTATTTGTGTTGTTGGGGTGGGTGGAGGTTGAGGGAAAATATACCTTATGATGTGTTTCTATGCATAGTTATTTTTTTCCTATGCACTATTGGTAGAGAAATGATTCCAGATTCAGTATTTCAAAGAAATTCTATTTTCCCAGGGCTAATACATTATTAATTTTTATTTATTTCACTTTGTTTATTTCCAGCTAAATACATTTTTTAAAAACTGGAGGCACTGCCACCTTAAGGAAAATTGAGTTTTGTACTGTGTGTGTTTGCGGGGAAGGGATACATTTAACAGGATGTCATCTGCAGTAAAATGTTTTAGTAGTCATTGTTTCATGAAGTTAAAAATGTATTTAGGGGATATTAGTATTGCTATTTATGTATATTTCCATAAAAATCAGATCATAGAGAAATAAAAAGAGGTTATAGGCATTATTACATCAATGGTGCTAGGTTTAACACCTCTTAAGAAATTAATTACATTTTCTCTCCTCATTCATCACTATTTAAGGATACAGTGAAAAGTTAAACCAAGAAGAAGAAAGCTCTCCTCAGGAATCGAACGAACCAGCACCTTGATCTTGCACTCCCAGATTCCAGAACTTGGAGAAATAAATTTGTGTTGTTTAAACCACCAAGCCTATTTTATTTTGTTATGGCAGCCAGAGCTGATTACTCCAAAAAGGTAACATACTGAATGGAGGCAGAGACAACCATGTTAATTTCCAAAGATCATAGAGAAGGGTTTCTTCTTATGTAAAAAGAATAATGTAATAAAATACCCTTTGTTGCCTTTGCTTTTATTAGACAAAGCCACTGTTGAAAATTTTTGAGAGCCAAAATCAGACAATATTTTTATTCTCAGCCAAAGAATACATGACTTAGAGCATTTTTGTAAGAAGACATTTATACATAATTCCTTAATCATAAATGTTTCTAAATCAATATTTACTTCAAAAATAAACTTTTGGTCTATGTTTGTGCTGTATTCTATAATACTATTAAATACAATTTCTTCATACTTCTTTTATTTTCCTTTAGGGATATTACTATATACCAAATAGAACAAACACAAGCTCTCAAATATGAATATTCTAGAATAAATAGGGTTTTACATCATTATGATAATCATTCATTTCTGAATAATAACGCAGGGCACTATTATTTGTCTAATGTCACTTTTATTGTTTTAAATTCTAATTGATTTAGTGTTATTTTATGTTAAATTTACTCTTGCAAGGATTTTGTTAAAATTCCTATGACAGCTGGGCGTGGTGGCTCATGCCTGTAATTCCAGAACTTTGGGAGGCTGAGGTGGATGGATCACAAGGTCAGGAGATCAAGGTCATCCTGGCCAAAATGGTGAAAATACAAAAATATTAGCCAGGCATGACGGCACGCACCAGTAGTCCCAGCTACTTGGGAGGCTGAGACAGGGGAATTGCTTGAACCCAGAAGGCAGAGGTTGCAGTGACCTGAGATCATGCCACTGCACCCTAGCCTAGCAACAAGGCAACACTCTGTCTCAAAAAAAAAAAAAAAAAATCCCAAGACAAATACAAGGTACACATACACACACACACACAAAAACTGTATTATTTTAAAAAGAAAACTGAGAAACTCCTCTCTACCAAAATATATATTTTCTTAATTAAAAAAATACTCATCAATACATTATTTTAGTATAAAGTCACACAGGTCAAATTATAAAATGAAAATTTATTATTTAAAACTTTAATATAAATTTATATTATTTTAAATTTAAAATTATAAAGAGAATATGTCTCCAAAACTGAAGAAGCTGTAGCATTAGGATTAATATTAGAGATTATTCAATCTCTAATTGATTTGAGACTAGAGATTATGCAGTCCTTCAAAATTGATGTTAAATATGAAATAATTGGCATCTGCGAAAACTAATAAGCACTGGAATGAGATATCTAGTGCAGCTACAACTTTTCTCTCTGTGGTGATCTTTAAAGCAATGATAAATTCCTCTAGAGGATATAAAGGTATTTCATTCCAAAGGTACCTTGGTAGACTGACCAAACAAGCAGTTGAAATATATTTATTTCAAGATTATAATAATGCTTTCCTATCAATTGTGTATCAGTGTTCCTTATTGTGTAACAAATTAAGAGAATCTTTTGTCATAGGATGTCAACAAACTTGTTCAAAACATTCCACATATAGAGGGTTTTTAAAATATAAAAACAAGACTGTCAACTAATAAAAATGGTTATTTCTAGATTTCAATTTAAATCTAAAATTTACTTTCTATGATAAGGAATTTACAACTAATATCTTCAAGATATAAGCTTCAATCTACTTTCAGGGTGACATACTAGAAATCTGCCTCTCTTTAGCTATTTCTCAAATATGGACATTTATATTTAAGTTCAGATGAAGTGACAATTTTATCAGTGATGTTGCTCTATTCACTAAAGTTGAGAGCCTGAGCTGTAAAAATATAACTTTTTATCCTCCATGAAATACAGTTCTTTCAGTCAGACTGAAATTAAAATGTTGGAAGTCCATTTTTAGAAAGGAAAAGGTATCCCATATTCATGGACTGGAATAAATAATATTGTTAAAATGTCTGTACTACTCAAAGCTATTTACACACTCAATGCAATCCCTATTAAAATTCCAGTGACATTTTTGGCAGAAGTGGAAGAAATAATCCTAAATTTCATTTTGAACCACAAAAGACCCAGAAGGGCCAAAGCAATCTGAAGCCAAAAGAAAAAAGCTGGAGGTATCACAATTACCTGATTCAAAAATATTCTATAATGCTCTAGTAATTAAAAGAGCAGGACAGTGGTATAAAAACAGATATATAGGCCAAAGGAACAAAATAGCCCAAAAATAAATCCACACACTTATGATCAATTTATCAACAAAGGTTCCAAGAATACAGAATGAGAAAAGGACATTCTCTTCAAAAATGGTTCTGAGAATTGGTTGACCAAATGCAGGAGAATGAAATTGGACACTTACCTCGCACTATATAAAAAATCAATTCCAAATGGACCAAACACTTAAAACCTGAACCTATAAAATGATTTGAAGAAAACAGGAAAAAGCTTTGTGACATTGTTCTAAGCAAACTTTTTTTTTCGATCTGACTCCCAAAGCACAGGCAACAAGAGCAAAACTAGATGAATGTGATTGCATCAAACTAAAATCCTTCTGCTCAGCATAGGAAACAATCGACAAAGTGAAGAGATTACATACTATCATAATTTTAAACCATGAAAACTCTAAATCTATATAGAATATGTAAGTTGAGGGAAGTGAGAAAACTATCCTAGACATCCCACAGTTTTAGAAAGAGGAGATGGAGAGACGTAGGTATCTTTAATGAAAAGTAAGATGGAGTTGGTCATGAGACTCTGATCAGGGCAATGATACAAAAATAATTATAGAGTCATAGGTCTTAATTGGCTATCCATGGTATCTTATTAGTCAAGTGTGGTGGATTTTGCAAGTCTTGGCCATATTGGGAAATAATTACTGTGTAATGTGCCAACTTTTTTTATATCTGATGTGGAATATGTTAACTACATTAGACCTAACTGTACATAGATACAGTATTTTATAATATTTACTAGTCTTCAATTCATCACAAGTAAATTTATCTAATGAAAATAAGAAACGTTTAGAACAAAGAAACCCTTTTAGAACTATCTGATGGACCAGTAAAAGCTTCCTTGAGTGTTACATATTTTTCAATCTAAATGAGCAGAACCTCATTAATTATTGTTTCTTAATAAACATTGCACATAGAAATATGTGTATATGTTTGTATGGGTGTGTGTGTGCATGTGTAGAGAGAGAGAAAGAGAGACAGAGGTGTTAAGAATTTCTGAGACTCTAATCATACATAATTTACTGCCCCTTGCTTTACAATTTATAAGGAAAGTGGAAAGAAGTATTTGTGGTCTCAGCATGTACACACCTTTGCTCCCAGTTCATTATAATGCAATTTCAAAGCTGTTACTCTTTCATCAAGTTCTTTGGGATTTTCCGTCTGCTTTTTCTGCACAATCTGACGTCCAGTCTTTATCACCATTTCCACTTCAGACTTCACTTCACTCAGACTCTTATACAAGTTCTAAGTTTAAACATAAAACAAAACACAATAATAAGCAGTAGAGTTAGATTACTTCATAATATTATTAACAGAAAGAAATAGAGATCTCTTTAATTGATATTTTATGTTTACAATTTTAATAAAGTAGCATTTTGCAGCAGTGGCCAATATCTGGCTTTTGCATTTTCTGTTGATTTAATATATTTTTAATTGTCTACACACATGCAGATATGTGTAATCTGCAGCTATTATTACACTAAGGGTTAATCATATATATATATGTGTCATGTGATATATATATATTTTATATAAAATATATATATTTAGTTAGTTCTTCAATCCAAGATTATAAATGTCAATTCTGAATGTTGCGTGATTTCTATTTTAAATGTTGATGTTATATAATTCTAACCATATATTTGGATAAATTAATTCACTCATTCATCAGGTATTTACTGAATGGTTACTATGTACTAGATAGTATTTGAATCACTGGGAAGTCAGTGGTGGCCAAAACACACACATTCACTGTTGTTATCACGGTACTTACATATTAGCAGGGTAAAACATCTAAATGACTAGATCATAATTTTAATATATATTGTATTATATATAAGAAATTGAGGTCATTTTCAACATTAATTACACAAATTTATTTTCTTAATAGTGCTGACGAAAAACATAGACATAAAATTATTTAAAATTTACATATACATCACAGCTATAAAGCACACATATACTGTCTCACAAAAATAGATTGCTATATAAAAGCATTATAAGACAAGTGTCATAACTTTGGAAGACAGCTATGTTCACAATTATACCACCAACACCACTCAAACAGCATTTGATGTCTTAATTTTGCTTTGAGGTTATTTTCGTAGAAATGCATGTGTTTGTATGTATGTGTCCATGTATACAAATATATACCCGTTGTGTATATATGTATACATGTATATAGTAGTTTACATTATGTATCTCTGCTTTAATTTGCTTACTAGTAAATCTGAACAATGAGTACCTATTTTAGTATTACCAAAAACTAAACTTGCTAGTAGGTAATTGTTTTTATGGAATTTGAACAAAAATTGGGTTTAATTTCTCTTTTCAGTTTAAAGTAATATCTAAAACAAAACAGTTTGTAAAGGCTGAGCAATTATCTGATTCATTAATGTTACATGCATATTTCCATAATACTCCTCCCTTTGATGACTGTTATTTTCATTCCTTTATTACCAATAATTGTGACTTCTGTCTAAGCTTTCCAGATGATTTTTTACTTCATTTTACTTTTGTCTTAGAAGATACAAAAATATCTGTGTATTTGGAAACATTGAAATTAATTATTATGTTGGAAATCAAATATGTTAGTTTGGAATCAGAGATTTTTCTAAATTATTTATTTTCTGAACTTTAAAAAAATCTAAATGCTTTATTTTTATGATGAAACTTCACTCAAGGTACTGTTAGTCATTAATATCATTTTATTCAATAGGCAAATAAAATATTTATAAACAAAGAGGAGAAATATTATTCATCTTTGTGTTCATGTCAGTAAGACTTTTATAAATAGACAAACATTTCTTGGAGACAAGACTATGATTATGGTATATACCACAAAATACTTAAATATTAAAAAACTAAACATTGTAAGGATATTCTTATGAAAGAACTGTTTGAATCGGTCCTGACATTTAAACTAGAATGAGAAACCAATTGAGCAAGTGCCTTAAGCAGCATTCCTTTGTATTGACGCAGGGCACAGTCACAGCTTGACACAGGTGAGATTGTTTTCAGCTCATATTTACTGATAGACACGTTTTATGCAGTAACATTAGAGACCTGTTTCTAGAAAAGACAAAGAGCTCTTACTTTGCAAATACTAGTCATGAATCATGTAATTGGGTCATTTATACTTTTTTTTTTTTTTTTTTTTTTTTTTTTGCAAAATTTAAGATGTGATATGTTCCCATATATTCCTCTCCTTCCTCATCTAATATCATTTCTATTTAAAAGTTTCTTTTTGTGGGCAAGAATAATTAAACTAATTATACCACAAAATGCAGCTTGAATTGTGAAACTATGTTATTGAATAAGAATACCTCATATTTTTCACAACAAAATACATGTATTTATTTTCAGATATTTGTTAAAAAGAAAAAATTTTCTCATTCATAATATGACTGCAATATATCTGAAGGAATCTGTTTTTCATCAATATTATGGAATAGATGTAGAAACAATATTTAAAATGCCAAGTGCTAAATAGACTAGTTTTCCCTTTAACGTTAATAGCATTCTGTGTTTTCATTTTATGTGACTTTCTACTCTAATAGTCGCTAGTACATGTAAAGTTATAATAACACTTATGTTACTCTAGTACGTAGATACAATTGTACCTCAGCTTTATGTTTTCAGAGGAATCATCTTACTTGGTGACTTTCCAATAATAGCAACATAGGACACCGCTCAATAATATAAAGTTTAAATCAGATTTATGCTACGGGCCTTTTGTACTTTTCGATGTCTTTGAATTCTGTGTCGTCTTGTGGCATTTCAGTGTATATCCACTACTGGTGTTTAAAGGAAAGTATTAAGGTTTGGATGAAGAGTACCTGAATAGAAAACTTGCTTTGTCACTCACCAGTTGTTTGTCTTTAAATTATCTTAGGCAATCTGTAGCCTTAAGAAATAAAGGTGACTTCTGTAGGTCATTTATCTTACTTGGCATTCATTTTTTCTGGAGTTGTTAGGATTATTGCAACTAACGTTGTTGTTACTATTTTTGGATTAATATACTTCCTTTCTAGATTTCCGTTTAAAAATATATTCGAAGAATCATAAAAATTAAACACAAGCAACATCCTTTTATATTCTGCACAGTTCGTAGCAGAGTTATAGATTCAAAAAGACACAGAGTGGGCATTAAGTGGCTCAATACATGTGTCCATTTTTGTTCTCAATTTTAAAATTATATAGTATAATTATTATGGTTATCTGAAAACAATTTTCTCTTACAAAAGAGCATCATCTGATACTTCTTAATAAGGTAAGTGAAGGGGTACCTGCATATTTGCCACCAAAAATACATACCACACAATGATTTAACTGTGACTGTACTACTTCCTGTTCCACACTCTTTGTTTCCAATGCAGGCAAGTGCATCTTCACTTCATCTAAAATCATCTTACTTTCTTGCAGACGCTGCTCAAAATTGGCTGGTTTCTGGAATAATCGAAACTTCATGGAGACATCTTGTAATTTTTTCTGTAAGGATAATGTAAAAAGTCACTGATTTGAGTTTGTCTTTCAAACAATAACTGGTCATATTTGTATTAATAGATTTGCCTTTATTTCTGAAAACATACAGAAATAAAAATAAAAACAAAATAAAGCAATATTTTTTCATTTATCCAACACAAGGAAACTTAATTTGGAAGGAGAATTCAGTATTTTTTTTTCTTAATGCGGTACTAAATAAATGGTAATTTATTAACCTATTTTATGTTTAATATGTAGAAAGCAAAAAGCTCATTGTTTAGAGATCAAATTGTAGTTTTCAAATAATGCCCTCAAATCCAGTTTTTCCAATAATTAAGCTGTCTAATATAGACTGGAGTATGTTATAATGGCCAACAAAATCATGTTTCTTAGCTTCTGAAATAAAATATACCTGTGCAACATCAATCTGGGACAGGACTCTTTGGGCAGGCTCCTTCCCCTGGTTATGCTTCTTCATTTCTTCTAAACTGATCTCATGACTTGTCAAATCAGATTGGATTTTCTGTTGGGAAGATCACATTATTAGTCAGCATGCTCTGCAAGTTTTTACAAAGACCAACTAACTTTCCAAGAAGATGAAATTCAGGAACTCTCCTAAACCATCGCTACCATGTGGCTTCCTTTAAAATGACTCATAAATTGGCCAAGAGTGGTGGCTTATGCCTTTAATCATAGCACTTCGGGAGGCCGAGGTATGGATCACCTAAATAAAATGATCATAAATATTTGTTATTTATCATAAATTATCAAAAGTGAAATGATTTATTTCTTCCCTATGGGATTATTACAAAAAAAAATCAATAATCATTTTGAGTCAATAACAACTATTTCAGATATCAGTGAAAAATAGGCAATATCTATTTACATCTTATATGTAGAATTTATATGTTTTATCTTTGAAGTTACACTCAAATCTTTGGTAACTCAAAGTTACCAAAGACAAGATGTCAACCTGTAAGTTTCAGCTAACTGTGACAGAGATGAGATATACTGAGAAAAATGCATGTGGAAAATACTCCTTAATCACATTTTTAAAATTTTATTTTATTTTTTTGTAGAGACAGGGCCTTGCTATGTGACCCAGACTGGACTCAAAGTCCTGGCTTCAAGCAGTCCTCCTGTCTCTGCCTCCCATAGTGCTGTGATTACAAGCATGAGCCACCATGCCTGGACTTAGTGTTGTTTTCTCAGTCATTATGTGCCATATTTCAGTTAAATTCCAGGGAAGCTATGAATCTAAGAAAGGGAAGTTAAATGCCCCAAACTGGTATTGCTACTTGCCTGATAGATATTTGATGGCTTCCTGCAGACATTGATTTTGAATTTTAGATAACTATAAAACATATCAATATTGATATATTCAATAAAAGCATTTTTGATCAAGTTTTATTGAAAAGTATATTCTGCATTTAACATGTGAATTTTTGAGCCAGTTACAGGCATGGATTTCTGCAGCATGTGGGTACCAAAACAATACATTCGTTTATTTATTTCTGTCAAATCTATAAAAAATCAGCTAGTGGTCAAATCATTCTAATTTAAAATTCAGTCATTGTTAGATTATTATAATTTAGAGAAAAAAGTGATTAAATTATACCACAGTGCCATAACATTATCATGCAGATCAATTTGTATAATAGACAGTAGTATAAGTGAATTTACACCAGTTGGAGTCAATTCTGACACCTATCATTAGAAAATAACATCAGTATTGCTTAGCAGTTTACAGAGAGAACTATAGTCCTGAACTGAGTAATGAGAATTATACCAAGAAAATGGACTAGAAGGTTAAGGAGTTCCTTATGCAAGGTTATAAATTCACAGATATACCTTACTGTTATTCCTTAGAATATTAATTCTAACAATTAGAGAGGCAAATTAATTATGAATTACCTAGTTAGAATTCTGCCTTAAAATAAATGAGAGCAAATGCTCTTATAAACATATCTTATTTTATTACCATATACATGATCTTCATTGGTAGAATAACTACCTTTGGTGAGAAATACTGATACGTTTCTCTTCTTCGGGAACCATGGAATCTGTGGTAGGGAACCATCTAAGTGCATGACGTTTATAGAGCCAGAAACATCACAGAATCTATAAAATTTGATAGAAGTATGCAGGGTGGAGTGATGCTTGTATGGAGGAGTTAATAGATGTCACAAGAGAGTTGACGTTAAAGTAGAAATTCTCATTTCTTCAGTAGTCAACTACATTGGTTTTGGTCAAAAAGATCAGATGCAACAGTATATGTAAAAATACTGTTTATGGTGTTTGCACAAATATTTAGTCATAAGTTATCAGTGATATAACAACATATCATTTCCTAATATGCACAAAACCCTTGGTATCTACTGAGGATGAGAGGAGAGAATCAAGGTAGAGTCTAACTCAAAGTGATGGAAGTTGAAAAGTTTTGTGGAGATTATGAAAGGAAACTGATGAAAAGAAAAATAAGAATATACTCAAAGAATGTGGAGGGCCCAAATTATACATCTGTAATAGTATATGTGTACATGCATTTAAAAGTTTTTCTATCCCCTCAGCCTCTAAGGTTTGTAGAGGAAAAAATGAATCATATACATAGTCGTTTAACCTTTTCTACCAGAGGAGTCAAAAAAGAGCAAAAAGGAGAGGAGAAGAGAGGAGAGAAGAGGGGAGGGGAGGGGATGAAAAGAAAAGAAAGGAAAGGAAAAAGGAAAGAAAAGCAAAGGGGAAAGGAAAGGAAAAAGGGGAAAAAAAGGAAAGGAAAGGAAAGAAAAACCATCATCACTATCCTGACCACAGCAGACATTTCTGTGAGCTTATGTACTGACACATTATATAATTAATTCCATATCCTAATCATATTAACATAAGTATTTATCATCATCATTTACAAATGAAGGTAGAAATGTCAACAAACCCAAGGTAACATAACTAGGAAGTAGCAAACTTGCTGCCCTTTAAACAATTATACTGCCTCTTTAATTATGATTTTAAAATAAAAGTATCCCCCAAATGGACATTTGTGGGAGAAAACAGAAATTTAATCTTATTTGTATGTTGACAGCCTTTAGTTAATTCAATTCAATAAATTGTTCATATTCTAGTATTCAATTACACATAGTGAGAACAAAATTGTTATCCCTATACTTACAGAAGCTTTATTTTGAGTGGTGGAATGTAGATAGATAAGTAAATTACAAAGCAGAAATGTATGTAATATAACAGAAAAACTCATGCTTTGTGATCAGAAAGATAAATATTAATATCTGCTCTATAATCTGTTGATTTTTAGGAAATTGACATAATTTAACGAGCATATGGCTGAGAAGGGATTTTGGAGGGTCAGAGAATAAGAATATAGGACCTCATTTTAGGCTGTAGGAAACAAGCTAGCAAAGATTAGGCTTGGGGCA
Organism: Sapajus apella; assembly: GCF_009761245.1. Classification (NCBI taxonomy): domain Eukaryota; kingdom Metazoa; phylum Chordata; class Mammalia; order Primates; family Cebidae; genus Sapajus; species Sapajus apella. The sequence continues at coordinate 27,946,933 of NW_022436957.1, forward strand.
TGCAGAGTATATGTGCTTAGTTTAATGGAAGGAAAGGCAGAATGTGAGTAACAATTACTACCTAGATGAGGAATTAATATGAAGCTATAGAACCTTAAGTTTCAATGACTCTCACTTGCGAGAGACCCTTCTATAACCCAGCATTGAATTTTTTATTTGTATTTTTTTTTTCAAAGACTGCCTCTTGAAATTCTAGAAGCTTGGCATTACAGAGCAAAGCAAAGACAGCATAAGTAATCACTGCAGCACAGGCCTTTCCGATGAGTTTCACATTTTCCCAAATGAGCCATATTTTTGTCATAAGTCATAAATAATAGGAACAACAATAACTAATAAACACATAATCAAACATTTGACTTTTATCTGTTGGCACGGGATATGAAGAACCAAGAAGCCTGTGAGAGCAACGTTGGGCAATTTGGAGCTCAGTGCAAAGCATTCCATGGAATATGAAATCTACAGAGTTATATTAAATAGTTAGAAAAACTGTTGAGTTTCTGTGTTTTTAGAAAGGTAGCCACCACTAAAATTATTAACATGGAAAAAATCATCATTGAACATCAAGTATGTGAGAATTTTATCATAATTTATAGGCATTTCTAGAGAAATTCTGGTGTTTGTAGTACTGTTCCAATATGATTAGAGATAAAAATTCTTTTTTTAAAATAATGCTGATATAAACAAATGTCTTTTCAAGTCCTCACTTTCAATTCTTTTTTTTAATTATTATTAATAGGAAACATTTTTTGAGCTTATGGAGATATCATGTTAAGTGGGGCATATAAATACCATTTCTTTGATTCTTTTTCTACCCAAAATTCTTTTAAAATTTATTTATTATACTTTAAGTTCTGGGGTACATGTGCAGAACAGATAAAAATTTCTTTATACATTGAGATTATGCATTAAAAAGAGCCCATGGTTAAACATATATTAAAAATTAAAGATAAACGTGTCTATACTACAGGACTTCTCAGAATATTTATTAATATACATTGCACATATCCAAGAATGACACAATCCTTTGCTGATGTTATCCTTTTGCTTTTTTTGTGCCAGAGTGTATAATACAAGTAGATGTGGAAAAAGGCTATCCAATATATGTAACATATTCATTAATAATAATTCAATTCATTATGAAAATTATAAAATAAAATGTATTTATATTTCCAATTGATTCTACTATGGGTAAGCTGTAAAACATGCATGGTACTTATACTTTGCCAGGAGCTTTTCACATTAATTCCACAAGTTTTACATTTAAATTATAGTTAATTTTTAGTCTGTACTTAGTATACATTTTACCATTTACTTTACCTAACCTCCTCAGAATTTTATTCTGGAACCACATAAGTAAAATATGCTTATCACTTTAGTGCAGGCTTATTGTGAAATAGATAACTTGTACAAATAACTGAGTACTATTGAAACTTCTGGGGAGAACAGACAATCTCGTATGTAAAAATCACTCATAAAAAAGACAATGTAATCATTTTCTTTTTTGACATTTTGATAATATAATAAAAGGAAAAAATGTAGAAGGCAACTAGAATATTTAGCAAATTATATAATCATACCATTATAATAAAAAAGGCACTTTGGGCTTATCTTATCATTCCATTATATATTAAAAAAAAGACATTTTAGCATACAGGAATTATGGTCACAAATAACACTATATATTCAAAGTAGAAAAATAAAACAAGTGAAATCAAGTTAACCATTTTTCCAGTGAAGATGGTAAAGGGCAAAATTAACTGAGCAGAGAGCAGGGCTTTTTTAAAATCATGCTTTACCTCATCAAACCATTCTCATCTATCAAATTAATGACAGAAAATGGCAAGCAAAATTATACTGTAGTTGTCTAAAGTATTTAACAAAATAAAATGATATCAAATAATTATTGGCACTTTTGTGGTGTCAAAGAAAGGAAAAATTTAGAAAAAAATAAAATATTTTAGAAAAAATATTAAAATATGTCATGTTGAGACTATTGATTATTAATAGAGGAATGTACCACTGTTAGATTAGTAATTTCGAAACAGGTAGTAATCTTGAAATTGTTATTTCAAGAAAGGGAAATGACCACATATCACACATACTTAAAAAGTAAAGAAGTAAAATATACCAAAAGGTTTTGGATGATATATACTTTCCAAACATAGGAACATGCAAAAACATGTAATTATTTTCATAGAAAAAAATAATGTTGAAACGTTTCAAGTCATACTTTATAACAATTCAACAAGTAAAAAAGAAGAAATTCACAGTTTTCACTACTCTTTTTCATAAAACACCCATCAGTTGAGTAAGTTAGAAAAATATTATCTATAAATTAAATTTTGTCAGCTAAGGAAGTTTTTACTTTTATCAGAAATATGCAACAGGCCAAAGAAAACATTCTATTTCAGTGTCTCCCACACATTGTTTCTTGACATGAGTTTTGTGGTATATCAACATATTTCTGGAGGAAAAAGTATCTGTGGCTTCTTATCAAATTTAGGTTAAACTTTTAATTTTTAAAATAAAAAAAAAGTGGGCCAAAACTCTCCAGCAGAGAAGTAAAGGATGTAAATTTTTCTGTGTAAACTTGACAATAGAATCTTTTAAAAATGAAAAGTGGACATTGTATATAATTAATATTACTTGTAATATACCTGAGAAATGTTATTCTTAGTTATAATAATGACAATGATAATAGAAGAGTCCATTAAAATGTATTTTCTAAAAATGACATTCTTCATAGAAAAGGAAAAAAAAAATTTTTTAATTTATATGAAACCACAAAAGACCCAGAAAGCAAAGATATCCTAAGCAAAAAGAATGAAACTGGAGGAATCACATTATCTGACTTAAAATTATACTACAGAGCTATAGTAACCAAAACAGTATGGTACTGGCATAAACACAGACATATAGAGCAATGAAACAGAATAGAAAACCCAGAGCTAAATCCATACATCTACAATGACCTAATTTTTGACAACGTCTCAAGAACTCACATTGGGAAAGAGGTCCTTAAATAAATTGTGTTGGGAAAATTGGATATCGAAATGCAGAAGAACAAAACTAGACCTCTATCCTGAACCATATACAGAAAGCTAATAAAAATGGATTAAAGACTTCAGTCTAAGACCTAAAATTATGAAACTACCATAAGAAAACATGGGAGAAAGGCTCCACAATATTGGTCTGGGCAAAAAAGTCTTGAACCATATCCTGCAAGCAAAACTGGATGAAGGGGATCATATCAAATTAAAAAGTTTCTTCACAGGAAAGGATAAAACCCACAAACTGAAGAGACAATCCACAGAATTGGAGAAAATATTTCCAAACTACCTATCTGACAAGGGATCAATAACCAGAATATATAAAGAGCTCAAACAACTCTATAGAAAAAAAACTAATAATCTGATTTAAACAGAGAAAAATATCTGAATAGACATTTTTCTGAAAGACGATAAATGACAAATAGGTATATGAAAAGGTGCTCAATATTATTGATAAGAGAAATGTAAATCAAAACCACAATGAGATACAATCTTAATCCAGCTCGAATGGATTTATTTATAAAACAAGCAGTAACAAATGTTGGTGAGGATGTGGAGAAAAGAGAACACTGCTGGTGGGAATGTAAACTAGTACAACCACTGTGGAAAACAGTTTGGAGATTCCTCAAAAAACTAAAAACACAGCTACCATACAATCCAGCAATTCCACTGCTGGGTACATACTAAAACAAAGGAAATCAGTATATTGAAGAACTATCTGCACTCCCATGTTTTATTGCAACACTATTCACAAAAGGCAGGATTTGGAAGCAACCTAAATGTCCATTAACAAATGGATGGATAAAGAAAACAGGGTACATATACACAATGGAGTACTATTCAGCCATAAAAAATAATGAGATCCTTTCATTTGCAAAAACATGGATAGAATTGTAGGTTATTAAGTGAAATAAGCCAGGCACAGAAAGACAAACATCCCATGGTCTCAGTTATTTGTGGGAGTTAAAAATCAAAATAATTGAACTTTGGAGATAGTAGAAGGATGCTTACTAGAGGCTGGGAAGGGTAGTCAGGGATTGGAGGTTGGAGAATGGTTAATGGGAACAAACATGAGAAATAATGAGTAAGGCCTAGTATTTCCCACAACAGGATGGCTATGATAAAAAAGTAATTTAATTGTAGATTTTTAAATAACTAAAAGATTACAACTGAATTGTTTATACCACAAAGGATAGATGCTTGAGGTGACAGACACCCCATTTACCCTGATGTGATTACTATGTATTGCATGCCTGTATCAAAATATTTCATGTAACCTTTATACACCTATTATGTGCCCACAAAAATAAAAAATAGAAATAATATATTTTCAAGTAATTATGATTACTTTTCAAAAGAGATAAATGAGTAAACCAAACTCTAGGGAACATTTTGGAATGTTGCATAGAAATAATTGGGAGACTGTAGTTGTTGTAGGTTACTTTTCACTTGATAAAGGGCTAATTATTGGAGAAAGTAGATCTGAGTTAAAATATTGGCTTCAGTAAAAATGCTTTTGCATTAAAATTCATTAAATGTAATAGAATGGGAACAATTGAAACATTATGATATTAGTATGTACGATCTTGTGGACACCAGTAGGTCATCAGTAAATATCTACCATTTAAGTTCATTCCAGGTGATTTAACAACACTCATCACATTTTACCCTTTACTGTGCATCAAAATAATGGAGTGAAAAAGTTGATGGTAACTTTAAATTATCTTTTAAAATAAATAATATTAGCTGATATATTCTCTATTAAACAGGTTTTTAAAAACAAATTTGCGGTACAACTTACATACCAGAAAATTTTCATTTTAAACATATAATTCAATAATCTTTAACTTATAGAGTCATGTACACATCACCACAATCCAACTTTAAGACATTTTTTAACCCCTAAACCTTTGTGTCCATTTGCAGTCACATCCTGTTCTCAACTCATGCCTCAACCATTAATCTAGTGTTTTCAAATATTCCATTAAACACATGACTTTTATACCTCATTAGGCTGTTGTAATGATCAAATAATGTGAATGCTTTGAAAATATTAGACATTCACATGGTACGGCCCTTGAAAAGTGTGTAATACATAGGGTAAAATATGTACTTTCCATAAGTCTTTCCTTTTCATGTGAAGAGTTCCATTTTGTGCTATTAAAAATATTTTGGAAAGGTTTTCAGAGTTTCAAAGTTGGGCAATCATAAAGCACTATGACAAGATGTCATTATAATACTATTACGTTCCACTGTAAAAATGGTTCCTGACTATCATGGTAATGGTGAGTGGCCAGCAATTTCTTAACTTTTATCTTTCTTCTGTGCTATTTTATGAGTAGCGAGATGGCAAGGACCATTTTAGGCTTAACCACATTTTAAAATTTAAATTAACTATCACATTTGTCTGGCACATACTTAATGACTAAACCTCTGTGGAATTCAACAAATTTGTCAGCTATTTGTTGGAAATCTACTAGGTTGCCCACTGTCTTACAGCAGAACTTCAGTGAGTAGAGAATAGAGGTAGATGGGGAATAATTTTAAAAAGCAAATAAAAGATTTAAAAGTTTGTGTTAAATGCTGAAAGAAAAAGAAAACAGTATGTTACGCTAAGTGTTACCTGGCTGTGCATTTTAGATCGATAAATTTTCTGTGTGCTATTTTGGAGTAAATATCCATTCGTATAAGAGAAAACTAGGAAATAATAGGATGAATTTGAATCACTTCAAAATATTCAGGCTGTTGAAATAGTCTTCACTGTGACTGTAGCATGATGGTATTAGGTTGGTGCAAAAGTAATTGTGGTTTTTGCCATTACTTTCAATAATTTCATCCTTATATTTAGAATTTGTAGAGAGATTTTTTCTCTGAGTATCTTTTCATGTGTTTATTGGACATCGTATATCTTCTTTGGAGAGATGTTATTTAGGTCCCATTTCTTCTTTTTTTTTTTTTCTTTTTTTTTTTTTTTTTTTTACTTTGGGCTCTGGTGTACATGTGCACATCCAGCATCCTGCAGGATTGTTGCATAAGTACATACATGCCATGGTGGTTTGATGTCTCCATCCCCCTGCCTACCCCCAGTCACCTACATCAGGCATTTCTCCTGGTGTTATCCCTCCCCATCCTCCCAGCCCCCTCTGCTGTCCGGGCCCTCTCCTCCCCTCTACACCCCAACCTAACCCAGTAAGTGTTGTTCTTTTCCCTGTGCCCAAGTGTTCTCATTGTTCATCACCTGCCTATGAGTGAAAACATGTGGTGTCTGGTGTAGAGAGATTTTTACAAACTCATACTATAATTGCAGACTTACAACATACACATCGAAGTAATATGAAAGAAATCTATATCTTTATCATATAGCCTGTGAGGACGTAATACTATACAGGTTTTCCAAGTACGGTCAGGGATGTGTGGCATGTTTCTAATATTTTACGTCTCCTGCTGCAACTTTTGTTTGTGACTGTTTCCCACATTATTAAACATATGGAACAATGTAGTTATTCTGAAATGGAGAGAAGTAAGTTCTATATAGCAACACATAGGGGTAGCATTCATTTCAATATTAGAACAGATTCAAAATTAACTGTACTAGGTTTACCATCTTATCTATTGTGCTATGTAAAAAGGAAAGAAAAAGGTCTACAGTTATGGCTATATGGGATTTAAAATTTGAACCCAAATCTCTGGATTCGTGTTCCAATTTTTTCTTCTTTGATTAAATTATCTGGTTATCACATAAATTCCCCTTTGTAGGTTTCTGCTGTCTAACTCATAAATCAGTAAAGTAGGCTGTAAAGTTACACTGTTCCAAGTCGTTTGGCAATCAAATGTGCCTATTTACACTATAAAAGTCTGTTTTATTCCCTAATGAAATCATAAGCTCAATCTGATAGACCAAAATCTGCAGTTACGACTTTATTTTTAAGCCATTGATTTTGATAGCTTGGAATGTTTACATTTAAATATGATCGATTATATTTAAAGTGAGTTGTAAGATTTAGCTTCTTTAATAAACACAGGAAGACCTCAATTATAAATTCTTTTTAATATGCAGTTAATGTGATTAGTTTAAATTAACAGCTTTCTTTGGTTTAAAAATTCCCTCTTTTCTAAAGTGTACTCACATTGTTAATGGCAGGGAAAAAGAGATGGAAGGAGGATATCTGTAGTGGATTCTGGAACAGCTAAAGTCCTAGCTTGGTGAGCAAAACACAGCAGTATTTCTCAATATTTGATTATGAGGCCCTCTCCTTTGAAGATAATTTATTTCACGCCTCTATTCCTGCACACAAATCTACTATATGGAACATGAGGTTACAAAAGACAAGATCAGAATTCTTTGGGACAAAACAAATAGAATAGTAAAGCTATTGGAACCACTGCTGGGCAACCTTGCTCTATCTTGCAGCAATCTAAGTAACAAGGCCATGTCTTCCCCTACAAAATGTGTATCAACACATAATGACATGGAGACTTTCAACAGGTGCCCATGTTGGGTTGTTATCACATATCAAAGATTCAAAACTGAAATTAGTAGAAAAGGGAAAAAAAAGTGTATGTGGAAGTACGTTTGTAATTTTAAATATTACAAGGCATTTAAGTAGCTATTTAAATGGTTGTCACTGTCCCCTAAAATAATTAAGAGTCATATGCAAGTTAATTGGCATGTTAACAAAGGTGGTTAGAAAAAAGTGAATATAAGAAAGCCACGCTGAGTTCAGCCTCAAACATCTACACTGAACATTCTATTTGCCCAAATTAAAATTTGTGCGATAGTTCTCAGCTATATTTTCTTCCATTACCCATTTTCTGTTAGAGGAAAAATCAAAATAAGAGAGAATGTCACCAGTAGTTTGATTGCCACTCTGATTCCCTCCCATTGAAATGTTGACATAGTCATAGGTAAAAATCTTTATAAAAGAGTGATAGAAAATGTTATATGAAAAAATATACTGGAACAATTTAGTCATTACTAGTAAGGAACCATCCAAAGCCATTCTCAAACTTAGCTACACATTAGAATAAGTGAAAAAGTTCCCAAAAATTCTGAAGACCGAATCCACCTAAAGATTTTGATTTGATTGCTCTGGGGTTCAGTGTGGCTACTTAGACTTTTGCTATAGAATTTTAGATGCCAAAACTAAAACTCTGTGCTTCAATATATAGTTCTGAAAACACGAGCAGTAAATGACTAAATTCGTTCCATGGGTTTCCTTGTAGTTATTCAATTTGGTGATTTTTGAAAATTATTTCCAGGGAACACTTATAGGTTGTTACATTTTTAATCACAGTACTTTGGAAATATTTCTAAAGTTCCTGTTCTCTTAGATATATTCCATATCTACAAGAGCTTTCCCCATTTGCTTTATTCTGCTTCAATAAATGTTTTCTTAATTTTGTACTTTAATACAACCTCTCATTAAATGAGCTGACACTGGGCAGTTTGATGTTGTGGTCATATAATTTAAGATTGTAATTTGGTTAAGTGCTATTTTTGAAAAAAACAAACAAACAAACAAAAACACTCCTAGGTCAACACATACTCTTATATCCTTGCAGCAAGCTGTTTTATTTTCTAAAATATTAAGCTTTACTTCTGTAAGCTCACATCACTAAAACAAGTAAAATAATTTTAAATCCAATTTAGGATCAGAGGGCCCGATTTTCTAATCATGAGAAATAACTGACCAATTAACATGCTAAGAAAGTGAGTAGCTCTTTTCTTTCCTATACTAATAAATGCAAATGTGAATGTAAGGAAGTAACTCGATCTACGTCTACTTGTATATATAACAAGAGTATGGTTGACAGAAAGTCATATATATTGTATGCATTTCCTTAGTGCAATAGCTTTTATACCTGAGGATCTCAAACGATATTAAAATGCAGTAAAATAATGCTCTAATAGATTCAAATTAAGTAGCAAAACTCTCAGTGTACCACACGGTGGAGTCAGATACCCACAAATCTGTGTGGCCAGTATATGACAGAAAATCTGAGTAAATATTTCAAAAAGGACTAAATATGTAACATCGTACATTTTTTCCTGCTTCTCAGTGATGAATTAAGCTAACTATGCCATTTATGAAAAGAAAAATCATAGTGCACTAATATTTTAATTAGCAATAACCTTTTTATCTGTAAATCCAAATTTAAAGAAACATATTTTTGTTAACACAGTGCATTAGTTAGCCCCCTTTCTATGTGTCTGTCTGTCTGTCTATCTATCTATCTATCTATCGCATCGCTCTATATCTATATTTAAAATGACATTTTGGTGGCATTCTTAGTGGATTCTTCATCTTACCCACTGTACTTATGTTATTTCACTATCTAACTTTTGACTCTCTATTTTATTTCATGGGAATTTCAAGTTGGTTTTTTTTTTTTTTTTTAGGAAATATAGTCCTTGAAGCAAATCTGAGTACTTGAGAATTCTGTTCTAGAAAACAATTCACTTACTGCCATCTTAAAACAAAACCTTTGAGCAGAAGAATGTTTTAATAGCTTTCACATGGCTTGCATTTTCCAATATTATGTATTGCCATTGAGGAGACTCAATGTCAAGAACTATGTTGATAATGCAGGTGCAACACGAAATGCATGCAAAATGGATTTGAACTGTTGAATACCTGAAAGTTTCTTTCTTGAACTAGATCTGAAATTTCGTAACTTACCTGTGTTCTATTTGCAAGTACTTTTCTACTGATGTAGTTAATAACATATTTACTGTAGTTTATTTTATTTGAGAAAAAACAAAATATTTTATTAAAAACTAGTGTATTAACGTTCATAGAATCCTGAATCCACTTGTAAATAAGAAAAAAACACAGTGCCCCTTATCACAACACTTTCAACTAAAGACGTTTTGTCCTAAAGGCTCCAATTTTCCTTCAAAGATAATAGTGTAATAGCTTTGCCTATCAAATTTGCTACTCATAGTTTCATTATACAATTCTGTCACAATGTTGTTCTTTATGTATTTTAAAGTACAAATTTGCAATATTAATGTCTAGTATTCATACTGCTCAAATTTTTCCTTAATTACATTCAGAAAGTCATGAGCATTTTTAATCAAAGATTCCTTCAAAAATTATGTCATTAGTTTAAATGAAAGCAGTTCAACTTTGTATTTCATTTATAATCATGGAGTTCTCTTCAATTCAGGAACAATTGCTCATTCCTATCATGCATTACTAAACCCTGCCTGCGAAGGATACTCAAAATACCCTGATTTGATCATTACACATTCTATGCATGTAAGAAAATATTACATAACTTTTGTACCCATAAATATGTATGAATATTACATATTAATATAAAACATTTTTTAAAAAATTGGGACAGTCTTAGGAACAGTTAATGCTAGAGATCCTGGCTTGTGTAAGTTTGAAAAATGTATATACTGGAGTAGGTATGTATCAACATATCACACATACCCTCTAAAATATGTACAATTAGTATATATCAAGAAAAAATTAAAAATTGAATCTTCAAATATGTTTACTATTATCCTTCATTTCTACTACAGTATTTACTCTTGTTGCCCTGTGAAAAACTATAAGGAAGATTTTTATCATCAGAATTCTCCCCAAATGTATCTTTCTTCATCCCCTATTGCAATGGTATGCATTCCATAAGAAAACCATATGCCCGGGACTTTTTCAGCCTATCCAAACTACCTATACTCTGCCACATATTACCAGGCACATTCTTGGTCAAACTTAGACAATATGGTAAACTAAATCACGCTATTGCGTATACTGATGCCCAGGGCACCAATTAACTGTCATTCATTAACTGTAATAGCATTGAACCACAATCTACAAATCTAATATTTCACTCTCAAATTTATTTTAAAGTGAAAAACTTCAGATATCTTCATCAATCGGTGGGAAGAAGGCTTTGAGATTTGCAGATAACTTTCTAGTGCTCCTCACATCACAGCATGTACTTTATTGGGTTCACAACATGTACACAAGATTTGAAAAGTAGCTATATTACTTTACTATCACACAACCCTAAAGTTATTTAAATAAATAATATCTATAATAACTTTACATATGTTTAAATGTTAATTAAAAAATAAAAACAGCATTTTAAAAATATTTTGTACGGTGAATGTAAAACTAGCTATGGCCTACAATTTACACATTTAAAAGTCAATTTCATCACTGTTTTAACTCTCATTCTATTAAAAAAAACAGGTAAATACATTTTATATTTTGGTTGGAATGAAGAATTGAATGTGTGTGGGTGTGGGAGAGAGTGCATGTATGATCATTAATAACGTGATGCAGATTTATATCAATAATTTTTATACTACTTGTAACACATTTTTATAAAACAATATTGATCATCTGACTAAACTCAATGGTGAGTTTATAATAAAATGTTTGAGACTGCTTTTCAATAGTACCATAAAAAATATTTTCTTTTTTTTGAGACAGAGTCTCACTCTGTCCCAGTCTGGAGTGCAGTGACACCATCTCGGCTCACTGTAACCTCTGTCTCCTGTGTTCAAACGATTCTCACGCCTCAGCATTCTGAGTAGCCAGGATTAGGGTTAGGGATAAAGTGTGTGCCACCACACCCGGCTAATTTTTGTATTTTTAGTAGAGACAGGGTTTCACCATGTTGGCCAGGCTGGTCTCGAACTGATCTCGTGATCGCTGGCCTCTGCCTTCCAAAGTGCTGGGATTACAGGCATGAGCCACCACGCCCGGCCAAAATATATTTTCTTACCATTTATTTTCCTATGGTTTTCCTCTAGCTTTAGGACAGTTTGAAATCCAGAACCCTAGATCATATTGCTCCTATCTTTGAAGTATCTTTATTTCAAATTCCTCCATTACCTACTTTAAAAAATAAATCTGAGACTAATAATTGAGACCCCTTTTTCTTCCTACCTACCTCTGAATAGTCAAACCAGTCAATCAAAATAGCCCCCTGGAAAACTAGTTGAATAAATTTAAAGTTAGAAACTCTGCAACATTTTGTTCAAGTAATAAAAACAACAGAACAGAAGCTGATTCCCAGATGTACTTGCCTGGGCTTCCTGAGGCATTTGAGCTGCGTCCACCTTGTCTGCAATATAAGCTGCCAACTGCTTGTCAATGAATGTGAGGGACTCCTGAATTAAGTGTAAGGATTTTTCGATCTCCTGGGCAGACTGGATGCTCTGTTCAAGCAACTTTTGCCTCCTTATAGCCTAAAGAGAAGGAATAAGAGTGTATCAGTTAAATGTTTACTCTTGATAGCTTTTCTGTAATCCTGCTGCACAATAAATGAAGATTCTAGACTCTTCCACAATCACCTTTTTGTAAGATAGATTTCTCAGCTTCCTGGCACTCATTCAGCTCTGCTTATTAAAAAAAAAAAATGTGAAGGAGAAAAAAACAAAACAACAACAACAAACAAAACTATAGGATCAGGGATCTCTGCATGAAAATAAATTACAATATCATGTACATCAAGGAAAGACGCTGAAAAAAAAACATTAGCAAAATCATCTCAGTCATTGCAATCTGTCTTTCCCAGGTCGAATGTTCCTCCTGATCTCATTATATAGTTCAAGAGATTTGGTTTGCTTAGAATAGGGTCATCGTCATCACAATCCACTTCAAGACAGATAATCTACTTCCACCAGTGAGACACATACACAATCTGTTCAGAATCAGCTCCTCTTCAAAAAGAGAATTTTAGGTAACAGTCTGGTTAAAGATTTATTCTGAATACTATTTCAACCAGCTTTGCAAGATCTTTTTTCTCCCTACTTTATTTCACAATTTGGATTATGGAAATTGTTTGTACAATTGGATTTGTGTTACTGCTGAAGCAGAACAAATAATAAGTAATCCTAATATAGCTGCAATTAATCTTGATTGTTACTATAAGTATGATTAGGATAATTCAACAATTTTCAAGTATAAATAGCATGCTGAACAGATTGCAAAGTCTCCCTTCAAGGATCTGTTCACCTTTAAAAGAGTAGTTATAAAAGAAATAGGGCAGGCAACTTATTGGGAATTCAAGTCATAAGTCATTTAAAATACATTTCCTTAATACACAATGTCTAGGCATGATTATCTGGTACAATATCACTTCTTTTCCCACAAAGCATAATTGAGGTTTTAAGATAATCTTGGTTTTTATATTATATACAGAATATTAGATACTACATAAATACTACATATGTTGGTTCTTAATCTTAAAAAATGTTAGTGATGTCAGATGGGTGCGGTGGCTCACGCCTGTAATCCCAGTACTTTGGGAGGCTGAGGCAGGCAGATCATGAGGTCAGGAGTTCAAAACCAGCCTGGCCAACATGGTGAAATCCCATCTCTACTAAAAATACAAAAATTAGCTGGGTGTGGTGGTGTGCAGCTGTAATCCCACCTACTTGGGAGGCTGAGGCAGGAGAATCGTTTGAAACCAGGAAGGGGAGGTTGCAGTGGGCTAAGATCATGCCACTGCACTCCAGCCTGGGGGACAGAGCAAGACTCCCTCTCAAAAACATATATATATGCGCGACGTCATTCTTCCTCAAGGAAGTCAACCTATAACACAGCATTGCTCAGGTAAAAAAAAACAGTTAATGGCATCTAGACCAAGGGAGGAGAGGAAGTTTAGTGAAGCTGCAGAAGGAGGGAAGTCTTTCCCAGCATTTCTCCCTGTACCGTAAATTTTGACTCCTTCAAGATTTTGTCCTAGGCTTTCCTTTCTTCTCATTCTACCCATACATTTAACTTCAATTCCTCCTCACATTCTGACAACTCTCATCTCTACATCTCTCAAGTCCAGATTTTCCCCTGATCTCCACACTTGCATGCTATTTCACCCTATTGGACATCTTCACATGAATGTTCTACAACCACCAAAAGTTAACACTTCATATATATGAACTCCTTGTGCATCCTCGTCTCACCTACTTCTCATATTTTTTCCTATTTCAGCGAAATACAAATAATGATTGCCTTTATTAGACATAATTCTAGAAATTTCTACTTCCTCTATCATGTCCTTCATCATGTTGCATCTAATCAATCACTAATTATGTATTACACCTTCCAAATAGTTCTTGATTCCATTCTTTTCTTTCTCTTTCTCCATTGTCTTTAACCTAGAGTCATTACTATGTCTTCACTCAAATATGGTTCCAGCTTCTTCACTGGCATTTTATTCTGCCACATCCCATCTGCAAAGCAACTGATATGTGTTCTCTCAATAATGAAATGATGGCATCCTGTTTAAAATCCCCCAGTGATTCTTTACTGTCCATTGGATAAACGCTCTATTCTTAATATGGCTTAAAAGTCTTTTCATGATATAAGTTCTGCTGGTGTCTTTTACTCCCTGCTTTAGCTATAGAGAAATTTTATTTTTCATTTCCCAGCATATACAGTGGCCCTCTTGATTCTTGGCCTTAAACATGTTGTTCCCTGTTACTGGAATACTCTCAATCCTGACTATCTTTCATTGGCTAATTTACATTTATATTCTGAGTCAAGCCTCATAAATGTGGACGTCTCTTCCAAGTGGCCATCTCTGATACTCTCTAAGTTCAGGGCGGTAATTCTTTTATGTTCTTTGAATTTTGTATTTTTTTAATTTGACAAGTAAAATTGTATCAATTTAAAGTATATAACATGATGTTTTAATATATGAATATGTTGTGAGATGGCTAAGTTATGTATGCATTCCCTCACCTGGCATTATGCTCTTTGTGTTTGTCTTAGCATGTGCCATACCATATTTAATATGCCATTTATTGTCTGCATTTACTTTAGACTATCAGCTCTAATGAGGTCAGGGATTATGGCTGTCTTGTTCGTTGCTCAATACCACTTCCTAGAATAAAGCCCAATAGCTTTGTTTACATCTGGATGAAAAGTATAAGGAGAAACTTTAATGACAAAAACAAAAAAGTTCAAAGAGTCAAAGACAAAAATGGATTTACAGAAGAAATTGAAAACAAAGGTCACCACTGCTCAGAAATGTATCTTTTGGAGAATAAATCTACCAGTTTTTATATTAAAAGTATCAAAATTGGGGGGGGGAACACATTATTTGAAGAAAATTTTAATCTATTTATATTAAAATACTGTATCCAAGATTGGGGACCAAGTCTTTGCACTGTATTCCTATTCAAGCATAGCTTCCTTTTCAGTCAAAATTTCAACTAAAATTTACATCAGTTAATTTACAAATTCAGTTAACAGTGCTCATGGCTATAATCAGAGCCTCTGAAACCTCACTTTTTCTATTCATGAGATTCTATGGGCTGAAAGGAACAGTATGGCTTAAGAAATGATGGCAGAGGCCGGGCGCGGTGGCTCAAGCCTGTAATCCCAGCACTTTGGGAGGCCGAGGCGGGTGGATCACGAGGTCAAGAGATCGAGACCATCCTGGTCAACATGGTGAAACCATGTCTATACTAAAAATACAAAAACATTAGCTGGGCATGGTGGCGCGTGCCTGTAATCCCAGCTACTGAGGAGGTTGAGGCAGGAGAATTGCCTGAACCCAGGAGGCGGAGGTTGCGGTGAGCCGAGATCGCGCCATTGCACTCCAGCCTGGGTAACAAGAGTAAAACTCCGTCTCAAGAAAAAAAAAAAAAAAAAAAAAAAAAAAAGAAATGATGGCAGAGTTGACTTCAGGTGGGTTGGTTCTGTTCCTGGCCTGACAGTCAATAAGAGAGGCTGATTTACACTGATTCTTTGGTTATCTCAGTCAGTGAAAAGACCTGATGTCAATCCAAGCTTGCAGAATTCTTTGAACTAGTCATGGAATAAGCTGCCTTCTATTTCTAAACATCTTGTTAGGGAAACCCAGATGGAATGCCAGGCTTATGAATTTCCTATGACTTTCTGCCCGCTTGACCTGTGCTGTCTCATTGAATGAAGTTGGTAGAAAGCCTTCAGCCATAATCTGATTTTTGTTGCTGTTCCAGAATACTGTTCAACTGTTGTTTTAAAATGTTATTTCATGTCCTTATCTAATCCACTTAGCAATAAGAGGAATTATATAGCTAGACAGAAACAGCAAATATGAAGAAAGTTAGAAATCTTTTTTTTTCCCCCATTTATTTATTTTATTGCATTTTAGGTTTTGGGGTACATGTGAAGAACATGCAAAATTGTTGCATAGGTACACACGTGGCAGTGTGATTTGCTGCCTTCCTCCCCATCACCTATATCTGGCATTTCTCCCCCTGCTATCTCTCCCCAGCCCCCCACCCCCACTGTCCCTCCTCTATTTCCCCCCAGAAATCTTTTAATATCTGGCAATCAATGACAAAAATAGAAAAATGGAAAACTGAATGCTATTTATGGTTACCAACACGAAACACATAATGAATCTATTTTAATACAATTTTCAAAGAAAATTAAAATAAAATCAAGTAAAAATTAACAAAAATTAATTGAATCATTTTATACCTTTAAAGTACTATGAAACATAAAATAAGTTTAAGAAAAAATGTTATGAGTTAAATGAGTTTTGCTGGCAATGGAAAGTCATCTCTACAATTCACTGATATCTCATCACATTTCTATTTTAAAAATTATGTATTAGCCTTTGTGCCACAATATTACAAATAGATAAATCGAAGGGTAGTGTGTCTAAGAAATTCTGGAAGAAGTTGGACTATTACCTCCATGAGGGCAAGAAGTTCATTTAGAATAGTACTTGGCACATAATAAGTTCTTAGTAATTATTTATTGAATGAATAAATTGTTCCCTGCATGAATATTTTATTCTAAAAAAAAAAAGAAACTCTGGAAGAAAAAAATCTGCATGTGAAATAAAAAACTGAATATTAGAACCAGAAACATGTATTTAACATGTGAATGCATGCTTTAAAAAGTCAAAATAGAAAAAAAATCATTTAATAATATTTTCCA
This sequence comes from Sapajus apella, assembly GCF_009761245.1. NCBI lineage: Eukaryota > Metazoa > Chordata > Mammalia > Primates > Cebidae > Sapajus > Sapajus apella. The sequence goes on from NW_022436957.1 coordinate 27,963,890, forward strand.
AACAAAACATTCATTAAAGGAGCTATGTGCCCTATACTATACTTATTAAACTCAACATAAAAAGCAATTTTACTTCATTTAAGAGGTGATAGGTAAGCTTATGATTGCAAGTGGATTAAGAATGCAGATGTATTCATTACTACGATATGATCTGCTGAGAAATTATTATGAAGATATATTTTCCTTACAGTTTTCTATCCAGGAGTACTTAATAAGCACATCGTATTTTAAAGAGTTAAACTATACGTAGAGCCTATCCCTACAGGAAGATTGCAATGAAAGCAGAGTGACACCTTGTAGAATACAAGGATAATACATTTTTTAGCTAGCAAAAAAGTGGAAAAATAAATCTATATTGCATGAATTGAATAATGCCACGAAAGTTCTTCTGTCTAAAATTCTCTATCCTATGCTGACTGCAATTCCCCTATTGGTTGCCTAGTCTACAAATTAGAAAGAAAATATGGCTTAAAAATCAATATGCTAAAAAATTACACCTGGGAAAGCTAATTCACAATATGAATTATTTTTAATGCCATAAAAATAAAAATAATGTCCTTTCAGTATCTTTGAGATCCAAGAGTGGGAATGGGAGAGCCATTGCCATTATTTTCTTTGTTTCTTCTTGGATGAGTGTGTGTTTTATTTGTTGTTGTTTTTAATGGACAACTGAGGGAAGATAATTTTGATGTCTGAATTATGATTGGATAGAACCAAGTGTGTGGAGGTCTTCAAAGAACGTTTCCATCAATTATCTCTTTACTGTGGGGCTCAATGAGGAGGGGGTTCCAGAATCATCTGAGTCTTAGAGAATGAGAATCGTGAGGGTGCCAACGATGCATGTTGACCTCTTAAGATGTTTTACAAAATTTGTTTTTATCCAATTGTGTAATAATACATATTGAGTGACTTCTATGTACCAGGCATTAGGGGGCTCTCAGTTATTTTCTCTGTTTAAATTGGTCAATGGATCCAGACTTAATGTTATGAAATGTACATGTCTGTTGGCCTTACACCAAAAAAGGGATTCTCTTTAGTAGGCTGGGAGTTCAAGAGATATATGGCTTCTCAGAAGTCTGAGGTATTGCTATTGTTTGTATGGGTCTCCAAAATTTCATGTGTTAGAAACTAAATCCCCAATGTGGCAGTATTGAAAAATGGGGCAACTAAGAGGTGATTGGATCATGAGATCACTCCCTTCAATAATTGACTAATCCATTCATGGGTTAATGGAATAATGGGCTATACTGGGAACTGAAATGGTAGATTTATAAAAAGAGGAAGAGAAACCTGAAGTAGCACTTTAGCATGCTCATCCTCCATGCTATGTGATGCCCCTTGCCACCCTGGGGCTCAGTAGAGAGTGTTCCCTCAGCAAGGCAGCTCTCACTAAAACAAAGTGGAAAATTAAATCTACATTGCATGAAGCAAATAATGCCACAAACTCAGTTACACACACACACACTCACACATATACATACAAATCATAAACTGAATGCCACAAATAGCTAGTTAATAGGAGACATTGGCCTATTTTCCTTAAATCTTACTTCCCAGGACATTGGAGAATAAGAGAACTGAAGTGGAGTTTAAAAAGAAAAAGCCAGTGGAGGTGTAGGGTGGAATCTAACCACACTTCCCTTCTAGAGCAAGTCTTTTAGACAATGAGTTAAGCTTGAGCTGGAAACAAAGAAGAATATAAATCAAATATGACATTGAGATTTTAATCTGAATCAAATTAAAGTCTTTATTACCTCAGGGGCCACAAAGCAATGGGATCTATTCATGGTACCATCTATCTGGGTGATGTAAAAGCATTTCATGTTTCTGACCTATCTGGCTCAAATCAACCTACTAACACAGTTCATGAATTCAGCACTTGCTAAAATGAACCAAAATCAGAGGCAAACGACAGACATTCAGAACATCTAGAATGTGGTCCAGGAAAAGATGGTAGATAGTTTATGAAAGGTATGAAGAGCTAAAGAAGAACTTAAGAAATACCTGTGAAAAACTGAGCATTATAGTAATATCATGATTGAAAAGCTAAGAAAGGTATATTGATGCTTTTGTCTCATACAACTGCTGGCAAACTGCATGTATGATATACATCTACCAATATAGATAAATATAATCGATGTGAGGGCTATTACTCATGTCAAATGCAACAACTTGTCTACTGATTGATAACTCTGCTGAACAACCAATTGAAATCTCTGAAGCATAATTTTAAGGTCTTTAAAGAAGCATGCCATAAAAATATCAGGAATTATTTAAGGACCACTAAGAATGTTCTATTTGTCTCAGAAGTCGGTTCTTACAATTTTAAGTTGTTTAGAATTGGGAAGATGACAGCCGTTAAGAAGCTGACATTTGAGGCACACATCATATTGGACACGTGGAACTCTTTGAGATTGATTAGATATGAACACTCTATTTTCTGTAATTTCATATGGTGTTAAGAAAGTAACAGATCCTTTTTAAAAGTTATACAAAAATTTCTAGACGTCTAGATATGCTTATACCAGTGTAAGAAAATAATGTTTTCCAAGGAGAATGGAGCTAGGATTTTGCAAAGGGAATCAAATGGAGATTAAGAGAAAAGCAGAGGGAGAAGAGGATAATTTGTAGCAGAAAAAATAATTTGCCAGTGCTCATAGTGTCATCATAAGATTCACTCTGTTGCTTTCTTTTCAAATTAGTTTGTCGTATTTTTTCCTAAAGAAAGGAGATCTCACACTGTGTTCCTTGGACAAGAAAGACTAAGTAAATTTAAACTGTGTTGCTTTAGGCCACTTTAACTCTTGTGAGGGGCTTTGGTACAGTGGTTTTCTTATGACATGCTTGTTAATATATTTAATAGAGATGTAGGTTATAATTACAAAGATGTATACATTTTTGCATATATATCCTTCAAATATAAAATAAAGAAGGTTACATTATTCATGAGAGGCTTCTAGATTTATTTGTTGTTAATGTCACTAAGTTTGAACACACCTAGGGGAAAACCCAAACACCATGTGCATGGAGCTCCTATAATTTCCTTTATAGGAAAGAATATAAATGTGAAAACTGTTGGTGTCATGATTAATTAGAAATTCATCTGATTTAGGATTTAGCAGGTCACTAAAGTTCTTCTGTTGACCTCTGAAGGAAGCATACTTGAAAGTAATGTTTGGGAATCATTTTATCAATGGAACTTGACATCAGATAGCCATCACTTTCAAGTAAAGCATTGACAGAATGGTCAATGAGCTGTATAGTAATATATCTAAGACATTTCTGGATTCTTGCTGCATCCATTTATCTTCATGGGTAGACAAGTGAAATTGGTCTTCTGCCCTGACAGGAGCAAACTGATGCTTTATTTAAGCTTCAAAAAGAAAGTGATGGAAGCATTATTCAGTAAACACAAAATAAGTCTACAGGATTCATCGTATCCAGGCTTTTTCAAGATAACTTCAGGAGCTACCCTGGTCAGTAAAATTGTTCTGGCCCAATGGCGAGGTGAACTTTCACTGCACATGTGTTCATAATATGAAAGTCTAAACTTTAGGAAATTAATAATTTATTGATACAGGAAAAAATTAAAATGTTACAGTGTCACTGTCTCCTGATATGGAATATTGAGACAGAATCAGATTTCCGGGATGATTTTGTCAGGACTGAGGCTACATGTTGAAGCAACATATAGAGTCTATATATGAGACAAAAGTCCAAATCTGGGGTTAAAATCAAGTTGTAACATAAAGTAATAAATGAAGGTCAGAAACAAATAGATACTGAACAAATTAGTTGATTTCTGACAATTGCTTCTCTTACTGTCTCAGGAAGCCATTAACACAGTGACTCTCCTAATGCAAATTATAGGTGGGGAAAGGACAAGAAGTCATAATTAGCTAGTGCTTCTAAGCTGAGTGGTATAGGTTAATTGGTCAAGTACAGAAGTACCCAAGTGAGAGAGAGCATACTGAGGAGAATTGCAGATAGGTTGGTGATTGTGAGCAAACTAGCCCTTGCAATGCAGATGAACTAGGCAGTTCATACTCTTATTAAGTATAGGCAGTGATCCAGTCAGTACAGTACTGTGACAAAGATCTCAGAGTGAAAGGACCCTTGGAACTAGTTAGTCCCTCTACTTAGGAATTCAGATTCTCAAGATAGAGACTGAACATGTCATCTCTTGCTTTCTGGACTTAACATGATGAGCAGGAAGCAAATCCATCACACTTCCTTTAACAGACCAGGTAACGATGGCCACACAGGTTATAAACAAGTTTCCAATCTTCAGTCAGGCAGTCTGAAATACGGCCTTGATAACTAGAAATGGTGCTCTGGTACTTTTCTGATGTGTATGAGAGATCTCTGCTGGATTCCTTCCACTGTGATGTATCTTATAATAGTGTAAGGTCAGTGTTTAGGTTTTCTTGAACTAAAGTGCTATGGATTTTGCTGGCCTCTATGGTCAACTGTAATTCATATTGGTTCAAACTTGAAGTTGTATCTGAGAAACTAGAAAAATGGTCCTCTCTCCTGGGATATCAAGGATGACTTGTCTTTTTTTATCCCACCCAAATACATAAAGATGAACAATATTTATTTATCACAAATACTCCAGATGATTGCCATGGCTCTGGAGAAGTTGATGTGCAAGGTACAGTATGCTTATGCCTTCTTGCAATCTTACTTATTTACATTATATTGAAAAAGTCCTCAGGGTCTAGCTCAGTCAATATCTACACTATTTTGTCCTAAGGTTATTACAAGGTTTTCTAATATTTTGTCTTCCAAGTTGTTAAGATAGACAAGATTACAGTTTTGTAGAAAAGGACACCTGCCAGGATCTTTGGCTCTGATATGATTCATTTGGATGGGATGTGCACCTTGAACAGCAGGAACAAGGTATATGGAACAGCTGCTTTTCCTTCTGCTTTCTAAACATTCCATATCATGCTTTAGGAGTAGGTTGGGTGTGCAAAAAGATGGCTCGTGTTTATATGAGCATAGGGAACAGATAAACACTGGCAGAATGGTGCATTACACTCAATTCCTTGTTAAAGACCAGGGTCATCTGCCACAAAATGTTCTTACAATATATTAAGCTGGCTGAAATAGAAATAAACTGGTTCTGAACTTTCTCTCTTCTCTATGTCCTCACCCCACAATGGCATCTTCTAATCATCTATGGATGAAAGCCAATGTGCTGGAATTATTTGGCATGGGAGAGGAATAAACAGGTCTCAGATGTGAGGTTTTAACTTGTAGGATTGTTAAACTTTTCATACATCAGATGTAGCTGAAGATTAAGATGTGGACCATGCTTACAGCCATGCAGGACTGCTTAGCATCTTCCCTACAGGAGGAATCTGTTCCTTCAACATAATGGTTGTGGTGAGGAGGAAAGGTAACATACAGTGGGGATTATAGTGATGCCCTTTCCGTGTCATAAAAAATGTGCTGCAGTTTCCTAGAAATTGTTCATTCTACACCAGCAGGGAACTATGGTTGTGAAGGAAAACCACTGTTTCCTCTGCTTGGTTTAGTTGTTCAGGAATTGGAAATGAACATCATTTCTGCTATATGGATATCATCTATCTGTTATGAACAGTAGAAGGGCAAGAAAAAATTACTGGTCCATAGTGGGAATGACTCTGACACATAAGGCGCCTTAGCAAAGTGGACCTCATACATGTGCTGATAAATAAAGGTCTATCTAGACCAGGGTTCACAAACCTGAATAATCAGAATCTCGATGAACTTTTCCAAATACAGTTCTCAGCCTCAATCAAAATCTACTAAATTAGAAAATCAAAAGAAGACAAAAGTGGATATGTATACACTAAAATTGCTATAGCCTTCCATCTGTGTACTTTTGGTGATGAGCTGAAATTAAGAAGGTCTATGAAGACTAAAGTTTGAAAGAAAATATGCCTTACATAACAACAACAAAATAACAGATAAGAAAATGCAATTAACTGGGCTCACAACAAAAAAGAACCAACAGTAGAGTGCTATGACATTGATATTAATGTTGATCAGAAAATATGAAGCATAGTAAGGTAGAAACAGTAAAGAAATTCTCCAATTTTACTTGATACTTTCAATGGAAAATTACTAATGAATATATGCATTCTATGACATAAAAGACAGCTTAATAAACTTGGAAAATATTTTTATTCCTCATACCATATAGGGACACTAGAATACTATGCAAATAAATGTTGGTTAACATTTCCTTTCCCATTTTTTTTTTTTTTTTTTTTTTTGAGACAGAGTCTTGCTCTATCGCCAGGCTGGAGTGCAGTGACGCAATCCCAGCTCACTGCAACTTCCGTTTTCCAGTTTCAAGCAACTCTCCTGCCTCAGCCTTCCGAGCAGCTGGGACTACAGGTACACACCACTATGACTGACTAATTTTATGTACTTTTAGTAGAGATGGAGTTTTACCATGTTGGCCAGGATGGTCTCCATCTCTTCACCTCGTGATCCACCCGCCTTGGCCTCCCAAAATTCCTTTTCCCATTTATATATATTTTTGAATAAACATTTTCAGAATTTTAGCCTGAATATTAAATAATAGATTTGATTATTCAGGCTCAAGAATTTATGAAGTAGCTTGAAAAGAAAATGGTTTTTAAACAAGTTGAGTGTGGTAAAAAGTAAGATGAAAGAGAGGGATGAGTATTTATCTTAAGAGCAGTATTTTGTTATAGAAATTATATGCTAATTATAAATCATGATGGATAAGTAAAAGTTATTGACAAGTTTCATTAAAATAAAGATATAAACTCCAGGAAATTTTCTAAAAAGGCACATAGATAAAAGAAAAACTTCAATTCAAAAATTTTTTCCTAAAATGCTAATTTACCAATCCATACTACTGATTTAGCTTTTACAACTGATTAGATTTTAGGCCTTAATATAATGCTTTTCCTTTATGTATTAACTCCCCCTTTTGCTCTTCCAACTTTATTATTCTTTTTTTCTCTTGTTTTATGGTAGGCCTTTGTAGAAGAGCTATTCCAACTTTAGAATAAATAACTCAACTGTCAAATTATGAGAAATTTGAAGATATCATTAAATGGATATATTAACACTCATTCAGAAAGATATTAGTGCTCTCCAAGAGCAAACATAATTTGTCTGGAGTGAATATTTAACAAATATTAATCAGATATAAAAATGCAGTACATGATAATATATACATATGTATGTGCTTATATACATATATATATAAATATATGCATGTATATATGTATGTTTGTGTGTCCCTTTGTGTCCAGACTCCCAAAAAACTCATATTCCATATACTAGACATACAGACAGACAAAAAAATTTTAACTACTTTTCTATATAATATTTCAGAAATGTCAATGTGACTGTCCAAGGAAACATTACTTATTGAAGTAGGGTAAATTATATCTAAAAATAATAATGGAATTTCTACTTACAAAGAAAAAACCCATGATTCATGGTGATTAAAATAAGAATTGAACACATTTACAGCAGACCCTTTTCTGTGAAGGCTATGTATTCTTTCAGTTCCTGTAGCTATAAAATAGAGGGTAATTACAATCAAAATAAAACATGCATTTTAAAATATTATTAAAAACAAGAATCAAGGTAACTCACATAATTGAAGGTAGGACAAGAAAAAATGCTTTTCTCAAATGGCAAAAGAAGATACAGGAAATAGTGAAGAAAAAATGTCTAATTTACAAAGAAAATAGTGTATACATTCATGTCTTTTTTTTTTATATTAAAGAGGTCTGGGCTATTGGGTTTATTATCTGTGTGTAAATATCACACAAATGAGTTCCTTCCCCTCAAAATGTAATCACTCTTGACCAATTATTCAATTAATATTATTATGAGAGCAAAATGCATAGTCCACTACTCAGCTGAAAATTGCAGTCACCTTGAACATAGATGTTTGCCATAATAGTCTGCTGACAACACAATTTTTATATAAAGATAAGTTTTATTGCAGAGCATTCAACCTAGGAGAAGTCAAGATTCAAGATATCCAATATCCTTTTTCCACTGTAAGGAAAAGGCACCAAATTCAGACTATGGAAATACATAATCCTAGAAGCTATATCCATTATTAACACACTAAAAGTAAGACAAAAATTTCACCTTTCTAAGTATTAAAGCATTTATTGTTAATTAATTATCCCCAGTGAAATATTTTCAAGTAATGATAATCTATAAAAGTGAGTCTAAATTCTTAAGTCCCAAACATTATCAAAAACAATTCAGGTGTACTAATAACCAGATGTATAAGGTGATACCCGAAATTGGCTTCAAAGGCATGCAACCTGTGTAGTTATGCAGTAACTCATGCTTAGGAGAGCCCATGCTTGGTTCAATGCTCTGCTGTTGCCATCTTACAATGCTTAATTTTTGAATATAGGACCCAGCATTTTCTTTTCTGCCCTGATTCCCCCAAATTGTGGAGCAGATCCTGATACTTTAGAAAAAACAGTCAACAGCTAAAAGACTGAATAAAAATCTGAACTAAATTGGTTAAGTCACAGAGATTGTAAAAAAAAAAAAATACAAGAAATTCACATTAGAGTCACTAGGACACTGTAACATACTGACGGTAACCAAATGAATGACTTGCAAATATGAATACAACAGGAAGAAAAGACTTCAGACAAGAATACTAGTTATTTCAGAATATAATCAAATACACCCTGGAGATGCTAATCAAACATAACACAAAGAAAAGTTCCTTCACTTATGTTTTCTATGTGGCTATATGTGTGTGGTTCTAAAGAAAATTATTTTGTAGAAAACTGTGGGAGAAGTCAGAAAACTGATTATTTCCATTGTGCGTAATTTCATTGGCTGCTACTGAGTCCACGATATTATTCTCTAACACTTCTGATTCTAAACAGATTTTTAAAACAAAAGAACTCCTATTCCAAATACTTTTCACTCTCATTTCCTCAGTGGCACCAGTTCTCCATTCTCCCAACCTCTTTTCCCATGTAAAGAATCCTAAACAACCTAAAAACAGAGCTAGCTTCTTCTCAGGGATGAAGTCCTTGGTGGATAAATTTTCTCAAAACTTACTACTCTCCACCTCAAAATGTCCTTGTATTATCTCAATTTTCTCTTTCCCACTTCCAAAGTCAATCCTTCCATTTTTTGCTCATGTATACTATCTTGTAAGACTTTGTTATTACATATTGTGTCTTTCTATTGGATCTCCCTTATACTACAAACACAAACATGCTTAAATTTTTATTATCCTGAAAATCAACAATGCATCTTTTCTGCCCTATTATTATTCATCTTCAGTTACTGGCCTTTCTTATTTTTTCATCATCACATATTTATTGCCTTTATTTCCCCTGCCCATTTTCTATTTTACCAGATTTTAGCCTCACAGTTTTTCCTCCTCACTTTGGAAAATGGTGACTACATTTAATGAGAAAACCACTGAATGAGAGTTGACCAAAGAAATACAGCTAACGGAGGCATCACATTAGCAGACTTCAAACTATACTACAGGGCTACAGTAACCAAAACAGCACAGTACTGGTACAAAAACAGTCACACAGACCAACGGAACAGAATAGAGAGCCCAGAAATAATGCCACACACCTATAACCTCCTGATCTTCGACAAAGCTGACAAAAACAAGCAATGAAGAAAGGACTCCATATTCAATAAAAGGTGCTGAGTTAATTGGCTAAACATATCCAGAATGAAACTGGACACCTTCCTTACACCATATACACAAATCAACTCAATATAGATAAAAGACTTAAATGTCAAACCAAAACCTTAAAAACTGGAGGATAACCTAGGCAATACCATCCTGGACAAAGGACTGGGAAGAGATTTCATGATGAAGATGCCAAAAGCAACACCAAAGCAAACATATACAAATACAATCTAATTAAACTAGAGAACTTCTTCACAGCAAAAGAAATTATCAAATGAGCAAACAAACTACAGAATGGGTGAAAAATGTGAACTGTGAATCTGACAAAGGTTTAATATCTAGAATATCTAAGGAACTTAAACAAATTTATTTTAAAAAGCCAACCCCATTAAAAATAGGCAAAGGACATGAACATACATTTTTCAAAACAAGTCACTCATGTGGCCAAAAATATGAAAAAAATGTTTAATATCACCAACCATTAGAGAAATGCAAATTAAAACCACAATGAGATACCATCTCACAACACTCAGAATGGCTAATACTGAAATGTCGAAAAATAACATGCTGTTGGGATTGCAGAGAAAACAGAACGTTTATGCAATGCTGGTGGAAGTTTAAATTAGTTCAACCCTTGTGGAAAGCAGAGTGGCAGAGCTAAAAACAGAACTAACATTCAACACAGCAACCCCATTACTGGGTATACAGCCAAAGGAATATAAATTGTTCTACCATAAAGACACATGCACACATATGTTGACTGCAACACTATTCACTATAGCAAAGATATAGAATCAACCTAAATGCTCATCAATGGTAGACTAGATAAAGAAAATGTGATATATATACACCATGGAACACTATGCAGCCATAAAATGAATGAGTTCATTTTATTAGCAAGAAAATGGATGGAGCTGGAGGCCATTATCCTTAGCAAGCTAATGCAGGAACAGAAAACTAAATACCAAATGTTCTCACTTGTAAGTGGGAGCTAAATAATGAGAACACATGGACACAAAGAAGAGAAAAACAGACACTGGGGCCTCCATCCATTGAGAATGGAGGATGGAAGGAGGGAGCAGATCAGAAAAAAATATCAGGTACTAGGCTTATTACCTGGGTGGTGAAATAATCTGTACACCAATCCCCCATGACACACAGTTTACCTATGTAACAAACCTGCACGTACACCCTGAATGTAAAAGAAAACAAATATAACTAGTCCTAGGTTCTGCATTTTATCTATGAACAACTTAGAAAGAAAAGAGATCAAAATTATTTTAAGTATTTTTATATGCCAGGAGGGGAGTTAAATATTAGAACTTGGTTTGCTAGCTTTCTACCACTTTAGAGAAAATTCAGTAGCTATGACATTTTACTCTAAATACGGCTCACCTTGTTCATATACTTCACATTAAAGTTGAACATCTCCAAAATCTTAGTCCTTAAGGGTAATATAATCAATAATATATAGATTCATCTTTTTTGGCCTACATTTTTTTCTGCTAAAAATTATATCTACTTCTTCTTAGAAGGAAAACAGATGAAGAGTCAGCCTTTTATTTCCTTAGACATTTAGTTTCTTCAATCAACTGGATCATAGGTTTAATATCATCCCTTTATGATGACAGCCTATGTATAGCCAGAGGACACAAGTTTTGATCTTTCATCAGATGGGAAGTTAGCTCATTAGTTTTCAGCCCTTCTGCCTTTTTTATAAAAATTAACAGGAGCCGACTGAATTTTTAAATTTTTATTATCACTCAGTTCTTCGAGTTTTAACTATTTATTCTGATTTCATCTTTGACCCATGAATTATTTTAGTCAAGTTTTTACTATTGATTCTAACTTGTTACAAATTTAAGAATATTTCCCTAATAATACCAAATAGGTGAAATATATTGATATTTCTATGTACTTGAGTTGAAATTTACACTCTGATTTAGGGTTCTTTATACAGTCTTTATATCCAACTTATCAACTGTTTTTTTTTAATTTTTTTTATTCTTATACTTTAAGTTCTGGGGTACATGTGCAGATTGTGTAGGTTTGCTACATAGGTGTATAAGTGCCATGGTAGTGGTTTGCTGCATTCATCACCCCATCACCCACATTAGGTATTTCTCCTAATGCTATCCTTCCGCAATACACCCCACCCTCTGCTATTCCTCCTCTAGCCCACCATCCACCAGACCCTGGTGTATGATGTTCCCCTCGCTGTGTCTATGTGTTCTCATTGTTCAATACCCACTTACGAGAGAGAACATAAGTGGGTATTTGGTTTTAAGAGAGTGTTTGGTTTTCTGTTCTTTTGTCAGTTTGCTGAGAATGATGGTTTCCAGTTTCATCCATGTCCCTGCAAAGAACATGAACTCATCTTTTTCATGGCTGCATAGTATTCCACGGTGTACATGTGTCATATCTTCTTTATAGAGTCTATCATTGGGATTGGTTCCAAGTCTTTGCTATTTTTAACAGTGCCACAATAAACATACATGTGCATGTCTCTTTATAATAGAATGATTTCTAATCCTTTGGGTATATACCCCATAATGGGATTGCTGAGTCATATGGTATTTCTATTTCAAGATCCTTGAGGAATCACCACACTGTCTTCCACAATGGTTGAATTAATTTACACTCCCACCAACAGTGTAAAAGTGTTCCTATTTCTTCATATCCTCTCCAGCATCTGTTGTCTCCAGATTTTTAATGATCACCATTGTAACTGGTGTGAGATGGTATCTCAGTGTGGTTTTGATTTACATTTCTCTAATGACCAGTGATGATTAGCTTTTTTCATGTTTGTTGGCTGCATAAATGTCTTCTTTTGAAAAGTGTCTGTTCATATCCTTTGCCCACTTTTTGATGGGTTTTTTTTTTTTCTTGCAAATTTAAGTTCTCCATAGATTCTGGATACTAACCTTTCGTCAGATGGGTAGACTGCAAAATTTTTTTCCCATTCTGTTGGCTACCGGTTCACTCTATTGATAGTATCAATCTATGGAGAACTTAAATGTAAAAATATTCAGAATAAAGCATCAATATTCAAAATATATTGTTTTTAAGAAATACAAAAAAACCCACATATATCAAAGATGGAAGAATGGAAACAGATTTTCCAGAAATGATTAATAAATATAAAGCTTAGACACCTAATTTTTTCCATCAAAATAGACATTGTGGTTGATATCATTATTTGGCCAAAAGTGGAGCAAAATATAACAGTTCTAAAACTTATACATACTGGGTGAGGCATGGTGACTCACACCTGTAATCCTAGCAATTTGAGAGGTCGAGGTGGGTAGATCACCTGAGTTTAGGAGTTTGAGACCAACCTGGGCAACATGGTGAAACCCTGTCTCTACTAAAAATACAAAAATTAGCTGGGTATGGTGGTGGATGCCTGTAGTCTCAGCTACTTGGGAGGCTGAGGCAGGAGTATTGCTTGAACATGGGAGGCAGAAGTTGCAGTGAGCCCAGATTGTGCCACTGCACTCCAACCTGGGTGACAGAGCAAGACTCTGTTAAAGAACGAAAACAAAAACCTTGTATATACCTGTGAAAATACCTTCAAAATACATAAAGCAAAAATTCACAGAATAACAAGAATAAATATACAGCTACATCAGCATGGTGGGAGTTAGTCTAGATTTAGTCACTACCTCTACCCTCTTGATAAACAATAAAAAGACTTGTGACTATAACTCCCCTCCACATTGTTTTTGATCTAATATTTCAGATCCAAATTACTTTAAATGCAAATCAGACATTCTTATATATTTCATGTAATGAATGCCTTTTGTATTTAAGAGCTTAACAATTTATTTTTTTCATCAAACCTACTTGCATCTAAGACCATTAAAACATATTTTTCTACTTATTCTAATTCTTCATACATATTTTAGGAGTTTTTGTAGTAAGGGGCTACTGGGGCAAAATCCCTGTTTCTTTCACTGTGATAATGTCTAATTATCTTTTACTCTGAAGAAATAATTTTGTTGAGTTCAGAATTCCAGGTTGATGGTAAATTTTTCAATATCTTGAAAATATTTTCCTTTGCTTTTTTATTCTTACTCATTGTTATAGATAAGAAGTCTAATGTTAGTCTAAATTTTATTCCTCTGTAAGTTATCTGTCTCACCCCAGCTAACACAAATTTACCTTTGTCTTTGGATTTCTGCACTTTCACTCTGATATGTCTGAGATTGGATTTCTATTCATTTATTTTTACCTGTTACATAATGTGCTTTCTGTTTAAGTGGTTTATGTCACTGTCTCTGGAAAATTTTCCTTTAATATCCTTCATATATTACTCCATCTCCATTTTTTTAAAAAATGCTTTCAACATACAAGAAAGCTGTATATAATTAACACATACAACTTGCTGAGTTTGGAGATAAGTATACATTCATAAAAACATTACCTCGATCTATGACATAAACCTATTCATTATCTCCCAAACATTCCTCCAGTTCTATTATTATTATTATTTTGTAACAGAACACTTAAGGTCTATCCTCTTAGCAAATTTTAATAAACAATAGAGTATTGTTAACTGCAGGCAATATGCTTTACAGTTGATCTCTAGGAATTATCTATATTATATAACCTAAACATTGTGCTCTTTTACAAATACCTCCCCATTTTTCCCTTCCCCTAGCTCCTGGCAGGAAGCACTGCACATTCTGCTTCTTTTAGTTTGTATTAGATTCATAAGGTAAGTTGTATTATGTATTATTTCTGTTTCTATGTCTGGCTTATTTCATGTAGCATAATATCCTCCAGGTTTATCTATGTGGTTACAGCAAATGGCATGATTTTCTTCTTTTTTAAAGGGCTGAGTAGTATTTCAACATATATATATATATACCACATTTTCTTTTTCCTTTCACCTGTCAATGGACATTTAGGTTGTCTCCATATCTTTGCTATTGTAAATAATGCTGCAATAAAAAATCGAGTGCAGATAATCTCTTTGAGATTCTCATTTAATATCCTTTAGAAATATCCCCATAAGTTGAATTGCTGGATCATATGGTGATTCTATTTTTAGTTTTTTAAGGAATCTCCATACTGTTTTTCAGAGTGTCAGTATGAATTAACATTCCCGTCAACAGGGTACAAGAGGGCCTTTTCTCCACATCCTTGCTAAATTTGTCATCTCTTGATTTTTTAATAATTGCCATTCTAACAGGTGTTAAGACATATATCATATGGTTTTGATTTGCATAGCCCTGATGATTACTGATTTTGAGCACCTTTGCATATACATGTTGGCCATATGTATGTCTTCATTGAGGAAATGTCTATTGAGCTTATCTGTCCCTTTTAAAATTGGGTTATCTGATTTTTGATACTGAGTAACAACCATCCCCATTTTCTTTATTCTCCTCTTTGAAAACTACCACTGAGATAAATTATAGGTTCAGATTCTACTCCCCACCCCCACCTCTATTACCTTCTTGCTCGTATTTTCCCCCTTCTTAGTTTTTGGTAACACAGTCTGCATATTATCTTTTAGTTTTCTCTTATTTTTTAAACTAATATACATTTAATATATTCATTTTCTAATTTTTAATTTTAGTTTAATTTAGATTTATTTATTCAAAGTTTACAATGTTTTGTTTCCTTTAAAAAATTCAGTAACATTTATTTCTATAATAATTTACCTATTTATTTCATACTATACATCTTGCAATTCTAATATCTGAAATTCTAGGAGAGGTAGTCTAAATTCACCCTGTGTTGTATGGACTGACTTTGCCTCATGATGGCTTGTTTTCTCTCTCTCTCTCTCTCTCTCTCTCTCTCTCTCTGTGTGTGTGTGTGTGTGTGTGTGTGTGTGTGTGTGTGTGTGTGTGTTTATGAGCTCAAATTTCACTGAGTTTAATCTGTGAGGACACTGAAGTCACTTTTCTTGGTAAAGAATTTGCATTTGCTTCTAACTAATGCTAGGATGCTCCTAGGCTGGTGCTACTTTGACATAATCTCTTGTTTGAATATTTCTTTACCCTTTGTGATAATACATACTCAAGAGTTCCTCACCTCACAAGAATAGGCCTACGGTTACACATTTTCAGGTGACATTACTATAATTATTCTTACTATGACTTTCCACTCTCAGTGAGAAGATGGATGTCATTTTATGTTTGTTCTCTGTGCAGTTGTAATCTTCTCTGCCCATTATTTTACTGATAGAACCCCAGTTTTGTGTGGAATCTGTGTTTAGCTCGCTGATTTTCTTGAGCCTGAGGATCTTATTTATTTTCTACCAAATGATTTAATTCACCTAAAATTTGGGTTCCCAGTATTAGCTTTTAACTCCAGGCTAAAACAAGTATCAGTAGTTATAGTCACATTATTATATGACTTCAGTTTCATGTATATTTTTCCTGGTCTTTAAAGGTTTACTTATACTTCCTTGAAAGCAAAATAAAAGATATCTACTAGGCAGTTTCCAGCATCCTGGTGCTTTGCAGAGGGCATTCTGGAAGATTTCATTGTCCTAGCCCTTGAGAACAGAAGTCAGTCCTATCTCAACATCTGTGAAGTAAGCTAATCAAATCTGTATCATAAAACTAATGTGAGATTTAAGTTTGATGTTGCTTATAACTGCTTAGCTAAAGGACTGACATAAAACTGCTTGATAAGTAGTGGCTATTACTATTATTGTAGATAGATATTCTCTAAAAATAGACATAATGATAAATTCATAAAACATAATATGTCACTTATTTTCCTACATTACTTTATAGTCTTCTTTCAATCAATATTCTTCTATTCTGGTCTCTCCATGCTAAAGCGGATGTGACACTGAGGGAAAAATTCAAAGTCACAATTACCAGGAAAAATGAATAGGTCCTTCTAGCAGTCTATCATAAATATCACAAATGTTAGTAGAATTAACAAATTTTGATTTTGTCACGTCTCTTTTAGTATATTTGCTATTTTCTTGTCAGACAAAACAACTTACAGACATTTTTGAAAGTGACTGAAATGGGGGTATTAATAATCCATGAAAGAAATGAAATAATCACTCAAGAGAAATGGTAAAGGCTTTGGACTTCTGTGTGACTTTAATAGTTAAGACCATAAATTTTATTTTAATTCATCAGCTCTAATACTTTTAAGGTCATGTTTTAAACTTTTCTTAAAAACTGGGAAACTGGTCAGGTGTCATGGCTCACACCTGTAATCCCAGCACTTTGGAAGGCCAAGGCAGGTGGATTACCTGAGGTCTGGAGTTCAAGACCAGCCTGGCCAAGATAGTGAAACCCCATCTCTACTAAAAATACAAAAATCAGCTGGGCATGGAGGCACATGCCTGTAATCCCAGCTACTCAGGAGGCTAAGGCAGAAGAATTGCTTGAGCCTGGGAAATGTAGGTTGCAGTGGGCTGAGATCATGCCACTGCACTCCAGCCTGGCCAACAGAGCAAGACTGTCTCAAAAAATAACATACAAAAAATTGGGAAACTAGTTAACTGCCATATTCACTTATTAGCAGGCAGTTTTTTATTTTTAATATATGAAAAGGGTCACATAGATTGGGGGTAGTGTAGCCAAATGGTCATGTGCCTAGGCTTCAAGTGCAAAGAGATGGGTCTAAACACACAATAGCTTCTTCCTAGGGCCTTTAATATCCCTTCCATTTCTATAGAATGGGTATATAAAAAAAACCATATATCAGCCAGGTACGGTGGCTCATGCCTGTAATTCCAGCACTTTGTGAGTCTGAGACAGGTGGATTACCTAAGGTCAGGCATTTGAGAACAGCCTGGCCAACATGGTGAAACCTCATCCCTACTAAAAAAAAAAAAAAAAAAAAAAAAAAAATTAGCAGGACATGGTGGTAAGTGCCTGTAATCCCAGTTACCCTGGAGGCTGAGGCAGGAGAATCACTTGAACCTGGGAGGCGGAGGTTGCAGTGAGCTGAGATAAAGCCATTGCACTCCAGCCTGGGTGACAGAGCAAGATTTCGTCTCAAAAAAGAAAAAGGAAAAAAAAAAAAAAAAAAAAACCCTGTATCCTAAGGCTATCTTGAGAACTAGATGAGAAAACACATATCTGACATTTAAAACAGTATCTGGGCCTCTGTAACCATATAGTATTACTAATATTATTATTTATTTTGTTGTATTACTATGACATCTTCTGCTGCTTGATTACGCTGCTGGAGAATAAAGCTATTAAAATAGTTGTAAAAATGATATGATTTGGTATGTCTTTTGAAGATGTTTCCTGATTTGCTAACCATCTTTCAAATCATTACTGTGAGTAGAAAATATAGTGCCATATGATTATCAAGAATGAAATATGCCTTTTGAAGTGATGGAAATAATTTATTACTTATTTGAATGCAAACTCACATTCCGAAATTAGGAATGGGATCTAGCGAATCTCTTTTAAATATTCATAGGCAATAAAATTCTGGCTGGCTGATTGATTTAACAGGCAATTGAATGTTACCTTAGTTCTGCATAATTGCAGCTATAAGAAACATTAGGTAGGCAATATAAAAACCTGTGAAACCTCTGACATAGGCATTTAATTGATTTAAAAAATGGGTTAAGGCAAATCTTCAAATTAAAGGGCATTTTGTGTATTAATAGAAAAACTGGCTGAGGCAGGAGAATTGCTTGAACCTAGGAGATGGAGGTTGCATTGAGCCAAGATTGTGCCATTGCACTCCAGCCTGAGCTTCAGAAAGGGACTGTAAATAAATAAATAAATGGTTTTTTTTCTTTAACCAAAAATCAAGAAAATCACCTTAAAACAAATTCGGAATTCTTGATTATAACACATTAATGTGCAATATGATTCTTTAAAAATTGATTTAAAAACTCAGTTACTGTAATCATTTTGTTTCTTCCACCCCTCAGATAATGTATTCCAAGTCTCATTTGACTGCATCAAAACACCAGTCTTTCTAACTAGATAGTAGAAATATCCAAGAGACTGATTTAGCTAACACATTATTAGGTGTGTCTTTATTACCTAAGTAGTTTGGAATTGATCAAAGTACCTAGCAAAGCCTGAGGAATACAAAAGTCCTGCCTCTACCCATTATTTAAGTTTAACATTGTATCTTTAAGGTCATATCAGCTTATTACAGACTGATACAACATAATTTGAGGAGGATATTATGTTTAACATGATGTAGTTTGCATGAAAGCTGTAAAGACTAAATATGCTTTCTTTTCATTGTCAAATAACTCGCAGGTTATTACTGGTAAAATATGTAATATAAACACAATCAGTACTGATCATAGTTTCAAGTTGATTTATTTCAGGTTTATTTATTGTTATTTTAACACTGTGGTTAATTGATCATTGAAGTAGAAGTGGAGAACTTCCAATTTTAAGATTTAGAGGATGATAAAAATCTTTTTTGTCTATCTTAACGTTTTAATGAACTAATGGAGGCATGTGTATTTCATTGTATTTCATACTGTAATATCTATATTTATTTACCTACCACTGCTCTCAATGGGAAATGCATGTGTGTGTGTATATGTGTGTGTGTGTGTGTGTGTGTGTGTGTGTGTTCACACACATATAAACACACATATACACATTTTTGAGGGCTAATACTCTAGCATATGATCTAGTAAAAATGAAAAGGCTGATAATTCACTGAATTTATTGAATAATTTATTGAATATGTACTATGTTCCTGGAACCACACTAAGTACTTTAAATGTAGTATTTTATATTTTGCCCACAAAAATAAACCCTATGAAACAGGATGAGAAAATGGAAGTTTAAAAATGTAACTCAGACAGAGGATCCAAGATGGCCGAATAGGAACAGCTCTAAAGTGCAGTTCCTAGCAAGAACAACACAGAGGCTGAGCAATCATCGCATTTCCAAACAAGTTATTACTGCCCACAGATCAGAAGTTCCCAGGCTGAAAAGTGTTATGAGTTTCCATCATGGCTGTTTCAGTCAGCACAGTGGATCTCCACATAAAAACTCACACAAATCTGGGCAACCATTTCAACTAACGCCTGGAATGCCTGGGAGACAGAGCAGCCCATTCAACTGAAAAAAAGGGGGCTAAAACAGGGAGCTAGGTGATCTTGCTCAGCAGGTCCCACCCCCACAAAGACCAGCAATCTGAAATGCTCTGGACTGAGAGTTTTGCAGCAAGTACAGGTGGATCTGGGATGGTCCAGCTCTGTGGGAGGAAGGGCATCCGCCATTACCAAGGCAGTTCACCACTACAGAGGCAGTCCACCATTGCCGAGGCACTCCACCATTACCGAGGCAATCTGCCATTACAGAGGCAGTCCGCCATTACTGAGGCAAACCACCATTACCAAGGCAGTTCTAACTATACTCTGTAAATAAAACCTCAAGGAAGTTCACACAGCAGCTGGGCAGAGCCCACCACAGTTCAGCAACGCCTCTGCTGGCAGACTGTGACTAGGCTACCTCCTTGCTGGGCAGAGCATCTCTGAAAAAAGGCAGCAGCATGTCAGGATCTTATAAATAAAGCCCCAACATCCCAGGACAGAGCATCTGGGAAAAAAGTGAGTTACGAGTTCCACTGCAGCAGACTTAAGCATACCTGCCCAGCAGCTCTGAACAGAACAATGGGGCTCACAGCTCAGCACCAGAGCTCCTATAAGGGACAGACTGTCTCCTCAAGCAGCTCCCCAACTCCCATATATCCAAAGAGACACCTCATAAAGGAGAGCCCAGGCCGACATCTGGCAGGTATCCTTCTGGGATGAACATAAGAGAAGAAGAAACTGGCAGCAACCCTTACTGTTCTGCAGCCAACACAGGTGATTCCCAGGCAAGCAGGGTCTGGAGTGGACCTCCAGCTGTCCTGCAGCAGAGGAGCCTGACTTTTCAGTTAGATCAATCCACAAAGGTGGGAAGAAACCAGTGCAAAAAGGATGAAAACACCCGAAACCAGAATGCCTCTTCTCCTCCAAGGGATCACAACTCCTCATCAGCAAGGGAACAAAGCTGGATGGGGAATGAGTCTGATGAATTGACAGAAACAGGCTTCAGAAGGTGAGTAATAACAAACTTCTCTGAGCTAAAAGAACATGTTCTTACCCAATGCAAAGAAACTAAGAACCTTGATAAAAAAGGTTTGATGAAATGCTAACGAGAATAAACAGCTTAGAGAAGAATATAAATGACTTAATGCAGCTGAAAAACACAACACAAGAACTTCGCGAAGCATACAAAAGATTTAATAGCCGAATTGACCAAGCAGAAGAAAGGGTATCAGAGATTGAAGATAAATTCAATGAAAAAAACTGAGAAGGCAAGATTAGAGAGAAAAGAATGAAAAGAAATTAACAAAGCCTCCAAGAAACATGGGGTTATGTGAAAAGACCTAATCTACGTTTGATATGTGTACCTGAATGTGACAGAGAGAATGAATCCAAGCTGGAAAACACTCTTCAGGATATTATCCAGGAGAACTTCCCCAACCTAGCAAGGCAGGCCAATATTCAAATCCAGGAAATACAGAGACCACTACAAAGATATTCCTCAAAAAGAGCAACCCCAAGGCACATAAACGTCAGATTCACTAGGGTAGAAACGAAGGAAAAAATGCTAAGCCCAGCCAGAGAGAAAGGTCGGGTTACCCACAAAGGGAAGCCCATCAGATTCACAGTGGATCTCTCAGCAGAAACCCTACATGCCAGAAGAGAGTGGGGGCCAATATTTAACATCCTTAAAGAAAAGAATTTTCAACCTAGAATTTCATATCCGGCCAAACTAAGCCTCATAAGCGAAGGAGAAACAAAATCCTTTATGAACAAGCAATTGCTGAGAGATTTCATCACCATCAGGCCTGCCTTACAAGAGCTCCTGAAAGAAGCACTAAACACAGAAAGGAACAACCAGTACCAGCCACTCCAGAAATGTACCAAATGGTAAAGAGAATCAACACAATGAAGAAACTGTATCAACTAATGGGTAAAACAACCACCTAGCATCAAAATGGCAGGATCAAATTCACACATAACAATTTTAACCTTAAATGTAAATGGGCTAAATGTAAATAGGCTAAACGCCCCAATCAATAGACACAGACTGCCAAACTGGATAAAAATTCAAAACCCATCAGTGTCCTGTATCCAGGAAACACATCTCATGTACAAGGACACTCATAGGCTCAAAATAAAGGGATGGAAGAAGGTTTATCAAGCAAATAGAGAGGAGAAAACAGCATGTGTTGCAATCCTAGTCTCTGATAAAATAGACTTTAAACCAACAAAGATCAAAAGAGACAAAGAAGGGCATTACATAACGGTAAAATGATGAATGCAACAATAAGAGCTAAGCATCCTAAATATATATGTACCCAATACAGGAGCACTCAGATACATAAAGGAAGTTCTTAATGACTTACGAAGAGATGTAGACTCCCACACAATAATAGTGGGAGACTTTAACACTCCACTGCCAATATTAGATCAATGAGACAGAAAATTAACAAGGATATCCAGGACTTGAACTCAGACCTGGACCAAGCAAACCTAATAGACATTTACAGAACTCTCCACCCCAAATCCACAGAATATACATTCTTCTCAGCACCACATCACATCTACTCTAAAATTGACCACATAATTGGGAACAATTGCAATTGCTCCTCAGCAAATGCAAGAGAACGAAAATCATAACAAACAGTCTCACTGACCACTGTACAATCAAATTAGAACTCAGCATTAAGAAACTAATTCAGAACCACACAACTTCATGAAACTGAACAACTGGCTCTTGAATGTTGACAGGATAAATAATGAAATGAAGGCAGAAATAAAGATGTTCTTCAATACCAAAGAGAATGAAGATACAAGGTACCAGAATCTCTGGGATACATTTAAAGCATTTAATGGGTCTAGAGAGAAATTTATAGCAATAATGCCCATATGAGAAGCCAGGAAAGTTCTAAAAGCGACACCCTATCATCAAAATTGAAAGAGTTAGAAGAGCAAGATTAAAAAAAAAAAAAAAACTCAAAAGCTAGCAGAAGACAAGAAATAACTAGTAACAGAGCAGAACTGAAGGAGATAGACACACAAAAAACCCTTCAAGAAATCAATAAATCCAGGAGGTGGTTTTTTTTGAAAAGATCAACAAAATAGACAGAACACTAGCCAGATTAATAAAAAAGAAAAGAGAGAAGAATCAAATAGATGCAATAAAAAACGATAAAGGAGATATTATCACCGATTCCACAGAAATACAAAGTACCATCAGAGATTACTATAAACAACTCTATGCACATAAACCAGTAAACGTGGAAGAAATGGATAAATTCTTGAACACTTACACCCTCCCAAGCCTAAACCAAGACGAAGATGAAACCCTGAACAGACCAATAACAAGGGCTGAAGTTGAGGCAGCAAATAATAGCCTACCAACCAAAAAAAGTCCAGGTACGGATGGGTTCACAGCCGAATTCTACCAGACATACAAAGAGGAGCTGGTACCACTCCTTCTGAAATGATTCCGAACAATCCAAAAAGAGGGAATCCTTCCCAAATCATTTTATGAGACCAACATCATCCTGATACCAAAACCAGGTAAAAAACAAGAAAAGAAAACGTCAGGCCAATCTCCATGATGAACATAGATGTAAAAATCTTCAATAAAATACTGGCAAACCGATTGCAATAGCATATAAAAAAGCTTATCCATCATGATCAAGTAGGCTTCATCCCAGGTATGCAAGGCTGGCTCAACATACCCAAGTCTATAAACGTAATTCACCACATAAACAGAACCATAGACAACAATCACATGATCATCTCAATAGATGCAGAGAAGGCCTTTGACAAAATTCAACAGCCCTTTATGCTAAAAACTCTTAATAAACTAGGTATCAGTGGAACGTATCTCAAAATAATAAAAGCTATTTACGACAAACCCACAGCCAATATCATACTGAATGGGCAAAAACTGGAAGCATTCCCTTTGAAACCTGGCACTAGAGAAGGATGCCCTCTCTCACCACGCCTAATCAATATAGTATTGGAATTTCTAGCCAGAGCAATCAGGAAAGAAAAGGAAATAAAGGGTATTTAATTAGGAAAGGAGAAAGTCAAATTGTCTCTATTTGCAGATGACGTGATTGTATGTTTAGAAGACCTCATCGTCTCAGCTCAAAATATCCTGAAACTTCAGCAACTTCAGCAAAGTCTCAGGATACAAAATCAATGTGCAAAAATCACAAGCGTTCCTATACACCAATAACAGACTTAAAGAGAGCCAAATCAAGAGGGAACTCCCATTCACAATTGCTACAAAGAGAATAAAATACCTAGGATTACAACTAACAAAGGATGTAAAGGACCTCTTCGAGGACAACTACAAACCACTGCCCAATAAAATAAGAGAGGACACAAACAGATGGAAAAACATTCCATGTTCATGGTTAAGAAGAATCGATATTGTGAAAATGGCCACACTGTCCAAAGTAATTTATAGATTCAACGCTATCCCCATCAAGCTACCAATGACCCTCTTCACAGAACTGAAAAAACCACCTTAAACTTCATATGGAACCAAAAGAGAAACTGCATAGCCAAGTCAATTCTGAGCAAAAAGAACAAAGCTGGAGGCATCAAATCAATGCAAATCAAAACCACATTGAGATGCCATCTCACACCAGTTAGAATGGCAATCATTAAAAAATCTGGAGACAACAGATGCTGGAGAGGATGTGGAGAAATGGGAACACTTTTACACTGTTGGTGGGAGTGTAAATTAGTTCAACCATTGTGGAAGACAGTGTGGCAATTCCCCAAGGACCTAGAAATAGAAAGTCCATTTGACCCAGCAATCCCATTACTGGGTATATATCCAAAGGATTATAAATCATTCTATTATAAACACACATGTACATGTATGTTCACTGCAACACTGTTTACAATAACAAAGACCTGGAGCCAACCCAAATGCCCATCAATGATAGACTGGACAGGGAAAATGTGGCACATATATACCATGGAATACTATGCAGCCATAAAAAATGATCAATTTGTGTCCTTTGTAGGGACATGGATGAATCTGGAAACCATCATTCTCAGCAAACTGACACAAGAACAGAAAATCAAATACCACATGTTCACACTCATAGGTGGATATTGAACAATGAGAACACATGGACACAGGGAGGGGAGCATCACACACTGGGCTCTGTTGCAGGGGACTAGGCGAGGGACTGTGGGGGGTAGGGAGTTGGGGAGGGATAACATGAGGAGAAAAGTTAGATATAGGTGATGGGGATGGAGGCAGCAAGCCACATTGCCATGTATGTACCTATGCAACAATCCTGCATGTTCTGCACATGTACCCCAGAACCTGAAGTGCAATAAAATATATTAAAAACAAAACAAAACAAAACAAAAACAAACAAACAAAAAAACACTGACTAGGAGAAATTTGCTATTTTGTTTTAGTATGATTTTGAAAAATCATACCATGTGTGAAATATGAAAATTTATCTATAAATGACATTTTTAGTAGTATTTGTGAAGAAAAAAAGTATGGGGTACTAACAGAATTGCACGTATTACTAGAAAATTACATATGGCACAACAAAAATGTGTGGGGTGGAGGGAGAGGGATAAAATGAGAGAGCGAGCAAGAAAGAACAAGAAAGGATACCCACACATAATGGTTTATCTTGAGTAGGGAAAAGAGCTCTTTGATCAGAGTATGTAGACCCAAGATGGTTACAATTCTTGGTATGTCTCAGTTGCCTTTTAAGAATCCTAAGTTATGTTTCTGTGAAATCACATGATATAATAGACATGGAAATAACTTTGTACCCAGTGTGTGACATTTGAATGTCTCTGAAAACTGAAAGCTAATGCTCATTCTATCTGAGAGGCCTGTAACTGCTATACGTTAATGCAAAATAGATTAAAGAGATTTTTCACTTATCTTCATACCTCTTCATGTAGTTCCCTCCAACGAGAATTAAATGTCTCAAGTTCCTCATTGATCAGTTCATCCATGACTCCACCATCTGTTAGGGTCTGTGCCAATATGCGAATCTGATTTGGGTTATCCTCTGAATGTTGCATCAAATTTTCCAGTGACTGAAACACATTTGCAATAATTACTATTTCTCTTCTTTTTCTAAGTACATTAACATAAAATGCTCAGTATCTTCTGATTTACATATAATTAAGTCATAAGCAATTTAAAGCAAAATTTAGTTGGGATAAAAACACCAAGGAGCATTTTTGTTTCAAAAAAGAGGCTGTCATTCTACATGAATCTTCATGGGATTATGACAGCATTGTGGACTGAGAACTTAAAATGTGATTTACAACTATGTTTTTCCTTGATGTCCCCTAACTCCAAAACCTGACGAGGTAAAACACTCAATGTCTCAACTTCTCTGAAAACTAGTGGTGTCCAAGGAATGCAATTATGAAAAGGAGTACTCTCTGAATTAGTCAATTTTCCCTTCCTACCTTGTTTTGCACATACATGGCCTGGAGGTAGAATAGTCATCTTTGGACTGGGAGGCAGTGACTATGAGCGTGAGGTCCTTCATGCTCAGAAAGAGAGAGCAGTAAGAGAATGTCTACTTGCCTCATAAAATGGCTGAAACATCATCATTCCTGGGTAACCTCCATTCAGTATTCTTTTTGTGGTGGTAAAAGATCATTTGTGAGCTTAAGCCATTGTCTGATTTTCTGTTACATATATCCCAGTAATACCTATCTCCTATACTACTCAAAATTTGAAGTTGCCTGGCTAGACAGTATGATGAAAATGAATCTCACTGCCAAGTGTAGGGATGCTAGAAAACAAGTGATTCAATTTCATCTTACTGCACCCCAAACACATCTATAAAATAAGCGATGGACATATGTTTTAACAAATTTATTAAATATTATGTTTTCCTTGTTTTAAAGAAATTAAAATGTTCTAGTACATATTTCTAATTCTTCCTGGGTAATTTTCTTGAATTTTGAGCAACCTCAATATATTTTCCTCTTAAGTTTTGAGAAAAATGAAAATATAGAGTCTCCTAATAACATTTATATTTAAAAAGTCACTATAGCCTGTAAAGTACCTAAAAAGTCATCACATTTTTGAGTAGAACAATGTAATCGTTAATCATTTTCCTTATAATTTATATACCTTATTACTTCTAACAAATCTTAGTTTTGTAAATATTTATAAAATGGATGAAAATAATTTTAATGGATACATTATTTTATATACAAATTTTTATACATAAATTTAAATTAATTTTATATGTACTGTATTATTTCTTAATACAGTATATACCTTGCTAAGTTTTTTTAAAAGTGTACAAAAAGCAACATAGCAAAATTAAGGTATCTGTTATAAATATCTTGAGTTGCAAGAAAACCTAGAAGTTCTATACTTTTTCTCTCCTTGACACATGGTGATCTAGCCTTTTGCCCTCAAAATGTCTTCCTGGATGAGCATCAGCAACATTATCAAAGAACCAATTTTATTTAAAATAGTAAATAGGTAAAGTGTCGCTGTAGAACTTAGTGGTATAACAAAAGCAAATTTCCTCTGTAAGAGGTTATTTCAACCTTCTGCAAAATCTTGTGACCTAGAGGTTCTTAGAGAGAACAAAGGGTTTATTCAAAGTACCAGTGCTGAGTGATACACAGTAATTACCCTCGCTTGGGTTGTTTTCTTTGGATTTGTCTTCTATTTGGTACTTGACTTCTTTTAATAATCCATATAAATTATCACCATTTGGTTTAATTTACAACTTACGTCTAGCACCTCAGAGATTTCCTCAGCTCCACCAGGAATGTTTTCAGTGGTTTTAAGTTTCAATTCTACTTCATTTAGCCACTTGTTTGCTTTCTCCAAGTATGACAATAACTCATGCCAACATGCCCAAACTTCCTAGGAAAGAAATACATATCACAGATTAAATATTATAGTAGAAAAGTAAATGTGAATCTTTGCCATTACATTTCTAAAACTTCTGAAAATATAACACTTTATTTTACATTTTTTGTCTTTACCTTGTAGCAGATAATTTAAGATACAGCTAGTCATTTTGATCATCTAATACCTCTATAATTCAGTCCTTAAGGAAACATTTTATTACATGAATAATGAATACATTTAAGATAGAGTAATTTACTTTTTAAAATAAAAATAGGCACCAATATTGCAGTCTGTGAAACAGAAAAAATAAAAGCATATATAAAAATGCATATAAATCTAAATCCTTACACATCAACTGTCACCATTATTCTGTGACCTGTGACCTTCTCTAAAATTTACCACATATAAATTATCTGATAGTTAAAACCTAACTGAGTTTAACTATAGCTCTCTTTTCACTAACATCATATAATTTTCTGTATTATTAAGAAGACATTTTTAATGAAAATCTAAGACTTCATTTTGGTGGCTCTTTCTTTAACAATATACATTTATTAGATAGACTATTTTTAGTTTTGTTTGCTATCACAAACTTGTGGTAAACATCATCACGAATATCGACCATTTTTCCACATTATTATTTCCTTGAGGTATATTATCAGAAATATTACTACTAATTCAAAGTCTGATTATTTTTAAATGGCCATTGATATGTATTATGAAAATGATTTATATACAGAAGTACTCATAAAAAGGCAAAACTTTAAAATTTCTACAAGAAAATATAGAAGAAAATATTTCTGACTTTGGCATACAGAAGAATATCTTAAGTAGGACATCTTGTAAAAAACTGACCATAAGAAAAAAGAGATCACTGCTTTAAAATTAGGACCTTCTATTCATCAAAAGACACCACAAAGTAATTGAAAAACAGCCTCAAACTTGAAGAAAACAATTGCAGTCTTTGTAACACACAAGCATATGAAAAAATGCCAGCAAGTCAAATGAAAGATGAACAAAAATCCCAACCAATAATGAAAAGAAGACTTGAACCAAAATCTTAAAAATAAATACATATATACAATAGACATAAAGATATGTTCAACCTCATTAGTAATCAAGGACATGTAGGCCAGGATTATAATGAAACACCATGTTGATTGACACAAATGAGAAGTTTGACAATGCCACGTGTGAAAGAAGATATACATCAATGACAATTTGTATTTATTGTTGGTGGGTGTGTATACTGGAATGACCATTTTGGAAAACAATGTGTTAGTCTCAATAAGGTGAACATTTACATATCCATCAAGACAGCAACTTCACTTTTTGATACATGTATCCTCAGAGAAACCGTTTAGCACACATAACAAAGACTGTTACAGCAATTATCATTTCAGCACTTTTTGTAGTAATCAAAAAAAAAAAAAGGAAATAATGTCACTGGAAGGAGAACGGATACATACACCATCATATTTAAACAGAGAATACAGACGTGACAATAAAAATCAAAAAGAACAGTAAGAATGAATCTCAGACACAAATATATTGGGTAAAAAGACCAAGCCCTAAAAAATTGTATGATATGGTTTATCATTACTGTAATACTAAAATTAAGTAAAACTGAACAAGGGAATAACAAAGGTGGCTTTCTAGATGGTGATTATATCTATTGTAAGAAACACAAAACGATGTAAGAGAGAATAAGAATATAAAAATGGTCATTTTGTGTTAGCTTTGGAAGTCTAAGTATAATGGTGCAATCATCACCACTTACTACCACCTGCCTCCGCCCCAACAACTACCACCAAAAGTAAAGTCTTGAAAGGAAGCTTTATTTTAGGAGTATCTACAAAATTAATCAAGTTTCCCAAAGTTCTCCTTTGTTCACAGCCCTTAAAACAACAGAGAGTATTACATCTCCATCTAATGAAAAGTATCACTCTAACCTGTCTGGCAAGCCTACCAACCTATTATACTTGCTTGGTATCTTATGTATAGTTTATTGCAAAAAGTGAAATTAAGTATTTTGCTTTAAAAGGTGATAGAAATCTTAAATCTGGGTCATTGCATTTCAGCTCCTGCTGGACTACAGGCTGTCTTCATTCTGGGCAAAGAGCCCAGTGGGAAAATATAAATATCTTCTTAAATACCCGAGGGTACCTTACAGCTTTGAAGACAAGGAGATGTGATTGGTAATGTGTCTTATTAACTTTGGTGCAGACTGAGGTAATGAACTACCTTGCTGATTTAACCGTCAGGATGGATGGCCTCTTCTGTCCTCAATGCATCTGAAGGACACAGCTGGAGAGGCTGAATGTACCAGCTTTACAGGTCACCTTTGCAAAATAAAATATAGTCTTGAAGCCCGAATTGGAGCTAAAAGCCACTTAGAATAACTGTTAAGCTTAACAGTTTGGAACTTTAAATTACTTTGAAATCACAGAATTCAAAGTGGCTTTGAAGGAGAATACAAATAAAAAAAGTAAACTTCTGTTCAAAATATTAGATGGAGCTGATGAGGTATCCCCCCTCATATCCTGTTTCAGTTATATCAAAATGCATGTTAAATATAAAGGAAATCTTTTAAATTCATAACTGATCTGTAAAACATGTGTATAAAATCTCAGCTGTCAGAAAAAAAAAAAGAGGGAAGTGAAAGTACGGAGTGGAAAATCAAGCTTATAAAAATACCGGCATATCAGGACAGGGTATATTACATGAAAGCTAGGGCATTTAACACTAACTTGAGATGGAAAATGAAGCAAGCCAGGGAGACAGGAAAGAATGAAGCAGTGTGCTACCCATCCTGGAAAGAAGAATATCCCTAGCCACTGGAACATTGTGAATTAGCAAGGAAGCCATTTTGGGGGGATTTTTGGATGAAAAATAAAGATCCACCCATAACAAATTGAAACTTAAGTTTCTATCACACATGAGGGCAGAGCAAAAAATCTCTACAATCCTGGTGGCAACAAATAAAAAAACTCAATAGACCAGAACAAAAGAAAATAAAAAGTTCCAGTAAAGGCAATTCCTACTATAGACGAGCTTGCAAACCAAAACCAAAACAAACAGAAACCTTACAAGCCACACAGGAAATTCACTTCCATTAGAGTGAGTCATTAGTTGTAACAAATGGTAGAATCCGTACCTTATGACATAAAGATAATAGAACAATTTTAGAGAATTGTACAATAAATATGCTTAGCCTTATGGCGTATGTTTCCCATAAAGTTTATTTGCTTGAGATTTGCAACTGAAATTGACACCTAAGAACTAGAAAGGCTTGGGTGCCTACATTTCATTTTGGGAGAACATGTCTTTCTTATTTTCAGAAGCCTTGGTTTAGACAGAGAGGGCTGATGGGGAGGACATTTGAGGGAAGTGAGGAGAAGAGAGTTTGAACAGTTAGGCAATTCTTTCTCACCCTTTTATAGTGATGGGTAAGATAAACTCATCTAGATCATTTTATTTACAGGACCTAAAACAGAACTGCTCACCTACTGGGTGGATATATTCATGAAGGGGTGGGTGTTATGACCAAGAAGGAATCAAAAACACCTCTCAAATTTCTCATTCCTGAAAAGTATACAGTATGGGTACTTCCAGTGCCCCCAGGCTCTGAGTTGAGATGTGGTAGGTAAATGAGACTCCAGGGCATCACTAAGTCACTGGTAAAAAATATATAATATTCAAGAGAATTTTGTACAAAGCCATTGACAAGTGGCAGCTTGAAATTCATGTTAAACACTCCGAGGTACCATAAATGCCTAGGAGATCTTTTTTGTGGGGCTCAAGGGTCATATGAATAAGGCGAATCTGGGTCCTCAATAGACCAAATCAAGTCTATAGCAAATAAGCCAGGTCAGTGGTGATAACATATAGAAAAGGGACAACAGGCTAAGCATTACAGATGTGTTTTAACAAAAACTAATAGCAATTTTGGGCAGCCAACGAAAGGACATTCACATGAAGGGTGTATTTTTCCTTCTTCATCCTCCCTTATATCAACAGGAGCTCAGTATCCAGAAACTGGGTGAGAGAAGGAGACTGTGAGACCATTTATTCTCATTCCTGCCTCTGTAGAAATTGCTGAAGCAACAGATTAATCTAAACTTGTGGAATATTTGATTAAATTATGATATTTAAATTTAAATTACAGTAAATTTTAATAATTAAGAGAGAATAAAAAGTAATGAGATCAGACAAATATTGTTTAAGAAGCCAACTACCAGACAGAAGGTGAACTTTGACAGAGTTGGGTGTAGTTATTGGAAAAATGAGACTGTTTCATGTTTACTACTCATTAAGTTGAAATGTTTCAGTCAAACAGATGGTATATGTTTAAGTTGTTTAACTAAAGGAATAAATAGAATTAATCACACAAAATAAGAAAATCATAAAAAGATTTGTGAAACAACTCAATAAAATAATGAGAAATGGAATGTTTTTTGAAAAAATATAAACATATATAAATATAGCAAGACAAATATATACACAGATAAAGATGAAAATATTTCTCTATTGAAGGATAAATTATACCATGGGCAGCTGAAGAGAAATTTTCAGAATTGGAAGACAGATTGTAGAAAACTATCCAAAATTGAGCAGATAGAGATAAGAATATAGAAAATATTAAAGGGAAACCAATAATTGCAATATGGGAAGGGGATAGTGTTAAGAGCTCTAAGAAACTTTTCCCTTAGAAAGGGATGAAGAGATTAGGAAAAAGAAAATCTTCACGAAGACAATGCAGAACCACTAAATAAATAATTATCTGTTCTAATTAACATACCGGGTCACAAAGTATAAACAAAAGCAAATTCACACATAGACACAGTTGAATGAAACTGTAGAAGACAAAATAGAGTTAAACTGCAGAGCAAATACAACAAAGACAAAATTTAGAGGTGCCAGAGAAAATGGTAAAGGAACAATAATTTGACAGCAAATTTCTTAAAAACAAAAAATTTCAGAAGACAAATAATATTTTCAATGTTATTAAAAAACCTGTCCTTACATAATTACCTGCTCAATTACATCATTATCCAATACTCAGGACAAAATAAAGACATTTTCTATATACAAAATCTGAACACATTTGCTACTCACACTAAAGAAAAGCACAAAAAAGAAACTGAACACAGAAGCAAAGGAAAGAACAGAAAGCAAAACCAGTCACAAAAATTGGGAAAATAGCATTGGTAAATCTAAATAAATAGTATATGAAATAGATAAAACAACAGCAGCAGCAGCAATTGTATGGACTAATTTGGGGGGAAAAAAGAGAAAATGAAATACCAGCCAACAATAATGTGGAAGATGTAAGAGGAAGGTTTAGAGTTAAACCATGCTAATGTTTCCACCATATTATTGTTAGAGAGGTATATAGAAATATTTATGGTAAGATAAAGTACATATTCCAAACCAGTAGAAAAGGAAGAAAATTGAACTAAATAATTTGGTAACTTCAATACGAATAGGGTCTGTTAGAAATGTCATTATAGATGAGAAGGAAATGGGAAAATAGTCCAATAATTGGTCTTGAAAATTTTGTTATTAATATGAAAATTTAAAAATCCCTTTAGAAAATGTACTCCAGTATACATTTCTGATGAATCACAGAATATCATTTAAATGAACAACATGAATAATAGGGAACAATGATGCTTATTTAAGGACATTAAGAACATAAGAAAATAATAGGTGTTTTATTTAAATATTATCAGAAAGCATTTCCTGATAATATTAAAAAAGTCCCTCCCTATTGTAACATGTTAGTGAATTACTGTCGCTTTCTTGAGGCATGTACAGTGCTATCTCATCCTTTCCCTTCCCATTCATTGTAATGTTTTATATAGCACTCACATAACACTGATACATGAATTATGTCTTTATATCCTCAGAAACTATAATATTTTCTGACATATAGAAGGCACTTGTCAAGAGTCTGAGAAGTAAACTGAATTTTAAAAACAAAAGAATAAGGATGAGTAAAGAAGAACTTAAAGCTGATAATGGAGAAACTCAAAGATCACATTTTATAATTAGAAAATGATAATGCTGTATTGGGAATATATGGGGTTCTTTAGCTACAAATACATTTAAAAAATATTTTTAAAGGTATACTTTATTATTCATCTGAATTGTACCTGTCTTTAAGTATCAAACCCTCAACATATGAAGTATGCTAAACAATAATGTTTTTCAAAAGTAAAGAGGTACCTCAACACTTTATTAACTATATTCACAAAAATAACTCAGTCTGTGTGAGGGAAGGGGGCTTAATTTAAAGTCCAATTCATGTGCATTGTCTGGCGTCATCAGCATTTGTAGTGGATAAAGTTTTGTGCCCCTTGGCACAGTATTTTCCTAAGAAAGGTCATAGCTTATTTTTGATGCAATTACACTGCAATCATTTGAGACACCTATATTCTTTATCTGTATTCAGATAAGCATAATCTAGATATTAAGGCATCCATAAAAGTTAAAGCAGAACTTGTGATAATAAATAAACATAAAGTAAAACATCAAAAAATACAGAGCTAGTTAGGAATACGTGGCTAACAAAGAATTCTACAGGGCACAGCAATTACTAAAGACAATTATAGTAAAAATATACTTCTCTACAGAATACTTTTCCCCTATGATACCTAAATAAGTTTATATACATACAAATATAGGAAAAAATAAAAGTCATTGTCTAAATATCAGGGGAAAATGTATTTATAGGATTTTGTGACCTAATAGTAATAGTAATAAGAATTAGAAGCACAGCTACTCACATATACTGAGTACTAGGCTAAGTACTTTCAACAGAATAGCACATTTAATTTACTCAACAACTTATGAATTATGTATTATTTGTATATCCGTTTTACAGATTGAAAACAGGTTTATACAAGTTAAGCAGATGACCCAAATCATACAATTTATAAGCGCCTGAATGAGGATTTGAAGCCTAAGTAGTTTTACACTAGAATCCATGTTCTTAACCACTATGCCTCACGTATGACCATGTACTAACATATAATTCATAAAGACCAAGAAAAGTAACTGACTTCCAAAGTCTTGCACTTCCCATTCAGCCTAGTGCAGAGCCATTGGTAGTTGGTGGTTAGAGTTTCAAGTTCCTTTTTTAAGGCCTCTTGTGCTGCAGGTGGAGCTTGAGCTATGACACTATTTACAGACTCAGTAAGGAGTTTCACTTTTGCTTCTTTTTGTTGGGCCTCTTCTTTAGCCCTCTGAAAGATAAAGAATGCTCTCTTAATAGCATGAAAATAACTTTACACCCAAACTGCATTTCTATGTATCATATAATTACTTCCTCACGACATCCCAGTTAGAATGAGATTTACAAATTAAAATCTAATATGAATTCCAATCTCTTCCATAAATGTAAGGTTAGTTGTAATTGGAAACTTAAAGAAATAAATTATTAACATAATATAACAGATCTTTAACAAGAAGAGATTGAAAAAGTAGTCTGCATGTGGGTATGGATTTGTGGTCAAATATATACACATCAATATAAATACAATAGTTTGGAAAAGGCAAGAAATGAATACTTCAATATTAACTAGGTTAAAAAATATTTGGCAGTCTAGAATGGAAATCACTTATAAATTACTCAGATGGATGAATAATACTGAAACCATCACAAATATGATTATATGAATCAAAGGATGCTTAACATAGAAGGGTCCCCTTAATGCTACATTTAGGAACATATCGTGATGAAAGAAAGAAATTTTTGTTTAAGAATTGAAAATATAGGAGATAAAGAGAAACCAGGATATCAGAAGCCAGCCTGACACCCAGCTATGCCTTGGCCTTCTCCAGTGGAAAAGAAACTGTTTCACATAATTTCAACATTGGAAAAAGCCACTTTGTTACCATAACATATCAAGACCACAACAAGATCATTCCATAATCATGTCTGAATCCAGACAAAAACATCAGCATTGTCCAAACCACAAAATGCCAGGCATTCCCCTATCCTGATTTAATAGAAATGAATGCTGTTTCTTTATCAGTTATGACTTTAGCGTCATTCTGGTCTTCTCTTCTTCTGGACAATGTACGATACCCATAGAGTTATCCCCACTCACTAAGGACAAGCAATCCAAAGTAAAGCTTTTAAGCCCTCCCTTAAATCCCCTAATACAAGCACAAATCCTATAACTTTTTTTCATCCTCACGTACCCCCTGGCCTCCATGTTGTGTATTCTTCCTCATTGCAAAAAGGAATGAACCCAACTTGTTCACCTCCAAGGGAGTTGGTGGTGATTGATCTTTGGTTGGAAGACATTTACACTCCTTAACTTCAAATGTGTACATATATTTTAGAAACACAAATACATACATACTGTATCTTTAGTCTGTGTTCCACCAAGGGTCAAACATGACATTAGCTTTCAGGCATAAGTAGTTTATAAACACTTATAAATTCTGGTAGCAAAATTTGCCAAGTGAAATAAATTCTGGTAGCAAAACGGGGAATTGAGACAAGAGAGGGAAGAGAAATCCATATGTTCATACTTATTAATCCCAGCAAACACTGTTACTGACTGGTGTTTAACCCTGTTAGAAAGCCCTGAGAAATATATGCCTGTGGATTATCGCATTCAGGGGTGAAGGCATTGGGGTATTATTTCTATATCATCTTCCATAATTGTTGAAGGCTGTGGGAGAAATGTTAATTTCCCAGTACTTGCAGCCTGCTACACAGGTGCAAAAGTAGGATTCAGTGGCCACAAAAAGCCCAGGTTCTATCACGCAGAAGTTGAGCCTGCATACAATGCAGTGGTGAAGGTAATGGCTTATGCACAGGATATGGACAAGGTCAACTAGAAAATGCCTTTGTATGTGTCAACATAATCACCCTAGTCCTTTGGATTTAGTCCCACAATTCCTTAAAAGTATGGATTATGTCCGAAAATGCAAATTGTTTTGCCTATAGAATGTTTGCCTTCCATGGTGTATATGTACCACATTTTCTTTATCCAGTTCATATCCTTTGCAGGGACATGGATGAAACTGGAAACCATCATTCTCAACAAACTGACACAAGAACAGAAAACCAAACACCACATGTTCTCACTCATAAGTGGGTGTTGAACAATGAGAACCCATAGACACAGGGAGGGGAATATCACACACCCGGGCCTGTCTGGGGGTGGGGGCCTAGGGGATGGATAGCAGGGGGTGGGAGGATGGGAAGGATTAGCATTAGGAGAAATACCTAATGTAGATGATGGGGTGATGGTTGCAGCAAACCACCATCGCATGTGCATACCTATGTAACAAACCCGTACGTTCTGCACTTGTACCCTAGAACTTAAATAAAAATAAAAATTAAAAAAAGAATGTTTGCTTTGCTGATTTTAATTTAATTGATTGAAATCTTTAGTTCAATATTCTAAATAAATCAGCTTTTTGGCATCACTGAGTATAGATACAATTTGTATATCTTGACTGTGGTAATTACAGTACAATCAACAAGATTGATAACCATTCACTTAGTATGTGCTACTATGTTCTGTGCCAGCCATGTCATAAGTGCTACATCATTAGATCTTTAACCCAACCTTCTCAGATGTGTTTTGTTATCTCTGTATTGGACATCAGAAAACTGAGGTTCAGAGAGTTTAAGGAAATCATCCTCAGAGTTACATCCTTTCTTTCTCATAGTTTCTGTTAAGTTGGTCTCAAATCCTCCATAAGCTGAGGAAGGAACATGTTGTAGTGGATCTAATAAATGAAATTACAATTTATACTCATTATAAATAACTCAAGCAACTATCTAAAAATGTAGAATGAGGAACACTTCTTTCCGTGGTTTTTAGGCTTCATATATTCTTGTTTAATAAGAGGCTCAGATATTGGGAAAGGTTCAGAGAAGAAACAGCAAAATTTATTAACCCAGGTACATAAGAGGAAATGAGATGATGATGAATTTCTCTACTAGGAGAAAAGGTAGAAAGCGAAATGACTGGCATAATTTCGACACAAATCCTCATAAAAATGGTGGCTCTTGTTTTATTTCTTTCCATGAATCTAGCTATGATATGCTCTGACATCTTTCATTGCCAGTATATCACACAAGTGCTTCTTAAAGTGAGCATCCTTGGCATCACTCTGGAACTTGTTCCTTGGCATCAACTGAAACTTGCTAAAAATGAAAAACTTCAGGTCTTATCCCAGGCTCACTGAATCAGAAACTCTGGGGTTAGGGCTCTGTGTATTAAACAAGTCTTCCAGGTAATTCTGATGTCCAGGTGCAGGATTCACTGCTGTAGTGATTATACAAATTTATTTGTGTATTTACTATTCTAACTTTTAATGTAAGTTCTGGTAATCACTAGTACTAGAGTTATAGTAGTGTAAAAATAAAAAATAAATAAAAAGGAAAACAGTTAATAAATTTCCAGAGTGTTTTTCAAAGGATTTTAGTATAAAGTTTTACCATATAGTCACTGCAGAGCTCCATAAAAGTTTTAAAGTAAGAGGTTGTTTATCAAACACTTCTCTGGGTTCTTTTATGTCAACAAAAAGTTTTCTTTTCAGGGGAAAAATAAGTTATCAAAACAACAGGTTCATTTTCAAGTAAAATATAGGAAATAACATAAACAGAAGGAGGTCTCTTTTTTCTTTGAGTAAATCAGGGAGACATGTCAAAGTAGGTCTGTTGGCAAATTTATCTTTATTTTCAGGAGATACTATCAAATGAGGACAGGTAGAAGTCTGGATGAGGTACTGCTGCTAACCTCCACGTAGTGAAGTTGACCTGCAGAGATTGCCTTGAGAGTCAGGCTGAAAAAGGAAATCTTCCTGTCAACTCCCTCAGTGTTTGTTGCCAGGGGCTTCCTGAGTTTACCTCTTTTTACTCTCACCCCTAGACTAAACTAATTTTGTAACTAGACCAATTATTTAAACATGTCAATCAATGTA
The DNA here is from genome assembly GCF_009761245.1 of Sapajus apella. Lineage (NCBI taxonomy): Eukaryota > Metazoa > Chordata > Mammalia > Primates > Cebidae > Sapajus > Sapajus apella. The sequence goes on from NW_022436957.1 coordinate 28,002,419, forward strand.
GACAAATTTGTTGGATGACTCATTTCAAGGATGGCTTTCAAATTTTAAAAATTTGAGAAAATCTACTCTCTAGCACAGGAAAATAAAAGAGATCTGACCGGGTTGTTCGCTACAGAGGCAAATTGCTCTTAGGGTGAGTGAAGAGGGCCAGAAGAGGTACTGAACCAAAGGAACCCCGCGGAGAGTCAGAGCAGCTAAACACAAATGACTCTATATTATCTACTTAGGGATCTGAGGTAGTGGCTATACAGAAATAGAAGTAGTGAGAACAGACCATAAAGGAACTGAGATACAAGAGGGGAGAGGGGAGAAGAAAGAGGGGAGGAGAGAAAGAGAGTAAAATATTTTCAATCCTGTGGGCTCTACCACAAAGAAACTCTGTGACTATGGCTAAATTACTTGACCTGTCTGGGGATTTCAGTTTTCTGATAAGCAGAGAGAGAAGTGGAGATTATATTACTTGGAAACCACCTTCTAGCTCGCACATTCTGATAAAGTTTTCCTCATGGTGACCTCCCCAAAGTCAAATTTTAAATTATTTTGGTCTCTCTTTTGAGATCCTCCAATGATTTTTCTATTTCATTTAGAAGGAAAACTGATATTCTAACAAAACTCCTTTGTTAACAAATATCTGTCCACCTCCTAAAACTCATCTGAGGTAATTATATCCCATTTTCCTTCCTGCAGGCAGACAGACTTCTTTCTCTTCCCAATTATCCTCAAGATCTTTGCAGAAGTTACACCCTTTCACTAGAAAGTGCTTCCATTAAGACTTAAAAAAAAAATGGTTAGCTTTCCCGTGATTCAGTACGTTCATATTACACACAATTCTTCATAAATGCTCTGCAAGTCAAGTTTTTCTAAACTAGCATCCTGCCACCCTCAAATCCTGCCTGTACATTATTCATTCTTGATTTCACAATCCAAGTTTACTTTTTGGCAAATTATCATGACCCCAAACTATTTCATTTATTTTTCCATTTATTGCCTGCTCCTTACCATGCACTAGAACACTAGAATGTAAATTCCAAGGCAGTGGTTTTGACTACCACCCTCTATATTCAGTATTTAGAGGGTATTTGGCACATAGTAAGTATGCAGTAAGTTTTAGTTGATGAATGAAAATGTTATTGCTAGATTAGAATAATTTTGTATTTTTTTTCCCATTTATTTATTTTATTGCATTTTAGGTTTTGGGGTACATGTGAAGAACATGCAAAATTGTTGCATAGGAACACACATGGCAGTGTGATTTGCTGCCTTCTTCCCCATCACCTACATCTGACATTTCTCCCCTTGCTATCTGTCCCCAGCTTCCAACCCCCCACCCTCCCTCCCCTATTTCCCCACAACTGACCCCAGTGTGTAGTGCTCCCCTCCCTGTGTCCATGTGTTCTCATCGTTCAACACCCGCCTATGAGTGAGAACATGCGGTGGTTGATCTTCTGCTCTTCTGTCAGTTTGCTGAGAATGATGGTTTCCAGAATTTTTTATACTCTAGAAATGATTACTGTTTATACAATTTTTTTCTTCATTATAGTTTTCTTACAGATCCACAATATTTATACATATTTATGGAGTATATTAGATACTTACTTTCAACATTTGACTCATATGATAGATTCAATATTTAAACATCTGAGTTTTCATGTGAGTTGCTTTCTGCTATTAACTATAGTAAATATTTCTGAATTATCACACAAATTATATAATAGAGTACACAGTTTTTTTTTTTTTTTTTTTTTTACCATGTGGCCCTTTTCACAATTAAAATAATAAATAATTAGTCATGGTCATCTATACTGTGTCAGGCATTATGTTAGGAATTTTATATTTCATCCCTCTAATGATTCTGAAAAGCAGACATTTTGATACCCAGTTCACAAATGATGAAATTTGGCTCAATAAGCTTATGTAACTCACCCGAATTTATACAGTTGGCATGGGGCCAAACTAAGTTTTAAATTTAAGTATCTGGCTCCACCGTGATTTTTCCTTGTCACAATCCTTGAGCCTAACAAATATCTGCAGTATTAGTATTTCACATGTCAGTGTTTATAGGTTCTTGCTAGTACATAAAAATAATAGTTATGATTATAGCTACTAATTATTGAGTGCCAACTGAGTTAGGCAATTTACTCACATGTTAGTTTCAATCAACAGGTCATACATTCAAGTGAGGAAGTATAATGACATAAACATGATAAAATAGAGGATTATATTGACTACTGAGTTTCCCAAGGCCATACAAAATGTCACTGTGTAGGCTCAGCTCCAGGCTTCACCTCCAAATCAATACTACATACCAGTTTCCTTGGCCATAAATCAATGTTATATTTTGTTCTATTGTTTCAAGAAAAGTACATGTAAACTCAGGCCTTTCTATTCATATAAAAGGCTACTGGTTCAAATATTTAGTAATTCCAAATTCTAACAGATGCCTTCCAACTACCAAATTAACGCAGTTTGTTGACTACATTATAAATTTTGTCTTTTCAATAATAGTTTCGCACAGTTTCATCTTGCATCTGAATCAGCTAGAAAGAGCTAATGTGATGAGCTGATTCTACTGTCTTAATACTATATGATTTCAAGGGAAAATTGTTTCAAATTGTCATTTTCAGTATTTATAACTGACCACAATACATTAAAATTAATAAAGTTTAAGGTTGTTAAAATGTATATTAAACTTGAAGCTAAATTAATTAAAATGACTAATTAAAAATAACCTCTTCTGTTAGAACAAGAAAAGGGCAGACTATACACGATTTCAAGTAATGTAGCATTTCGTTCTTTTTCCATTTATTTGTTTTGTTTTACTTAGTTGTTTTTTTTTTACCTTCATCTCTTCAACTGCTGTCTGTAGTTCATCTGGAGTTTTATATTCAAAATCTCTCTCAAGGTACTCTTCTTCAGCTTGTGTCATCCATTCATGCATCTCTGATAGATCTTTCTGAAGGCTTACAGTTTTCTCCAAACCTCCCTTCAAAGCTTCCTTTCTGGCATAGACCTTCCATAAAACAAGCAAAACATGATTATTGACAGTGATGAAACATTATTATATTATTTGATCAGTATGTAAATAATAGAAAACTTAGTAAAGAAGTTAAAAGCTTATATGCTTTAAAAAATAACTCATGGGGTTCAGATACACTTAATTTCCCATGAGTGTGAAAATAAGACATGTCTATTTATTTGGCATACTTAATAAAAAGAACAGGTTGCCCTATGATGATAATTTAGCTGTTTGTGTGACAATGCTTTTCTGTGAATAGGAAAAAAAAAACAAAAACAAAACTTTTAAAAAAATATTGTGTTTCAGTTGGAAAATTAATTTTATTTGCATACATAGAAATAGTCATTGTGTTCTTTGATAATGTTTTACTAATTTAAGTATTCTAAGAACTTTGTAATCATGTATCTACAGAAAACTCACATAAATTAAAAAGAAAAAATGAAAAGTGCATAAAATACATAGTTTGGTAATTCACAGAAAGAAGGTGATATATGGTCATATACATATGTAAAAGATAATACCATTTATAGTTAAATAATTACAAGTTGAGAATTAATGCATTTTCACATGGAACATAGGGAAAATAATAATTAATAAAGAGCTCATTTTGGGCAGGGATGTGGGAATATCAAAGGGTTTATACTTGTTGAGGGAAATATTCAACACAGTACAACCTTTTAGATAGTAAGATGGCAAGATATGTTAAAACGTTATTGTCCACAAATCCGAGTCAACTATTTCATTTTCTGAGTGAATCATGCCAACCAAAGTGTAGAGAGTAACATGTAGTGTTTAATTCAGCTTTAAAGACCCAACATTTTGAAAACAAACCCAAAGATGCTTTCTTGGGACATTAAATTATGATACATGCATACTATGGGATATCGTGCATCACTAATACATCTTTACTGAAATGAAAAGTGGCTCAATATAAAATTTTAAGTGTAAAATGCAAGTTGCGAAAGAGTCTGTTGGTGGTTATAGAAAACGTCTGCTATTTAAAGTCTCATACATTTCTGAAAACTAAGACTTTCTACAATGGATTCCATTACTCATTAACCAGAAAAGTGCAAAACTTAAAACATCTAAAAGAAAATCAGGCTGGGTGTGGAGGCTTACGTCTGTATTCCCAGCCCTTTGGGAGGCTGACGTAGGTGGATCACGAGGTCAAGAGATCAAGACCATCCTGGCCAACATAGTGAAACCCTGTCTCTACTAAAAATACAAAAATTAGCTGGGTGTGGTGGTGCACCACTGTAGTATCAGGTACTCGGGAGGCTGAGGCAAGAGAATTGCTTGAACCTGGGACATGGAAGTTAATGTGAGCCAAGATCACACCACTGCACTCCAGCCTGGTGATAGGGTGAGACTCCTTCTCAAAATAATAAATTTAAAAAAAAGAAAAAGAAAATTATATACCTTGTAACAAGGCACTCTATATTATTACAATTATTATACATAGTGCTCACTTTTACTTTAAAAAGTAACTCTATTCAAAAGACTGTATTCTCTCTGGTTTAAACGGCATTCTATTTTTCAAGTTACAGAGCTTTTTCATAGTATTGTTTTTATATATAATGCATAGTTTTAGTAAAATGAAGCTTTCATGGTACTTTGCCCAATGGTACATATGTGTAGAAACACCATCACATTGATTTTCCTTATAATTTACAACTATGTTGAGCCTAATGTAGGTAATACTCCATTTTAGGTTCTTTATTTACTAGGTAAATGTTGTACCTGATCTATTAAAATGTAAATAAGTGTTTCACTCTGAAACATTTAGCACAATGTGTCTTGCAATTGTACTAGTAACAGTATAAATATTATTTTGTGTAGTCAACGAAACTATAATAAACTTAAGAAAACATGCTATTTTTGCTATTTTATAAATTTAAGAAAACATGCTGCTAAATTTCTACTTAGATGCTCTGCTCTGTTATAATCTTTTAAGACAGTTGGTAAAGCTACAAAAACCTTAGAGGGACTAATGGAATCTCAACGAGACTTGTCGTAAAAACTATATATACACATACATTTCCCTGTGTGTGTGTCTGTGTGTCCACGCACGCGTGTGCAAGTGTGGTGAGATACTGTTGGATCCTGGAGATTTTGTAGGTAAAAACAACAGCATTTAGTGATAGATTTGATGTTTGGCTGTAAGAAAAATACAGAAGAAAAGAAAATCTCAGGGGATTTGGCTTGGATAACTAGAAAGATGGAGTTGCCAATTTGTATTAACAGGCAAATTACTAGGGTAGTAGGCTGGAGTGTACATCAGGAATTTTGTTTTGACATGTTAGATTTAATACGCTTATTATTAATCCATGTGGAGGTGTTGAGTAGGTAAATGAGTATGCAGGTCTATGATCAATAGAAAGGTCCAAATTATTTTTAAAAATCTTACAGCAGGAACAATTTACAGATTACATTTAAAACCATATAGCTTGATAAGTTGACCCAGAAAGTGAGTGCTAATAGGAAAAAAAAAAAAAAAAAAAAAAAAAAGAGTCCACAGACTGATCTCTGGAACACTTCCAGATTTAGTGGTAGGTCAATAGAGCCACAAAGGATATTGACAGTAGTCGGGGAAAACTAAGAGATAATTAAGAAAGAATGATGGTACAGAAGCCAACTGGATTTACCGATTTAGTGATGTGAAGTCACTGGTGACCCTGAGAAAATTTGCTTCAAGAAAATAGTGAGGATGACACTTTGATTTAGCTCTCTTAATTGGCATCAAGAGAGAATGGAAGGAGTCAAATGGAGAGAAAGGAATTTCTGTAAAGGGAAACAGGAATCGAGTGGTTGCGAGACAGATTACTGTCCAATGGAGGATTCTTTAAATGACAGGAGATATTGCAGAATAATTCTCTACTGATGGGAAGGATGAAAATGATGGGAATGATGTAGCATAGGGAAGAAGTAGGAGGCAGAGGGCTGTTCATTAGCTGGTGTAATGCCTTTGTGCAGAAAAAAGGGAAAGGAATCCAGTACATAAGTGGAAAAGCTGGCCTTAGACAAAAGCACAGAAAGATAATCTATGTTAACAAAGGAAAAGTAGAGCCTATGAGCTTATATGCAGGTCAGTGGGAGTACTGCAACTTCTATTTTGATTGCTTGTATTTTCTCAGTAAAACAGGAAGCTAGTTTTTGCAGAGAGTAAGAGGGAAAGACAGACTTAGAGAAGCCTATACTGAGCCAGAGAAAGACAGTGATCTGCAAGCTGCCAGAAAGCTATCCACTGAACCTCTAAATCCCATTTATTGATAACTATTTATTATAAATTTAAAGCCACTAATAAGTACAATATATAACCATATATTATTTAGAAAGTATACATGTTTTATAATTTTATATATGTAGGTTTCTATTTATTCTCTATTTTACTTAAAAAACGTGCGTAATGATTACTCTATGTTAGATGAAGCTCTAAACACCTTGAAAGGATGAACTATTATACATTTATTATGAATTAGGCATTAATATTATCACATTTTAAAGATTGGGAGACTGAAGCACAAAGAGATTAAACAACTCTTCTAGAGTTACACGGGCAGTTTATGATGTGGATAGATTTAAACCCAGGCAATCTGATCTCACAGCTTCTGGTCTTACACACTGTTCATTTCCACCCACAAAAAAAGTATTCTCCAGTATTTGACCATGTGGGTCTGGTTTATTTTACTTAGCATACTATCCTCCAAGTTCATCTATGTTATTGCAAATGGCAGAATTTTCTTTTTTAAAGCTAGATAACATTCCATTATATGCATATACCACATTTTCTTTATTTATTTGACAATATACATTTAGATTGCTTTCAGGTCTTGGCTACTGTGAATATTGTTTCTGTAAACATAGGGGTGCAGATACCTCCTTGAGATGCTGATTTTACTTCCATTGGATATATATCCGGAAGTAGGATTGCTGAATCAAACGGAAATTCTATTTTTAATTTTTTGAGGAGCTTCCATTCTGTTTTCCAAAATGGCTGTATCAATTTACATTCCAACCAACACTGTACAAAATTTCCCCTTTCTCCACATTCTTGCCAACACTTATTACCTTTTATTTTATTTTGTTCTGATGATAGCCATTCTAACTGGTATGAAGTGGCATCTCACTGTGGTTTTTAAGTGCATTTTTTTGGATGATCACGATCATATCTTTTCATATACCTGTTGGCCATTTACATGTATTCTTTAGAGAAATGATTATTCAAGTCCTTTGCTCATTTTTAATCAGGTTATTTTTTAGTTTTATTTTTTTGATAAAGTTTTAGAAGCTCCTTATATATTTTGGATATTAATCACTTGCCAGATTTATGATTTGTGAATATTTCTTCCCATTCCCTAGAATCTAAAATAGTCAAACTCATAGAACTAGAGCTCCTCAAACATGCTAAGCCCTCTCTTGCCTCAGATGTTTCCTCCACTTCATTTTCTACTCAAAATTCCTTCACACAGCAAATTGTCAAGTTCTTACTACTCAGATATCAGTTTTAATTTTGCTTCTTCAGAAAATACTTTCCTGACTACCCAATAGAAAGTAGTTTTCCTGGTCCTGTTACTCTCATTTAAAGGGTTCTTACTGCTACATTTCAGAGTGTATGGCAAGACTTAAAACCAGGCATTGTTGTGATAATGTGTCACTATTTACTTTCCATTTTCACCACTAAACTATTATCTCCATGAGAATAAGAACAATGTCTACTGTAGGCCCACTTATACTTGATAATTAAAAAAAAAACAGCTAGAGTATAGATTTTTAAAAACTTAGATACATACCCTTTAGAATTTAATCTTAACCATTTTATACATCCAAAATTAGATCATGGGATATGAAAGCATCCTCAAATATATCAGATATTTGGTCAATTTTGTTCCAAATTATTTATGTTTTTGCAGATATTGGCATCTAATGACAAATAAGGAATTATCTTTAACCCAAGAGAGTATATCACGCCCTTATTTTGTCTGCAGATAATTGCATAATGCATAGATTTACACTTCCTTTCCATTCTCTCTGGAACGCTGAACTGGTAACAATATTCACATTTGGTTTCCTTGTTTTTCCTACATGGTCTTCCTCTTCTCCTAGAGTACATGGTACTTTCCTTTCACAATCTAACTCATTTGGCTGCAAAGTCAGAACATCGCCAGAGCAATACCCGAAGGGAAAGCACAGATATATAAACTATTCTAAGATTAGAAAATGAAGATGAGAACATAGCTTGGATCTATAGTTTTTTCGTTATGCCACACATGAATGTGTTTAAAATATTTCTCTTGAACAACAAATTCTTAGTACATATAACAGACATAAGGTCTTAAGAAATTGTGAGAGTAGATAGGCTTTAAAATTGCACTTCTATAAAATGTAAAAACATTGAGATTTTAGTAATATTGTTGGTTTTATACATTTTTTTTAACTGTTGCTTTTCCCTAGGTTCTATATAAACTGGTGATGTTCTTTCTATTCATCCATTAAGAACATTCAACAAAGAAAAAACAAATACATTTCACACTGGCCTTTCAGGAAAACATCACTGGAATAATCTATTATTTAAGTAACATTTAATTTTTTTCCTGAACAACTCTTCTAGCACTGACTTACTTCAGGAGAAGAACGTGAGCTAGCTGATCCAGGGATATCTCATCTGTGAATTAGTAGAATCAATGAACTTTGTCAGTGATTATATTAGCTGAGTTATTTGCCTTGACTTTTCCTTTTCCTTCTCTTTTTTTTTTTTTTATTTTCAAACGTAGCTTTTGCCTTTTGACATTACTTCTTTTCCATTTTGAAAGTTTACTTAGCAATAACAAAAGACCAACTGCCTCTAACACATAAACTGAAATTCACTATTAATTTCCAAAAAGGTACGGTAGTTCCCCTGTATCTGTGGAAGACATATTTATACCAAGACCTCCAGTAGATGCTTGAAACCATGGATAGTACCTAATCCTATATACACTGAGTCTTCTCCTATTTATACATACCTATGATAAAATTTAATTTATAAATCAGGTGTAGTAAGAGATTAACAGCTAATAAAACAGAATGCATTATCTTTCTCTCCCTCTCAAAATGTCTTCTTTTACTGTGCTTACCGATTTTAGGATTGCAACTGACCACAAGACTTTGAAACCATGGAAAGCAAAACTGCAGATGATCAGGGACTAACACATTGGTCAACTTAAAAGTATTCGTTGCTCTAGTTCAAAATTTTATCTTTTGAACAAGAAGTATTTGATATGTACTATTTGTGAATATATCTTACTACCTATAATATTCAAATACAAAATAGGTATATTTAATATTATTTTATTAATCAAATAATTGATAAAATATTCTGCTGTAGAAAATTGAGGAACTCAGATGTGACTGTAGAGTTATTTTGTGTTTTTTTTTTTTTAAATTCAACTATTCTTAACATTTACTGAATCTTAATTGTTATTTAAAAATAAATGTAGGCCAGGTGTGGTGGCTCATGTCTGTAATTCCATCACTTTGGGAGGCCAAGACAAAAGCATTGTTTGAGACCAGGAATCGAGCCTGGGAAACATAGCAAGACCCTGTCTCTACCAAAAAATCTGCCAGGCATGGTGGTACATGCCTATAGTTCTAGCTACTCAGGGGAGCTGTCATGGGAGAATTGGTTGAGCCTAGGAGGTCGAGGCTATACTGTGCCAAGTTCACACCACTGCACTCCAGCCTAGGTGACAGGAGACCCTGTCTCAAAACATAAAATAAATGTATCAAAAATGCCAAACTTGAAAATGTTAATCAGAAGTAAACATTATTTACCCTATTTCTACATACACATATATTACCGATTCATTTTATTTTGCACCGAATATCTCTGTGTAATGTATTTTTCTTAATCCTCTTATTATTATACATTTATATTCTGAAGAAAACATTGATAGGAAATAATGACTAAGTATAGGATTTCAGCAGGGCACGCAGGGCACGGTGGCTCAAGCCTGTAATCCCAGCACCTTGGGAGGCCGAGGTGGGTGGATCACGAGGTCAAGAGATTGAGACCACCCTGGCCAACATGGTGAAACCCCGTCTCTACTAAAAATACAAAAAAAAAAAAAAAAAATTAGCTGGGTGTGGTGGCGCTCCCCTGTAGTCCCAGCTACCCGGGAGGCTGAGGCAGGAGAATTGCTTGAATCCGGGAGGTGGAGGTTACAGTGAGCTGAGATTGCACCACTGTCCTCCAGCCTGGGGCCTGGTGACAGAGCGAGGCTCTGTCTCAAAAAAAAAAAAAAAAAAAATAGAATTTCATTTTTCAGTATGGCAGTTGTGTTCAAGATAGTCATTTTACCACCATAATAAGATGAATGTGTACTATTTAAAATATATACTATGAAAATATTTACATATGCCAGGCAAAAGATTAATTTGCCAGAATTAATTATGCTTTAAAGCAACAACATAGGAACAAAGCCTTAAACAAAAGTAATGGTGAAGGAAGACATTAGGAAATCTTAGTTAATTACACTGAGGCAAGGCACAGTGAAAGAGATTGTCCATACCTGTTGGCACATGTGATCCCACTGGTTGTTAAGTTCTTTGAGTTCTGCCTCAAGTCTCAAAGCAAACTCTGGCTCTGCTTCATTCTTTATCTTCTTCCCACCTTCATTGACACTGTTTAGACTGGGCTGAATTGTCTGAATATCATTGACTAGAAGCTAAGAAAATAAACCAATTTAAGCCAGCTGAAAAAATTACTGCCATATATTAGATATGCAACGTAGCTAGAAAATGTAAAATTAGGGCTCATGGCATTACATATGGATTTTTGTCTTTTAAAATCTGAGATACATAGATATTGATATAGGCGGTTACATGACAGTCTTGCAAAAAATGTTCAATGGTTATTATGGCATAAATGCAGCAGGGAATTATTTGTATTCTACTTAAAAACAAAAGAAAAGAAATTTAATATTTCTGGTTACAAAAACGTGTGAAAATGGCTTCATACTTTACTGTCTTTATTAGTGTTTTCATTTTCAAACACAGGATATTGCAGAAATTGTTTATAGCATAATGGGTGTGAAGGTTATTTGTGAGGTGGATTTCCTTTTTTTAGCTTGTATTGTAAATAAAATTCTTTAAAGAGCAAGATTATTTTCTTCATGTTGCATGACAATGGTATAATGAATATTATTTCAAAACCGCATAATAGTACAGTATGTCATACATGATGAGAACAACAACACAGTATGAATAATAATTTGTCATAAGAAATAACAAGTAGCTCAGTGGATTCTTCACCTTTAAATTATACTGCATTTTATAGTAAAATAATGTTATCAAGTGAGGCTGAGTCAAAGGCAATGTTTTGTCAGTTTCTCACTTAGTCCAGGGTTTCTCAACACTGGCACTTCTGACATGGTAGATTGTGCAATTCTTTGTTGTAGAGGGATGTTGTATGGACTGTAGGATATTTAGCAGCATCTCTGTCCTTTAACTACTAGACACCAGTAGCATCTAACCATCCCTACCTGCCAACCCAGTTGTGACAATCCAAAATGTCTACAAACATTTTTTTAAAACTCTGCTGAGGAGAGGAGGGCAAAATTCACCCTGGCTATAAAACACTGATCTAACCAAATAATATTCATATACAATTACTCATATTAAAGACATCACATAAAAATCTTACTCTGCACTGTTTCAGCTGCTTTTTTAGAATTTCTGAATCCCCAAGGGCAGGCCATTCCTCCTTCAGAAAAACATCAACTTCAGCCATCCATTTCTTCAGAGTTTGTATGTGATTCTGAAATGTGACCCATTATAAGGCATGATTAGTGTGCTGATTACTTCTAACACAATTCATCATCATGTGATGTCTAAACACCAGCCCTAAAACAATTCCCATGTTTAAAGGATGTCACTAAGCAGCTCTTGAGAAAAAGAATATTTTTACTAAGACCACATTTTTATGGTCTACTGTATGAGCACTGGTGTGCGAAGTCTGTTATTGTTAAAAATAAAAAATTACTACCAAATGTGGTTTTATGATGTTACTCTCGAGAACATTAAATCATATCCCCCTCTAGAGAAATTTTAAGTTACAAAACAACTCATGAGAATACTAACAATGTGCCCTTACAGTACATAAAACAAACTGTGAACAATAAACTCAATGTAATCGTGTCTTTATAGCCTCCCTAAACCCAAACTTTCACAAATTGTTTTCTCTAGTTGACAGTTTAAATAGTCCTTCCAGTTGGGAACTTTCAGACTAAGATTTTGTCATAAAGAGAGAGCTTTTGCTTTTATTTAACAGTATGAAGTAATGATCAGGTAAAAATAATCATCTTTTATCATTTACAAATAGCCAATACCTCCCACCTATGATTCTTTCCCATATTACCTTTTGCTTCTGCTGTTTTCCCACTTATAAAAAGTATGATGCAAATATGCTGTCTACATGTGTTATTTTCCTCCATTTTACTTCAATTTCTATTGAAAATATGTACTCCATAGAAAGTTTCCCCTTTAATAGGATTATTAATAATTTTTAAAGTGTTTATCTAAACCAGATAACTTCAACATCATCACCTTGCTGTCATCTTTCAAGTCTACGTTTCCTCTTCTTCCACATCTTCAGTGTCCTTGTTCACGTCTTACTATTGACTCCATTACTGCATTAGCTCGTTTTGATATCTGCCTCAGACTTACCTCATTCTAATTATTGATCTACAGTGATGCCAGTAATCTTCTCCTCTCCTCCTTCATCTTGTGAGGGTAGTGTTTTGAAAACACAAGTGGAATCGTATATTTCCCTTTTTAAAATAATCAATAGCAGTTTTTCTCACTAAATTGTTGCTATTGTTATTAGTCTCATCACCATTAGATTAAAACCCAGATTGTAAAACGTGGCATCCAAGGCTATTCACTGTCTACTTTCAAACCATTTTTCCAACCATAATATTTTATTAATCCCCAGATATATTATCTCCCCAATGTTGAACTTATTCCAGTTAATTGAAAATGCCACTATTATGCTTTGTCAAGAACCCTTTCTTTGTCACTATTAGGTAACTAAATTCTACCTATTCAATGTATAGCAGAGATAACCTATGTTCCAATCATATTTCATAAGCCTTTTTTTGAGTTTGTGTTGGATCTCCTTATTGTGATAAACTTTCCCATACCGCTTATTTTATTTACTGTACAAGGCTGAGTAATGTTACCCTCAAGATGTCCACACCCTAATCTCTGAAACATGTGAGTACATTACCTAACATGACAAAAAGGACTTTGAAGATGTGAATACCTTAAGGATTTTGAGATAGAGAGATTATACTGGATCAACCAGCTGGGCATAATGTAATCATAAAGGTTCTAACTAAGAAGAAGGCAAAACAAAGAGTAGCACAGGGAGAGAAAGGAAAGAAGGAGAGATAGAAAGAAAGGGAGATGGAGATAGAGAGGGAAAGATGAATTGATGCTGCACGATGTTACACTGCTGACTTCGAAGATGGACGATAGGGACATGAGCCAAGGAATGCTTCTAGAAGCTAAAAACGTAAAACGTAAAAATTTCTAGATGCTAAAAGCTTCTAGTAGTAAAACAGACTGTCTCTCTGAGCCTCGAAAACAGACACAGTCCTGCCAACATCTTAATTTTAGCCCACTGAGACTAATTCTGAACTTCTGACTTCCAGGACTCTAATATAATAAATTTGTGTTGTTCGAAGCCATTGAATTTGTTAGGAATGCCATGGGAACTGAGTAGATAAATTACTCCTTCACTAGAATGTAGGCTCACTGATGACAAGAGCCATGTAATTGTGCCCTCATGGGCCACTGGTCTTGGCCAATAAGGGATAACTTCATGCAGTATTTACATAGGTATGCGTGTACACATATGTTTATAAATAAAGACATGCTATACATTAAATAATGTTTTAGGTTTGCTTAGTGTTTTGGTTTATAAAAGGTAAGGACAAAAGCTAAGTAGCTAGTCTGGAATTCAAATCTGGAAGCATCTTGTTGCAATGTTTTTCAATCATACCTTAATGTTTTCGACATTTCCTTCTCAGCATTAACATTTTTCACAATAAATGACCACTCAAGGTACACATTACTCACCTCATTAAATATTTTAGGCTTTCAGACCTTAATGCAATCTTTGGTTTACTGTTTTTCTTTAGCTTGAGTGGTTGTTAGTATGGTGGCACTATTCAAACAAATTAAGTCAGTAGAATTTGGTTTGAGAAACAAGTGATGTGCTAAAATTTAAGCATATAATTACATATGAAATATGGTGATAAAGTAATTTATTACTATATATTACATATGTAACATTAATATACATATGTAACATGTCACATATGATATATGATTACATTATATATAATGTATATATGTACATGATATATAATTCCATTATACGTGTGTATGTGAATATATATTATATGTATATACAAATAATGTGTTTATGTGTATACATATATACACATATATACCGAAGCGAAAAATGCCAATAAAACAGATTCTCTTTTAAATCCTCCAAAACAGAAACAGTTCTGCTGACACCTTAATTTTAGCCCACAGAGACTAATTCTGAATTTCTGACCTCCAGAACTGTGATATAATAAATTTGTGTTGTTCAAAGCCATTAAATTTGTGATAATTTCTTAGGAGTGTCATAGAAGATTAATACACCTACATTTCTCATACACATATACATATAGGAAATTATACATAATGGAATTTATATATAATACAATCATATGACTCTATCACCATATTTTATATATAATAGCACATGTAGGAAGCACAGCTGAATCATACATTTTTATAAGTGGCAAAACAGCAGAAACAAAATGTAATATAAGAAATAATCATATATAAACTATAGTTATATATATATATAAAATGGTTACATTATACATATGTATAACGTATATACACATAACTGTTTTCTTGTTATAAGCTAAATGATTACCTATAACTTAAAAGACAACCAGACTAAAGGAATGATTGGTTCTGAAAATTATTCAACTAAAAGCATGTTTAATTCCTATTGGCATTAGTGAAAATAGCAAATTAATTCTAAAAAGTAATCTAAGAAAACTCTTATTCCTTTCTTAGAAGGAATAAGTAAATCACTATCCTTTGTAAAAGACTCATGTCTTTTCATCTTATCACTAACTTTGAAAGATGCTGGAGTTCAAATGTTTATGTACCTTTACAGTTTACAGTATATTGTTAGGGAAACAAATAAGTAAAGAAAAATGAGTGTAGAAAGT
Organism: Sapajus apella; assembly: GCF_009761245.1. NCBI lineage: Eukaryota > Metazoa > Chordata > Mammalia > Primates > Cebidae > Sapajus > Sapajus apella. Next base: position 28,017,716 of record NW_022436957.1, read on the forward strand.
AAAATCTTGAATTACCTGAATTTTTCTGAGTTTATTCATTTGCTCCTCTAGCTTTTGACAATGCTCAACCAGCTGGGAGGAGAGCTTCTTCCAGCGTCCCTCAATTTCTTCAAATTCTGATTGATATCTGCGGCTAATTTCAGAGGGTGCTTTCTTTGACATCTCTTTCACAGTGGTGCTGAGATAGTTTAGGCCACTTTGTTGCTCTTGCAGAGAACTTTGTAAAGCCTCAAAAAAAAAATTAAGTACATTTATACTAATTGATGATTAATAATTGATGAGTTTCAGTTAAATTTACTATACTTAAAATGAAATCTATGTGATTCAAATATGTAAACAAAGTAGATGATCTTATAACAGTTATAAACATCTAGTGGTAATTTAAATTTTACATATTACCCTAAGAGTAACTTGCATATTATTTAGTGATATTTTATTTAATACTCCATATGTATTTTTCTAAACAATGTCAAATGTATCTCAAAACTGTATCTTACAGAGCCAAAGAGTTTTGGTGGATATAATTTTGCTGATTTAAGTGTATATATTAATAACTGCATTTGTGATAAAGTTAATGGGATTGAAGTTAATTATACTGACCTTTCAGAAAAACAAACTCTAATCTCTCTACATAAAGCTATAGCTAATAATATTGATATGTGAAATAGAAATACTTATTGAATAATCTAGGTACTTAATATTTTATATTTCCAAAAAATGTTATTCTGTTATGTAGAACTATGGTGGAATTCAAGGATAATTTTGCAGGAAATTTATAAAATTTATTTACACTTATTCTGTATAACACATGCAATCTCTTATAGTAGGATGCCAAGTTTAGGCTTCCCCTATATAATATTTACTTAAATGTTGCTTTCTCTTTATAAAATAATAAAGGCTCATGATTAAAAGTGGAAAAAAGAGAACTACTAGGATTTTATAGAACTTTTCAATTTTTTCTATGTATAGCTAAATATTAAATATATAATCATATTATATGCACACATAGACAGTTGTTCTTTCTCATATAATGTGACCTATAGCAACCAAAAATTTGGCAAACATCTAACTTTTATAGTTTCATAGTATTCTATGACTATTTCATGGTAATTAATTTTTTTTGCTTTACTTTTTTAACTTCACTTTTATTTTACTTTTTAAAATTGTTCCCCTATGACTGATTATTTAGATAATATCTAGCATGTAACTACATTTTGAACTAGGTATTTTATTGTCAGCATTTGCCCATGTCATTGGATATTTTTCAAAAACAAAAATTGTAATGGCTTCTCTAGTTTAACAACTTCCATCATTAGCTCTACAATTTAATTTCTAGTTTTCCACTCTTGTAAATTATGTTTATCTCTATCTATTTATCTAGCCACCCATTCATCTATCAATCAATGTCCTATTTATCTCAAGTTCCATTTATATCTTTGAGTAGATTGTGATTATTTTTGTAAGATATAGACTTCATGGAAATTACATTAATGTACTTGTATGTTATTGGGATGCACTGAAGAGTTAACTCCAGTAAAATTTATATTGAATTTACATTTCCAGAAGTAAGAGAGAATTTTTTGTTCTTCACTTCCAAATCTGTACTTACATCATTTTTGTGTGTGAACACAATTTAGTATGCTAAAAAGATAACCCATTTTATGAATTTTTTTACTTCTTCAGTTACAATTTAAGTAACAATTATTCATAGGATTATTATGCATATATATCTCCTTTTGAAGTCTGCGTTATTCAAGACTTTCTTCCTTACAGAAAAAAAATTTTCTTGGTATCATATTTCTTCAAAATTGTCTCTGGTATTTTTACAATGTTTGTGAGTGCTTCCATTGATTTTTATGCTTCTCCACCTAAAGTTTTATAACATTATTATTTTAAAAATTTTCCAAAGTTTATGCTTACCCACATTTCTTGAACATTTGATTATATGTGGTTTTTATTTTGTTGTAACTTTGGGGAAAATGTTGAAACCTCATTTTTTTGTTACTTAATACATTTCCTGATAATATTTATGAACAATTATTTTCTTTCCTCGCTATCTATTTCACTGGAAATAGTTTCTTCTGCTCATCGAATTGCCTTTTCTTATGTGTTTTCTCCACTTTCTTTATTGTTTCAAGTTTTTTACTCTTATTTTTAAAAGTTTATTAGTTCTATTAGGCCACACATTTTTCCAAATAAACTTTGGAATCATTCTGCCAAGCATTAAAAACTACAACAAAAGAAAATAAATAAAGGTTAAACAGCTACCATTTGGTATTATAGTAGAATAAATATCTAAATAAGACACTATAGACACTATATAACAAAAGTTGTTTAAGTATATATTCCTTTGAATACATTTCCTAAAAAAATTTCAACACACAGAAAAAGATTCTATATGATAAAGTTAAAATTTGAATTTTTAAAACATTTTTCTTGAAGTACACATATTAGCTCTGAACTATAATATGTTTTCATGTCTAAAGAAACAGAAAACTATTGACTATATGATATACTATTTTAAAATTAATAGGAAAAGTATCTAAAATATTTTATAAATTATTTATTTCATTTCCCATATCAGTATTTTATCTTTGCTGATATAAGGATGTTAAAACATGTAGCTATTAGAATTCAACTTTCTCATTACAATATTACATAAAATTAACATTTAAATTTAAACTAATTTTATAAACACAACCAGCCCTCCATATTTGTGGATTCTGAATCGGTGGATTCAATCAACTACTAATAAATAATACTTGAAAAAACATAATTACATCCTTACTAAACATGTAAGACTTTTTTTATTGTCACTTTCCTAAATAATCTAGTATAACAACAATTTTTATAGTATTTACATTGTATTAGACATAAGTAATCTGGAGATGATTTAACATATATCGGAGAATGTACATAAGTTATATGCAAATATTACACCATGTATATAAAGGACTTGAGCATCTATGAATTCTGATATTCATAGGAATTCCTGGAACCGATTCCCCATGGATACCCAAGGATGACTATGCACTGATTTTACCCATCTGTTTGAGAGTTAGAGGAGTTACAAATAAAGAAGCAAGGGAGGTAAATAACACCATGGCTTTTCGAATAATCAAAATCAGTATGTCTGAAAATGCATGCTAAACTAAAAATATACTTCATAAATAGATCATATCATTGTTTTCAAAAACAGCATATATATATGCCTATATATATATATATATATATATATATATATATATATCTCCATAAATAGAGAGTGTATACATAAATAATACTTTGAAGTCTCATTTTCCTTTGCTCAATGGGCAAACTACCATACTTGCCACAATTATTTAAATTCTACTATTATTTAAAGGTTACATCAATGTGATTGTTTGATAAATAAGAGGACTGCTTTATTGTTTTGACATTCAAATTTTCACAAACCTGCAATTCCCCGAGTCTCTGCTCCATGATTTCATACTCGGTGACACTGAGCTGAGGTATAGAGAGTTTGGTTTCTGATTGCTGGATCCACGTCCGGATGGTACTCATTGTCTCCTGATAGCGCGTGGGTGGCAAAGTGTCAAAAACTTTATCAAAAGGGAAAAAAGGATGAGAATCAATAAACTGTTTCACACTTTGCCATGTTTTCCTAAATTGTCAGCAAACTCAATCATATTACTATTTTCAAATATTAGCAAAATTAGAAAATCTGAAATGCATATTTGAATATAACTATGAAGATACATTCCTGTTACATGTGTTTGCCAGAGACCTTACATATATTACATTAAATTCACAAATCAGCCCATAAATTCTGTATTGTTTAATTCATTTATAAGGTCAGGAAACAGAAAAACAGATAAGGTCAGAAAACAGAAAAACAGAGAAGCTGAGTAATTTGCCCAAGGTCATACAGATGGTATTTGGAGAAACCGAGCAGAGTCCAATTATATCTGATATTGAAAGGCTACTCTCTTTCTGTGCTATCATTTGCCTTTGGAAAAAAAAAGTATCATTATTCAAAGCCCTTGATTTTTAAATTATATCATGTCATGTCTAATTTTACCAAAACAAAGCCCATTTATGTATGCTTAGTATATGTATCAAGAACTCTCATAATCATCCCATATATATTATCATTCTTAATTCTTATAATAAACGTGTGAGGTATACATTGTTAATCCCAATTGCAATCGAGAAAACAGGCTTTTAAGAGGCATATATACGTGTGTGTGTATGTGTGTGTGTGTGTGTGTGTGTGTGTATGTGTATAGATATATATAAAATTTTACATGTATAATTATAATATATAAATATGTATATTAAGGAAAGTATTAGAGATACACAGTATGTATATACATACAAGTTTATATGTTTTAAAGTATATGTGTGTGTTTATATATGAAATATCACTTAGGAGGCTACACTGGCCAAGTTGAAAGACATTAGACACAAGATTGAGAATGCTGCAGAGAACTGTAAACGATAAAAAGGGTGTAACATATTTTAGGGATAATCCAAAAGAAATTCTAGAATAAGAAATACAGTAAGTGAAAAATAAGAACTAAGAGCATGGGTTTAACAGCAAATTTGACAGAGGTAAAGAGAGATTTACTAAACCTTAAGATATCTCAGAAGTGGGCAAAGGACATAAACAGTCACTTTTCAAAAGAAGACATATATGAGGCCAACAAACATATGAAAAAATGCTCATCATCGTTGGTAATTAGAGAAATGCAAATCAAAACCACATTGGGATACCATCTTATGCCAGTTAGAATGGCGATCATTAAAATATCTGGTTATGGAGAAACAGGAACACTTTTACACTGCTGGTGGGAGTGTAATTTAGTTCAACCATTAGAAAGACAGTGTGGCGATTCCTCAAAGATCTAGAAATAGAAATTCCATTTGACCTAGCAATCCCATTACTGAGTATATACCCAAAGGATTATAAATCGTTCTATTATAAGGACACATGCACATATATGTTCGTTGTGGCACTATTTACAATAGCAAAGACCTGGAACCAACCCAAATGCCCATCAATGATAGACTGGACAAAGAAAATGTGGCACAAATACACTATGGAATACTATGCAGCCATAAAAAACGATGAGTTCATGTCCTTTGTAGAGACATAGATGAATCTAGAAACCATCATTCTCAGCAAACTGACACAAGAACAGAAAACCAAACACTGTATGTTTTCACTCATAGGCGAGTGATGAACAATGAGAACATGTGGGCACAGGGAAGGGAACAACACTCACTGGGTTAGGTTGGGGGGCGGTGGGTGGAGGGAAAGGGACGGGAGAGACAGTGTGGGGAAAGGAGGGTAGAGAGGGATAACACCGGGAGAAATGCCTGATGTAGGCGATAGGGTTGGGGATGGAGGCAGCAAACCACCACGGCATGTATGTACCTATGCAACAATCCTACAAGATGCAGGATGTGCACATGTACCCCAGAGCCCAAAGTACAATTAAAAAAAAAATTTAAAAAATGCTCATCACTGGTCATTAGAGAAATGCAAATCAAAACCACACTGAGACACCATCTCACACCAGTTAGAATGGTGATCATTGAAAATTTTGGAGACAGATGCTGGAGAGGATGTGGAGAAATAGGAACACTTTTACACTGTTGGTGGAAGTGTAAATTAGTTCAACCATTGTGGAAGACTGTGGCGATTCCTCAAGGACCTAGAAATAGAAATTCCATTTGACCCAGCAATCCCATTACTGGGTATATACCCAAAGGATTATAAATCATTCTATTATAAAGACACATACACACATATGTTCACTGAGGCACTTCTTGCAATAGCAAAGACCTGGAACCAACCCAAATGCCCATCGACGATAGACTGGACAAGGCAAATGTGGCACATATACACCATGAAATACTATGCAGCAATAAAAAATGATGAGTTTGTGTCCTTTGTAGGGACATGGATGAACCTGGAAACCATCATTCTCAGCAAACTGACACAAGAACAGAAAATCAAATACCACAGGTTCTCACTCATTGGCGGGTGTTGAACAATAAGAACACATGGACACAAGGAGGGGAGCATCACACACTGAGGTCTGCTGTGGGGAGCGAAGGGAGGGACAGCAGGGGGGTTGGGGAGGTCAGGGAGGGCTAATATGGGGAGAAATGCCAGATGTAGGTGACGGGGGGATGGAAGCAGCAAACCACACTGCCATGTGTGTACCTATGCAGCAATCCTGCATGATCTGCATATGTACCCCAGAACCTAAAGGACAATTTAAAAAAAAAGAACTACTGATTTGTGTGCATTAATCTTGTATCTGGAAACTTTGCTGAATTATTTTATCAGCTATAGGAGCTTTCTGGAGGAGTCTTTAGGGCTTTGGAGGTAAATGATCCTATAGTCAGCAAACACTGATACTTTGACTTTCTCTTTACTGCTCTGGATGCCCTTTATTTCTTTATCTTGTCTGATTACTCTAGCTAGGATTTCAAGTACTATGCTGAAGAGGAGTGATGAGAGTAACAGATGCATTTATTTGAATACTAGATGATTATTAATAAATAAAGGCCAAAAGAGACCTTATAAATAGCAGTGAAGTAAAGGAGTATTTAGTTACAAAGAAGCAAATGATTGCGTCTGAGATGTCGTTTCTGCAAATGATCTGGAAGGAGAGAGGACTATGGGCAGACACAAAGCAGTATGTTGGATGGATCATAAGCTTCATAAAATTTTTTTTAATTGCACTTGAACTAATGTCTACTTTTTTACTTCTGTTTAATGAAAACTGAAACACTTCAGTTTCTGAACCATTAATCGTTTTCCATATAACTTCTGATCGGTATTTAGGAAGAAGACTTGAAGTCCTCCCACTGAGAGCTAAACCAAAATTCCACTCTGTTTTGACAGAAGACAGAACTACTTATAAAAGTGGAAAGTGTAGAAAAAATTACTTCACAAAATTATAGAGATGATACAGGACATCAGGAAACAATGAAGAAATGTCCTACTAAGTGAGCTATATTTTCTCAAAGTTTAGTTTATCGACCAGTAAAATATAAGCTGTATTTTAAAAAGTTATACCCTAAGGTAATAAAGATTAATCATATACATCTTCTTTTCTTTAAGACAAGGTCTCATTCTGTCACCCAGGCAGGATTGCTGTGGTGCAATCATGGCTCACTGCATCCTCGGCCTCCCAGGCTTACTGATCCTCCCATCTCAGCCTCCTGAATAGCTAGGACTGCAGGCATGTGCCACCATGCCAGGTTAATTTTTTTCTATTTTTCATAAAGATGAGGTCTCCCTTTGTTCCCCAGGATGGTCTCAAACTCCTGGACTCAAGCAATCCTCCTGCCTCAGCCTTGTAAAGTGTTGAGATTACAGGTATGGACCACCACACATGTCCTTTACATACATCTTAAATATGATTAAAATCACCTAACTTTTGCAATGTGTTTATGCTGTCATTATTTACATATTCACAGAATGTATTAATTCATTAACTCCAGTATTTTTAACAGTGAAGGTGTATGTTTAACATGTTTAAATGGAAAATACTAAATTTACAACCATTTCAAACTCACTGAGAATGCAATATTTTCCTCTGAATTATAAGCACTGGTTATAATATAAAGCTATAATTTTATTTTAGTCATAATTCAAAGCTCATAGTTTTCATTCAATCCATTCTCCAGCACCTAACAAAATTGAGGGTGGCTGATTATCTGTCAATTACTTCTGAGTGCCAAAGATGGGCAACATATCTGAGATGAGATCCTCTCATTTGCTACTAGTCTTCTATTCAACAAATCTTTATGATATTTATTGCATGTATCTATGCTAAACGATCCAACAACTGAATTTCACAGTAATCGTTTCATAATGGTAAACTATAATTAAAACATACATATTTTCAATTCCTCCTTGCATGCTAACCTTCATCCTAAATTGGTTTTAAATTCATTTGAAGCTGATCATTTCAAATCTGTTGGAAATTCTTTTGTAGCTTTGTTTTAAGACATACACTTCCAGAGATTAGTTTGGGAATCTGTTCATCTAATACAATTTCTGAGGCAAGCTGGAAAACAAAACAAACAAAAAATGCACACACCTACAAACATAAATATTGCAATTTCTTTTTATGCTTTTCTTATGTGGAATGTAGCAACGCCAGGTAATGACTGCAAGGATTGCTATCAAGGTTCAGGAAATGCTTGAGAAATTTGCAACTGTGTAGAATATCTCATTCAAACCATGCATGCCAGTGGAGAATTCTAAATCTGTTTCAGATAAGTTGAAAGAAAAAGTTTTACGTAGAACCCAGTGTACCCAAGGGCAGACTCAGTATGAGCTGGCCTACCTACTAGTCAGAGAGATACATGTAGATGCTGCCCTTGTGATCCCAACATAGGAGCAGAAATACATCAGCTCCATCTAGGGAAATTCACTTTTTTCTTTTTATGTAGAAATAGAGATTAATAATCCAACAGTTAAGTTTATCTTTACTGACTGCAATAAGACAATAAACATATCCAATATAAAAACCTACCATCTTAAAAGACCTCAATTCTACTGACATCCTTTGACTCAGCCCAGAATCATGAAAAACATGGCATGAAGATTTAACATTTAACCAATATATTGCTTATAAATATGGGTTTTACCTCAAAAGAAAGTATTCTTATGACACTTACTATTCTGTTGCTAAAGCACCATTTAAAAATGCAGATATCTTTTTAATGTTATTAGCGAAATATATTCAACAAAATGTAAATTAATATAAGTGATTGCAAGCTTGGAAGCACATGCTGTAAATTATTGGGAAATAAAAATGAAGGGCTCCTATTCTATGCTACCATTTGTCTTGAAAACTAAATATATATATGTGTGTGTATATATATATATATATATATATTCCATTAATATCTAGACATTTAATATGTGAAGGATGGAACTGATAAAGTATAGGCAAGCTGACATCTAAAATTATAGTAGAGGAATAGAAAAAGATGTTTTCTGTACCTTTTGTTTAAAAACTGCTTGTCTCTAACCAACTCTTAAAAGAGGAAGAGGCTAAAGGGAAAAGAAGAGGAGAGCAAAGGACAAACCGAAAGAGGCAAAGCAAGAATATTTTGTCATAAACAAAAGCACTAAGGATGAAATTAGGTGTTAGGTTTTTTAATACACGTTAGTCTATGTCAAGGACAAACTCCTTTAACTGGAAAGCAAGATAAACAGAGACTTATAGTGAAAATTCAGAAAGATATAACTATCATGATAATGAGATCTCAGAGCAGTCGGTTATACATGACATTTCACGGAAAAAAAAACTCTGTCCTCTTAAAAAATAGAACTACTCAGAAAATAGGCACTGAAACATCAGACAATGTACAGAGTAGAGAGAAGACAGCTATGCCATCGAATAAGGTAGCGAATGGCTACATGACCGGTGAGCACTTGAAATGTGGGCAGTTTGAATTGAGATGTTCCGTACATATAAAGAAATGTGAAATATTGGAGAGTTAGTACAAAAAGAATGTAGAACTATTTTTACATTTCAAAATTTTGATTCTATGTTGAAACAATATTTCGAAATGACTTCTACCTGTTCATCTGCCAATATGGTTTCTAGAACATTTAAAATTAATATATGGTTCCCATTATTTTTCTATTGGATAGTACTTATATAGAAGCTGGAGAAGGCTCCCATGTAATTCATTTGGGGAGAGAAAGAGATGATATGTTAGTAGTCTTAATAGGGACAGCATTTAAAAGCACTGTTGGTGGGAGTGTAAATTAGTTCAACCATTGTGGAAGACAGTGTGGCGATTCCTCAAGGACTTAGAAATAGAAATTCTATTTGACCCAGCAATCCCATTACTGGGTATATATCCAAAGGATTATAAATCATTCTATTATAAACACACATGCACACTTATGTTCATTGCAGCACTGTTTACAGTAGCAAAGAACTGGAACCAACCCAAATGCCCATTGATGATAGACTGGACAAGGAAAATGTGGCACATATACACCATGGAATACTATGCAGCTATAAAACAGGATGAGTTCGTGTCCTTTGTAGGGACATGGATGAATCTGGAAACCATCATTCTCAGCAAACTGACACAAGAACAGAGAAACAAACACCCCATGTTCTCACCCATAGGTGGGTGTTGAACAATGAGAACACAAGGACACAGGGAGGGGAGCATCACACACTGGTGCTGTTGGGGTAGAATAGGGGTGGGACAGCGGGGGATAGGGAAGTTGGGGAGGGATAACAGGAGGAGAAATGCCAGATATAGGTGACAGGGTTGGAGGCAGCAAACCACATTGCCATGTATGTACCTGTGCAACAATCCTGCATGTTTTGCACATGTACTGCATAACCTAAAGTGCAATAAAATATATACATATACATTCAAAAAAGAGTCATGCTGTGACTATGAAATCAATTCCAACTTAAATTCCCCATCATTACCTGTGGGGGAAAACAATGCATTGCACGTATGTATAGAAGAAGAAGTCATGACATATATGTACTTTGGAAAAATACTCAACTTGAGCCTTTAATTCCCTGCCAACCGTATGCCGAACTTGTTCTTATTCCCCATGATCAATCTAAAGTCTCAGAGACAATACAACCAGCAAAGTTTCCAAACTTTATTAAATACCATAGAAAATGACAAAAGTAAGCATTTCTCTAAAATGTGAACACTGACAAAGGTGTCAAGAAATAAGACAGGACCTACAATATATGATGATTAACATACTATAAATGTTTCTTCAGATAATTAGAAGTGCAAAGAAGTCTGAATATAACTTGAATTTCTAACGCCAACATATAAGTTGTTTCCTTAGTTTGAAATACAAGGATCTTTGTGATTGGGAATTCAATCAAGATTTTAGCCCAGTTTTCAATCAAAATCAATATTCTATCCTCCAATAAAAATACGTCATTTAATTGCTTCATGTATTTTTGCTTATGCCACTTGTTCTGCTGAAAGTCCCTGTTGGTCAGGCTCCATTTTTACAAAGGGTTTCAGGTGTGGTCTGACATGAGTAAAACAGATGGGTTTATAGGAATTTTATCTAAGATCACGTTAGATTTTCTTTTAAAAGTCATAAAAGTCAAATGAACCAAGTGAACTTGAGGTCATTTTCATAAGTACCACTCTATTATTCACCTTCTGGACAACTGATTTATTTTCCAGTTCAACTGCATTTTTCTAACCAACTTTGTGTAACTGTAAACTACCATGATACTGAAATATTTATCAGAATGTAAGAGTTTTTTTTTTCTTTTGGTGAATTTTCCCTTTTTCACTTTTTGCTAAAAGTAGCTCTATTCACTTAGCCATAATGTCTTCAAAATATCCTGTTAATCTATTTTATATTTAACTGACAAATAATAATTCTGTGTATTTATGTGGTATAACGTGATGTTTTGATTTATGTATGCATTGTAAAGAGATTCACTTGGGCTAATTAACATATTCATCACCTCACCAACTTATCTTTTTTGTGAAGATATTAAAATGTATTCTTTTACCAATTTTGAAATATAGATTTTTATTAACTGTTCCCACCATGCAGTACAAGAGATCACTACAACTTATTCCTCCAGTCTAACTAAAGCTTTCTAGCCTTTGATTAACACCTTCTCTTCCCAACCTTCCTCTTCCTTCTAGTCTCTGGTAACTACCTTTCTATTCTCTGTTTCTATAATTTGACTTTTTTGGATTCCCCATATAAGTGAGACTATATAGTATTTGTCTTTCTTTGGCTCATTTCAGCTAGCATAATGTCCTCCATTTCCATCTACATGGTGGCAAGTGATAGAAACTCCTTTTTAAAGGCTGTATAGTATTTCATTTTGTATATATACCATATATAGACATTGGAATATATAAATATCACTATATATTATATATATATCACCATATATATATATGTATGTGTGTACATATATATGTGTGTATACATATGTACATATATACACACATATATATGGCACGTTTTCTTTATCCATTAATCCTGTGATAGACACTGAGGTTGTTTCCGTATCTTGGCTGTTATGAATAATGCTGAAATGAACATGGCATGGGCAATAAAAGCAAAAACAGACAAATTAGTTGGCATCAAACTGAAAAGTCTCTGCACAGGAAAGGAAACTATTAACAGAGTGAAGAGACAGCTCACATATCAAGAGAAAATATTTGTGAATCACATATCTGTTAAGGAGCTAATAACCAATATATTTAGAAAACTCAAACAACTCAACAGCAAGAAAACAAGTTTCCTGATTTAAAAAATGGGCAAGGGACCTGAACAGACATTTCTCAACATAAGAGGTACCAATGGCCAACAGATATGTCAAAAAAATGCTCAACATCTCTAAACATCAGAAAAATGTGAAAACCACAAAGACATAACACCTTAAACATGTTGAAATTAGCAAGGCTATTTTCAAAATGACGGATGATAAATGTTGGGGAAGCTGTAGAAAAAAGTACACTTGTTCACTGTTGGTGCGAATGTAAATTAGTACAGCCATTTTGGAAAAAAGTATGAGGTTCCTGCCACATAAATTTTATATACATACATGCACATACATATATATGTATATACATATATATGTATATTGCTCTAACTTGGCATTTAGCAAGTTTTCCCATGATTCTTGAGGTCAGTGAACAACTATTTTATCTCACAATAATAAGCACATAGCTTGCTTAAACAAATATTTCCGCTATTCTTGCTCTTGTTGGTATTGATAAAAATAACACAATATTTTTAAAGAAGGGGTTTATGGATAGTTTATCTGGATTCAGGAGTGAAGGAACAATGCAACAGAGTATGTGTCTACTGGAATAAAAGATTCCTTTGCCTAGATGTGTTAAAAATTAAATTTTAAAATAAAAAAATTGATATTTTAAAAAAGAAATTTAGGTCAATTTTCTGACCTGTAGCTAGAAGAGTTAGTTCAGACAAATCTTCGTTTAAATTCCCAGTCTCAGCATCTTAACAGGGAGGGGTAAAGACTAACCACAGAGCTTGAAATTATGACCATGGAGAGCATCCTTGCTGGCTACCCTAAAATTTTCTTCTACAGTCTCTGTAAGAGGCAAAAGTTATTTTGTTGCAATTCTGGCAAGAATCTTCCCTGCTACGCCTCCTCTGATCATCACCTTTTCAAGGGTTGCACTGATTTTTCTTTATCTTATCACAACTGTAGCTTAAGTTTCACCGGACTCTCCCCTGTGTGGCTATTCTTCCCACATATCTCCCTGCTTCTCCTCAGACTTGTATTCCATTTCTTTCTCACATACCAGCTAGAGGGTGAGTTTTTCAAAAATGCAAATAAGGTTACTTAACTTCCTCAACTGAAATTTTGAAAATGTCAACTGCTCCTAAAAATCCAAACTTTTATAGAAGTTTATGGGGATCTTGAGGAATTCTACCCTCATCTTGTCCTAATATTTCCAAGATTTGTTAGGTTCCAGACCTTCTGGCCTCCCTTATGTCTTTGGGATATGCCAAGCCCTTATTCTCACCTTTGGCCATTTGGGTTTCTTTCCATTTCTTTTAATGTCCTTTCTCCAACTTATCCCACAGCTAGCATCTGCACATTCTACAGGTTTGGTTCTAACATCATCTTTCTAGAATCACGGTTTCAGACCCCAAAGTGATTGTAATCTAAAACAACATTCAGATATTCAATTTTATTATCTTTTTTTCTATAAGCTCCATGAAGACATAATACTGCTCTAGATTTTCTCCACCAAGTACATTACCTAGTGCCCAGCACTTTTATGGCACATACCAGGTGTTCAAAAATATTTCTTGAATTTATTAGTGAATGAGTGAGCAAGACACTGTTCTGAAAGCAGTCTAATGGTGGAGAACAGAAGAGAATCATTTTGAAAATTTAGAACATGAAACACTGGCTTTGTCATAACTAATACTGTCATCTTCTCCATTTCTGCAAAGCTAAGCCAAATGAACAAAATTCCTAATAATGTTTTTGACATGTTTTCCACATTGCTAATGAAATAAACTGAAATTACATAACAATTTTTCCCTTATTTACATTTAAAAATAAGGTTTCATTTTTCCTTTTTGTACAATTATATATAACAAACCTGGTGCTGTATTTCTATATTCATCTAGCATGCAGCATGGGTTTTCTGGTTTTCAATTTCTAGAAAAGCATTTTATCAATTGTCATGGGAGACAATTCCGCCCCCTCATCCTCCAAGACCTAGGCAACCACTAATCGTATTTCTGCCTCTACAGATTTGCCTACTGTGGCCATTTTATATCAATAGAATCATATAATATACGATCTTTTGTAACTGGCTTCTTTCACTTAGCATAATGTCTTCAAGAGTAATCCATGCTGTAGTGTGTATCAGTGCTTCATCCCTTTTTATTACACAATAACATTGCATTGTATAGATGTGCCCATTTTCTTTATATAGTCATCAGTTGATGGACATTTGGGTTTATTCTACATTTCGGCTATTATGAATAATGTTGTTAAGAACATTCATGTGTATGATCTAGTTATATAGCATCCCATATCCATCCTTTTAGTTATTCAAACCTCATTAGGTTATTTGTGACATTGGTGTAATAAAAACATATACTCAATGTGTTTCTCTGAGGGTTAGGTAAAATAATGTATAAATTAGTTATTTATAGACTTAAAAGTACTTTGAAAATAGAAAGAATTGTATCTTTTTATATTATTTTCTCCTATCACATCTGTCAGGTAACAACCACCAACTCCTTATATCAATTTTCACCACGGGAAATATATTTCAAAAGCCAGATTTTTGTGAGAAAAGCTAGATTATAAAAGTAAAGAGGAAATAAATGTCACTATGGATGCCTAGGCACTTCTACTAGCTCTTATTTGCTGAAGACTTAATATGTCCAAAGTACCGTGGAGTAATACAAGCCATGAGATTTACTCTATGTTACCAGTTTGGGGATAATGCACACACATGTGCAATTATTTCAAATAATTACAAATTAACAAAATAAACTGCTACATAATTTGATATGCTACATGTTTTCATTCACTATATATATTCCATATTTAAAGGGTTATTTATCAATACCTAGACAAGCATTCCAAAAGGGTGAATAATAACATTAAAGATGTGTTGGTAAAGTGGAAATGAGGAGAATTTATTCAAATATAAATGGAGTGAAAAAGTTGGGAAGTTTTATAAACAATCATCATTTGTAGGTATGAAATTAAAAAAAGAGAAGACATGATACGGATGGATGGATGGATGGATGGATGGATAGCTGTATGAATAGAGATTATATATTATTATATATTTATACTGTAACATCATAGATAAATCTCCATGATTATCAATTGCTATTCTGAACATCTTTAAAGTAAACGATAAAAAGCTGAACTTTAATATAATTAAGAGGTATATATAGATTAAAATAATTTTCCACTGAAAAGACTCCTTTGCCCAACAGCTTTTGTCTAGCCACTAAATATATTTAACTTTAAGGGAAGTTTATGTATTTTATGACAAGTTAAAATACATTAGTGTTAAATAGGTCAGTATTTGAAAATCTAGGACATTTAAAATATTTTCCCAAATTGATTTTACAGAGGCACAGCAACAAGTATACTGAAATCCACTAGAGGGAGCTGGTATTATTTATAAAGCTTTACTACCTGACAGGAAAATAAATCCCTAAGCAAAAACGTCTTTGAAGTACAAAAAAAAAAAAAAAAAAAAAAAAAAAAAAGTAGTTATCCTTTGCTTTATTTAGTTCATTTCATTTTTGTAAAAATGAAAAGCTGGGAAATGAGAAAAGCTTTGTGCATCACTACATTAATTCTGGAAATGATATTATATGGTGAATTCTTTAAATATTTACAAAGAAAAGCAATAGGATAATGTATTTTCCAACTAATTAAAGTTTTAGTAGAAAACAAACATATGTTCCTGTGCTTCCCATAACAAATTTGAGGAAGAGATTTTTTTTCAAAAAATACTTTTATCTTAATGCCTTCAAACCCAATTTTACTTTATAATTCTTTGTGTGTGCACATGAACATATATATGCGTGTATACAGTCAACCAAAAATCCATTTACTATTCCATAAAGGTGGTCATTAATCTCTCTCTGAAAAGAATTTTTGTCTTAAAATTAAGTTGATGAGTAGAGATATTTTGGAGCAGATACTATGTATTAACATCATCTTATTAAAGCAATTCAATGAGAGACAAAAGAAACATCTTGAAAAATTTGCTACTCACATGGTATGAATTTGCATAATTGCTCCACTTTTATCTTTTATCATCAAAGGAAAAAATAGGATTTATGTAATTATAGTGATCCAGTAGTAAAATGTAGCCCAAAGAATAATTTGTCCTTTGCTGAGTTTCAGTTGCCACATGTATGCTACAAGTATAACACTCTTCAGATAAATTGACAGAAGTATTAAAAGATGCCTAGCAAATATCCTTGTACATACAGCAAGCTACACTTAATGAAAGCCTATTCATATGACCTCAACTGCTCTTTTATTTTCTTCAATGTCCAAAACATCTGATTTTGAAATCTACAACCCACCAAGGAGAATCTATGCCCATACAAAACATGTTTTATTTGTTTCTCAAAGTCACGGAATTATTATGATGACAAAAAAATCTAAAGAGAGCATATCTGTTACACCAGTAATTCATTCCTTTTTAATATAGGTTGTGGGGAAAATGGTTCCATGGACAGAAATTACTGTTTCATGTTAGTACTTTCTGGATTTCCCCACAAATAACCAATTTGGAAAATGTCAAGTTAGCCATTTTAGAATGTTTACTTACTTGTCTGTAGCTCTTTCTCTTTGGCCTGCACATCAGAAAAGACTTGGTTAAAATGATTTGTAAAGGCCACAAAGTCTGCATCCAGGAACATGGGTCCTTGTCCTTTCTCTTTCAGGGCTATACTTTGAATTTTTAATCGTTCAATTTGAGGTTGAAGAGCTGAGAGCCGGTTGACTTCATCCTGTGCCATAATTTAGAGGATTGAAAGTAAATAACACTTTTATTTTGCATACATTACATTTTGCAAAAGAAGGTATTACAAAGCAGTCAGGCAAGTTTAGCTTAATACCCTTCAGAAATGTCTGATAAGAAACATCCAGACCATATAGACAAGCCTCTATCACAGGCCACCAACTTAAGGATATATTGGCTCTTTGTTCAATATGTATCATCCTATATGATATTTAAATTTCAAGATGACATAATTTAGAGCATTAATGGGTAAGAATGTGTGCAGTGGACAAGTGTTATGAATGCCCTTAAATCCTTTCCATAAATCAAGTATAGACTGCACCCCTCTTATATAAAAATTATGTGCCTTTGCTTCAAATTCTAAGCTCATTCAACAAACAATATTTTCTCTTACATTTCATTTGTGTAAAATACAAATTATATATGCCCCTACATATATGTATATGTGTATACTATATTGAATTATAAACATATTTTGATATAAATATATAGATTACATATACACATATATAAAATCTATATAACACTTATATGTATGTATATATACATACATGTGTATATACACACACACACATATAAAAATGTATCTATAATCTTCTAACTTTTGTATGGCCTCATTACTTCTGACCAAACAGACAATTGCTGCTTTTT
Organism: Sapajus apella; assembly: GCF_009761245.1. Taxonomy (NCBI): domain Eukaryota; kingdom Metazoa; phylum Chordata; class Mammalia; order Primates; family Cebidae; genus Sapajus; species Sapajus apella. The sequence continues at coordinate 28,035,422 of NW_022436957.1, forward strand.
TAATGACGGTGACTGTCCAGATTTCGTCTTGTTGTCCTGGCATAATTATGGGCAGCATGCTCTCTCACTCTCAGTAGCACCCTGGTTTGTATGATCAAATCACATGAACATTGCTGTGCTGTCACTAGCTCATGTGGCTACTGGGCACCTGAAATGTGGCTGCTCCAAATTTAGATGCATTGAAATTACAAAATATGTTTAATTCAGAAGACTTACTAAGAAAAACTGAGAACATAAACTGTCTTAACATTTTTAAATACTGATTAAACTGTGAAATAATAATATTTTTGATAAATCAGGTTAAATAAAATGTACTGTTGAAATTCATTGACTGTTTCTTTTTCCTTTCCTAATGTAGTTTCTACACCACTTAAAATTACATATGTGGCTTGAATTTGTGGCAAGCCCTGTATCTATTTTGACACGCTATTCTCTACATAAATGTTTTCATGCTCTTGTTTCCAGCGAAGCTGGAATTTCTTTGTAATTAATACATATATAATTTGAACTCACAAGGTTTTCACTGCTCTTCTAAAAAGTGTTATTATCATGGCTGCTTACTTATAACTCATATATATGCTGTCTTTAGAAAAAATACTTAAGGATTAGTTACTATTTAATATGGAAAAACAGGATAATTGAAATTTTAAAATTGGAACATGAGACTATTAGAAGAAGAACAAAACACAAAGAATTACAGCAATTCTAAACTGAATTTAAATCTGAGCTTCCTGAAAATCAAAGTAAAAAGGCAAAAAAATAAGGTGATTATTTATGGAGGCATTCATATACTTTCAGAGAGAGAACAACTTTTGTCTTAGGATTGGCTGAGAAATTTATCACATAAATTCTGTCATGGTTGCAAGACTAACTAATACACAATGGTACTTATTCTTACTTTTTAAAGGACAACTTTCAGAAGAATGTGTTTATATGGTTATAACAGTATGAGTTGATTCAGGTAAAATAATCTCTGACGAGTCAATCTTTTTGGTGGGTGAAGATTAAAGATGTTGGGCAAAATGGAGAGGTGACCTGTATTTCTCATTCAAATATAAATCCTCTCAAACAAATGCTAGAAGGTTGGTACATATCCATGGATAAGAAATAAGACAAGAGGTAAAGGGTAATACTCTGTATTTATAGTACAGAAATATGTACATATACTTTGTATACTAGATTTACAAATGATAGCATTGGCATCTGCTGTGAACCATTAATAACCTGATTCACATTTGGCCAGATGGAGGGCCGCCATTTTTCCTGTTTAGGGGGCTATAGAAAGAGCCAACATTATAGCCAAGCGTGCTCTGAAAAACGAAGGGGACTTTGAAATTAATAAAACATTTGGGCGAGTGTTCAGCTGAGACCTTAACATTCTGAGAATAAATCACAGAAGACAAAATTTTCAACTGAAGAAATCAGCATTTAAAAAGATGTCAAAAATCAGCCATTATTTCGATAAAAGGATTTGGTATAGTTGGTTCTTCAGAGTATGGCAACTACTTTGAGTCTGTTTATTCTTTACAATTATATGCTTATCTCATGGAAGCTTTTGTATTTTTCTCAGAAAAGGGTTCTTGAATTTCTTCCAATTCTAAAAAGGCTCTCTAACCCCTAAAATATTAAGAACCAGTCCTGACAAGCATTGGGATATGAGCTAAATACGCACTCTAATGTTATAAAACCTCTCCAAATAAAAAGAAGCACTGAGAAACATGTTATCATAATTTACTTACCTATCAATAATCACAGCAGAACAATATATATATTTGCCCTTGTATGAATAATATTAAGCTTGTCTTGCTAAATATTTTACCTGAAGTGATTCATCAAATTGATAGGCACCAATGGGTCTGAGAGAAAGACTAAGGGGTGATAAAGAAGTGACAATAGACTCTGGAACTTTGTGGCTGCATGCAGTAAAATAAATACTTTCACTTAGGATGACTTCCTCAATCTCCAGACAATATTTAATATATAAAACTTCTGGTGATCTCCATGTGCTTCTCAGGTTAAGACCAAGATACTAGCAGGTCCCAGAAATAATTGATTTGCATCCTATTTGTCTGTCTTTTCCTCTTCATCTCTCCTCCCACTCCCCTGCCCCTCTGTGTTTAGCATTTACAATGATCTTCATCCAGGTGCATGGCCTTTATTGCTCCCTCTTGCCATATTCATTCTGCCTGAAGTCTTTTGCTTCACTGTTTTCTTACCTAATCCCAACTCATCACAAAGGCCTCAACTTAAATGTTCCTCCCTCAAGGAAGATGCCCTTCCTGGCCTTATCAGGCCTGATTTTGCCTGTTAGTCATTCTCCCAAAGCTCTGCATCTTTGTCTAAACCACTGTTCCTAGCAGAAAATTTAAAAATATTGATTGATTACATTGCTTCACATCTCTCTCCTATGCTTTCCATAAATACAGTAAAAGCAGGGTCAATGAATGCTCACTCTAATATTCCCAAAACTTAGTGCTATGGGCTAAATTGTGTCTTCCAAAAGTCACATGATGAAGTCCTAACCGTCAATGAGACGGCATTTGGTGACAGGACATTTAGGAGGTAATTATGTTTACACGAGGTCATCAGGGGTAGGGGTCCTAATCCCTTAGGGATTGGTGGCTTTATAAAAGGAGACGGAAAGAAAAAGAGGGAGAGAAAAAAATAGCTCTCTTTCTCTCTCTCCATGTATATACACAGAGGAAAGCCACGTGAGGACAGAGTGAGAAGTTGGTCATCTGCAAGCCGAGAAGAGAGCCCTCATCAGAAGATGAAGGTGAACCCTGTCAAACCTTGATCCTGGACTTTCTCGCCTCTAGAACTCTCAGAAAATAAACCTGTGTTGTTTAAGTCACCCAGTCTATGGTATGTGTTGTGTTAGCCTGAGCTGACTAATACACTCAGTATCATTCTTAGACACATTAGAGACACTGAATGTATATATTTTATGCATGAATGGATTTTGTAGGTGCTATTACTAACTACTGAGGGAATGTGTTCTCTTTCTGGGTCCATGAGGGGACATAGTTTTAAGGGCAAGAATTTCCCAGTGCCATGCCCCCCTCTCAGCTCTCTCCATCTGGGAGATTTAACAGTTTATGTTTGAATTTTGTGGGTGCAGGAAGAAACTAAGAGTCAATCACCCCAGCAGAAGTTTAAAGGAACTCCTTTCATTGGCCACAGGAACTTGGGGAGGTACGAATTTCTCCCAGGATAAATTCCCTTTCTCCTTCACCCACACCAGATTTGCAGCTCTCTGGAATCCCCTCGCACATGGTGGGAGCTTCCTTTCCCCTCTGATATTTCCCCTCTGGAATCCCCTCCCACACTCTTCATGGAAGTCTTTCTCTTCTTCTCCTTTCCTTCTCTTTTCTCTTCCTAAATAAAATCATCTTTCTGCAACCCTTTTTGGTCTGATATTTACTTTTACGAGCATACGGAGCACCTGCAGTGGTTCTAGCTCTTATTCTTTAAAAGATTGGAGGCCAAGAACCCACAGCATTATCTCAAGGGAGCTGTCCCTCACCAGCACACGAGAAAAAACTCTGGTTACACTACTATATCTGAATCTCAAGAATCTGGTAAGGTAACATCAGATTTTTTTTTTGCAAGAAATAATGTATTTGGATTATTCCTCTGATTCACAGGAAAAACAGCATGGGTTCTATTCTAAAATTATAAAATGTATCTAAATGTAGAAATTCCTTAGAGGTGCGTATTTGCCTAATAAGTCAACTGACTTATTCAAGGTATTCTTATCCAAAAGTATACTTTCTGTATTTGTTTATTTCCTCAGCAAACTTATGCAAGAACAAAAAATGTAGTAATGCTATAGGTCCAATATCTGAAGAAGAACCATCAAGTCCTTCAGTTGTTTTTCTCTTCAAAACCGCTTTGAATTTCTCACCACTTTTTGGGTCCAATAACTTTTCTAAATCAACCACGTCACCTTTTCATGTCTATTCTACCTTTATTTAAACCATTCTTTTTAAATTATGCAAATGAAACTCCATTCCTTGTCTTTTGTATTAAACATGATCATCTCGACCTATCATTAAAGGTTCATCCTAGAAAGGTTTTAGTCCGTCCTCTAATCAGTTTCTCACTCCGCACGAAAAGTACATAACTCATAGTAACAATGAAAACAGTTTAGGCTATTTTCATTATCATACAGCTCTTGTTTTCTTCCACTTGAAGGCATAATTATTTCATCTTTTTTTTCAGGCCCTTTTGTCCACTTACATTTTGTTTGCCCCTCCAGACCAGGAGACTGACATTTACAGATTACAGTTCCTTGTCCTTTGCCTTACGATTCAGTTTAGTCAGTGAGGAGCCCTGACAAGATTCTGAAGGCAGGGAAAAAACTGAAGTAGGGTGTTTATCTGACTGCATTTCTGTAAGGATTCCTTGAGCTAGCTGGCCATGCTGCTTTTACCATGAGGATCTGACTCTCTCCTTCTAAGTTTCTGTAACTTTACTCTCCCTGATCCTTTCCGGACTAAAAGTGGTAACAGCTCTGATGGTGGATTACTACACTACCCCACGTGGTTCCTCTGTCCTCCAGCTACATTTAAAAAAAAAAATCTCTTTGTAAAGAAACCTTCCTCAAATTATCCTAATTTGAGAGGTCCCTCAGTTTTAAATATTTTCCTTATTTATTCAATAACGTAGCATCCAAGCTTTTTATTAATCCGTGTTCGAACTATTTGCATGAATTCCACTTTTTCAACATATGACCAGCTTTCACTTGTCACAAAGGAAGACTTCCAAAGTATAGGGCATTTTTTAACAGGATACATGTGGTTTCCACGCTCCTAAACTGCCTCATCCTTTTGCAAACCAACACAATCAATTAGCTGTGTGTAACTACGCCAAATACAATTTTAGAATCCGGGTATCTATGTATTACCTATTTAAACTGATTTTCATTGATTATATTTTGATCTTTATTGTGCTTAGTGAAATCCTTACATGGTGAAAGTTTAATTACTAAATACTTTGTTCTTGTCTTCTTGAAAATTGCCAAGAAATACCTATTGATTATGCTCCAAATGGAAGGAGAAAAGATCCTTACCTTACAAATTTTTAACTGACTTTTAATCGTTGCTGGCTCTGATGTCGTGGTGGGTTGGATTTTCAACCAGTTTTCAGCAGTAGTTGTCATCTGCTCCAATTGTTGTAGCTGATTATAGAAAGTGATGATGTTGTTCTGATACTCCAGCCAGTTAAGTCTATCACTTAGCAACTGGCAGAATTCGATCCACCGGCTGTTCAGTTGTTCTGAGGCTTGTTTGATGCTGTCGGCATTAACACCCTCTAGAAAGAAAAAAATAATAATAAATATATCCCCTGAAACCACAGACTGAAAGAAATGATCTAAAAGCCAACACATCCTAATTATAAAAGTATTCACCATATGAATGATTTCAAACTAAATCAATAATTTACTAAGATACAGATGTGTACATATGATTTTAGATAATTCATTGTGAATTACTAGACTTGTGTCACAACAAAGAATATCAGTACCATCAAGTAATGAATAAAAAGACATAAGATGCAGAAAAGTAGAATATACCTAAATAAAATATTAAATAAAAAATTAAATAAAAACAAAAGTGCTCAAAGCTTTAATGGTAGCTGGAAGGTTGATCATGAACAAATAACATTTTGGGTATTTTCAGATACATTTTAAATATCAGGCATATTACTCACATATACTTCCCCAAACTAATTTACATTTTTAATTTTAAAAATGGGCTTGGAAATTCATAGTATTTTTATAGTTTTAAAAAGTGGAAAAGAAATTACCCAAAATTAACTATTCTTTATTTCTTTTATAGAAGACTAGAAATAAACAGATTGCCCATGGAGCAAAATAATTAAAACATGTACTAGGAAAAATAACCTTTCTAATATGAAACATTTTTAAATTTATAAATGTAGAAGTTGACATGAAAGTTTTACAATCATCTATGGTAATACCGAACCCAGAAAACTTTATCAAGGGAAAAATGGAAACACAAGCACATCATTATCACCATTACCCTTCTGGAGTACTACTATGTACCATGAAATATACTATGTCATTTCATATATGATGAATGCCAGGACAAGTACATATTATTCTATACATAGCATGAAAGCATGGCAACATCATGCTATGCTATGGATTAAAATGTTCAAACTCTCTAAAGTCAGTTTACAAAATTTAGACTTTCTTAGATTTTTTAGCTTAGTTTTCTTAATAAATGACATGGTATAAAAAAGAAAATAGATGGATACCATGCATTTTAAAACATAGCTACATTAGCACTGATAACTTTTTTATACTTTTGAAATACTGAATATTTAAATGTTTTATATGCCAACAATGACCTACAGGGATAACAAGAGATCATAAAATCACTTTGTTTCTTTCTCTAGGTTAAAATACCTAAAAGGTAGAAGAGTACGTTGGTAGAAGAAGAGTTGGTTGTCTAAGAGAATCTACTTTTATAAATGTTCATCTTACTTAATTTTCTGATACTATGAATTAGTTAACAGGAAGATAAGTTCTTACAAAGTCTGAAGAACGTCTCTAGAAACATAAGGCCTGTGGTTTTGCTAACTTGTACATGCCTCCCGCTTTATCCTTTTCAAAGACTAAAAAATACATGTAGATGTGAATTCAACAACTATTTTATTTTATCCTCTTGCACTTCCCTCTACCCTGATATTCTAACGTTCTGTTTGTCAAAATGATATTAATAGTGCCAAACCATGTCCCTCAATTCATTTTAAACACGACTGTAACTTCACTAATTTCAAAGTATAATGCTACTAAAGATAGCAGTGAAGGAAACGAACTTTGCAAATAATATTGGCAATTATTTTTCCTTCTTCCCTGATACATTTTTAATGAGATACAATGGAAATAATAGAGTGTAAAAAGACAATATGTACATAGCTCCATATATCTAAGTATAAAAGAAGTCCGTGGTTTGTAGGAGCTAAATATTCTAGCATACTCCTAATATTTAAGGAAGCAATTGGTCTTATTGAGACATCTGCACATGTGGTGTTATATGCTGTTTTTGATTACTAGATTTTAAGAATGATAGAAAAGTGTACCAAAATATTATTAAGGGATGCCATTAAGTAACTGTTTTTATGAAATGACCACATTTGGTATAAAGTATAAGAGAATATGAAACTTCAATCACATGGGCACTCCATTTGAAAAAAAGTATTATGATAAAAAGTTAACATGTCTGGAAAATGAAACTTTATAATTAAAAAATATACAGGGGAGAATTTTTAAATTATGTTAGTTAATAACAAAAAATGTGGCATGGATCTAAATGATCAGATATTTAGGAGAAATATTTTCAGCATATGCTTAACTTGAACAAGAAGTTAGAAGAAGGAAGCCCATTAAAGGTAAAAAGTCAGCATAAACCAGGCATTAAATAGGCAAAAAAAGAAATGGTAAATTAAATTAAAGGGACTGATAGACTGATGGCTGGACTGAGTCTTATTTAACATTTGCTAAATGATAAGGGAACATAGAGAGAAGCCACTTTGTGTCCCTGAGACAGGTCAACCGTACAAATGGTAGCAAATAAAAAAATAGAACTATAAATTGATTTTCAGTATGGACGTGGTAATTTTGTAAAATGATAAAACTATAGTGAAGTACCAATAGGTTCTGCAGTGTCTATTAAAGCCTAGGGATAGGTTTTAATGAGTCATTGCTGATCATTACACAAAACTCTGTGTTGTGCCCCAAAAAATGTTGCATCTATGTGTCACAGTAAAAGAAATTTAAGTGATGGAGAAAAGTCAACTTTGTAAAAATTCATAACGCTGAAATTTATAATATGCTCTACTTATTTGCATATTAATCTTTATAACTGAATGCAAGCTATTAAAATGCAGTAATAGGTAAAAGAACAACTTCTATATTAGCATACAGGGGGAGGCAGGCACAAAGGCAGAGAAATGGCCAGTGAGAACTCTGGTGTTAAATAGACCAGAGTTCCAATTTGACACCCCTTACTAGATGTGTGAAATGAGTTCAGTTATTTAATCTCACTGGATCTTATTTTTCTCATCCATGAAATGAGGATTAAAAATAGAATTGACCTCACAGGATACTTATCAGGGTTCTGAGTTAACATATGTAACTTATTTATAACAAACTCTGACACATACTAGGCAACCAAGACATATTAGACAATGTCATATGGAGGAAATGAAAAAGAATATTCAGAAAATAAGAAGACATCAGGTCTCTTGTGTTAAGACTAGGGGGAGAGGAAGTCTTCTTAATGACTGAAACAGGCCATGCATAAAAAGTTAATAATACTGTTTTAAAATTAGTCATAATTATATGTAACATAGGACTAATATGGGATATAGAAGGTGTATTTATACATTTTTTAAAGAAATTATATCAATAACCAGGGATCCTTTGACCACAGGACTTTGAGGCTGCAGTGAGCTATGATTGCATCACTGTATTCTAGCCTGGGCAATGGAGAAAGAGCCTGTCTCCAACTAAAATAAAAATAAAAAGAGAGTTTATTTGGGAATCCTGGAATATTATGCCATGTTTATAATCATTTGAGAAGGAAGTTATAAAGAAACCAAAAATTAAAAAAACAAAACAAAACAGAATTTTCTAGATGTTACTAGAAATGACAAAATGTTGGCCAGAGATAATCAGAAGTCTTGTTATGAAAGATTTGCATGCACTGTATTAATTCAAAACTCCTCTAGAAAATGTCTTCTCTGGCAGTATCTGATAGAATTCTCAGCTTGGAGTAGAAAGAAAATAACTACACTGTACTTATGAACTCACTCAAGATCAAATCAATAGTGTTCTCTATATGAATATAAACATTATGGGACCAGTGTACACAGAAGCCAAAGCCACACACAAACAAGCACACAATCTCTCTTGTGCCAGATTTGCTTTAAAATACTTGGGCAGGAGATGGGGAGCACTGTCACATGTCACATTAATGTACTGTTCTTAATTAAACTTAGAAATGCCATTACTTCAACTTTATGAATTAATTGACCATCTATATGCCAGGACTACTGTTGATTTTCTAAGAAAGTCCCTTAAAACTTTTCTAGAATAAAAAAAAGAGTTCGAAGTGTTTTCCAAGTAAATATTCACGTATGAATAATTTTACTGTTATATATGTAATTGTTTAATGTGTATTTCATAGAATTATGCTCCTTAGTGCAATGGAAATTTTAAGTTTTGTAAGCATTTGTAAGTGTAAATATCTGCAAAGTTTTAAGAGTCAATCATCTGAGCATCTGTTTTCTAATTTTGTGTTAGCTATTTAAGAATACAAATACTAACGCACCAGGCATTATGAACAATACTTATGGAAACCATTTTGTTGTAGCACATTAGAATCTCAGGGATAATGGATCATAATCCGTTCACATCTCATATTCTAAACAACCCCTGAAATAGTCTATGAATAAATATATTGCACCCAGAGGAAATGGATCATTACTTGAAGTGCATCCATTAATTTTATTACTTGTGTACAGTGCATAACAGACTGTTAGAATAATTTTAATTGTGCACCACCTTCCATGCAAGTACTTCAAAACTGCCACTTAAAGTGAAGTATTCCTCATCAAGTACATTCATCATTAGCCATGAAGCCAGGCTAGAAAAATGCAAAACCAGGGTTTCCAGGGCTCTTGAATTAAAAGAATATTTGAAATAGAAACTTAAAATAAAGCTGCTAATAAAGAGTCTCCTATTTTTGTTGCATTTTAAGTGAGGGTTATTACAAGTCCATTTAGCATTGACTATAATAGCCTAAAATGTAATAGAGGTATATTGAAAACCCATGAAGACAAGTTTTGAGGCTAAATTTTAAAGGTTTCTGTGACCACACTGACTTAAAGTAATAGCTTTTAAAAATTAATGGTATATATAAAAGTAATACCCCCCCTAGTGAGGACAATATACATTTTACTAATACAGCCCTTTTGTTTTTCTATTTTCAAACATCACAAAATTAGAAAAAAGTCAGATTTTTACTCATGTTTGTTTTTGCCATTCATTGCCCACAACAGCAGTGACAGCAACGGTCTCTTCCTTTCACACACACGGACACACACATGCTCATGCCTGAGCATGCAAGTTCACCCGCGTGCATGCGCACGTGCACATACAAGCACAGAGGCTCTTCCTTTTGGAGATTAGAGTTAAACCAAGAAAAATGTGCCTGTCAATTAACAACATTTACTGAATGTGAACTCTGTGTAGAGCATTATACCAACTGTCATGTGGAGAAAAAGGAAATATAAATCAAACTGCCCAGTAGTGAGGAAGGAATAAAAGAAGAGGAAATACGTGCAACTGTGGAAGGCTACTCATTCATGATGGAGGGGCTGGGCTACTACAAATGGTGCAATTTCCATGCCCCATTCATATACAGACTATTTGCAAAATGTCTTGCTATTAAAATATGTGATTAGAAGAGCTGCTGTTCCTAAAAATCTTTCCAGTGATCATGAGAGTTTTAGCTTTGAGATGAGCCAAACTGACTATAATCCCTACCCTCACTCATCTGACAAAATGCTATTGCCCAAACTCAAATAACATAATTCACATGAAATTATCTAATGAGCTATGAACCAAAATATAAGAAAAAAAAGATAGTTGCTTGGTTAATGTTATGGATAAGAAGAGCCCTTGTCAGTGTTACCATTCTCTGCTATTTAATTACAATAGTTAGCATACTTATCATTAGGTATCACCTTAAACACTATAATCTAGCACTCAGGGAATGATAGTTTTGAGATGTTCTTTAGTCTAATATACTAATAATTACCACTTTTATTTAAATATGTCCTTAATGTGATTGTCTTTAGACTCTTAATTAACATGCAAAAAATTAAACATAGCAATTGAAAATGAACTACAATTTAATGTAGAAAATATCACTAACCCTATTAGATAATTATAGTATTTCCTCTAGAAATTGTGGTGAAAGCATCTTATAAACTTAAGAAGGATAACCTGACCTATGCTTATATAAGTTTTGAAATAAGTGTTTTGATATGATTATATTTGGGTAATTTCAGTATTAATACAGAAAACCACTTTATTTAAACTAGGCTCTTTGTGTTATACCTGATTGATTAGACTGCATGTACTCATGCAATAACACTATTTTACAAAAAGGATTAAATCTAATTCTAAATAAATTAAAATAGGCATATGTTTAGGTATAATCACATGTATATTATTTTAGTCCTAGATATTCTAAAAATCCGCAATCTCAATAAAAGGCCTTGATCTTGATAAGCATCATTTTAAAAACTGCTCAAACTAAAATAGCAGAAAACCATTATTAGTTAGCAATACTATTAAAGCATTAGAAAGATTACTTACTATATTTATTAGCTACATTTTTCTAAATTTCTAAATTATTTACAACACTTTGCATTTAAATTAAGAAATGTATAAACCTTAAATAAAGTTATATTGCATCTTTCAAAATAAATAAAGAATTTGCAAACTCCCTTTTCAATGTACACAGCTACGGGAACATATAAATACATCACTAGGTACCCGATCTCGCCTTTCACTTGCCCTAATTAAGTTAACAATTTCTTGAGACCAGGGTTATGATCCTAATCTTACATATTGAGGGTAAGCTGCATGAAAATTTTAGCTATCCAAAAACGTCTCTAGTAAAAAGAGGTACTTTGCACCATCCAATATTGTCATATTTATACAACCAATTAATGATGAAATAAGAACAGTAAATTAATTTTAATGTTAGTTCAAACAAAAAACACAGCTAAGATAGAAATAAATCAGTTAAAAATTATTCCATGCCAAAATGCTAGATTCTTTTTTAGTTAAAACTCTTCCTTTAGTAGCTTCTCTTTTTAGTCTATCATCGTGAAAGATCACTTATACTCTGACCAAAAAAAGTGCAACAACCACAAGGGAAATATCCATGTATAGTTTTAAAGTAGGCAGGCAATTTGGCCAACTCCTATCTTTGGTTAAAAAGTCCAAATAAATTAGGTCTCTTAGGTCTCTTATTATCAACTCTTAATATATAAATTATTACTGTAAAATTAACAATATGGTTAATATTAACTGTTTTAAAATTCTATATACAACTATTCACATTTGATAAAATATAGTCAAAATGAAATTTATCTTCCAATTGATCATAACTTCTATGTGACACTGAAAAACTGTACATGTTACTGGAAATATTGTTTCCAGGACACACAACAGATTTTTAACAATACTTTGCAATATCAAATGAGGGTCCCTTCTACATTGTAGCCATGGTAAATTTTGTACTTTCAACAACCATAAAATCCTACCCTGTCTTCTTAGCACATTTCTTAAATTCTTTCAAGAAATTGCCTGCAGGACAAATAGATTTTGTTTTCTGCATTACTTAAGTGATGTTAAATCTTCATTGCCTCATAGATATTTAGAAATAGACAAAAATCATTTGGAAGGAAATATGCCTGATGTACCATTTCAGGTCAAAACTAAAGTAAAAGTCAAGTTATGAGAAATTATTTTTTCCATCTTAGAATTTCATTCTGAAAGTAAATTGAAGAGTTATGAAATTATTCTAAATTTTTAAAAAGTAATATAACCTTAGGGCAAATTATTTTAAGTAGAAAATTCAGTTTTCTATGCATGTACTAGTATAGATACACATAAAATAGAGTTCATAGAATTTTTTAAAATATGTAATAGCTATATTCATGTTATTCTATGTATTTTTACAGTATGAATGTATATTAAATGTTTTCATTGTGGTAAGCATACATCAAATTTATATATAAATATATATACACATATATTTATAATATATATATTTCATTAGTGGCATAATAAGATAACATTCTACAAGAGTGATTTATCTTTTTTTTGTCTTTTTTTTTTTTTTTTTTTTTTTTGAGACAGAGTCTAGCTCAGTTGCCCAGGCTGGAGTGGAGTGGCATGGTCTCTGCTCACTGTAACCTCTGCCTCCAGCGTTCTCCTGCCTCAGTTTCCTGAGTAGCTGGGATTACAGGCGCCACCACTATGCCCAGCTAATTTTTTTTAATTTTTAGTAGAGATCATGTGCTTTCACTCTGTTGGCCAGGCTGATATGAACTCCTGACCTCGTGATTTGCCCGCCTCAGCCTCTCAAAGCACTGGGATTACAAGCATAAGCCACTATGTCGGGCCAAGAGTGATTTATCGTTATCTTAATTTTTGAGGAAACTACACGTGGCTAAAAGGAACCGCATTTACATCAGATCCCAAATGAAGTACACTGATTCAGCTCTCGTTTTCCTTTCTATAAAAAAATGGCAAGAGTGTATGTGTCTTGCATGGTTGTGAGATTTATTATATCTCTGTAGCCTAGGCTTGGGAAGGAAGATTATGGACTTACAAATTTAAGAGCTTTAATACAATAATTTTTTTTTTTTTTTTTTTTTTTTGAGACGGAGTTTCGCTCTTGTTACCGAGGCTGGAGTGCAGTGGCGCGATCTCGGCTCACCGCAACCTCCGCCTCCTGGGTTCGGGAAATTCTCCTGCCCCAGCCTCCTGAGTAGCTGGGATTACAGGCACGTGCCACCATGTCCAGCTGATTTTTTGTATTTTTAGTAGAGGCGGGGTTTCACCATGTTGACCAGGATGGTCTCGATCTCTTGACCTCGTGATCCACCCGCCTGGGCCTCCCACAGTGCTGGGATTACAGGCTTGAGCCACCGCGCCCGGCTAATACAATAATTTTTGGAATTCTAGTTTACAAAAATCTTAATTTGTCTTTCAGCTTTATGAGCCACACCAGTTAACTCTAGTTTTGGGCTCTATACTAAAGGAGCTATTATGATTTAAGGTAGCAGTACCTCTGTAATACACCTGAAGAGGTACTCCAGGCACTTAGCATGTGTCTAGCTTATCTCACAAATTGCACATTCATAGAAAATAAATATTATGTAATTTGTTCTTTGAAAGGCAGTAGAAGAACAAATAGATAAGTTACAATATTTGAGCCTTTTTTTAGTAATTTCATAAAGTGTTTATTTAATAAGGAAACAGAGCTATGGTTATTTTAAATAGTCATTCTAGTTATGGCCCAAACTTGAGCCTAATGATATATCTGTTACACCATATCTTTAAAGGTAGAACAAATGGATAGTATAAAATTTGATCAATAGAGTCAACCAAACAGGAATGTCTCAAATCACACGCTCACCCCACAGTACTCTCTGGTACCTGTTCAATGTTAGGATTTTCCTTCAGATACATTATTAATTATTTTCACACCAAAATTACCAATGTCATTACCTCCATGACTGCCTTAATTTGCTTTGCTAAACAGAATTTGGTTAGTCATTTACATTTTGGTTAGTAAATGATATTTATTAAGGACCTACTACATGTCCTGATTTTTATACATGCCTCTAAAAATTAGAACTATGAGGGAAATAATCTAGAAAACTAATATTGTCACTGCATGTAGTTTTACTTACCAAAAATTCAAAATCATTCCCTTAATTTCTAAACGCTTAAATTATTTCTGAATAATTCAGTGTTTGTTGCTATCATATGATCTAAAGTGAGGTAATCTTGATATATAATTATGAAATGAGGCCATTTAAAGTATAGCTCTTGCATCAGCTTATTAAAATGAAAAATTGGTAACATAGTTTCTAGGGGGAACTTACATAACAACTTGAAGAATATTTTAACATCACATAATTTTATGAAACATGAATATGCTGTTAAATTCATCAGTTAAAATTACCAAGTAACATACATGTAAATAAAAATCTATTAATATTTTCGTTTTCTGTTCTTTAACTTGTTCACTCAATTCTCAGCTGTTACATTTGCTTGTTTTCATTTTTAACTGAATACAGTCAGTCATGAGACTCATTAGAAGAAGAAAATGAATTGATTTCCTAGGAAGATCATTGAACTTTTTAATGCCAAAATTGCAATTAAGGCAAAAAAAAAATTATACACAGAATTTATGACCTCAAATGCAGGCAGATTCTGGGAAAAGCTGACATACACAACAAAAACATTTGTTACATTTATTTATGATGTTCTTGTAAACCTATGTTTTGCAAAATGAAAAATAATCTTATTTGGAAAGAACATTATCCCTGATTTTCATAAAATTACTTTTGTCTGGAAATACAGTACTAGAGCAATGACAATTTGAAAGTAGGTTGTTTACATATCATGTCAATGACAAATTTTGTACACATAGCTTTCAAGGCACTGAGTATTAACAAAGATTAATTTTAATTTATTCTTGAAAAAGAAAGACAAAAGCTTTCCTAGCTTTGTGCTTTTATCTCACTTCAAAAAAGTTGAAAAGTAAAGTTTATCCCAAAGAGACCTTTTTTTAAATGAGAGAAAGTGATAAAAGTAACAGAAAATGTCACATATGTTATTAGGAAACAGAAATGACGGTAAAAACCTTCCAGATAATTTTAGTCTGTTTCAAAAAATACATTGCAAAAATGATTTAAAATCAGATTATGATCACTTTTACATATATAATGTGATTATTAACATCATCAAATTTCTATAAACCTTATTTTCTTAAATCACTTGGACAAATGCTAGCAGGATTTGCATTAAAAGTTATTTCCCTGCAACAGATTGATCAAATATTATACCACATCCCATTTTCTTCCAATGGACTCAAAGTTGAATTTCTCCTAATAATTTGCTCAGCATTAAAAAAGAATAAAAAACATACGAATTCCTTTTAATTTAAATTTGCATTCAAGAAGTACTGGTCTGATATAATTCAGCTGATAAATATGAACCTATGTGTTTATCAAATCCCTAAGAAGATTATCTAAATCAACTTGTGTAATTACCATTCACCATCTGTTCCACGAGAGCCTGAGATGATCTGCTGGCATCTTGCAGTTTTCTGAACTTCTCGGCTTTTTCTCGCTCTATGGCCTGCAGCATGATAGCAAAGGTGAGTATTTCAATACAAGGATTGTGAATATACACAATAATTATAACTTCTACTTGCCCTTCCAAGCCTTAAGATATTTCACTCTTTCTGCTTATCTTGTGAATCTAAATACCTTTTTTTCTCAAAACTTTTGCCATCAAAAACATCAAAATGGTAATAAAAGCACAAGCCATTTTCATGACTTGCTACAACTTTTAAGATTTCTACTCAACTTTTTACATTATAGTTTCTGATACATTTCAATATAAGACTGCAAAAAATAAAAAGGCAATTCATAACAATGAAATATAAAATGTCAAGAAACTAAAATGGAATTTATCGTTTAAAGATAAAGCATTGAAATTATGCCTAATAAGTATATAGGCAGTATTAATAATCAAATTGAGAATCCAGTATGTAGATAATATGGAAAAAACTACCATAAATAATTTAGCAGAAATATGAATATATATATATATGTATATTTAAATACAAGACTATAGGCTAATTTTTCTTTCAAAAATAATCCAAGTACTCCTATATCCAAGGAAGACTAGATTGAGTTTCAAAGAACTTTCCAAATTCCTTTATTTCTCCTAAGAATTAAATTTTGAACAACATATACAAAATCACGTAAGTTAATAATAACCAGCATTTCACACTGTTGAGTTAGGTAATAATATTACTATAGAGACATAAATTTTAAACCATGATACAGTAGAACATCACTATAATCATCAAGAAGATGTGACTTTCACAATATATATGTCCTAAAACATAAGTATTCAAAGAAAAATTATAATGCAATTAAAATCTAGTAAGAACAACATGTCTGTGACTTAACAACAATATTACAACAAAGATTTCTCTTAAATTTGAGGCAGATTGTTATTCTACATCAGACTATATTTTAAGACTTTATTTACATCCACAGACATCTAAAAAATTATTTCCAGGTATAATACTGGAGTACAGATGGGAGAGCAAATAAAAGATACATGCACAATCTACATCACTGTTGGGTAGAAATTTGTGCAAGGATGGAAATGTTCTATATTTGTCATCCAACACAACAGCCAATTACCACACGTGAGTATTGAGCACTTGAAAGGTGCTCAGTGTGACTGAAAATAATGAATATTTAATTTAATCAAATTTTATTTATTTTAGTTAATTTAAAATTTAAAAGTTACATTGACCGGTGTTAAATGTAATTGTACAGTGCAGATCTAATATATTCCTTTAAATGCAAAACCTTAGAAGATAGTCACGTAATACCAGCTACTCAGAAGGCCTGGACAGGAGGATTGCTTGAAGCCAGGGGTTTGAGATCAGCCTAGTCAAAATAGGGAGACCTCCATCTCAAAAAGAATAACAATTTTAAAAAATTAGTCAGTCATGGTGTCATGAGCCTGTAGTTCCAGCTACTCAGGAAGCTGACGCAGAAGGACTGCTTCAGCCCGGTAAGTCTGAAGCTGCAATGAACTATGTTTATGTCATTGCACTCTGTCCTGGTCGACTGAGGGAAACTCTGTCATATAACACGGCAATATCAGAAATAGTTTCAGAGGAAAAAGTAATCATCTAGACGAGACTATTTACCAAGCACATTAAATTATGGAAATGCTTATATAATAATCCATATATTTTTACATACCTGAAAAGACTCTCTAATTTAAAGAAATAGCTATAAATTAATGAAAGATGGAGTCTCACTCTGTCACCCAAGTCAAGCGCAGTGGCACAATCTCTGCTCACTGCAACCTCTGCCTTTCAGGTTCAAGCAATTATCCTGTCTCAGCTTCCTGAGTAGCTGGGATTATAGGTGTGTGCCATCATGCCCGACTAATTTTTGTACTTTTAGTAGAGACAGGGTTTCACCATGTTGGCCAGGCTGGTCTCATGATCTGCCCACCTCAGTCTCCCAAAGTGCTGGTATTACAAGCATGAGCCACTGTGCCTGGCGTGAATGAAGGTTTTTATAAAAATTTATTTTAAAGAGTTTTGTATGTGGGAGACCTGACAATATCTGACTTCAAGTCTTGATATAAAACTGCAGTAATGAAGACAGAGTAATATTGGCAAAAGAATAGACAGGCAAATCAATGGAACAGAAAAGAAAGTTCAGAAATAAACCCACATAAATATAATCAATTGATCTTTGACAAAGAAACAAAGGCAATACAACGGAGAAAATGTCTTTCGACAAATGGCCCTGAACAGCCCAACATATACGTGCAAAAAGAAAACGCTGTAGACATAAACCTTACACCCTTCTTTTTTAAAATTCCAATTAACTTATTTTCATGTTATTCATTGGATCAATTTAATTAAAAGTTTGTACTCTTGATGGGGAAATATCTGACATTATTGTGAATTTATCACAAATTCACCTGAAAATTTCAACATTTAATATATTCCTTGTAAAAATGAAAATATGGGCTAGGTGCAGTGGCTCATGCCTGTAATCCCAGCACTTTGGGAGGCAGAGGGGGGTGAATCACCTGAGGTCAGGGGTTTGAGACCAGCCTGGCCAACATGGTGAAACCCCGTCTCTACTAAAAATACAAAAACAATTAGCTGAGTGTGGTGGCAGGTGGCTATAATCCCAGCTACTCAGGAGGCTGAGGCAGGAAAATCGATTGAATCCAGGAGGCAGAGGTTGCAGTGAGCTGAAAATACACTATTGCTCTCCAGCCTGGAAGACAGAGTAAGACTCTGTCTCAAAAATCAATCAATAAATAAAATAAATTAACACCAAGATATATTTTGGTGGAACACAGCATTATGGTTAAAAATCATGTTTTCTTGGGTATACATGGATATAAAGATGGGAACAATAAACACTGGGGACTGCTAGAGTGGAGAGGGTGTGAGGGAGAAAGGGCCAAAACACAAGCTATGGAATACTATGCTCAGCACCAAACCTCACTGTCACACAATATCCCCATTTAACAATCCGGCACATTTACTCTTGAATCCAAAACAAAAGTTGAAATTATAAAAAATAAAATAAAAATGAAAAAAAAATATCAAAAATGAATACAATGTTTTCACTGAAATTAGAAATTTGTATAACTGCTTGAAAGCAATTGTGGTGTTTATAATTTGTAAAATTAATTCAAAATGAATCAATCACAGACTCTAGAGTAAAATGGCAAACTATAAAACTCCTAGAAGATGGCATAGGAGAAAACAGAGATGACTTTGTCTTTGTTGATAGTTTTTTAGGTACACCACCAGGGGGATGATCCATGAAAGAAAGAATTAGTAAGTTGAATACTACTGAATTAAAATGTTCTGCTCTGTGAAAGATGCTGCCAAGAGGATGAAAACAAAAGCCATGGACTCAAAGAAAATATTTACAAAAGACATTATCTGGCGAAGAATTATTATCCAAAATACACAAAGAACTCTTAAAACTCAGTAACAAAATCAAATTAAAATATGGGCAAAAAATCTTAACAGACACTCACCAAAGGAAGTCTGCAGATAGCAAATCACAAATGAAAATGTGTTTCACATCATATGTTATCAGGGAATTACAAATTAAACAACAATGAGATAACACTACACCTATTGGAATGGCCAAAATCCAAGAACAATGACAAAACCGTAAGCTGACAGGGATATGGAGCAAAGGGACCTCTCATTTCTGGTGGCAATGCAAAATGGCACGGCCGCTTTGGAAGACAGTTTGGAGGTTTCTTACAAGACTAAACATTCTACTATATGATCCAGCAATCAAGTTCTTTGGTATTTACCCAAAGGAGTTGAAAACATATGTCCACACAAATTTCTGCACATGAATGCTATAGCAGCTTTTTCATATTTGCTAAGACTGGGAAACAATCAAGATGTCCTTCAGTAGATGAATAGATAAATAAACTGTGATCCATCCAGACAAGGGAATATTATTCAGTACTTAAAAATGAGCTATCAAGGCATAAAAAGACATGGAGGAACTTAAATGCATGTTACTAAGTTAAAGAAGATAATCTGAAAAGGTTATATAATGCAGGATTTCATCCTAGATTCCATTTCAGAATATATGACAGTCTGTAAAAGGTGAAACTATGTAAACTGTAAAACAATCAGTGGTTTCTAGGGATTTGGGGAGAAGGGGAGATGAACAAAGTATTGAGGATTTTTATGGCAGTGCAATTGTACTGTATAATACTCTAAAGGTAAATATATGCAATTGTAAATCTGTTTAAACTCATAGAATTTGTGACACCAACAGTGAATGCTAATGTAAAAACTATGACCTTTGGGTGATAACGATGAGTCAATGTAAGGTCATCTACTGTAATAAATATACCGCTCTAGTGGGAAATGTTGATAGTTGGGCAGGCTATGTATGAGTGGGATCAGGGTTATATAGGAAATTTTGTACCTTCTGTTCAATTTTGCTGTGAACCTATAATTACTTTAAAAATAGATTCTATTAAAATTACAAAAAAGGTTTTATGAGTTAGGATGCTGGACTCAATATCCAGAGTACAAAATGCTAAAAAAGTCAATCATTGATAGAATAAACTCCAATCAGGAATAACTGTAATATATAAAATACTAATTAGAATTGAAAATAAGAGTAAAATTAAAAAAAAACTATAAAGTGATAGTCTTGTTTTATTTTCTTAAGTACCTATAGCTTAGCTGAAAAATACACATTTTACATGATGCTGTGAAAGGCAACAAATGAAAACTCAGTTTCATCTAATTAGTTAAGAAACTCTGAAAGTGACACTTTTTAATATCTTGTATTCCACTTGAAAATTTCAAAGCACACAGTTTTTAATGTTTTGTGATTATATGTTCCCAGAATCCCATTCCAATTAGCAGGTGAAACTTCTAAGTTGTCTTGAAATTCAGTTTCACAGACTGTATTGAATTGTTTCTAGAAACATGTGAACAATCATGGATGGTTCTAATTTGTGGGTTGAACTGACAAGTCTATGAAAATAGAGTAGCTATAACATCTGGTTAAAAGACCCTAGATGAAGCTCCAACATTTCTCTTTTCTCGACTTCTTAGTTTTTGTGATCTAAGTTATCTGTCCTTTGTAGCTTATGGCATACTTATTTTTCAATACTTAAATTGGTTCTCCATTAAAAGGTAAATGTTATACGTAAAGCACCCTGAACATCTTAGAGGAGAAAAAATAAGCACATTGAAGTAAATATATAACAGTAAATATCAAGAAAGACAGGAGGATTTGGGGCATCCAGAATTTGAACTACATCAGGAAGCATATACAGATAAAAGAAAAAATATTTACCACAATACGACACATAAAAAAGAACAATGACAACAAAGGGAGTAAAGTGATGCTCTTTGGGTTACTTTTAGAGTATCCACTCCTACCACAGGAGTTTGTATTTTATCTACATTGAGCTTTTGCTTTAGTTTACATGAAATGATATAAAAAGTAGAATGGGAACACTATGTGGTCTTTATAAATATTTAAAATAAATTATCAATAGCCTTCTAAATGTTATGATCATCATTTCTTTATTCTAAGCTTACTAGAATCAATTAATATTACCAACAGAGAGCAAAACTTGTATTTGAATATCTCAGGAATCATATTTGACCTTTAATATCTTATTTTGTTAATCACATTGTTCCAGTTATTCTAATATAAATAGTAACAACCACCATAACCACAATAAAACAATAATCTATAAAGTAGGTACTATTACTTTCCCATTTTGACAGAGGAGGGAAGTGAGGCACAGAGAGGTTTGTGGAAATTTTGAAAACAATGGAATAGCCACATTAAAAATGAGATGCTTAACACTTACAAATTACAGTTTATGTACATAATTTCATACATATGTCATAAAAATTGTAAGAGACAAGGAATGAATATTATTGTAAGTCATTTTATATAAGAGAAAACTGAGCATCAATATGATAAAATCATATATCAAAGATCAAAATGTTAGGAACTTTTAGATTCCATGTTAGAACCCTGCTCTTCTACTTATAATTTCAGCTTTCTTTCAGACATACTCTGCTGTTGCTAGGGGTAGTTCAATGGATATTAGTCAAAAAGTCTTGAGCATATCAGAATATATACCACAGCAAACAGAGCGTATAGTTTGGATGTATCAGGGATGTTCAAGATATTTAACTATTAATTCAGCATGGGCAGCACGATATCAGAAGGAATGTCTGGTCACTCATAATAGACACTGACAGTCTATAGGCTGATTACCAACTCTGTATACAGATCAAGTAAACTGAATAACTGGTGCATACAAAGAGACATACACCTTAGAAAGAAGCAGTCAACGGTATCTGCATATTTGTCAATGTTTAGATGATATCTGGGTTCTGCTAGGACACGTTACTTTCAAGAGGAATATTGCAAAATGAGGAATATGCATACAAGTGTGCCTTGAAGAGTGTGAACGAGACAATGAAGAATCTAGAAAACATTTCATTTCAGACCCAGCTGTAGATAGTTGATTAAAAATGATAAAATTTCGTGTAGCAAAGAAATGTCAAAGGAGGTAATATAACAAAAAGGCTTGTAGTCACTCTTTTTTGCTCTGCTGTTTTCAGTTCAATCTCTACTGCTTACTATTTGTTAACCTTAATAAAGCACTGCAACCTTTCAGGATCTCAATATTTTCTACGTAAAATAGCAATAAAGATATTTGCCATGTGGGACTTCGTAGGAGATTAAAGGAGGCTCTTTATTTATTTCACCAAATGAGACTTTTTACAGTACGATGGGGAGCTAGGAACAATTCAGCTGGGACAAATGGCTTGACATAAGCTAAAACTGAACCAGATAAGCTGAAATATGTACTCATTCTAGTTCAAGGTAATCTCAATCATCTTAAAAAGAAGTTTAGGAAACATTTTTGACACAGAGATGATCAGAGTACCTTGTTCATGGAAACGTCCAAATAACCACATATAAGAAGTATTTTTTTAAAACAAAGTTCTAAATAAACATCACTGAAAACCCCTATTTCTCTTGGGATCTGGCCACCCATACATTTGTCCTCAAATGAAATATATGAACTTCTGTTTTAAAGTAGGTCGGATCAGTACTTCCTAAAATTTCTACCATCTCTCATTTTCTCAAAGAAATATACATTAAAAAGCACGGAAAGCACAAAAACCAAAAACAAATTCTAAATATTTTTCTGAACAAAGAAGATAACTGCCCTCATTTTAAGTGAATGTATATCAACAAAGGGGAAAATGGGCCTTCCACAGGTCTATGTTGTAAAAGTAAAAACTGGTTCAAAACAAAAACAAAAACTGGCTCTCACGTCTATTCTCTTACTCAGTCCCATCAAAACTGCTCTTACCAGTCTCACCATTGGCCTCCAAACTCCTATAATTCAATGATTGATTTTCAGTCCTCACCTTACCTATCACCTTCATTTGATTCAGAGGATTCCTTTTCCTTCTCAGAAGTATTTGCTAATTTGGCTTCATGTATTACTTGAACACAGTTTTCCTCCAACTTCAGAGGTCACTTTTACTCAATTTATTGCAGGTTCCTAATCATGTCCCTGAGCTCTCACTTTGGAGTCTCCTGGGACTCAATCTATATTTTCCATTGTTTAGGCCAAAAACAGAATCCTCTACTCCTCTCTTTCTCTCAAGCCTCACATTCAATGCATCAGAAATTGCTGTTGGCTCTAACCTCAAAACATATCCAGAAAGTGAGTTATCATGGTGCTCACTACTACCACATTAGACAAAGTACCCCATCGTCTCTGAGAAGTATGAATGTTTCAAAATAGGATACTAAATGTCTTTACATTTCAACCTTTGTTCTCTAATTATATATTATCAACACAGCAGACAGAGACAACAGGGTTCAGCTCAACTCTCTAGCAGCTGAGTAAAAGCTCAAGTCCTTACCATGACCTGATCTTAACTGACTTCCTTAACCTTTCTGAATTCTTTTGCTACTAAGCATCTTGCTGTTTCTGCTGCAGCTAGACACTCAGTGGTTCCCTGATGCTACAGGCATGCTCCTGTTACAGGGCTGTGCATTTAATTTCACCCATGCCTAAAATGGCCCAAAATTAGTTATTTGGACATTTTCCCCCATCAAATGCCACTTTTTCAGCTAGGCCTTTTAATGTCACTCTGTCTACACACACATACATACCCTAACTCTCATTTTATTTTGCTCCTTGGAACCTATCACTAACATTTCATATGTTTTACATATTAGTCTTGCTTCATTTCCACCTTTCCCACTGGAATGTAAACTATATAAGGTTAGGTATCCTTATCTATATTCTTCTGCACTCTATTTCAAGTCTCCATGAAAGTGCCTGGTACATAGTAGACACATAATCAGGTGAGCTCTGTTTTAGCATAAAGCCTTCATATACAATATTATGGCCTCTCCTCTTACCCACAATGCTCTCTTACAGTATAAATTCATAACAAACTCTGTTAGCTTTACATAAAGTGGTTGTAAGACCAGTCCATGGGGATAGGTGCTGCAAGCTCAGTAATGAAGGATGGATTAAATAAAAGTATTCTAGAGACTGCATATTAGATTGGGAGTTGGGCACATCCGCCTTTTCTTCAGCTCAAGTCCTGATAATGGTAATAAACAATTACCTAAGCACAAAAGAAAGAGTATGATATACAATCCATATGTCAAAACTTGGTAGAATCTTACCTCTCTCTTTTTATTTCATGGCTCTGATCATCCACCTCTTCTCTCTCATATATGAGTGTATGTACATACATGTACACACACATATATATTGTACATATACCCCTTTCCCTTGTTTTCAAGAACAAGGGTATTATCTGAATACTCTTCAACCATGGTCTTCATTTTCTTTTATATATTTCATCTTCAATGAAATTTGGACTAGTATTTCAATTAGTTCCAATTCAACCAGTACAATGAAATTTGGACTAATATTTCAGTATTAGTCCAAATACCTAGAGTCAGATTTCAGACTTCACTACTGTACAAAAGTTCTTTGTGAAGGTCATTAATTTTCTTGTCAGGAAAAACACTTCTTATAGCATTCAGTACTGAGAATGACTACAACTACCTCCTGGAAATTACCTTGTTCATAATAATAACTCCACCCTTGACAATATTATCTTTTATATTTTTTCTTATGAAGTTATCTAGCTTTTCTGTGTTTTTCTATAGATCTCTTTTTCTATATCTTTTTTTCCAAAAATTTTCTATATGTTTTTTCTAAATCTGTTTTTCTATAGATCTGTTTATCATATATGTGCCAACATGCATATACATATAATATTTTTAACCTTAATAGGGTCTATATTTTATAATGTAACACATAGATTTATATTATTTTATTAACATATAGAATACTAAATACTTTACTCAGTATTTGCATAATCTATGATCACATGTTTAGAAGCCACTACTCGGGTTCTAAAATATTTAGTACGCAAGTAAAGTATACAGAAGCTAAAAAAGTCATCAGTAAAACAATGTATTAGAAAGGAGTCATTAATTA
Organism: Sapajus apella; assembly: GCF_009761245.1. NCBI lineage: Eukaryota > Metazoa > Chordata > Mammalia > Primates > Cebidae > Sapajus > Sapajus apella. The sequence goes on from NW_022436957.1 coordinate 28,060,911, forward strand.
TAAAATACAATATGGGCTCATGAAAATTCTTAGAGATCAGAATAATTACAAATTCCAAAATGGGTAACAAACACAAAATAAAAGGCAACTAAGTTGTATAATATTCAATAAAAGGAACAAAAGCAAAATAATTTTAAGCAAAGACTACAAAATAGAGAAGTTCACAAATTCCTCAATACAGTGATTAAAACTCTTTTAGACCTCAGTTCCTCCTCCTTTATTAGCACCTCTTAAAAACCTCCTCTTTCTGGGACTCCATGTTTGGGTCCCCTTGGAAGCCATCTTTCTCTTTCCTGGATTTCCCCTTCCACACTCTCTTGTGAAAGCCTGTCTTCCCCTCCTAAACTCCATCTCTCTCTCTATTCCCTTCCACTCAATGTGGAAGCTGCTTTCCTCTCCTGGATTCCATCTTTCTGGATTATCTCACTCAGAGTGAGAGTTAGCTGTTTCTTAATATCTCCTCCTGTTTCTCTCTTTCTAAATAAATCACTTTCTATAAACAAAAAAATAATAATTTTATAAAAACCCTCCTCTTTCCGTGACATCTCTAATATTATGAAAATAAGTTACGGATTTCTATCAGTCCTACTCTGACTTTAGAAGTAATTAAGAGTCTACTCATTTAACAATCTATAATGAAGCTTTACCCTTTGACAGAAAAGTAACTTATTCACTCCAATGTTTACTCAGAAGTTGTTCTATGCTTCATATTGGTAATAGATCCTGTCTTAAAATGTGACTGCAGATCTGAGAAAAATCACATATCCATGTAGTTAAACATTCGCTGGGTTATGTGCTAGGCATGGGGACACCAAAAACAAAGCACAGACACATAAAACCAAAACCATTTCACGTTCAAGTCAATTTCCAAAAACCAATAATGGAATTGAAGTGAAAATGGCTAGAAATTAGTTTGTGTAAATAAGCAAAAATTAGATCACTGTAGGCTTTATGAGGGAAATATGAAGACACTAACTTTGTCAATAGTTTTAAGACAAAGACCACTGGGAACATACTCATAGACTATCAAAGTTAATTTATATGCTGCCACAAGAGAGACAGTCTATCACAGGGAAGTATGGCGTTATGTCTCTAAGAGTATGCTAGAAAAAGCTTATTTTAAGATGTGGGCTTGTATACATGATAGGGGGCATCAAGGAAATGGGGCTTTGTTTTGATTGGATGTTGTAAAGAAGTAGGGTAATTTTATGTAGAGTGTCCTAAAATTTTTGGCTAGATGGCAGGAGGAATGCAGAGAGGCTAAAACTGTGTTTAGGAAAGAAGCATAATGTGTCACATTAAAGAAGATGAAGGATATTTGGTCATTAGGGGTAGTTTAAACAATGCTATTCTTTTTATCTATATTAAGATATGATTACAAAGTGATCTTGCTTTTATCTTGATTCATCACAACCATGGAGTGGCCCTGTATGAGGCTGGCATTCTTAGCAATTGTTTATATTCAACCAGAGAACATCAAACACTAGCTGCAAGTACCAAGGCAACATCTAACAGCTCCAAAGCCTAACTGAAGTGCCAATCCAGCTCCTGGGTATCAGTAGCTGATTTTATCTTTCTCAAATGATTATAAACAGAGATATAACAAGATCATACTTATGTTTTAATAAGTTAGCTTTGGCAGAGGTGATGTGAAAACTTCTAAAGGAATATAACATTAGTAGCAGGGAAGACCAGGTAGGGGATTGTCATCTTAAATAGAAGTAAGCCATGATATTAGCTTTAATCAGGGTTTTGGTGATGGGAATAGAGAGAAGTGGACATTTTCAAGAGCTGTTAAGGGAGCAGGATTAATTGAACTTGTCAAAGATTGGACATGTGAATGGTAGAAAAAAAATCTAGATGACCCAGTTAGCTGTCAGGTTTCTGGATTAGGCTGTTTGCCTGGTGAAAGGAAGGAGTAAGAATAAAGGAGGTCTGGGTAAATAATGAGATTTATTTTAAGATTTTAGGCAAGCATTCAATTAAAATAGTCTATTAGGCAGCCAGATATTAAGAAATATCTGACTGGGCTTTAAGAAAGAGATGTGAGCTAAAAATACATATGGGGGAAGGGTTAATTAGAAAATAGACGCCATTTGAATGAGAATGAATGAGGATATCCAGAGAAGAAAAATAAGGACTGTGAAGGATATCAATATTAAACAAAAACTGAATTGGAACAAATGGAAAAGAATTAATCAGGAGAAAGCATTATCCCATAAGCCAAGTGAGGAAAGAATTTCATGAGGGATATGAGGTTAAGAGGTTCTAGTTCTACAAAGAGATTGAGTAAGATAAGGCACATAAGTATTCACATGTGTGTTCACAGGGGAGGACTCCCCTCCCCCTCCCTCTCCCCATCCCCCTCTCCCTCCCTCTCCGAGTCTCACTCTGTTGCCCAGGCTGGAGTGCAGTGGCATGATCTCAGCTCACTGGAACCTCCGCCTCCTGGGTTCAAGCGATTCTTCTGGCTCAGCCTCCCAAGTAGCTGGGACTACAGGTACATCACCACACCTGGCTAATTTTTTATTTTTAGTAGAGACAGGGTTTCACCATATTGGCCAGGCTGGTCTCGAACTCCTGACCTCGTGATCCACCCATCTCAGCCTCCCAAAGTGCTAGGATTACAGGGATGAGCCACGGCGCCCAGCCTGACACTTTCTAAAAGATGAAAACACAACCAGTTTAAAGGCTAATGTTAAAGACCTGGAATATAGATTTCTGACAATCTGGATATATAGCTGAATGGACGCAAGTACCTTAATAAATAGATAGTGATGCTACTGAGAACGCAAACAGAGAGGTCAGCCTCAACCAGGTGAAGCACAGTCTCTTCACCGAGGCAGATGGAAAAAAAAAAGAGAGACTATTACCATAAATACCGATGATTTGAGAAATATTATTTTGACTAAAGTAGGAGATGAAGTCATTTACAGTGAATGATGGGGAAAGTTTAGGCACCCCACAAAAGCTTGAAGTAATTGTTGAGAGAAATTAAGGAGAAAATAGGATGCATGGAAAGCTTATGAAGAACTGCTGGTTTTGCTAAAATATGTTATTTAAGAAATGGACTAATGCCTGACAATGAAAACATTTACATATAATCATGACAGAGGGTACCTGCATTGAGGAGATGAGAGAAACAGAAACTTTTGGCAAGAGCAGGACAGCCCACAGGGGTGCTGAAATTGCTAAGAATGAAAGAACAACTTGGGTGAAAAAGTCTATTAACCTAGTTCCAAAGTTTTCAATGAGAAAATAATATGGCTAAATGGTAGATAATAGATGACCAGAAGCCATTAACTGCAAGATGTGTTTTTAAATAAAGAGAGCAGTATCTTTGGAATTGTCTCTGTTAGGTGAGGAAATCAGTCATCCTAAAGTAGTGGAGGTGCAAAAGAAGAATGAGTCATTGTGCTGTTTTTGACGGTAAAAGTTGTTTTCATGTATGAGTAGAATAAGTATACAGGACAGAAGACTTGTGTTGAAAAAGGGTTTGAGCCTGCAGAGTGAGATTGTGGGAAAGCAGAGGAAGTAAAGCAAGGGAAAGAAAGTACAGAAGAGCATAGAGAGAAAGAAGAAAATATAGAATCAAGGTACCTATACTCTGGGTAGTAAACACAGGTAACAGAGATAGAAGAAATGGAAGAATTAACTGACTTGATGATTTCCAGTGGGACTTGGTAAAAAGTTGATTCTGTAAGTGTGTAAGCAAGTTTAGATCCTATGAAAAGCCCAAAAAACAGCTTGATAGGAAGGCTTTCAAGAAAACCTTGTACAAGCTCCAGATTTTCAGACACCGTATCAAATCCCCTTGTGATTAGAGGAGGCATTTTTGTTTTATTACCAATTTACGTTACCATGTGCTCACTTAAATAATTTGAGCAGTTAGAATCTGTTAATTCTGCTAAAAAGTATAAACTATGGTGACATTAAAAGAATGTGAGAGGGAACTGCTAGGTAAAGCCCATGACAGTGTCCTAGAATACTGATTCTCAAGCCTTTATGTGCATAGGAATTACTCCTGAAAAATGTAATTTAGATTTACTAGTTCTGAGATTCTGTATGTCTGACAAGCTCCCATATAATGTGAATATTTGTGGTCCAGGGACATTTTGATTAGAAAGCTCCCCTAGAACTCAGTTTTTAAGTAAGTACATTTTGTTAAATACATGAATAAAACACATGGTCAATATACAAGGAAAAAAATTATGCTTAGGTTTAAAACTTCCATTTTTGAAAATATATGAAATTGAACTGATAATGGCCTATGATATGCTAATTGACTAAAAACACTTGAAAGGAGTAAATTAAGAAATTAAGTGAAAAAAAAAAAAGAGTTGGCAATATTTAGCCATTTTTAATGGAGGCCTAAAAATGGATTAACACCACTCAAGTTCATGACGTAGGCCTGCCATGAGTTCAAAATAACCTACATAAACTGACAGGTGAAGTACTAAGAAAATCAAGTATGCCTAAATTGCATATCCATCATCATTACTATGTATTTCTCTCAAAGATTTTTAATACCTATACATTATATTTAGCCTGAAGGAATCATCTAGGTAAATCATTTCATGTCCTATTTTAGTAGGCAATTAGGAATGATGTTGTTACTTCAGAAAATGAGAGTTCAAGTTGATAAAGGTGATGCACAAAACATCAGAAAGCCACTTATAAAATACTGTACTTTTTTTAAAACACTTTTAATCTGTCCTGCTCACACTGTTGATAAAATGCAAATAGATTTTAGGTAACCAAGTGATAACAGGAAATTTTAAATTTTATATTCCTGAAATACTAGAACTCAAATTTCCTGCCTGTACCAAGCTGTTTTAAGATAAAGAAACAGACTCTCAGACAGAAAACTGTAAGAATCAGATCAATAACAATTTTTAATTAGCTAATAAAATGCCAAAAGTGATTCATACTCTCAGTGATCGAATATGTAATGCGAATTTTCAAACTTATTTAGAGTTTAATATTTTCTAATTAATTTTCTGCTACTCAGAGAATTTGCCTCAAAAATCATAGCAAAGAATATACCTTCAAATAAGTACACTTTGAAAAAAGACATTTTACTAATTTTCTGCTAATTATATATTATCTTTAATTTTAATTTTAAAACTCAAACATCGGCTATATAATCATATTTCCCATTACTTGAAACTGTTTAGAAAAGTCTATTATAATGCTGACAACAGCATATTTTATAAATCTAATAAGTAATTTAAAATAACTTTCCAATTAACAAGTAAACTCTAAAAAGAATTGTTGACAAGATTGTCTCCCCTTCTTCAAGCAGTCTAAAAAATATTCTTTTTTCCAGAATATATATATATATATATATATATATTTTTTTTTTTCTCTCCAAAAGTTCCAACCCCAGTAGTAAACATTAGCTTGTAAGTGAGGTATTGTTGCATTTGTAAAAATACAATAGATTTTGAACTTCGTGATTTGAATCCTGGAAAGATAAAGCAGAGCTAATATACACATTTAGGTGTGACCTTCCCATAGACAGAATTACTTTTCATTCACAATCATTGTTTCTTTAGCTTGCCCATTGTATTTACTTTTCCTGTTAGAAATTATTTTACAAAGTGCTGCCAATCACAAAGAAAGATGCATGTTTTATAATTGTTGAAGTTGAAAATTTAAAGCCTTGACAATTTCCCTAAAGATGAAGCAGCTTATTCAAATTAATAAAACTTTGTATTTGTGAAGGTCAAAATTATAACATCTCTAAAGGGAATAACAACAGCAAAGCATCTGTTACCATATGTAAATACTGAGAAAGGCTGGACATCTTTTAGTTAAGGTAATACTTAAATATCTTATAATATATGACAGAGACTGACAACTATAAAGAATAATTCTTTGATAATAGTGAGAATATAAACAAAGTCCTAAATATGGTATTTATTATATCATTCTATTCTGTTTTATTCTATTCCACTCTATACTATTCTGCAAGCTTGCTAAGGCCTAGCCTTGAGGTAACTGAACAACATATGAAAGGAAATCAACATGAATTCATGTTATACAATTGTTAATTTACAGTTAAATAATATGTAAGTTAAGGCAAGTTTATGAAACACATTCCTAGTCAGTCACGGAATAATCCAGAAAGATTTTTCTAGGCTAAGCTTTGATTTTGCTTGCTATCTAAACTATATTTTAAAGATATATTAAACAGTATTTTATCATATTGCATTAATTCTATCAACTAATAGAATCACAGATAACAAAACATGGAGTTTACAGGAGCACAAAATAAGTACACATATTAAAAAAAGCATAACCTACATTGACTTTTTCTTTTAGGTCTGAGAAGTTGCCTTCCTTTCGGTAGATTGCAAATTCAGGACTCTGCAACACAGCTTCTGAGCGAGTAATCCAACTGTGAAGTTCAGTTATATCAACATCCAACCTAAGACAGCGAAAAATAAAGGTCATTATTTCTTAGTTATCTCTTTCTTCTATATAGAAAAAGCAATTTATCCATATTTGTCACTCTTTTCTCAATCTGAGACTCCTGCCTCATGCCTCTATTAGTATTAATAGCACCACTATTTCGCCCATTAGGTAGACTCAAATTTGGAGTCCGCTTTGATCTAGAGTCTTATGATCATGGAGGTCATTTTATTTACCTCAATGTAAAAAATCACTTCTATAATATCTCCTATAAGCTATTACCCAGCCTCTGCTTGAATGTTTGCACTATTCAAAAAATGACTACTTCCCAAGATGACCTTTTATTTTTGGGAAGTATTTATGAGAAAAATACAATTCCTGTTGGTGGTCACCATTGAACCACATGCCTGATATTCGTGCCCTTCTGTAGTCTCCAATCATATTGCCTTTGGGTTTGGCTATGTGACTTTCTATTGCAAACGGGACAATAGTAAGAGTATTGCAAGTGAGGTGTTGAAAAGTGCCTACACATAAGTGCTTGAATTTTTAGAGCACACATTCTGACAAGGCAACATCAAATAAGAAGTGCAATGATCTGGAGGTGATCATGTTTTAAAGAAGATTGTTATATCTATGTGAAGAGGTCACATGAAGAAGCATGGGGCACCAGGCATGCAAATAAAGCCTTCTGTGACCCATCTCAATGCCAGCTGAAGACAGACAGATGGGTGCTCCAGTTGATGCCACATAGAGAAAAGGAATGCCCAAGTTGCAGAATTATGAGAAATCTAAGTGCTGTTTTAAGCCACTACATTTTGGTGTCAGTTGTCATGCTGCAATAAATATCAGATCACCTATCCTGTTATTTTCAAATATTCTTTTTTATGCAGAGATCTTTGTAGTCACCAGGGATAAACTATTCACTCTAATCGGGTGATTTAGGTATGGAAGAGCCAAAATGTGGAATCAACCCAAGTGTCTAATGGAATAGTATTAAATCTTTAAGAATATGAATATCCTTTCATTTGTAGCATGTATGAACCTGGAGGAAATTTTGTTAAGTGAAATAAATCAGGTATAGAAAGACAAATACCACATGATCTCACTTATATGTGGAATCTAAAAAAATATCAAACTCAAAGAAACAGAAGACAATGTTAGTTTCCAGGAGCTGGTGGGGGTGGAAAATAGTTGGAACGATATTGGCTAAAGTATACAAAATTATAAATATTTGAAATCAGTTCTTCAGATCCATCAGTAGATACCTGATCATCAGCCTGCCCTATGCTTAGTTACTTCAGTGGATATTCTATGGTTTGTCGGTATCTTGGTTTCCTTAAATTTGGTACTTAAAGGGAACATATCAGTAGTATGTAGTATAAATAGGGAAGAATAGACAATTATCTTTTTGGTTTATAATACTTTCATTGATACAGTCCATGGTTTTAATAAGTATTTTCACTTCAATATTAGATTTTCAACTCACATTGCAATTCAATTGAGTTAAAACTTATAGGATTTTTTTCACATAAACTATCAATAAGGCAGTTATATCACAACATAATTACTAACACAAACTTATGAGCTGATCTCCTGAACTCAAAATTTGGAACTTTGAATCATACAAACCTGTTAGAATTTTTCACATTAGTTGCAAGCTACTGTATTTAAAATTAGACAGATACAGAACTTCATGGAACACAAAATCCTTACAAAAACATATTCTCATTTTACATTCTTAAAAAATTATTTTGTTAGGTATTACCAATTCCAACTGCCCATAAGATGAGATAGAGCTTCAGATAAATTAATTGACCTCAGTACCATGGGTCAGGAACTTAATTTATCCAGTTCACCATTTTGTCCTTCCATATCAAAAAAAGAATATTTCATAGAATATAGATTGAGTTGTTATTTATCAAGGCTTTCCAACTTGAAATTGAGAGACTAGGGATCTTGATTCCTCTAAATACCATGTTATTGAATGTCAATAATTTGTTTGTGCATACATTACAACTGTTTATAGATTTTTATTGTGTCATATATGATTCTTAGATTTCCCACATTTTTTATCCACAAGTTTGATTATCAGGTTCCTATTTCTTCATTCACAATGTTGATTAAAATATAGAGTACAATTACATGCTGTAAAAATCTTTTTCTCACACTCTCTTCAGTGATGTTAACTCGTTAAATAAACACTTTCCTACTATGATCATTTGGTTGCCTACCCAAATCAGTGAATTATATTTCAATAATCGTTAATGCATATTTATCATTAGAATGTCTTAAAATGTTTTTATTTGACTTCTGGCCCAACATAAAATTTCCTGTGTCTCCCAACCTGCAAGCATCTACAAGCAACTGGTTTTCTGTCCAGTATATTGGAGTACTGGAATATTAATAGTTCAGGGGTGACCCATAACCAGTAAGAGCTTAGAATTGGTAAATATTCCAGCTCCTTTGCCTCTAAGTTGGACAACCTTGAAGTATGATACACACAGTGTCGCAAAGAGGTCCCTGCGTGATTGAGCCCCAGTTGCTTCCAACAATAGCCTGATCCCTATATGTGTGCCATCCTTTATTGGCTGCTTGATTTTTCTTATCTCCCTTCCCTACTTTGATTCCTGGGAGCACTTTCCAAATAAACTTCTTGCACCTAAATCCTCTTCAGATCTACTCTTCGGGCAACCCAAACTAAGGCAATAATCAACAGCCTGAAATGAACCCAGCTTCCTGTCATACTTTTGCTTTTCAACTTGGGCTCTGAATCTCCATAGGAACTATTTAAAAAGTTTTTTTCAAACTCTGGCCCATTCGCTTTCTGAAGCTCTCTCAGCAGATGATCTTGTTCTCTACCTTACAGAAACAAGTGCAATTATCAGAGTAGAACTTTTCACTTCCTATTTCCAAACATCATCAGACCTGCACATGCAGCCACCGTTCTCATTCCATTGTCTACATTTGAGTGAGTTTCTCTTCTTTTCATTAAAATCATTCCCACTAACTACATTTTGGACTTTATTCTCTTACTTTGCTCAAACATCTGAGTCCATCCATTTTCTAGTATCTATTTATTATAAATTCAGCCTCTCCCTCTCAAGTGCATTCTTCATGATATAGTTTGGCTCTATGTCCCCACCCAAATCTCATGTTGAACTATAATCCCCAATGTTGGGGGAGGGTACTGGTGAGAGATGATTGGAACATGCAGGGGGATTTCCTCCTCGCTGTTCTCTTTATATTCACTGGGTTCTCATGAGATCTGGCCATTAGAAAGTGTATAGCACTTCCCCTTTCACTCTCTTTCTTCTGCTCTACCATCGTAAGAAGTGTTTGCTTCCCCTTTGCCTTCTATTTATCAATGATTATGATATGTGTATCTCTAATTCAGGCATTTCTTCTGATTTGCAGAGCTATCTAACCATCTGCCTATTGGATGTCTCCACTTGCATGCTGCAAAATCTCCTTAAACATTAGGTGCCAAGATTTAATGTTTGATCTTCTCCCCAAAGCTAGTACTCTATCAGTATTCCCCAGATCAGTAATTGGCATCACCATCCCTTATATCTGATATTTTCTTCTCTGCTATGGTGACTAAAGTTTGTGCCCCGTAAAAGTTCATATGTTGAAGCCTAATTTCCAATGTGATGGTATTAAAAGATGGGACATTTGGGAGGTGATTAGGTCAAGGGGATAGGACCCTCATGATATTAGAACCCTTAAAATGATCTGAAGAGATCAGCGTTCCCTTTCACCATGTGAGGGCACAGTGAGAGGGCACCATCTATGGACCAGAAATCCTGCCCTTACAAGACACTCAATCTGCTGCTTCCTTGATATTGGACTTTCAAAACTCGAGAACTGGCAGAAATACATTTCTGTGGTTTATAAGCTACCCAGTTTACGGTATTTTGTTACAGCAAAGCAACTGAAACACTCTCTCTTCTTTCCCATGTTTACTGTATTGCAAAGTCTAATCCATCACACACACATTCTCTGTCTCCTGGATATGTATGCTTCTTCCTGTCTCCATAGCCAGAACCCAAATTTGTGTTGCCATTAAATATGACCAAAAACACTGCAATAGCTTTTCACTTGGCCTCTTGGCAATATTTATGGAAGCCTCTAATCTATTTTATATACTAATGGAAAAATTATCATTTCTATCTGTTTTAATTGATGCATAATAGACGTACTTAGTTTGGGGGTACATGTGATAATATAACACATCTGTATAATATGTAAAGATCAAATCAGTGCACTTGGGATATCTATCATATTAAATATTTGTCTATGCTAGAACCATTCAAACTATTCTCCCTAGCTACTTTGAAATATAGAATAGTAAAAACAAATCTGATTATGTTACCTTCATTCATAAAACCACTTAAAGGCTTTCTCATTTTTCTTACAATAAAGAACAAAATTTCAATATGATCCTTTATAATCTGGCCTTCACAGACCTAACTGTATCCTCTACTTTATCCTTTATTCAAGTAGTTATAGAAACAAATTTCCCTTCATGTTTTCTAAAGTAAAACAGAGCTATTCTTCTATTCTTGTTCCTCCACTATAGTAAAATCCTTCACTGATTCTTCTATAAATATTTTGAAAATTTGGTAGTTAGTATAATGCATTTGGACCACTTTGGTAAAATTTGTCAAATCCAATTATACTTTAAATACCCTCTGACTCATAAATCTGAGATGGGAATATCCATCAGTCCATCTCAAATTCAGCCTTTAAACTTAATCTTTCTAGTCTCACACTCTTTTGATTAAAATATCTCTAGGAAAGATTGCTCACTTCCACTTATAGGTCCATGAAACTCAAACATGGCAAAGGTATTAGGCTGGCATCACAGCTAAAGGAAATCTGTTAAAGCCTTTGTTGGAAAAAGATTTCTACTTGGCATAGAATTGACATTGGTCTTGTTTGCAGACTGTAGGGACTCAGAAAACGATACCCCAAAGTATGGCACCTTGGCATGCAGAAACTTTGAACTAAAGAACATTGGAAAGCCTCAGAAGCAGCCTCAGAACCAAGGTCTCTCTGATCTTCTCCTGCCCTCCTGTCTGTAACTCCACATTCTTCCCCAAAGTGAGTCATAGTCTAAAACCCTCTCCTCCAAAGCCAGTCATAAAACCCACAATTATAACTCTTTATTTACCCCACCTTTCTGTCTAGAAGCTAGCCATAAAAAAATCTCTGACATACCTTTGTTTTATAGTAAGTCATAAGACCCTCATTCAAGTGGGGTCCTATTCCATGCTAGGAGGAAGGAATTCTACACAGACAGGCCTGGCTGGTTTTCCCACTCAGTCTATTATTAGATCATTCCCTTTTTATCCAATCACATTTCTACATGGTTGTCTACTCATTATTAAATTTAAGCATAAAAATAAAGTTTTCCTCTGGGTCTATGGGTCTTCATTTCTGAAGGCTCCCATGTAACCTAAAGCTTTCATTAGAAAAATATCTTATGCTTTTCTCTTGTTAACCTATCTTTTGTTATAGGAATGTCTGCCGTGACCTGTATGATATGGTGGAAAGGGATCATGGCCTTTCTGCTCCTATAACATGTTGATATAACTGTTATACCACCACCTTCAATTCATTACAGAAAAAAAAAGAAAGTTTATTTATATTTTTTTGGTTTGAAAGTAAATAATTTTCTTTCAAAAAGAAATCTTATAACACTTTTATATGTGTATATTCCTGAAAAATGCCAAATTGTATGTTTCCTTTTAAAATGGTCAAATGTCTCCCTTTTCCCCTTCATAAAGTATATACTAAGTGCTTAGTATGTGCCAGACATAATATTAACTCCATAAAGAACAGAGATGAGAATGCATTAGTCCACATTATCAAATAGTTTGGTTTAGTGAAGCATTCATTTGACAAAATAAAAATGGTTTAGATAAAGAACTGGGGCTCAGCTCACACTGGTCTTCTTAAAAGAATATTCAAAAAAACACCTTCTCCATAAATTAGGATTAAATCAACTTGTAGCCTAGAGGCTCTGCCAAGTATATCAGTTATCTGCACACAATGAAGGCTTTGTGGAATCAACACCATGGTAACTGTCTGTTTGCTTCTCTGTCTGTGAAGATTTTAAGGGAGGCCTGGACACCGGTTGGCACGTAGTTCTGATAATTCAAATCAATTCAAACAACAGGATGTGAATTTCTACAAAGAGGTTTTTTCTCATTCAATTTGTCTGCCTGATTTTATAAATTTGGAAAGGGATTGCATACAGTGCTTGAACTTCCCTTTTACACAAAAATCATATGGAGAGTGATTACACTCTTTTCATTTACAAATTTTTAGAAAGGCAATTTCAAATTTTGCTAGGGCAGTTTGAAGAGAGTGTTTTGACTGGGGAAAAGAATCTATTCATAAGCGCAGAGATTAATATGTTACGCTTCCTTTCTGAAATGGAACAAAGAAATATCTCAATGAGTTTGGACTCTTCTCAACTGTTGCAGCTTCTTTCTTTTTTTTCTATCATTATTGTGACATCTTGATTTCTTGGGAAATAAGTGGAAACTAAACCCAATTCTTACCTGATTCAAGCTCTGAGCTATTCCTAACCTAATCTTATTTTTACATTTATTTTATGTTGCTTCCATTTGGGCTTATTCCTTCAAACATCTCTGATTTCCTTACTAAAACTCTTTTTGTCCAAACATAATGTGCAGTCAGCCTAGACTCTAATACTTAACATGTACCACCATCTCTTAGAGTTCTGGGAGTTAGCTGTCAGCTACTAGCATTGTTTTCTCTCCAATATTCTGCCAGTGGATAGCCTCATCTCTTTATGCCAGCAGTGAGGATGGAAGGGTGAAGAGGAAGCAGAGGCAGGGTTTCAAAGGCCTCCCATGTACTCTCCCTGAGTGCCAATGGCCAACATCCAATGCTTACGCTCAGTGACATTTTCAATGCACAATGAACACAGTCTCCTTCCTGGATCCTACTCAGTTCCTGGCTTCCAAGAAGCAGTTGCATGTTTACTTTGTTCCTTATCAATTTACCAACTATTGCTTCATCACTTTATGTGGTTTGTCCCATCGTTTTCACGTATTTCACTGCTACTGAATATTCTTCAGATATCTTTGCTGAGACGCATGGCAAATGAACAGACTCGTCTGATTGAAATGTCTTCATGCCTATAAATTGGGTGCTATCTATTCTTCCCAGTGCTTTGCACATAGCATTTTCTACTGTACTTTGCACTACCTACGTGAGACTGGGTATTTAATCACCAACAAAATATATCATTCAGATGTAACTCAGTTACCTTCTTTAAAACTCTCAAGGAAAACACTGAAGACTTATTTTCAATGCCATATTCAATCTTGAATTCTGTGCATATGTTTTTCTTTCTTCATAAAATCACTCATTTCTAATAATACTTTTTCTCCACTTTAAAAACTCACATAAAACCATTGTTAATGAACTTATATATCATAAGTTACTCATAATGGTCCTCTACAGCCCGCTAATACGTTCCTTAGTGCTTACTTATCTTACCTTCGTCACATACTTAACTCTGTACTTAATGTACTTCTGTATGTTATCACAGACTCTATCCCTGAAATGCAGTCTAACTTTATCTAGCTTCAAATATCTCTTTTTTTTTTTCTGAGACACAGTTTCACTCTTGTTGCCCAGGCTGGAGTGCAATGGCACAATCTCAGCTCACTGCAACCTCCACCTCTCGGGTTCAAGGGATTCTCCTGCCTCAGCCTCCTGAGTAACTGTGACTACAGGGTTGCACCACCATGTGTGGCTAATTTTGTGTTTTTAGTAGAGACAGGGTTTCAGCATGTTGGTCAGGACGGTCTCGAACCCCTGACCCTCAGGTGATCTACCTGCCTTGGTCTCCTAAAGTATTGGGATTACAGGCGTGAGCCACTGCACCCAGGCAAAAATCTCCTGTAGCTAATAAAAAAATGATGTCCTATTCTCTGTTCACAAAATGATAATTTTTTCTGTAATTACTTTTTTCTCTATTCTTCAAGTATATTTTAAAACCTCAACTTGTTATTATTTATGATTAGCAGTGAAGTGATAATTTTTTTCTCCCTTACAAACACACTCATCAGAAACCCTGAAATTAAATCTTGTAAAGTCCATTGTACTGTCTTTGATTTTTTTCTTTTTCTTTTTCTTCCATATGTATATTACTAAACCAAGATAGCTTTTCAAAAAGACCTTCCTTTTTTCGGAAGTTTCAAAATATCAAAAGTATGGGGCATATATAACCAAATATTCAGATAGAGACAATTTTTTCTCAGTATTATATTGCACAAATAGACTCAATCTCATCCAGTTGAATTTTCCATAAAAACGATGTAAATTAATTACATCCCCTATGGTAAATATCAGGAGATGTCTATATGTATATAAATGTTTAAAGTAAATTTAAAGGCAAAAACACATAAAAACAACTCAAAGAACTAGAGAAATGTTTGGCATTTAAGAAGTTGTCCATTTTGCACTGTGAATGGTAAAACGTTACATGGAATTAGTGCTATGTAACTGTGCTAATTATGTCAGAAGAGCCTCCTGAGGAGCACTGACTGCGTTCTGTTAATTTTCTTTACAGTGACTGCCACATAAAGTATTAAACTAAGATGACACATTTACATAAATTTTAATTCGGTCACTTTCAATATACCATTTGGAACTCATCATTTCCAAATGTATAAACTCTGAAAGTGGAAATCCTCCAAGCTCCCAGACTTAACTAATTTGATTAGTGAACTAGGTTTATGAATGGCCATTTTACATTTTTAAACATCTTGGCATGTAGAATTTCATAAAAACTTATGAGCCTCATCCTTAGAAACCTAAAAGGAAAACACTGATGCCTGTGAAATACATTAACCATTACACAATCCCAGGGCTCTAGGTCTAGACCAGATAATTTATCAAACTAATTTTTAATATACATTTAATTAGCTAGGAAGCAAGTTTCAATTATTAATAGGAACAAAACTATAATTATTTTTGTTGACATTAACATAAGGAAGAAATAATTTTGGAGCTAAGGTAAGATTTTTCAACTTTGCTGTATTTTTAAAAATCATCTTTCTTCTTCAGAGTTTCAGAAAGTGAGAAGATATTTTAATTCCCTGTTACCATACAGGTACTCTCCTGACCCTGAATCCCCAACCATTTGAAGATGAACTGCTATTCATCTTCCAAGACTCAGTTAAAGATACACATCATCTGTGAAGGTTTTCTTGATCAACCTCTCTCTACTCTTCCCCTTTCAACTTTCCTTCTGGGAAAACTTGTCCCTCTCTGCTTGTTTCCACATGGCATTTGCTTTAAAAAAAAAAAAAAATGGAATAATAGAATACAAATTAAATCTGCATCAAGTAGATCTTATAAAAATATCAAATGAAATTCAGTATGAATCTATTAGTTCTAAAAATATTTTTAGGACTCTGAGATGCATTGATTACATGGTAATTATTATATTTTTATAATTACAGATTATTAAAGGGGAAATCCTATTTAACCGAAAGAAAACAAGCTAATATTTAGATAAATAGCCCCTCTCCAAATCAAGATAATTTGTATACACACATACAACACATACACGTGTATGTGTTTGTATAGTATGTGTCTCCGTCTGTGGAAGGGGGGAAGATAGGGCCACATGACTATCTTTTATTTTGTAATACGTGTGATACATGTGTATGTTTAAATGTGCTTTAAATGTAAAGTAAATGCGGTGCGTTTATAAATATACTGAACTGAGGGCTGGGTGCAGTGGCTCACACCTGTAATTCCAGCACTTTGGGAGGCCGAGGTGGGCACATCACTTGGGGTCAGGAGTTCGAGATCAGCGTGGCCACTATTGCAAAATCCTGTCTGTTCTAAATATACAAAAATTAGCTGGGCATATTTGTGGTCGCCTGTAATCTCAGCTACTCCAGAGGCTGAGGCAGGAGAATTGCTTGAACCCGGGAGGGGAAGGTTGCAGTGAGCTGAGATTGTGCCACTGCATTCCAGCCTAGGCGAAAGAATGAGACTCAGTCTCAAAAAAAAAAAGTGTGCATGTGTGTGTGTGTATAAAAACACACACACACACATATATACAAACACATATGCATACACATATTTATACACGTGAACACACACACACATACACACACACACACACACACACACACACACACTCAACTGAAAATCAGGCACTACAGGTTTTAATTCCTAATTTTCATCTTTTTGGTGCTTTCTTGGGTAAATTACTTAATTTCTTCCATGTTCATCGACTTCTTGCTTTAAATGGTAAAAATTTAAAAGCTCTTATCAAACTCGTCTTGAAGTAAAAACATACCATAAACCAAAAATAAAAATCCAGCATCGCCTCTAAACAGACTTCCTCCTCAACCAGGGCTCTTAAAATTCAACTTGAAAGACTGGTTCAGGCCATGAAGGAAAGTGGGGGTCAGACTTGTCTCATTATACCTCTCTGGCATTAACACCAGCACAGACTTTAAGTCTGATAAGAAACATTTTACAGGCTGTTCTCTCTGAAGCCTGCTAGCTGAAAGCTTCATCTGCATGATAACTTTGGTCTGTACAATCTCTTATCTCAACCCAAATATTCTTTTCAATTAATCGCAGGTCTTTAGACCAAGTCAACCAATTGTGAACCAGAAAATGTGTAAATTTACATATAGCCTGTAAGCCTCCACCCCCACTTAGCTGTCCTTTCTGGACTAAACCAATGTTATTTCTTAAGTGTACTTGATTGATATCTCACACCTCCCTAAAATGTGTAAATCCAAGCCCCATGCTAACCACCGTGGCCACATGTCATCAGGACTCGCTGAGGCTGTGTCACTGGCGCACGACTTCAACCTTGACAAAATCAACTTTCTAAATTAGTTGAGACCTGTCTCAGATTTTCTGGGTCTACAATACAAATGCTTTTAAAAAATTACTTGTAAATATGTTTACTTACCTCTCTAATTAAAGAAGTTTTGACCCAAGATACAAAACTGAGATTAGCTTTGCTCAGATATTCCGATTACATTAATCTATTCATCTAGCAATCAAATTAAATAAAACCTAAAGATGTTATAATTCCCAGTTACAATAAAAAGCCTATAAACTCTTTTCAATGGTTTACACAGCACCTGGAACAACATGACAGATGAGAACGGACGCTGTCTTCAGTTAGCAGAAACTGCTATATTAACATTTCTATCATAAACCTCATTTTTCTTATATTTGCAAGGTCTCAGATGTATTTCTACTTTTATATGTGTAATTTTAAGCACATCACTCATAAAATAATATGTTTTGGAACAGTAAAATTTAATGATTCCAGATTGCACTGAAATGCATCTTTAAAAGATACTAAAAAATCAATTTCTGTGGCATTTACCTTGTCCTAAAATATGCCTATTTAACATGTGCCTCTAAAGCTGAATTCTAGTCCAAACACAAAATATTGTCCTTAAAATTGTACATCTTCTTTACTGTCAATGATAGCATATCAAATTATATACTTAATATGTATTAAAATTTTGCTTTTTAAAATATATGCCCTGGCATACAAATTCAGTGATTTAATATTTGAAGCTATTAATGCCAGAAATTTCTGAGTTATCTGGCATTGATATTCATCTTTCCACCCCTAGAACGGTTGATTGCACAGAAGAGAATAAAACTGTTGTGAAATATTGTTTCTCTGCACAAAGTAAAACTTACCTAAAATATTTTGACAGCTAGTGGGTAGAAATGACATTAAAATAATCTTCCTACCTTAATTTGGTATTGAATCTTAATCATTTCAAAAAACAGTGGTAATCTTTCTTTCTTTTTTATTTCTAAAGTGTGGCATGGTTGAACAGAAGTCACACTTGTAAGTTCTGTTTATATGTCTTTGAAAAACACAACCTTAAAAATTAAGCGCTAAGAAACCCCCACAAATTCTAAAATATCAGATACAGCTATATTAGAGGAATTTGTTATAAAGCCAAGGAATGTGAAAACATGTGGACAAAAATTGCATGACCCAGAGGGTGGGAAATAAAATGCTGCTAAGCCACAGATGCGTGAGGCCTATTTTTCATTTTATAAATTGAAAATCCCTTTGAAACACACTTCTGTGCAAGAAAATCACCTTAACACAGGTTAATAGACATATTCTCTTAAATGATAGATGAAACATTGTCATAGTAATAAATCTATGATCATACAATGCAATATACTCCAGGTGAAAATCCTGAGTCATATATTTTAAGATCAAATTTAAAGTGTATTTAAAATGATGAAACCAAAAAGCTGCCTATGTCCCCGTGAGAAATAAATGTGGGTCACTAGAGGGCGCACATTCCCTTTCACAGCTTGTCTTCAATTTGGCTTCTCTTTCATTTTCTTATCTACATAACGATAATATGGTGACAAATGGATTTTTCATGGAAGTTTTACTTACACAGAAACATAAAATGTCGAAAGATATAGATAATATGGTATACAAATAATATGTTAGTAAGACACTCTCAGATGCACAGTTAAAATGCCTTCTGCCATTTTGATACACACAAAATTACCTTGAAGTCATAATACGTAGAATCTCTTGAGAAAATGTGACCACATTTTGGAGAGGCATGCTTAGTTCAAATAATTTAGTAAAATTTTCTGGATTGTGTACCAAGTAGTTTTCTTTCCCAAGTTAGTTATTTTTAGCTAATTTTTTAATATCTTATTAAATATGTGGACATTTGTGTTCTATAAAGCTGCTTAAAATTATACTCCTATATCACCTAAAGTTTTTTAAATACCAGGCATCCAGTCAATCAAATTTAAAGTACAAAAAAAGAGACAAGTGTCATTTTAAACATCTTAAGTCACAAGCTTTCAAAAACAAAACTTAATTCATCTGTTAAGAAACCTTGTATGTTATTCATAATTTGTATTTTTGTAGACTGATCGTGAATAGAAAACTTGAAGATCCTCCTTTAGTTTCAATACACAGTGAAGCACTGAGCTAAGATTCAAGAACAGGTCTATCTGAATCCAAAGATTTCTATTGTACTACATGTTTCTTTTGTTCCAAATGAAAGAGAAACCCATCTTAAAATAAAGAAAAAAAAAAGTCAACTTAAAATTCCTGTTCATTGCTACATAGAATAGTAATTTGGTGGTTTCAACTATGCTGTCTTGGATTATAGCAGAATTTGATTGGAGTCTCTAATATCAGGGTATTACTTCAAAAAATTTTCATTAGCCTAAACTATGATCCTTAGTTGTATACTTTGTACCCTAATGGCAATATAAAAAAATTTCTTTTGCAATTTATTATTACTTTGGAATTTCACTTAATTTCCTAAAATCTTCAACTTTCTAATCTGATGATACATCTTCTGACATCAGAAAAAATATTAAGAATCGAAGACAAAAGTTATTACTTATTACATAATGTGGTTAAGACAATGCTGAACTCCAGAAGTCTTGCACTTGGAAAAAAAGTTCAATTTTATGGATATTCCACTCATTTTTTGATGTTGAAAAAGACACCTAAATTAAAAAAAAAATTTCAGTGAAAAAGGCCTCTGTATTCAAAGATAATCAAATGTTCCCATGGGGTACTTCAGTCAATGATATGTCAGAATGTAGAACAGACACAATCTAGAGTCAGTACACAGTTTCCACGGATTTTGGCAAGTCCTTAAAGAGCTCCAGTCAAGCATTTTATTTCAGCTAAATAATTTGATGGAATCCTCTTTAACTTATTAAAAGACAGCAAGGCATGGAGTTTCCAAAGGCAGCATCCCAAGCGAGGCTGTCTGGGTTCAAATCCTAGCTGCACTACTTTTTGTAAACTATGTGATCATGAGTAAGTCACTTGAAATTTCTGTGACACATTGTTATCATCAGCAAAAGGGTGACAATAAAATTTACTTTGTAATGCTATTTAATTGTTAGATATATTAATATCTAGCAAATAGTTGGTAGAAGCCATATACATATTAGCCATTGTTATTATCTTCCACAACGCTTCTTTACTGACTTCAAGCCAGTCCTATGTTTTTCCTCACTTTCTCATGTGTGAGAATGGTCGTATTTGTTTAAGCCTCTTGTTAATGACTGATAGAGTAAAAGTCATAATAGAAATAACAAGAATAAAAACTGCAAACACAGCCATAACAAAGACAATAAAACATATAAACAAAAATCAATAGCAAATAATCTCATTTTACCCATTAGTGCAGGAATCCCCAAAGTGTGTTCTTGGGACAAAATCAGCCTGCCATCTAATTTGGTAAATAAAATTTTTTTGGAATGTAATCATGCTCATTCATTTATACGTTGTTTATGGCTGCTTTCCAGCTATAGCAGCAGAGTTGAGCAGTTGTAAAATAAATTTTGTGATACACAAAACCTAAAATATTTACTGTCTGGCCCTTTAGAAAAAACTTTTCTGACCCCCGCTTCCCAGTCTATGAATTGAAGATAAGATGGCCTCTCTCTCCCAACTCTCGAGATCAAATGGTATGGTTGACAGTAATCACATCATATTTCTCTCTCTCAAAAATATGCAATGACTCCCCATGACCAGAAGGTTAAAGACTATATTCCTTAATCTTTTACTGAATACCTTTAGTTATTATGAACCCAACCTACTTTTTCAACCTCAGTCCTTACTTCTAAACTTCCTTTACTCCTTACTTCTGCTGTAGACAAACAAGAATACTTAATAATCCCATGTAATGTTTTCTTCATATATAGGCTTTCTCCTGTGTTGAATTGTCACTTTCCCTCATCTTGAGCCCAATGCTTCCCTTCTCTTTAATTGTCGAGTCGAATGGTAATTTTCCCATGAGCCTTCATGCCTAACTCTCAAGCAGAAGATGAACTTTTCTCCCTTGCAACTTTTCTAACATTTTGTTAGTACTTTTACTTCACGACAGTTTACGCTGGGTGCAAACTTCCTCAGGGAAAAGTTAGGTATGGTTTACAGTTAAAGTAACTGGAGTGTTTTACAAATCATAGCAATCCATTAGATATTAGTTGAGTGAATAGGAAAATTAGCATGCAAACTAATGTTACTGTCACTTTTTTTTTTTTTTTTTTTTTTTTTTTAGATGGTTTCTCACTCTGTCACCAAGGCTAAAGGGCAGTGGCACAATCTTGACTCACTCCAACCTCCACCTCCTGGGTTCAAGCAATTCTTCTGCCTCAACCTCCCGAGTAGCTGGGACTACAGGCATGTGCCACCATGTCAGGCTAATTTTTATATTTTTAGAAGAGATGGGGTTTCACCATTCTTGAAATGTTGTGAATTGACTATAGAAGTGTTTAAAGAAACCCACCATGAATTGAATGGTGACTTGTACCCTATAGGAGGCAATTTAAACTTTAATCACTATCAGTGTGAAAGGTCTTTGAGTGTAAGAGAATTCAACATGCTTGTGGGTCTTTCAAGTTTAAATGACTGCCAATCAGGTTTCAGAAACAACCTAGTGTAATGTGGAAAGCCATTTCAAACTGATATGTACTTACTGCCCCATTGCCAGCATCATGAACTATTTCAATCCATCTAACCTGTTAGTGAGCACCTCTATGAACTTTAGTCAAAACAAGAATAATACTCACTGCTTTTCAAAGCCAGTTTTTGGTCAGCTTGTGCTGTCATAACCAAATACCATAGACTGGGTGGCTTAATCAACACCTGCTTATTTCTCACAGTTCTATAGGCTAGAATTCCAAAATTAAGGTGCCAGCAGGGTGTGTTCCTGGTGACAGCCTTCTTCCTGGCTTGTAGATAGCCCCTGGTATAGTTCAGATGTTCATCCCTTCCCAAATCCAGTGCTGGAGATAGGGCCTGATGGGAGGTGTTTAGATCATGGGGGCGGATCCCTCATACCTTAGTGTTGCCTTTGTGACTGTGAGTTCTCCTGAGATATGGTCATTTACAAATGTGTGCCACTTCCCTCTGCAGTGTCTCATTCACTTTCTCCTATTCTTCCATGTGATGTGCCTGTTCCCCCTTTGTCTTCCATCACGACTGGAAGCTTCCTGAGGCCTCCCCAGAAGCAGATGCCACCATACTTCCTCTACAGCTTGCAGAACAATGAGCCAATTAAATCTCTTTTCTTATACGCTACCCAGTCTCAGTTATTTCTTTACAGCAGTGCCAAGAACAACCTAATACAACCTCCTTTGTGCTGTGTCCTCCCAAGGCAGGGAGAAAGAGCAAGCAAGCTCTTTGTTGTGTCTTCTTATAAGGGTCCTAAACTCCTCAAGAGAGCCCTATCTTCCTGACCTCATCTAAATCAAATTATCTTCCAAAGTCTCCATTTCCAAATTCCATCACATTGGACATTAGGGCTTCAGTTTAAGAATTTAGGGAGGATGCAATTCAGTCCATCACAGCCTGGCATCATTTTTATATCTCTGTGGCAACATAATGTGTGTTCATTTGTAAAGATAAACGTTTCTGACTAGGGAGGACTTTACTAAGAATATTCTCAGAAGATGTCAGAATAAGAATAATATTTTCTATTATCGCATAAATGTGGTCATGGGAAGATACCATTTCTGAATTAATAATTAGAAACTCAACTTTCTTCTGGGGAAAGAAGGTTTCTTTTCATGTAAACATTCTTCAAGACAAACACATGTAATATAATTTTCACAATGTGAGGGCAAACAAGGAAGGCCATATGAATTCCATTTCAGGGGGGGGAAAATAGATTCTTGGGGAGATGAAGTGACTTGATTAAGTCACATAGTTTATGAGTAGAAGATGTAAGGCCAGAACCCATCTGTGCGGTAATATGCCCATCTGCTCTCAGATCTATTCCCCACTTTTCTTCTGTCCGTTCCATATCAGAGGGATATACATTTCCCAACACTAATTGTTAACTTGGAGGCAGTGGCAGAATATTGGAAGGTGGGAGGAAGAGAAAAGACAAAGTACATTTTCTTCTCAAACTACCTTGGGTGGCATTTCCAGAGCAGCTATATCTCTACTGTGGCTTCAGTTTTCTCTGGATAGCTCCCTCTTCAACAATCCAATTTTCTGCCTGGCAGTCCTAACTTTAGTTTAATCGGTGTTAGAAAGTCCCAGCTTCTGAGCTCTGGTAATATCACTTTTTCTGTATTGTTCCTCCAGCTCTAGGGATATTAGCAGCTTCCTTATGTTGCTAGTGCTTTGAATTGCTTCTCCATCCCCTGCGCTGCTTCTGTTTTCCACTACCTGATTAGCCAATTCCTTGCATTACATTTCCTCTCTTTAAGTCACTTACAGTGATTTTGTTTTCCTAACAAGACTTGCACAAAACCTGGAAAATACCTCATCAACATCCAGTAAATATTTATTCAATACCTACTATGGGCTGACTTCTGGTTTATGCACTGTAGGTCTAGAGATGACAAGAAACGGTTCCTTCCCTTAAAGAGTTTACTAGAGATACAGGCATGCAAAAACAAAGTCATTACAGAACAATTTGGCAAATGTTTTAAAGGAAGTGTTAAAAAGGCTGAGAACTGCCTGAGAGGTTATGTACCCAGAAAGACAAGGTAGTTAGTGGCAGGGTGGCAGGGAATTTGGGGATGGGATAAAGAAAGGTTATCTAAAGAGAATCTTAGGTAGAAAAAACAGTAGGTACGAAGAGACAGAACCAAAGTATAGAGCATTTGGAGACCAAAGAGTGGTTAATTTAAGCTAAACCACAGGACAGTGTGGGTCAAAATGCAGTGAACTGTTCGCTATTAGTCTGTAAGAAGAATAGAGTTTTCACCAGAGTATAAATCAATGGCGTCACTAAACAATTTCATCTTATTTTGCTTTTAATTGCCAAACTTTCTTGACAAAGGAAACTGTACATTGATTTATATTCTGGCTTAAACTTCCTATCGTAATTGTAGACTGGTAATAAAATGTTCGCAGATTATTTTGAGCAGCACTGGTATATATTTTTTAAAAAGGAGCAGAGGAGAAGGGAGTGAAGCTGGAGAGGTAGGTAGTTAAACATTACAAAAGAATTTCCATGCCACGCATTTCAAGATTTATGGGCAGGGGAATGATCTAATTAAAACTGCATTTTAAGATATCCCTTGAGAGGCTGTGAAGAGCATGGATAAAAGAGGTAAGAGCAGAGCCAGAGAAATCAGTTAAAAATTTTACACAGAAAGAATTCAGTTTAAACTGGAGTGAAGGCAGCAAGGATGTAGAAACAATAACAAATTAAATAGAATTTGACAGGTACATTGGGAGGGATTTAGTGATATGGCAGATACCAAGACCACTTTGAATGGTGGCACAGGTTGTTCACTGCACAAGTTCAGGATGCGCCATTCTTAAAGACTTTGAAGTGAACGACCCTCCCTAGAGTTGTCCGATCTAAACTGCAAAACTACATTTGAGATTCCAGTAAGAAATCCAGGAATACGTAGCCTATAAGCATTTGAATTATACAAGTATGGACATCAGGAGAGAGGGTGAGTTGGAAATATCAATTAGTGAATCATAAATATAAGTGAATGATAAAGATTATAAATGATATTTCCCAAAAAGAGAAAGTATCATAAGAAGAAAATGAAACCAAGATTTGAGTCTTACAGAGCCTGACATGAAAGGGCAGGAATAGAAGACTGAAAAGACATGGTCTGAAAGCAGGAGAAAGAAAACAGGAGAGAACAATGTCACAGAAACTGCAGGAGAGAAAAATTTCAAGAAGGGACTAATCATCGCTGTCAAGCACAAGACAAAGGTCTAAAAGGATAAGAACTGAAGAGTGACCTTTGGAGCTGGTAATTAAGGAGCTCTCTAGTGACCTTGCTGAGAGCAGTTTCAATGCTTGATGTGGAGTATGAGAGGGTAAAGGAAAGAATCAGAAGTAAGGGAATAGAAACAGTTTGGGTTTTCTGATTAAAAGCTGACTTTTATTTGCATTCAGCTGGGCTCCTCCTGTTAGATAAATAAGTGTGAGTACCATTTTCTTCACTCAAAGAACAAACAAAACTGTATGTCACAGCTCTGGAAAAGTGATCCTGTCTTCTTCCTTGTTGATATTCTTTTATGCCTTGCATTCTGGAAGAATACATTTCCACATAGCTCCATAGCAAGAAATCCAGAGATCCATATAGTATCTTATGGGACCAGTTCTCATTATAGTGCATTTCTATTCACAGCATGAATGGAACATCTACCACACAGAAGACTCCATACAGGCAAGGAACAAGGAATGGATCCTGGCCCAGGGAAGCTTTAAGTCTAGTGGATGAAACAGACATATGGATACATCATTTCATCATTAAGCAGCAGAGGTGTTATAAAATGCATTAGTAGTAGCCCACAAGCTACCTAGGAATAGATGGACCCTTTATGGGGGCTGGCATGAGGAAAGAGAATCAGGGTTCAGACTGTAACTGAGAAGACACTCTAGTGAACTGATTTCCAAAGTGCGGGCCCTAAATCAGTAGCAGCAGGATCACCTGTGACCTTGTTAGAAATTAAAATTCTTGGGCACCCCTCCACACCTATTAGTATTAGAAACTCTGGTGACTCCGATGCATGCTGAAATATGAGAACCACTGTTTTCATGAAAGTTGTGAGGATTCTCAAATTTTATGGTGTATCAGTATCACCTAGAGTGCTCGTAAAATATTTTTGGGCCCACCAGCAGAGTTTCTGATTCAGCAGGTTTGGGAAGGGCCCTCCAAATCTGCATTTCAAAGAAGCTTCCAGATGATGATGGTCTTTCATGCACTGAAGTTTGAATATTGCCGTTCTACTAAGAACAGCAATCTGATCCCATAGCATTCACTAGAATTCATATTACTATATTGTTCAAAACACTGTTATTGGCTTATTCTTGATGTATAAGACAAAATAATTTCAAGGATATTTAGTAA
This sequence comes from Sapajus apella, assembly GCF_009761245.1. Classification (NCBI taxonomy): domain Eukaryota; kingdom Metazoa; phylum Chordata; class Mammalia; order Primates; family Cebidae; genus Sapajus; species Sapajus apella. Next base: position 28,087,227 of record NW_022436957.1, read on the forward strand.
ACGGTTACCTTCCTTTTTGAGGATCTGAAGATGGTATGCAAGGTTTCTTTAAAAAAAAAACAAAAAAACAAAAAAACAACAACAAAAAAAAATAGTGTCTAAAGTGAAACTTGAATTTACGACCAAGGTCATTTCACTTTAATACATATAAAGAAACATGACATTGCAACTATAATACTAGAATGGAATTAGGAGACTCAGTACTAGTCTTTATTTTGCAACTGAAAGCAAGTGATTTAACCTTTCTGGACCTCAATTAACCTGTAACCACGGACAAGTCTAGTCTCCTTAGGAAAAAAAGAAGTAAATCACCTAAAATGTTTTGTTTCTATGGGCTGTGCCAAGGGGCAAAAATGTCATTACTGAGTTCAACATCCCAGATATTTTAGGAACAATTTATCATATAGAACGTAAAAAAATGATTCATGGATACATTAATCATCTAATTAGGTCCTTCAAATAAATTGGTGTATTTTCCCATACAACTTTCAGATTTTAATTTAGAAACCAAAGTTATAACAAATATCTAAAACAAAAATGTTTTAAGCATGAATCTCGTAGAACTGCAGAAAGAGTGGTCTTAGTTATCTATCTTCCTTCCAGAGAGGTGTGACACAATTTAACTTAATCCGGACAGCAGCCATACAAAGAAAGAAAATCAAACAAACAAAAAACAGAAACAAGCTGAAAAGTAGAATATATAGTAATAATTCAGATATGTAGATCTGCCAATTTATCCTTCCACTTATTTAGCATGTAGGCAATAGCCAGAGAAAGTAATCTTACATTCTGTCTGCTTACCCTGGAGAAAACAAACAAACAAACAAAAACAGAGATCAGGTGAATTAAGGCATTTCAAAATGCCTCTATATTGTCCTTGAGGATAAAAATATTTATTTACGAACACTTTACTTGGGGGAAATTTTCTTTATTGAGATGGTATTTACTTAAAAACAATTTGCCATTCGTTTTGCCTGTTGCTACAAAAGTATAAACTAAAGCTTTTTTGAAAAATCCCTTAAAATAACTGCTACATGATTAGGAAGTAATCTCCTGGATAAATATCAATTAACTAGATAACAGATCTACTTTTAACCTAGCCTGAGTTCCATGCTCTGATAATTACCTACATGTAAAGTAATATCACTGAATTGCAAGAATAATTTGCTATTAGAAGTAATTATCTTGTGACCCAAATCACCAGACATTTTTGTAAATCTCAGTGTAAGGAGGAAAATTTATGCAATAAATACAACATATGTAGAAACTGTGTAATTATTTAGGAATCAACTAAATGTACCTCACATGGTTAAGAAACTATGCTATGGTAGAGAGCTGAGTTTTAAATCCCTTAATCGTTTTCAGTAAATAAGGATACCCCAATGGGTAAAACTGGAATAATTAAAGATTATTAGAATTGTCACATGTATATTTTTCAGAACAATTCCAGGAAGAGCTAGGTAGAATTTTTAAATGATATTGGAATGTCAAATTTTAGTTACTATAATTATTTGAATTATATATCATTTACTCTCTCAACAAACATTTATTGGTTATTATATGCGCAGTATTTACTATAATGGGATCTAAGTAAATATAAAGAAGTATAGTAATAGGTTTCCTTTGTTGTGACTGGCAATGAGAAATTTTATGTGAGTAGCATGAAGGCATATAACAAAGTGAATGTAATGGAATTTACTGGCTGAAGTGAAATGATTATTGGGAAGCTAGACATAAAATTAGTGGAGAATGAGAATAATATTGAATGCCATAGGAAGGGCCTGGATTTTATTTTGGAGACTTCTGGAGTTATGGGAATTTGAAGGTCTGGAGAGACAGCAAAAAGCAACATTTTAGATATATTAATTTTAGATACATCGATTAGAAAGGAGAGCAGTTCTCCCCAGAGTGAGGTATATGGCTCAGGTTATGGACCTGACAATTAGAATTATCATGAAATGACTGAAATGATGGCACTTGCCCAATAATCTAATTATAATAAAGAAGAAGAAGAAAGTAGAAGAAAGATTCACAGAACTGGAGAAGTCAGGTGGTAAATTCTGTTTTGAAGAGGAAGGCATGAAGGTAATTTTATATTTGTTAGGTTTGGGATGATGTTTATTGAGGAATTTTTCCCCGTTAATAAGAAATGACTGCTATCTTCACCACTCCCTCCACCACCATCATCTCTACCATCTTTACCTCTCCCACCATCACTTCCACCCCTACTACCCATTGCAATCTTACTCCGTCTTTATCATCTCTACGGTCTCCACCACCAAACAAGAATCATAACTATTGCATTTATTGAATGTTTACTACCTTAAAGCAATGTTTTTAAATGTTTCTTATTGAATCCTCCTGACTGGTGTTTTATAAAGTGAGAATATTGGAATCAGAGGCATAGTTATTAAGTAATTTGCCTGAGCTCATAAGCTAGTAATTAAAACAGGCAGGTTTCACGAATATCAGGTGTTATCACCTATAAGTGGGAGTTAAACATTGAGTACACATGGACACAAAGAAGGGAACCATAGACACTGGGGCCTATTTGAGGGTACAAGGCGGGAGATGGGTGAGGATGGAAAAACTATGTATCAGATATTATGATGATTATCTGAGAGACAAAATTATCTGTACACCAAATAGCCACAACCTGCAATTTACCCATGTAACAATCCTGCACATTTATCCCTTGAACTTAAAAGTTGGGGGGGAAAAGCAGGCAGCATTCAAACCTGAGTAATTCTGATTCCAAAAGCCGTGATTTTTACAATATTTGCTGCTTCTCTAGACACATAAGCAATGAATTAAAATACCTAAAATATGTGTGCAGTGTATAAGTAGGTATGGTTAATTGGAAGGAACAAATGTTTGCATTTGATAAAAATGAACACTGAGGCAGTGGCTGGATGCACAAGTGGAAATAGCTTTAGAGATTTAAAGCTTTAATTTGAGGGAGAGAGTCACATCTGGAACTACATAATTTGGGAGTCATTCACTTAGAGCCAGACTCGAATCAATGAGAGGAGACAATCCAGATAAAGAAGTCAGAAAGGCAAAGAGATGGATTTGTGAGATAACTCCCATAGGAATTAGGCAGAAGGAAGAAAACAAGTCAGGTAAAGAGTGGTAGGTGACAACTGATAGTGTGTTCTAGAAGCTGGAAGAGGACATCACTTAAATAAAACACTATTTGACAGATGGCCAAGACCTCGATATTGACAGTGAAATGTTAGTGGGTTTCACATGGGACAGAAATGGGACACTAGCTAATATCAAGCTTCTGGTTATATTTGCAGGATGCCTCTTTAGTCATTACAATACTTTAACCAGATTCCACCTTGTAGACAATTATCAATTAATGAATTTGTTCCTAAATGTCTACCTTTTTGCTATCTTCATTCAGTCTAAATATATCAATCCAATGTCTTATATAGAGCGTTCCAATAAGTTTGTTAAATTTTTGTCCAAAACAGGACACATTTGAGAGTGAAAGTTGATGCTCTCTATAAATATGCAGGGACAACAGGTATAATCTGGAATAGCTTCAGGTAAATCAATAGGATTACCTTAGTCACATATCTATGAAAAAGACATTTTACTATACAGCCCAGATTTTTAGCTACCTCAGTTCAAATCCTGGTTCAGGTACTCTGTAGCTGTGTATAATTTTATAAAGTAATAATAGCCATACACATTTTGGGAGGTTATTGGGAAAAATACATGTGATGCCAATAAAGCATTGAATCTACTACTGAACACATAATAAATCTTCAATTAACGTTAGTTTTTACTTGAGGAATTTTTCTTTATGTACCCAATGGAACTTGGCATTTAGGCACTTATAAAAATTGTTGAAAACTTATAATGCAAACAAATTTTGGCGACAGAGTATTTTGCCACCAGCCACTCTTTCTTGAAAACAAAAAGAAGTCGGACCACACATTTTTTTTAACCTAATGCATTCTCCAAACAGGAGCCAAGAATAAGCTTCTGAAGACAGAGACTGACATGAATCACCTTGTTTTGTTAATTTCTGTATTAGGCAATTTCTGAAGACATTAAGAGGGTTAGGCAACTAGGTGTCCCTATTCCTCCGTTTGGAAAACTGTCAGAGGGTTGTTGCAATGTTGCAAAGTATCTAAAAATCCATATGCCCACTAAGGGTTGTCTGTAAACACATGTTTAATGTGACAACAAACAAATCAATGTACATCCTACTAGGATTAATAAAAAGGAAATTCATCAAAAGCTTTATTGGTTTGTACCATTATGCTTTTTTCTCCATCAATTATTATTAGTCTTTCTACCACCATCACAAGCAGAATCCTTAGAAGTTCTTGAAAGTTTCTGCCCCCCAAAAAATGCTAATATTCGTAGGGTTTGAGAACCATTCGACTGGAGGAACGGTCAACAAGCTTTTTCTGTGACAGGACAGATAGTAAATATTTTATTATTTAGGGTTTTGTTGACTATACAGTTTGTGCTACGACTATTCAAACTATGCCTTTGTAATGTGGAGGTAATCAAAAATGATAAATAAATGAGTATGGCTGTGTTCCACTAAAACATTATTTATAATACTGAAATTTGAATTACATGTAATTTTTACACATCATAAAGTATTATTTTTCTTTTGATTATTTTCAACCATTTGAAAATGTCTAAACACTTCTCAGCTGATGAGCCATACGAAACTGGCAGCATGCTAGATGTGGTTAGCAGGTCTCAGTTTGCTGACCCCTCGACTAGAGGATTTGCTTAGGTATGCTGACACAACGGGGAGAAAAGGCCCAGTGATTTACTTTGGAATTATCAAAGCAGGTCTTAAGTCATTAGTTAATAAAGAAGTACTGAAAGTCCCAAATAATATATTTGAATAACTTTTCTAGATTTTTAAAATTTTCTTAGAACATCTGACACACTATTTTTAGGTGTGTGTTCTTTTCATACTTCTTTTCCCTGGTATACACAAATTCTAATGTCAAGTGTTCCATGAGTTCCTAAGCATATGCTGCTTAGAGACATACGGCAGATTTTAACGTTCTTTCTTAATCTTAGAATTACAATAACTGGAATGAGAGGAAAATTGTACCTTTTAAAATAATTTTTATGCCAGCTTTGCACTCATAAAATTTTATTGCCATCATTTTAATATATCCACTGATTTACATAATACCTAACTTATCTAAAATGCGCAGTTCTGAATATTCACAAAAAGATCAGTTAAAAATTCTAACACCTTCAAGATAAGATTTTATAAATATCAAAGAACAGGAAATCTGTTCTGTAATTACTCCTGATTTAGGATGTGCAGATTGAGACATTATGTTCTCGTAAACTAGCAGGATGGATCTCATCTATTATAGGTGTACTTCTTCATGAAAATGTACTTTCCATTACTGGAAAAAAGATATTTAATGCAAAACTAGGGACTCAACAAGCAGGCCTTTTATAAGAAAAAAAACTCTTTTAGGATTAAAATGCTACCATAGTAGTTTATCCCCTATAGTTTCTTCTTCCATTCCAGAAAACACCATCTCCATTAAGCATTTAGTTTTTTTTGGGAGAGTGATTTCTTGGGAAAATTTTAAAACATACTTCATAATTTTTCTCACTACGTGAACTGACATTACAGGTGCCTGAGACTTCTGGAAATACTGCTGAAGTGAAAACACCAACAACAAAACTGTTATAAATAAGTTTTCTCCACCTCATTTGCAGATAAAGCTTAAGATGCTCTCACCTTTTCCTAATTTCGGAATCCACAGTAATCTGCCGCTTCTTTTGGGGAGGTGGCGGTGGAAGTTCCTCTTGAGCATGTTTTACCAGGATTTGCTCCCTTGTGGTCACCATAGTTACTGTTTCCATTACAGTTGTCTGTGTCAGTGATGGCTGAGTGGTGGTGACAGCCTGTGAAATCTGTGAGAAGTATTGAAACAGAGGTCAGACATTGCTCGAAAGACATCAGTAAAGACCGCTTGGAGTGCCAAAGGAAAATAATGAGAAACTGTTCTTGCTTGTTGGTAGATTGACCTTCAGATCAAAATAGCACCATATTGAAGCCAAATAAAATTGTTTTATCTGACTTAAGCTAGGGTGACTGAAATAGCAAAGGAAAGTAATCTCAACATCGAAAGTAAATGTAGTGTCTCTTCAATTTATTGGTCAAATTGTAGGAAATAAGGGGTGGGGCAAAGGAGAAAAACATAGAGTGTAATTCATTCTGATAGTTAATTCAACATGCTATTTAAAATGTTTACAACTTTAACATAAATTTTACTAACAAGCATCAGTGCCAAATCTATTGCCTGGCACATTTTAAATGCTTATTAATAGTTGGTAGAATGCATTTTTGGTTATCATATAGATTGATTATTTTACATTATAAATTTTTAAATAAAATTATTTGAACTTGGTAATGAACCGCTCTTTAATCAAATAAGTGAAATGTCTTTAAAATTACAATAAAAGATTAACATAAAGTACCCATTAGTACATACATATCTTTATGTTGAATGTTATTCAAAGGCTAAAAAAACATACTCCTCTTGTTTGACTTAAAATAGTGAATATGCTCAAATATTTGAGTTCCCAAATTCATCATTGGAAACACTTCTTGGTTTAGAATCTCAATTACTTTCTGTTTATACTTTTGGCAGGAGGCGGGGGGAACCAGATCATCAGTCTTCGGAATAATACATTTTGTGACTCAAGACATGAGAGGCCATCACCTCAATACATGGGCATTACGAGACAGACAAGTTCTATAATTGTGAGACAATCCTTCCTTCTTTAACTATCATATCCTCTGTCTCACAGAGCTCCTTTTATTATTATTGTAATGTTACCTCTTGGGATGGCAATCATTATCCTTCTGGTAATCCAACTTATTTGGAAGATCTATTTCCAAAGAAATCATAAGAGGCCTGCATTGAAACTGCCTTTAGGTACAAGCATAGGAGAAGAGATCTCGCAGGATCAAAATTCATTTTAGCAATCTCCCCGATCTTGCCAAGAGGTAAAGGAAAGGTTTGTAGTAATCTCCCTGCCTCATACATAGGGACTGATTCCTTTAATGTTAGGAAATGGGAAAAGCCTCACTCAGGATCTTCTTATTTCAGCTTCCAAATTGGCAATCAACAGTGAATGAATAAAATTCTTTCCATGATATCTTAAGTTAAAATCACTTTGACATGTATAGCTTAACAAGGCTACCTTTTGTTGAAGACACGTGTTTCCACATGTGAGGGCCTGAAGGACTTCCATTTTGGAAGGCTAAAACGATACTAAGAGTTAAATTTGCTACATGTGCCAGGCACAACTTTTATCTTCTCTAGGATCTCCATAGATTCATTATTCAGAATCAATCACTGAACCTCAAACACCTTTAATTATAGTCTATTGACAAGTTATGTCAAGATGAAAGCAGAAAGGAACATGGTTCTAAAAAAAAATGCTTAAAATATAAACTCAGACATTGCACCCAACACAAAATGACCATTATGTGGTTAAAATTAGGTTTATTTCTAGTCAAAAAGAAAATGTGGTGTTTAGTAGAATTCCAAGAGCATTTATTTATAATTTGAATATTTTTTAACCATGAGCAAACTTTCTTTGCAAAGAAAACATCATTTTTAGTAGGATCCCATAATTATTTATTTATTCGAGTATTTTTTTAACCATAATCAAACTTTCTTTGCATACAATGGTGGCTAGAAGATAGCACTTTGCAGATTAAGAAAATATATAATTTTAAATGTACAGACCAGAATGCCGAGATTCTGAAAATACAAAGCTAATTTTTGCAGTTATGTCTAATCTTACAGAACATTTGTGCTACTAAATATTTGGCTTTTAATTTCTGTAATGTTAATATTTTCTTATTAATATCTGCTTATAAAATTAGATAGATATGCCCATGGAGGGTAAAGGGAAATGACAACATTATATACTGTGAAACTGCATTTAAAAATATACTAAACCTTATAAGAAAGAAAAATGAATTATTTTTAATAAAAGAGTAGTAAGACGTGATTCTGTAATTGTTCTATATTATAATCACTACTGTGCTGTAATTGAAAATACTACTTCATTTCCTCTGGGATGGAGAAATAAGAAAACTGTGCATTCACCCTGTAAATATAGGGTAGAACTCATTACGTATAACAAATTAATAATCACTCTCAAAACCTACTCCATAGAATCAGAATAAAAAAGTCAGTAATGTACTACATCTCCTTATGGCTTTTAGCTATTGACTGTAAACACTGAATTATGTATTAGAATCATTAAGAAATATAGACATGAGAGTGATTATGAAGGCCATTTAACACAACCTCCTGATTATTACAGAACTCACTGCTCCCTGAAAGAGAAAACTCCTGTCTTAGGATGGCAACAAACTTTCCCACTGGGAAAGATTTTCTTAACAGCTAGAGGAATCCTGCCTTATTATGACTTCCTCTTGTTAAAATTTGTTTTGAAATCTGAACCAAAGCAGAGTAAGTTAAATACCATTTCTACCTGATAGTCTTAAAGATTTGAAATCTAATAATCATGACCCTGGCAAATATCATTTTCAAACTCTATAATGCCAGTTATTCGCTAGAAGCATACCTAATTTGATTAGTGGTCCAAATATAGCATTTCTTGGCTAGGGACACCAATAGTCAAAGAATTCTAAAACTGTGTAAGTTATACAGCAGTTGAACCACAAGATTTCAATAAAATTCTAACATTTGTTGAATATATATTCACTATAGGACATTCAGAACTGAGTAAAATAGAAACTCCATATTTAGGAACCTTATAGTAAAATAAGGAAGATGATAATCACACAAACAATTGTGAAAATGAATGCCACATGAACAGTACCAATGTCTAAAATAATTACATATACCAAACAACATACAATAATCAAGTAATTTTCTCTTTAAATGTTACAAAAACAGATTTCTCTCAGCTAGCATTTTAACATTTAAATTTAATTTGGTGCTGAAGGCTACATATAACATTTATCCTTGTTTATAGGGCCTTCATAAACAGTAAATTTTGGAAACAACCTAATGTCATAGATGATGGTTTAAGTAAATTATGCTATATAAATGTGGATAGAGTATTATATTTCAAATACTTCAATGTCATTGAAAAATGTTTGCCTTATAGTATCGAGTCCACAATGCTAGACATAAACATTGGTTGGGTTTTTTTTTTGACAGAGAAAGTAGAGATAGTTTCTGTTATACAATGTATATTTCTGTAGTTGTTTAGTTTCCAAATTTCTACTGTAAGATATTATCTGCAAAATGTTGCTTTTGTAAGCAAAGAAAAATTTCAAAAATTTTGTCAAATCATTGTTTTAAATCTATCATTTCTATCTATATATCAATATCTATGGAATTGTATTCCTGTCACTCAAATGCATTACAATGAGGAAAACTACAAGCATGATAAGAATAACTTAGTGCCTTAACTAAAATGTTGAATATGGCAGGATCAAAACTAGGATAGAATACAGTGTGACCTATATTCCACAATCTTTATATCTTGCTAACTATACATTTATCCAGTTACCTTTCTCCGTTTTGATTATGAGTCTATTTAAGACTCTCAGATGATATCATGAAAATAAAATATATTTGTTTTTAAAATACTGTTCATTTGATCTGTAAGTTCATTGACCTAGTTAAAAAAAAATAGGAAAGGTTTAGAATTACTTGTCTTTACATTTGGGGGTTGGTTCTTCTTAGAATGATTACAAGCAGACACCTTGGAGCCAGGCTCCACAATAACTGAACACCAAATCCATAGTTTGTATACTGTGACATTTGGGGCTGGTCGGTTCTTATCTTAAATCTATACATTGTTTTCTTCATATTTAAAGTAGGAATGATAACACATTTCTTCACAGGTGTGTTACAAGCAAGGACAGCTTCATGGGCTTGTAATTTATGCAGTTGCCCAGGACCCCTGCTCAGAAGGCTTCCATGCTTGTTTTCAAGCTCTGCTTCTACTGCCTTGAAATTCTTAGGTTTTGAACAGGAAGTCCTGTAATTTCATTTTGCACTACACCCACTAATTATGTAGCTAGTTCTGGTTTTGAGAATTAAACAATATTTGAATAAAATAAATGCTCAATAATGTCAAATATCAGTAGTAACCACTATCTTTTCTAAACGCTCAGGGAAATTTGAAGAATTTTTCTATAGTCCTTATTACTCATAAGATTACATATGTTTAAAAATTTTAGACTTTAAAATTTACATTTTCTCATTCTGAGAAAAATTGGAAGAGCATTTGTCAGCCTCCTGATATTATTCCAGGGTGCGCCTCTTCTTGCAGTAAGATTGTGTTTATTTTGGTAAGCCTGGAAAAATCAAACTATGTTCATGCAATGAGGTTCTTTCTTTCCGTCTTCTCTTCCATTTGTTTAAAAATATACATTTTAAAAAAGAAATATATGTACATCTAAGCAATTTTAAAGAATATAAAAGGGTATACAATGAAATAAAATACTTTTTTTCCACCACTCTCTCCAGTTTGTTAGGAATCACTACAAGTCATGTATAACTGAACGACTGGGACACATTCTGAGAAATTTATCCTTAGGTAATTCTGTCTTTGTGCAAACACCATGGAGTGTACTTACATAAACCTAGATGGTGTAGACTACTATACAGCTAGCCTATGTGGTATAGCTTATGCTCCTAATTACAAACCTGTACAGCATGTGACTATACTGAGTGGTGTATGCACAATGGGAAGTATTCGTGTATCCAAACATATCTAAAGGTACAATAAAAATGTGATATGCAGAGTTGGGCCTAAAACAATCCTTAGGAAAAAATTTTAACAACCCACAAAATCATACCAACCACACTCTTAGAGCGCAGTGCAATAAAAATAGAAATCAATGTTAAGAAAATTGCTCAAAACCATATGTTAAAATGGAAATCAAACAAAGTGCTCCTGAATGATCTCTGGGTAAATAATGAAATTAAGGTAAAAATCAAGAAATTATTTGAAGCTAATGAAAGTTTAAAAAGATGTAACATACCAGAATCTCTGGAATACATCTAAAAGTAGTGTTAACAGGCAAGCTTATGGCACTAAACACCCATATAAAAAAGTTAGAAGGATCTCTAATTACAAAACATCACAAGGAAACAGAGAAGCAAGAGCAAACTAACTTCAAAGCCAGAAGACAGGAAATAAAAAAATCAGAGCTGAACTGAAGGAAAATGAGATGCCACAGAACATAGAAAAGATCAATGAATCTAGGAGCTGGTTCTTTGAAAAAATTATTAATAAAGACAGACCACTACCTATACTAATAAAGAAAAAGAGAGAAGACTCAAATAAACACAATCAAAAATGACTAAGGGGATGTTACCATTGACCTCACAGAAATACAAAAAACCCTTAGAAACTATGATAAACACCTCTATGCACACAAACTAGAAAACCTAGAAGAAATTGACACATTGCTGGAAACATACAACTTTCCACGTTTGAGCCAAGAAATTGAATCACTGAACAGACCAATAATGAGTTTCAAAATTAAATTAGTAACAAAAAAGCACACCAACCAGAAAAAGCCCAGGACCAGAAAGTTTCACACCTGAATTGTAACGGATATTGAAGGAAAAGCTGATATCATTCCTACTGAAACTATTCCAAAAAAATGAGGAGGGGCTCCTTCCTAACTCATTCTATGAGGCAAGCATTGTCCTCATACCAAAACCTGGCAGATACACAACAAAAAAAGAAAACTTCAGGTCAATATCCCTAATGAACATAAATGCAATGATAGTCAAGAAAATACTAGCAAACCAAATCCAGTAGCACACCAAAAAGATTATCCACCATGATCAAGGAGGCTTTATCCTGGGTGGCAAGGTTGGTTCAAAACAAGTTAATAAATGTGATTCACCCTATAAACAGAACCAAAAAAAAACGAAAACCACATGATCATTTCAGTAGATGCAGAAAAGGCATCTTATAAAATTCAACACTTTCATGTTAAAAATCCTCAACAAACTAGGCATTGAAGGAACAGATTTCAAAATAATTAGAACTATCTATAAAATGTCCATACCCAACATTATACTGTATCAGCAAAAGCCAGAAGCATTCTACTTGAAACCCAAAATAAGACAATGGTGCCCTCTCTTACAAATCCCATTAAACACAGTACTGCAAATCCTATCCAGAGCAATCAGGCAAGAGAAATAAATAATAGGAAAGAATAGAAGTATAGAGAAGTATATATATATAGAGAGAGAAGTGTGTATATGTGTATATGTATATATATACACATATATATAGAAGTATATACATGGCTCTATATAGGAAAGAATAGAGCCATCCAAATAGGAAGAATAGAAGTCAAACTATCCTTGTTTGCAGATGATATGGCTCTATACTTTGGCCAATATGTCTGCCCAAAAGCTCATTGATCTGATACAGAACCTCAGCAAAATTTCAGGATCCAAAATCAATGTACAAAAATCACCAGTATTCCTACATCAACAACATTCATCCCAGCAAACTCATTACTGGTTATATACCAAAAGAATATAAATCATTCAATTATAAAGATACATGCATGTCTATGTTCACCGCAACACTAAACACAATAGCAAAGACATGGAATCAACCTAAATGCTCATCAATGATAGACTGGATAAAGAAAATGTGCTACATATCCACCATGGAATGCTATACAGCCATAGCGAGTAATGAGTCAATTAAACCTCTTTTCTTCATAAATTATCCAGATTCAGGTATGTCTTTATAGCAGTGTAAGAACAGATTAATAAATTTCCCTTTTATTTGTGACTGATATTCTTAATTACAACTTTTAACTTTCCATTTAATTATTAATATAGTTTTGTTTTTGTAAGTTCTTTATTATGCTGGGGTAAGAGATTTCTACTTCTTGCCTTTTGAGATATTCTAGTATTTGAATATTTAAAGATACTTACCAGAAAGATTCAAACTATAAAATATTAGTTACCTAATTTAGGATAACATCTTTATTTTGAAAATATTAATACTTGCAATAACAGGTACCAATTATGAAGATTTTTGCACGATTCAGGCATTACAATAAGTGTTTTGAATTATCTTATTTAGAAGACACATATAGAATATTCCCTGCTATGTTGTAAAACCTGAATAAAAGGTAGCTATTATTACCTCACAATGGCCTAAGGGTAAGTACTAGCATTATTTTCATTTTATAGATGAAAGTTACCTTGTTTAGGCAGATAAAACTTTTTAGTAGCATAGATGTAAATCTAAGTCTGATTGTTCATTCGTCCAATTCTTAATATCTATGCCCACTTGCTCCAACACTTGTACACTTTTATGAATTGTGGTTTCCTTTTAAGTGGTGTAAGTGTGTGAGTGTGCTTATACGCATACACATACATATATAAAGTCAGGATATTGATATTGTACACAATGGCATGTCATAACTATTATATAGGAAGAGTTACTCAATGTTAAATATTTTTGGCTCGATATACTATATCGAAATCTGTGCAAAATTAGTCAAAATACACTACACACACACACACACACAAATCAGGTTGACAACTGCGGATCAAGGTTTTCCATTATGTTGTTTGTATATATATTCAACCCTTTTGAGTGATCAATGAGTTTTAATGGGTATGGAGGAATTTCCCTTCTACAGTTTAAAACATGCTGCATCATCGTAGCAACAGCTTTAAATAATGACTGATAGCTATGCTTAAAAACCAACTCTACAGGCATGGTAGCACAAGGCACAAAAATCTGGTAACAATTTCTATCTCTAAGCAAAAGAAAATATTTATATGTTGAATTTTGGGAGGATCCTTGGGCAAAAGATCAGGTGGTCACAAAGGAAGCTGCGTTATTAATCACAAGATTATAAAATGCTTTATCTTATGAAGTATAGAGGACTTCCCATAGCTGAATGTAGCATACAATGAGTGCCAAAGTTAATCAGATTGGCTTGGTAATTAAATTTTAATATTAATTACTGTCTTGTTTTGATACTAATAATGTAATAAAACTTCTTGAATAAATCCTGACATTGGAATCATGAGCAAAATTATCGTCAAATACTCAGAAGGTATCATAAAAGAAGTCATTAGTTTCTTCGAAATAATATATGATAATTAAGACAGTTTATTGTATAAAACTGTCTGTCCAATTTGATGTATTTTGTTCCTCATTTTAAATTGTCTTTAGTACAGATTGTATCAGAAAGAAGAGATGTATGTTGTCTTCTGGATTCATATTAAATACAGAATTTGAGCAACTGTGTGAAGTAACCGCACCTGCAAAAATTCCAAAGCAATGAAATTTATTTTTTTCTCATCCATCTAGCCTTCCTCTACATATCATCTAACACTGAAGTAATGAAACACATTCTATAATTAGAGATAGACATTATCAAGTATAGGTATGAAAAAGAACTTGTATTTTCTATGTGTTATTTCATTGTTTGTCAGTAGATAATAGGTGTCATAAAGATATTGAGCATTTTGTCTTTATGGTATTTTAAGTACATACTCACTGAATAAAGTGTAATAATTTCATAAGCCTCCTTTGAATAGGGGTAGGATTTTATTATCATCATTATTTTCTAGCTGCCTCTCCACTGCAGAAAGAATCTTCTTCACTAAGTACTCCAGAGTTTTACAGAAAAGCAAAGAGAAACACATCAAAAACATTTAGAATGAGATGGCCACTATAGAAATCTGCCTAGCTTACTGTTTTTAAACATTTATAAATAAGGAATGAGATATTCCAAGAGTTAACTCAGCCTCAATCTATTACATTTTTAGTGCTTAAATTTTATATTGTTAAAGACAACACATTTGTAAGGTAACGCCCATCACACTTATATACAAGGCCCATTCTCAAATACCTATTTTAATTGCTAGCAAAATGATACAGTTAATTTCCAAAGTTATTTAAACTGTACCTTCAATTTTCTTTTCTATTTTTTATTTTTTGAGACAAAGTCTCACTCTGTCGCCCAGGCTTGAGTGTAGTGGTGTGATCTCAGATCACTGCATCTCTACCTCCCAGGTTCAAGCAATTCTCCTGCATCAGTCTCCCAAGTAACTGGGAATATGGGTGCCTGCCACCATGACCAGCTATTTTTTTTTTTTTTTTGGTATTTTTAGTAGAGACAGGGTTTCACCATGCTGAGTAGGCTTGTTTCCAACTCCTTTCCTCGTGATTCACCCACCTTGGCCTCCCAAAGTGCTGGGATTACGGGAGTAAGCCACCATGCCTGGCCAACTTCAAATTTTTCTAATAAAGCCTTTAACCTGAGAAATTATCCAAAAGATGTTCTAAAATTCAAGGGAGTTAATCCTATGAACTTAAATAAGAAGAAAACACAACATAAGTGAGGTAATTTGTTTTAATTTTAGTTTTTAAAAAATCATTCCCTTTTGTTTTTAATTGGCATCAGGCTTACTAGTCTTGGAGAGCTTTCAAAAAGTAATGAAAAGGGTTTTCAACTAAAAAGCCTTAGAGTATTTTAATTGAAATTACTGGACAAAAAAGAAGAGAGGCAAACCATTTATAACCATATCCCTCTTGTACAAAGAGGGATACACAAAACGATGCTCTGAGAATGTGTACAGCCAGAATGTGGACATAAAATATTTATGAAGGGTTAAACTACATATAGGATCTTTAAAGAATGAGAATGAACTCAGAGCACGTAGAGAAATTTTCATCTTGGTATGTTTGCATATTTCTGTTTGTATTTTGGGCATAATGAAAAACACTGGCTTATCACTTACAGTTATGTTTTATATTACTCTTTCATAGGAGTGTAACTCTCTCATCAGGACATAAAAATTATATAGAAAATATACATAATTATATAATAATCCTTTTGGGGCATTCTTGAATGTAGACACAAATATATACAGCACAAACATGAACTGCCATGTACAAGAAGTGGCAAATTCTGAGCGCATTTATTTTATCTTAAAGATGTGCTCATAGTTAAAAACATTGCAAAAATGGTTGTTAGCAATACAGCAAAATATTCAAATTGGGAATGAGATATTTGAACCTTAATGAGTCATATAACTTTCCTTATTCCTGAGAAAGAAGACAATTTATTCTACTAAAAATTCACAAAACTACAAAACCTTTAGACTTACCTGAATATATATATATATATATAATTATATACCTATATATATATATACACATATATACACACACACACACATATATGCACATATATATATGCTTACATCAAAGCATCTGCTATATAAAAGTTAACATAAATTACATATTAAATATGGTAATTGCAAGGTATAATATAGTAATTACAATTACCATATTATTGTAAAGCATATGAATAATATACCCTTTCCATAGCGCACAATTTCAGTCAAATGAGGAAAGTAATGCTTCAAATTACATAAACTATATTTTAAAATATTAATTATAATAAATTTTTTACTATCGTATTTTTTTATTTTAAGTTCCAGGGTACATGTGGAGGACGTGCAGGTTTATTATATAGGCAAACGTGGGCCATGGTGGTAGGCTGCCCCTATCAACCCATCAAGAGATACTGAGCCCAGCATCCATTAGCTATTTTTCCTGATGTTCTCCTCCTCCCCCACCAACAGGCCCCAGTGTGTGTTGTTCTGTTCCCTGTGTTCATGTCTTCTCATTGCTCAGGTCCCACATATAAGTGAAAACATGCAGTGTTTGGTTTTCTGTTCCTGCATTAGTTTGCTGAGAATAACAGCTTCCAGCTCCATCCATGTCCCTGCAAAGGATGTAATCTCGTTCCTTTTCGTGGCTGCATACTATTCCACGGTGTATATGTACCATATTTTATTTATCCAGTCTATCATTGATGGGGATTTGGGTTGATCCCATGTGTTTGCTATTGTGAATAGTGCCGCAGTGAACATACACATGCATGTATCTTTATAATAAGATGATTTATATTCCTTTGGGTATATATCCAGTAACGGGCTTGCTGCATATTCCTGGTTCTAGGTCTTTGAGGAATCACTACACTCATTAAAATTAGATTAACCTTCCACAATGATTAAACTAATTTACATTCTCACAAACAGTATAAAAGCATTCTTATTTCTCTGCAACCTGGCCAGCATTTGTTGTTTCTAGACTTTTTAATAATCACCATTCTGACTGGTGTGAGATGGTGGGCTGAGGCTGAGATGGATGAACTGAGAGTAGCAGGATTCAGAAGGTGGGTAATAACGAACTTCCCTGAGCTAGAGGAGCATGTTCTAACCCAACGCAAAGAAGCTAACAACCATGATAAAACGTTAACAGCAGCTGATAACCAGTTTACAGAGGAACATAAATGACCTGATGGAGCTGAGAAACATACCACAAGATCTTCACAATGCAATCACAGTGTCAATAACTGAATGGAAAGCAGAGTAAAGAATCTCAGAGTTGGAAGACTATCTTGCTGAAATAAGACAGGCAGAGAAGATTGGAGAAAAAAGAATAAAAATGAATGGACAAAAGCTCTGAGAAATGTAGGATTATGTAAATTCTGAAGCAAAGACTATTTGGGGTACCTGAAAGAGACAGGGAGAATGGAACCAAGTTGGAAAACATACTTCAGGATATCATCCAGGAGAATTTCCCCAACCTAGAAAGCCAGGCCAACATTCAAATTCAGAAAATGCAGACAACCCAAGCAAGATACTCAGCGAGAAGTTCAACACCAAGATACATAATCATAAATTCTCCAAGATTGAAATGAAAGAAAAAAATGTTAAGGGCAGGCAGAGAGAAAGGCCAGGTCACCTATACAAATGGAAGCCCATCAAAATAACAGCCGATCTCTTGCCAGAAACACTACAAGCCAGAAGAGACTAGGGGCTAATATTCAACACTTTAAAAGAAAAGAATTTCCAAGGCAGAATTTTATATACAGACAAAGTAAGCTTCATAAGTGAAGGAGAAATAAAATTCTTTTCAGAGAAGCAAATGCTGAGGGAATTTATCACTATCATATTTCATAATTATGATCCAGTTAAAAGATATATATCCATCAGGGTCAAGGCAATTAGGAAAAAATGTACAAATTGCAATAAATATATTTACAAAAAATTACAGTAAAACAGGATCATTTGAGTTTTTGAATAAGTCAATCCAGGGTATATTTGCCCTCTTTTCTCATTGTAAGCCTCCACACAGCAAGAGTTATTATCTTTACAACATTTAGAAACAAAGTATTTTCTATCTTTTTGTGCTACCTTCTAATCAACTTAAATACCCTCAGCTTGTGTCCAGGTATTATTCAAGTCAAATCTGAGTTTGAAATGCAAGGGAGCAGCTCTCCAAGCTGATTATTTTTTCATGTTTTGATCTCTTGCCATGCAACTGCTTCATAAGGTCAAAATGCCTCAAAGCTTTGACCTGAATACCAATCATACTTGCCAGCACAGTGTTCTTTATATGACCACAATTGGATGCCTTGTCATCTCAGTCAGGATTTCCATACCCTGCCTCACAATTATAGGTTTTAGCCAGTATGAGAACTTTGCTCATTCTTTATCCTAATTATTTAAAAGAATTTTTCAAACAATTGAGTGTATCACGTGAGCAGGCATTAATGAAACTAAATTTTCTCCCACAAATATTATAGAAAATATACATACAAGTGAGCTTTGTTCTTCAAAGCCACAGCCTTACAGCCCATATTTTTGGAATTTTTGCTATGTAAGTTTTATCAAGCTCAATTTGACATGGCTAAAAGAAAATTAATTGTTCTTATATGATAGTATTTCTCTGTTGTCTCTCTTCATCTCCTTTTAATTTCTCTTTTCCTGGGTAACTCCATTTCTATCTTCCTATGAGCTCAAAAACCACCAGGCAACATTTGGATTGGTCCTATGACGCATAATTTTTGGAAAGCCAATGAGGGAAAACTGAAACATGAGCTTAAGAAGACTCAAGCTTAGTGTTCTGGAAAACAACTTACACGATGTTGTCCTTTTCTTTGTTTCTGGCCCACAATATAACTGTTTGAAAATAAAATTAAAACTGGATAGTGATCCACAAAAAGCCCTCCAGACTCACTAAACTGTATGACTTACATATCAAGCTCAACCTTTTTCCCCTCAAATGCTTTCATGTCTGTGCCTTCATTTCACCTTCATAGCATCCCTATGATCAAGTAGAAGAGATACGTACTATAATGCGTGTTGGACTTCATTTCATAAAGAAGCACATGAATCAAAACTAGTACCGTTTTATTATAGAGTTACAAAAGTTGCAAGAGAAGAGGGCAAGTAAATTGCCTAGGTGGCGGTCTCATAACTTTTAAGGAATTAAAAATAAGGCTTCTAATGCTTTTCTACCAACTGGATTAATCAAATCAGTAATATTTCTATGAGATGTACACACTTTATCAAAAAGTAGTCCTATTCGCAGGGAATGAGTATATTTATATACTATATTCCTAAGAAGGTCTCCCTTTTCACATTTCAGGGAGCAGTGTGGAAAACCAGAATGTTGGGATTCACACACGTGTCACTGTCTTCCTATTTTCTTTGTACATTTATTTTAGGTTCAGGAGTTCATGTGAAGGCTTGTTACATAGATAAGTATGTGTCACAGGGGTTTGCTGTACAGATTATCTCATGGCACAGGTATTAAGCCCAGTATCCAATAGCCATATTCTCTGCTTTTCTACTTCCTCCCACCCTTCCCCCTTAAGTAGATCCCAGCATGTGTTGTTCCCCAATATGGTCTGCAGATTATAACAAAGGCTTAGTAAAGATGCAGATTTTTAGATCATTATCATAGCTTATGGATGAGATTTTCTGAGCAAAATGTTTATGAATATGCATTTTAATTAGCTCATTAGGTGGCTACTATGCGGACTCAAGTTTGATAACCACTGCATGCTACACAAATGAACTAGAACATGACCTATGGTTAACAGTTACAGCTCCACAAACACATCCCTTCAAAGGGATGCATGTCAAAATAATCAAATAATAGCAATCTTTCATAACACAGCAATTGACCATTTTATGGCAGCAATAATCTATGGAAGCAATGGTTACATATGGGAATAATATTAGTGTAGGGTTAAAAGTATCAAATTAACTAATGTCTCATGTATTTATTACATAAATACCAATGTATTGCAAAGAAGCCATGGGCAGATCACATAAAATGAGGGGAATCACAATATAGTAGTAAAGTTAACATTAGATCAATTAATTGCTAAAGGATGCTTAATGGAAAACTAATGGAGTTATCTAATGATTGTGTTGGAAATTACTACAACTTATATTCATATTCCTTCAGATTTTAACTTTTTAATATGAAATTGGATTAAAACAAAAAAAGAACTGTGACCGAAAATCATATAGGCTGGTTTATCATATTGTCTTAAGTTGTATTCCTGAAGGCAATACTACAAACTTCATGTCTTCAAAAGACATGCCCTAAGTGCTGCTTATCAGATGTCAGGTCTCAAGAAAACAAATTCCCTGCACTTGTCTCATGATAGAGGAAATATCTGCCTAAAATCTATTGAATATGAAAGTGTATGCATATACACTGAGCTATGAACTGCAATTAGTGAAAGTTATGCCTTATAATGCCAAACTATGTGGCAGAGTATGTTAAATACTGTTATACATAATGTTTATATCTTGAATGACTACTCATTATTCTACTATCGAACTGTGTAATTCAAAAAGAGGTACAACTTTAAAAATATCCCACTTTTTTTAAGTTGCTAAATCTTTACAAATTATTATAATAAAACCACATACCACAAATGTTGCTGAGACGTTTTCATAATCTACAGCCCATATGTGTTAGTGTAACTAAGCCAAATTCAGGATTTTATGAAATCAGCAGTCCATGGCAGAAAAAGCTCAATAGTCAAATAATTATTTGCACTAATAAAAAACGTTCAGAGAAATCTAAGGACCTGAACCCTAGTCCTGCTCCTACCACGAACTTGTCTTGAAAAATTTACTTGTCTAAGTTTCATTTTTCTCAAGAGTAAAATGGAGTTGACTACCAGTCCTCATGGTTCTAGGAGTCTCTGATTTGGGATTAGAGTGTGATGATACAGTTCCCTAGCATTTTGTTCACCTGCTCTAAATCACTCAGTGAATCATTACTACTGGGCTGAAAGGGATTCACTCTAGGTCAGTAACAAGTTCAGTTCATTAGCACTTTACCTCAGCACCATTCTCCAACAAGAAGACAGGCAAAAGGACCATGTTTTTATTTAACTAAATACAAGGCAAAACCAATCTGGTTACTTCTTTTGCAGGATTATAATGTTACTCTCTTAATGCAGGTTTCAGAAATCCCTGAGATCATCTATAGCATGATAATTGGTATCACTAACCTGTGCTGTACTCGTTTCAAGTTTTTGTACTAAATTATCCCAACACCGGGCAAAGTTTTCCAGCCATGCTTCCATCTTTTTGGTCACTGACTTATTCTTCAGTGTTGAAAGAAGATCTTGTTTGAGTGAATAAAGTTTGTCCATGGATTGTTTTTTCTTGTCTAGATCTGCTTTTAAAACCTGTTAAGAAAGATCACAGATTAAGCCTGGGTTACATTTTTAAGCCACTATAGCTCAGTCTGCTTTTGCATGTATTTGCTCATTTGTATAGATAAGAAAATATTGCAATCATGCCTGCAAAGGATCAAAAGTTCAGAAAAATATAGGTAGAAAGTTATAATCTACAGAATTTTCTCAAGAAGTTTGAAGAGACGAGATCATCAGGTGTAGGATAAAGACCTAGTAGTGGCAATTCAGAGCTACCTTAAAATATTTGAAGAACATTCAAGTGAAAAGGTAATACTGCTTCGAAAGGCAAACAGGTCAACATGTGGAAGTTGGAACGCATGGGTCTTGGATTTCCCCTTAATTCCTGACAGAATTCAAATGAAAACTGACAATCAGGTACCAGGAGTTCTGCAGAAAAGCTAGTGAGTTGAGAAAATGAGAATGGCTAAGGAATCTGGCCATGCTGAAATGCTGTGATTATTTGGATAAAATACAATATTATTTTTTCCACAATTTTAACATTCCGTTCGTTATTTAGAGATAAAAATTTCATTATGTGATTTACTGACCTTAAAATTTTTGTAGCATCTATTCATCAATCAACATCTGGTTATTTGAGTAATTATTTTTTAAAGCTAATTGTAGAGCCCATTAAGTAAAAGAACTAAGTTGCTGGGCATGACATAAATCCTTCAGCATCCCTTTTCAGATTTTGTAAATGCTTATGTGTCTTATGGAACAATTTCTATACCATTTATATTTCCAAATTTCCTATGAGCTGTGGAGGGTTACATATGTTGATCTGAAAGGAATCAACTACTGATTATGAGAAATCAGTAGATCACGGCAGTTTTTTCTTTTACTTGACTCAGTAAGCTTGCTGGCACACAGGGAAATTCAATTCCCGAGTACTACACATTACTCCTTGACTTAATTTGTAAACATAGGAGAAGAGGGAAGAGAAATAAAGAGAAAATTATTTTACAGCCCCTTAACAACCTCATATTTTTGGCAGTAGTAAATACAATGAATATAAACTAAACCATGATACCTGTCTTTCTGAAACAAATGCAAGTTTAAGAACTAACCTTCCATATAGCAAAGAAATTGTCATGAAACAGAAGCACCAACTGCTCATGAACCAAAGTGCCCCAACCATAGAGAAGTGAATACACCTTCCTGAAAAGGACAATCTAAGTAGCCCATTTTGGCACGACACCTGCATTGGTATCTCTAAACTGCAGAATGCTCTACTGTCTCCTTCAATTAGTTTGTCTTCTCCTCAGAGTCTCCTTCATCTGGTACATGTAATAGTTCAGTCTTCATGCCGTTTTTAAGGGGAAACAAAGCAAGATTTTAATTTCATTTCTAATTTTTAATAATTCAGTATTTTTCTGAATTTGGAAGAATACAATAGACCAAAACATTAATTAAGATATTATACATTGAATTCATATCAAAATAAAATTCACGTTGTGGGAGTTTAGCAATAAATAATTTTTTTGTTTTGTTTTTTGAGACAGAGTCTCACTCTGTCTCCCAGGCTGGAGTGCAGTAGCATGATCTTAGCTCACTGCAACCTCCATCTTCCAGATTCAAGCAATTCTCCTGCCTCAGCTTCCTAAGTAGTTGGGATTACAGGCACACATCACTATACCCCCGATTTTTATATTTTTAGTAGAGACAGAGTCTCACCATGTTGGCCTGGCTGGTCTTGAACTCCTGACTTCGAGTGATCTGCCCACCTTGGCCTCCCAAAGTGCTGGGATTACAGGCGTGAGCCACTGCACCTGGCCCAATAGATAGGTTTTGTATATTTATTTTACTTGTTTAATTCACATATTAGCTTTCTGTTAAATTTGAGTATTTGCAATAGTACTACAACAAAGGTTTATGCTACCTGTTCCAAACTGAGAGCCATATTTGAATTTATATTCCCCCCAGTTACTTTACACAGTGTCATTTTCCTTTTTTCTTTACCATGGAAAGAGGCACAATATAAAGACACAAATTTAAAAATAAAAAAAAATATGTAAGTACAATCCTCTTTGGCTTACTTTCTCAGAGTGTAAGAAACTATTTTACATAGCCATATGTGTAAGGCTAAAGGGTATACCTATTATTTAAACAAAATATGTAACGATTTGGAAACATGTCAGAACAGGAGTGTGAAAATTATGTTTAAAGAAGAGGATTGCAATAAAAACCTGTGAGTAACATCGTGGTACCTCAAAAAATGAAAATAAGCCTCCTGTTTTAATATTAAGCCAAATGAACAAAAATGAAAGTGAAAGTCACCATTAAAAATAGAATTAGAAGCCAGACGCAGTGGCTCACGCCTATAATCCCAGTACTTTGGGAGGCCGAGGTGGTTGGATCACGAGGTCAGCAGTTCAAGACCAGCCTGGCCAACATAGTGAAACCTCACCTCTAGTAAAAATACAAAAATTAGCTGGGCACGTTGTTACATGCCTGTAGTCCCAGATGCTCAGGAGGCTGAGGCAAGAGAATCATTTGAACCTGGAAGGTGGAGGTTGCAGGGAGCTATGCTCCACTGCACTCCAGCCCGGGCTACAGACGAAGATTTCATCTCAAAAAAACAAAATACAATTAGAAAAAGTGCACTCAAGGTAGAATAAAAACAGTGTTATGATTGTGTGATTACTGAATGAATTTTTGTATGTCTAAATGACAAAAACACTGAACCCAGATTTCTACCTAGTAAATTCCGGATATGAATTTCAAAAATGATGATGGCAGATTAGTTGTTTGGTCTTAATTTCTTCCCCCACCCTTTTTCCATCTTTCAGTCATCCCCCAGTTCCAGAAGGATTCTTCCAGGATTATTAACAAAGGGACTAAAAGAAAAAAAATCCATGATGGTGCCAGATAAATCGGATCATAGAATTCATTAGAATTACCTTGTCCTGTCTATCCATTGATGTCAATTTTTTAAGTTTAGATCTTAAACATGCATATTAAATAACTATGATTTGTTACTAATTATTGTATAAAATATGTATTTCTACATATCAATAATTAATCATAGGTCTATGAGTACAAGAGACCCATAGTACTCTAGAAAATTCAGGTAGCAAAAGGAAGATCTAGAAAATTTGTACAAGGTAAAGATCAGCTGGGGCAGTAAAAGGAGAAATATATTTTATTTTTATGGAAGACAGGCATGTGGACCTACCTCCAAGGTAGGCAGGAAGGTACAGTCAATAAATCAGATTGGGTCACCAGTGGATATGGAGAAGAGACAGATACACTGTTCAAGATGACTTAAAGTGAAAAAATAATGTATCCTTACAAAAGGCCCAGGAAACCTTCACCTTATTCTCATCAGGAATATTCATAAGAGAGTAATGCCAAGACAACTTCTCCTATATTGGCAAAATTAAATTTTGTACCTGTATTATATGTAGTTACTTATCTATACATAAGATGTGCTCTGATTCTTCCTAATCACCAAGTTGTACTTTGGGACGTTGATCTATCACAGAGGTTCTCATCTTGAAAGAACGTCAGAACTACCTGTACGCCTTTTTAGAATGCCAGTGACTAGGCTCTGTTTGGAAATAGAGCCTAGTCATTGGCATTCTAAAAAGGCGTACAGGTAGTTCTGACGTTCTTTCAAGATGAGAGTTTCTAAATCAGTAGGTCTGAGAGTTTCTAAATCAGTAGGTCTGAAGATGACCTAACAATGTGCATTTCTAACAAATTTCCTTGATACTGATGCTGCCGGTCTGGGGAACACATTTTGAGAAACACTGATTCTGTCTGAATGAATTATTTGAGGGCCATCACAGGAGTTGAGGGAAGGTAGCAAGTCAAACAACAATGTCAATGGGAACTTGCTCAGTTACCATAAGCACTTCATCCATTTATTTCCTTTGATCCCACAGCCATTTGAGTCTCTTCAATTCCCAGCCACCTTATACACCATACTCTCGTGGACCCCCATGCTTCCCCAGAGCAATACTTCCCTGGCAAACACCAACAGTCCCCACAGCAGCAATACATTTACCCAGGAACAGCTTTCTTCTAGACTGGTAATTTACATGATTCTACAAGTCTTATAATTCACCCCATAAAAGCTCCTGTTTGTTTCCTTTCATTTTCATCCTTGATGCCAAAGCAGTTTAAAACTTAAATCAGCATTGATTATAAAAAATAATAGATTTACATGATTTGGATATGAATCCCCAAGATTTAGAGCAAATTAAATGTCATAATCCCTATCTCCCACTCCAATGATAGGGAGGAAACAGTCCCATGGGTTATTAGTGATAGCATTTCATAACAAATTACACTGATTTTAAGTAAAAGAGCGTTTTCACACAGCGTATCTATACCTAGATATGCAGTGGAAACTGGTGACAGATGGTACCTGTTTTGGGTCTCAGATTGTGACATATTTTAATGAACATTAAATTCTTATTCACTGCCTGAGTCAGCAGGGGAATTTTACCTCAAATTCTAGACCAGCTGTCAGGTTTTTTTAATTGGCTTAAACTATCAAATGATAAGACCTATAGAAAACATATTTTCTCTTTGTTCACAAAGTGACATAACACAAATTTTAATCCAATTGGAAAATTACTGCAACTTTGTTAAAAAAGCATTTTTATGGCCCTGAGGCTAGCAAAGATTTCTGCTCACAAAAATGTTAACACAGAGACACATGATTGTTATAAATGACAGTTCTCAGTTGCAATTACTTTTTTCCAAGAAATCAAATGATATGAGGAGTTTTGCAATAGATTGAAAGGCCTGGGCCTGAGTCTGGATGTCTTAGTGTTCATTTTAAGTCTGATACTATTGTTACAGGACACAGGAGCTGTGTTTTTTCTTGTTCTCGATTTTCTCTTTGAAATAACCTGAGTAGCTGGTCCTAATAAACTTTAGATGTGTAATTAGATTGAAAGAACACCAGATAAGATGCAAAATCTCATCTAGCTTTAACATATTTGAATTTTGTCAGTTTGTGGCTTCCTAAAAAGCACTTTCTTGATTGGCAAGTCCAGTCAAGAATATATGTAGGAACTTTCGCTAGATATTAAGACTTGGAATTCATTATCATGAAAAATAACTGTAATATTCTGGCATCCATGTGGCATTTTCCAAAGATGGCTGTAAAATATCCTCATCTCAGATGCTTTGCTATAACTTGACCTTGGTGCTTCTCCATGAGGAAACAAAATCTAATTCATTTTCCTTGAATCTAGGCAGACTTGTGACTTTTTCAACTCACAGAAAATGATTGACTATCTCCATTATGATTGAGTGTCTGAAGCACATGGTTATGTATTTAACTAGCAATATATCTTGGCTCTTAATCAAAGGGAATGACTGCACTTTGATAATCAGCGGTCAGTCACTTACTTACTGAAAGGATTCATATTTTGCCTGAGAAGAAAAATGTTTGTAAGGAATAATCAGCTTTAAGGAGTTGTAATCCACGCATCTATTCCTCTACATATGGTAAAATTCATCATAAATATATCCTTTTCTCTCTGTGGCATGTGACAGTGTGTACCACTTCCTACCTTTTTGAAATATTTATTCTCCTCACTTTTGTGATACCACTTTCCCCTTGTACTCTTGAACGATACCTGCTCAATCTTTTTGTAAACATCCTGTCCTCTGTCTACTCCGTGATTGTAGATATTCCCCCTGGAATCTATTCCCTTTACTTAATGTGTCATTCTGCACAATCCCTCAGAAGCATTTTGATTGCTTCTGAATCAATAACTAGTCATGAACCCTTTTCTGAGATTCTAATTGTGTAAACCAGCTAATGGAAAGGATGGTAGTCTGGAAGACACTCTACACTGAATATATCCAAATCTGAAATAATTATCATTCTTGTCATTCCAGCTACTCCTATTCTCTCATTAGGGCTAGTAACCCTCCTAGGAACCCAGTCACCCAAATGAAACGTCTGGGAACCATTTCAAAATTCTGCCTGTTATCACAAGTTTTGGGCATCACCACTTAACATTCTAATGCCTCTCTCCTTATCTTAATACCCAGTGCTTCTTAGTTCAGGTATTCTGATTAGTCTTCATACCATCAAACATCTTCCTACCAAAACGTATTACCAAAATGCAAATATGATTTTTTTTTTTTCAAACTCTCAATCACTCCCCACCAGCAGCAGGCCAAACTACAAATATATCGGATATCTTTGTACTTGTGTTTTGAAACATAAACAGATTACATTTCTGGACTCTGTTTTTGACAGTTACATCACTTAAGAAATTCTATATTCTTTGAGCAATGATTTCTTATCAATAACAACCTAGCTTGTAATAACAAGTAATACATAAGTGAATCTACTTTAAATTAAAAGACCAATGAGGCTTAGCATTTATGGAGCCAAAAATGTATGAAACAAATAAATATCTGATAAAATGGTACATATTTAAAGTAAGTGGACAAATTTACTTAAGTTTAAAAATGATTCAATTCTTATGAAGTACAATACATAATATCGATACAGATATAGATTGATTCACTCAGGTGAAATTATAAAACACTATTTACAATCATTTTGTTTTATAATAGTTCATATCAAGTGAACATTTAAATTTTTCAAAAATTTTAAGAAATCATAATATAGAATATTTCACTTGAAAAAATAAGCTCATATCAGACTGCCCTCTTTTATTAGAAATGATAAAATTCACAAAGTAAGAGAAGCTTTCAAGTTATTTGTTTTTAATCATGGAAATTCCTGCTGAAACCAAACGTTTCAATGAAGCCTTTCCTAAAGTCCATTTATTGCCAGAGGAATCTCACTTCTCAAAACACATGGGACACTTATAATCAATGCCATATGATTGGCTTTAATGGTTTTGGTTTGAATAACTAGGTGATGTTGTCTGGATCTTTGTCTTCTCCAAATCTCACTTTGAAATGTGATTCTCACTGTGGGGGAGTTAGGGCCTGGTGGGAGGTGACTAGATCATGAGGGTGTATGTCTCATGAATGACTTAGCACATTCCCTTTGGTGATGAGTAAACTCTCATTCAGTTAGTTCACATGATATTTGGCTGTTTAAAAGAGCCTGGGACATTTCCCTTATCTCTTTTGTTTCCACTCTTGCCATGTGATATGCACTGGCTCCCCTTCTCCTTTTGCCATAATTGTAAGTTTCCTGAGGCCCTTACTGGCAGCAGATGCTGGTGTCATGACTCTTGTACAGTCTGCAGAATCATGAGCCCCTTAAACCTCTTTATTTTATAAATTACCCTGTCTCAGGTATTCCTTTATCATAACACAAAAATGGACTAATAAACTAAGGTTAAACTCCATGAATGTGAGGATAATTTTCATTTGCATCTCTCACGTATTACTCTGAGAATCAACTTTAGCCTATTATTTTGGACTATGCTGCTTAGAACTGTATTAAAGGCTCACAAACATTTCTTAGTATTACTTTGTTAATTTTAATTGAAGTCTTATTCTGGTATGCTATGTTTCTTCAACAGTACAACTCTGTTTGAAAAAGCCAAGCTGAAAATCTACCTAGAGATTTCCTTACTTTAATTCAGAAAAGCAGCAATATGACATCTTTTTTTATTTTTTTTTTTTTTTTTTTGGAGACGGAGTTTCGCTCTTGTTACCCAGGCTGGAGTGCAATGGCGCGATCTCGGCTCACCGCAACCTCCGCCTCCTGGGTTCAGGCAATTCTCCTGCCTCAGCCTCCTGAGCAGCTGGGACTACAGGCACGCGCCACCATGCCCAGCTAATTTTTTGTATTTTTAGTAGAGACGGGGTTTCACCATGTTGACCAGGATGGTCTTGATCTCTTGACCTCGTGATCCACCCGCCTCGGCCTCCCAAAGTGCTGGGATTACAGGCTTGAGCCACCGCGCCCGGCCATCTTTGAATAATCTATGATCCAAGCAAAAACAATAAACATTTAATATTCAATATCATAGAAGAGACTAAATAATAGTGATAATATATACTATGGGGTTTTTACAAGGATACTAAAAACTAGAAAGTACATACGGCCAGTTTTTGAAGACTTGATAACATTTCATTTTGATCCTTAAAGCCAGTTGTATGAATCTTGTTCACTGCATCTTCTTTTTCTGAAAGCCATGCACTAAAAAGGCACTGGAAGACATTAAAGAATTCCAAGGAATAAATAATTAAACATAAATCTTTATTTTTCCAATTTAATATCCCCCATGTCTTTTACAGCTAGTTTCTCACACATGACTCACCTGTTCTTCAGTAAGACGCTGCCATTTGAGAAGAACGTCTTGTAAAAGAACCCAGCGATCTTCTGTCCACCTACAGATGTTTGCCCATCGATCTCCCAATACCTGGGGAAGAGACAATCAACCACAGTATCAGCAAACAATTGTTAACTACATTTTTATTAAAAATGAAATGAATCATTTGCCAAAGTATCTGAGTCTCCTATGTACATGAGAAGTTGGAAAGGGCACTCTTCCTGATCTGCTTACATTTAAACAAGTGGTATGTCTTTCATTTGTCTTTATCTCACCAAGTTTTGTACCTTTCCTAGAAAAGCAAAGATACTTATAAGCAATATGAAGTGGTTATTATACCACTATATAAAATGTCTCCACAGCAAATGTAAGATAGCAAAGATGCACATATAGAATTAGAGAGGGTTTTGCAATGAGAACATGTAAAATGTGTATCTTCCTTAGGTTTGAAAATATACCTTAAAGAATAAAAGTCTAACTACTAAACAGAATGCTTCAAAAGACTCTTAATTGAGGCAATCTTATGTAATGAAAATTGACTACTGTCTGGATTGTAGAAGACAATTCTAAGTTAGACTCCATTCATAGGTAGATTGTTAATTTTTCTCAATTATTATTATAAAAGTATTAAAATTTTCTGTGTCTAAACTACTTTAAGGAGAAAACTGTTATAATCTCTGAGTAAAAACTACTATATCATTAACATGTTACTAATGTCTAAGAACACAGACTATTTTCACACATAACATAAACCAACTATCAATGATTTTTGGATGGGAAATATGTACTGTGTTGCTTTCTGTGCAAAGTAGGTGTTTAAAAAATATGGCACTTACTTCAACTTCATTAATATGTACCTTACAGCCTAAAATTTCAAGTTTTTTGACTTTTTCACATAAACAAGAAAGTTATTGTCTCATATACAGGAAGTTTAAAGCTAGAAATATCATAAAATACAGACATGCCTTATTTTATATAGAATAAGAGCTAGAAAAAATGTAAGCCATATTTTTGAAAAATTTATTGAGTGTCTATAAGTCTCATAATTTCTATGTTACTTGACACTACATATATGTATCAACCCATCTAGAAGATATTAACACATTATTTAATCAACACAAGTGAAATGGGCGTCATGAAAATAATCCACCTATTTCTTTCCTTTGTTTGAGATGGAGTTTTGCTCGTTGCCCAGGCTGTATTGCAATGGTGCTATCTCAGCTCACTGCAACCTCCCGCTCCTGGGTTCAAGCAATTCTCCTGCCTCAGGTTCCCCAGTAGCTGGGGCTACAGGCATGCACCACTATGCCCAGCTAATTTTGTATTTTAGTAGAGATGGGGTTTCGCCATGTTGGCCAGGCTAGTCTCCAACTCCTGATCTCAGGTGATCCACCCAACTTGGCCTCCCAAATTGCTGGGATTACACGTGTAAGCCACCAGGCCTTCCCCTAATCCACCTATTTCTGAGTGACTTAAAGAGTCATGTTCCTTAAATTGTTTGATCCATGATCCACCTAAAGAAAATACACACATGGCTATATAGAAGCCTGTAAACATTTTTCTACAGTATTAAAATTATCATGTACTTATACATAGTTCAATTATGAACGAGTTTTCAGTTTTTCTTCATAAATATCAATGTTATTGCTTTCAGCATAACGAAATTTTTTCCTATTTTGTAGTTTCACTCTCTTATTCAACTTATTTTGAGTTATGTTAGTTTACAATAAAAGCCATAGCACTCAAATGGTGATGCAAGATGCCCACAGGAATTGTGTCAGCTTAAATCAATGAATTCAATAACTTTAACCATCTAATTATTATGAACGAGTATATGCAGGTTTTTCTAAAACATACTTTAAGTTTTTTTTAGTGAACTTCCTAGTGACCCTGTCAGTACATGTCAGGCAAGATGGCATTTAACAAAATGGCTAATAGGTTAGTTGTGGGAGAAAAAAGCTTTGAATGGAGAAAATCTTATCTCTTAACTATATACCATCTGCCTCATGTGATCATACAGATCTAAAAAGTCAAAATGTGGGAAATTTATTGTAGCCCATCAACTCCAGTGAAGAAGACAGTCAAAGGAAGAAAGAACAGACTCAAGCTATAGCATCACATTCATAAACAAAATAGAGACTTCCAAGTGAATATAGCATCTTCTCTCTAGTGCTATAAGACATACAGATAGTGTCCACTGAAGCAGCATTTTAAGCTTGTAACCCCAATAGGTGGAAATGTATAATTTATTAATTTTACTGGGATATTCTATAAAACAAATCCAAATAAAGATCCTCTATTCCAGGTTGCATAAGATTTTCAAATTTACCGAAATTCTGAGATGTATTAATGCAATGCATTTAATATTGCAGTTTTGTTCACTGTATGAATGAATCACAAAAAACGAACATAGTAGTTCCCCTTTATCCACAGCGGACATGTTGCAAAATCCTCAGGTGGATGCCTAAAACTGCAGATAGTAAAAAACCCTATATATACTCTTTAAAAATTTATTTTTCTTTCTTCACAATTTCACGGATAGAAAATTCGTTTTTACCATAGATTTTGATAAATCCCAGCATATGGTTTTTTTCTTGCCTTATTCAGTTGGAAACTGTTATCTTCTCACATAAAGAAAACCCTTTACAGTTTTTCTTGGGTGTATTTGAACTGCCGATATAACTACTCTTGTACTTTGGGGACACGACAAAGTAAAATAAGGGTGACGTGAACACAAGCATTGCGATATGACAGTTGATCTGAGAACCAAGACAGGTACTGAGTAATGGGTGGCTAGTACTGACAGCATGAAGATGCTGGGCAAAGGGGTGACTCAGTCCTGGTTGGGACAGAAGTGGGATGGCACACGATTTCATCATGCTACTCAAAACAGCATGCAATTTAGAATGTATGAATTATTTCTGGAGTTTTTCATTTAATATTTTCTGACAATGGTAGACTGCCAGTAATTGAAGCCAAGGAGAGCAAAACCATGGATAAGGGAGAAACGGAGGGATTGCTGTAATTTACTACTCTTTTAAGCACATAGGCAACCTATTTAAGACAACTATTTAAAAAATATCACTAAAAGTATCCTTTGTATCCAAATAATGATTGTAGATAATTTTGATAATTTACTGAAGCAAGTTTATGATTCGGCTAATGTTTAACTTACAGTTAATGATAGCCATCAATGTATTCATTCATCAGTCATGCATTTATTATATAACAAATATGTATTGAATATCTGCATATGCCAAATATAAAAAGAAGATGTTACAGGCTAAATTGTGTACTCTAAAATTCATATTGAAGCCCTATGCCCCACCTACTACATGAGAATGTGTCCATATTTGGAGATAGTGCCTATAAACAGGCCATTAAGTTAAAATGAGTCTATTAGGGTTATCTCTAATCCAATCTGACAGGTATCCTTATGAGAAGATGAGATTTGGACATAGCGAAACACCAGGGATCTGTGCAACACAGAGGAGAGACCATGTGAAGACTCAGGAAGAAGGCATTCGTCTGCAAGCCAAGTAGAGAGGCCTCACAAGAAACCAACCCTTGCAAGTACCTAGGTCTTGAACTTCTGGCCTCCAGAATGGTGGGAAAATAAGGTTTTCTTGTTTAAGCCACCAGTCCATGTACTTTTTTAATGATACCCCTCAAAAGGAATAATACAAAAGACATTTAAGATAGATGGATTCTTTTGCAAGAAATATGTGGCTAACTGCCTGTTAAAGAAAATAATAATACAGACCAGGAACGGTGGCTCACGCCTGTAATCCCAGCACTTTGAGATGCAAAGGCGGGCAGATCACTTGAGGTCAGGAGATCGAGACCATCCTGACCAATATGGTGAAACCCTGTCTCTACTAAAAATACAAAACTTAGCTGGGCATGGAGGTGTGTGCCTGTAATCCCAGCTACTTGGGAGGCAGAGGCAGGAGAATTGCTTGAACTAGGGATTTGGAGGTTGCAATGAGCCAAGCCACTGCACTGCAGCCTGGCGACAGAGCGAGACTCCATCTCAAACAAACAAACAA
The DNA here is from genome assembly GCF_009761245.1 of Sapajus apella. NCBI lineage: Eukaryota > Metazoa > Chordata > Mammalia > Primates > Cebidae > Sapajus > Sapajus apella. The sequence continues at coordinate 28,121,120 of NW_022436957.1, forward strand.
CAAAAAAAAGGAAATACTAATACCAACCCCTTAAAGAATTGCAAATATTAAAGAAGAATATGTATTGGCAAGTACTTCCAATTTGAAACGAGTTGTATAAGAGTTGGTGGTTATTTACATTTTGCTTGATCATGGCTCTTTTATCAAATCCAAGAACTGCCAAGGGTCTTATATTTTACTATGTTCACTCTAGAAAGGTACCCACTAAATCTTTACAAATAGATGTTTAGTCTTCGAGTATATTCTTTAAAGGTTTCCAATACAAGAGAGTATACATATCCTTTAATAACATATTCCATTGCTTAAACCTATCTTACTCTCAGAAAATACTCAATGAATTGAATCTAAGTCACTTCTGTAGCAATGCAGGCATGGTGCTTTTTACTGATCTCGGTGTAAGTAGGTAAGTGAATGAGAAATTACTTGCTCGTATGCTGTACACATCTACCCAGAGATTTTTGCAATGCCATATGCACAAGTATAAATAGATGTACACAAAATGCTTGAATGTATGGATTTTTCTATTTATTGCTTAGCAATACTGGCCTTAATTTGAATTACAAAGAATGAAGCAAAGCAATTGGAATATTACCCCTCATCTCTAGAATCACTCAAAGATGCTGGTTCCTGTCTTTCCTGAATAAGTGTAAACAAATTGTTAAACCAGTGTAAGAAATTGGATCAAATGTGACTAACAGGAAGCTAATATATTTCTTAAAGAACCACTGTATTAGAATTAGAAACCTCTTCTCTAGAGAAATAAAAATATGTAACCTCAACTCAGTGCATCTCCGAGTTTCTATTTATGTCTAGGAATTCCTTGAGCTTTTAGAAATAATACATATATTTATAGAGCTAAACACTATACACATAAATGTAAACCCAATGAATTATAAAGCCTCACAAAATGAAAAGAGAAGTTATTTTTTATTTGTGCTCTCGTCTCAGCAATAAGTGAAGCTAAAGGTCAGCTCACTTTGTCTAACATATTTTCATAGACTAAATCACAACTCCATTATCATCCATGCTCAGATCCACAAAGGGGAGGATTTTTCCCCCTCATTTAATTCACATCTCATATTGTTATACGTGCCAAGGACATTTCTCATCTGAATTCCTTTGTTTGGTTGAGTTGGTATTTCAATGCAAAAGTGAAAAATGGCTATTAAAAGAACATTTGGATAAAGGTAAATGAAGAAAATTTGACAAGCCTGGGAGGCAAATCTTAAATACAGTGACCCTTGAATTTATGGAAGCCAGGGATGGAATATGAAACCTAAACTGTGCCCATAAGTATTGGTATTAAGAGACAGAGTGTTCCCAGGCGTATATCCACTAAAGTAGGAATAATTATGTACCATGGACCACACAATGCATCAGCAACTGGGGTTTACGAAAGAGGGAGGCAGAAAACAAACCATCTTATTTTATTGCAGGTTAAGACCCTATAATATACTCTGCTAAATGAATTTGATGTGTAATGAGCCTTCTGAAAATCACCTATATCTTGATTTTTCTTTCTTTCTTTATCAACAACTATGCAGTTAAGAAGTATAAGCAACTTAGTCTTACTGATGGTGAAATGGAAATCACATCAAATAACACTGAAAAAAAATGAAATACAATCCTTTATGAGGCTAGAAATGTGGCAGAGTCTTGCTGAATAGCATTTAGCCAAGGGTGTGGCTTGATTCTCAGTTTTACATGTTTCTACAAACTTAACTGAACAAACATAATATAAAATGGCATACCTTATATCTTCACTGTCTAACATATGTTACAGGGCAGATAAACCAATTTTGATGAGAGGAAACACTCACCGAAGGTTTTTTGAAAGTATAATTCTTCTATATAAATGATCCTGTAACATCTCCTGTCTGAATTCAAAGAATTCAAATTCAAAGAATTTGGAAAGTCACTTCCAAAGGGGCAGGTTACAGATGAGGAAGCTGACAGATTGGTGAAGAAATTGTCTAAAGTCACAGAAGGCACATTACTGAGTGTCTAGGATTTGACTTCAGATCTATTTCACTACAAGTTGATGCTCATTCATAATGATATTCACTCAGCAGAGCATTCGTTATAAAAGATATGCCTTCCAATTTGTGCCACATAATCTATAAGGAGATACATGGATGCTGAATCCCTTTGGAGTCTTTTCATATTTTGTTTTACCAGAAGTTTGACTAGGTTTAACATTTTATCTAATCTGCTTGACAAAGATTTAGAGCTTAATATTATAATTTCATCTAAAACATTTGACATCATAACTCTGTATTTGTTTAATCACAAAGCGTCAGAAAATACTTGCACTTCCAGTTTAAGAACATCCGGACTTTGCCAGGATTTATTTTTAAAAGGTAAATAAGACTGCCTGATTTGTTGATTAAATTCTGCCTTTGTGATTGTGCTGAAAATGTAGTGAGATTTTAACTGGAAGCAGAATGTTCTTCTCTATGCTATTTCAGTCAGTTTCATAGATTATTTATTTGTATGAGTATACAAAGTGCTAATGAATAAATCTGGAAAAGCCTTTTTGTTGTTGTCACTGCTGTTATTATTTGCAGGATGTTATTTAATGTTTTTTGGCAGCTTAATAAACTCTGTATTCTCCAGCTCCCACCAGTCTATTCAACTGGGATCCAGAATATAAAGAGCAGGAGTCCTAAGAACATTCCAGCATAACGGCATTCTTTCCAGCATTCATCACATTCCCAGGCATTCCTTGGTAGCTTGACGTTTCCTCTTACTGTTTTATGCCTCGCAGACTCTGAGCTCCTTGAGATGGGCTCCCTACCTTCGAAGTTAACATCTTGCACAAATGTCACAAAGCTGAACACTACCACTGTAGTTATCCATAGGAGGCTTTTTCCCCAATTTTTGTCTTAGAATCATCTTTTTGGATCTTTAAATCTGCTAACCTTTACATAAAGTATGAACTTCCTGCATTCTCACTTCACTTCTACCGTTGCCCAACTTTGTAACATTTGTGAACAAACTCAGTCTTGCTGTGCTTTAGTTTTTCCCACTAGTGAAATGGAGATAATAGCACCTACCCTCTTAGCCAGGTAATTGCTAGGGTCAGATAGATCAATAAATGTGAAAGTGCTCTGAAAACTGTGATGAGTTATTGAGATGCTTGTGTTGGCAAGGATTTAGGGTTCAGTCAATAAAAAAAAAAAAATCAGCCTTGATTCCAGATGTGATAAATCTGGAGTATGATAGAATTTTAACATAGAACACAGTGAAACATTTTAGAAGGACACTAAATAATAATTTTTTTTGCATTTCTTCTATCGTTGATAAAGCTTATGTTTTGCACAAGAGTTGAAAAGTTTTCACCTTTATAGTTTTAAACACCAGGGCCATGTTTCAATAGGTATCTTTTTTTTTTTTTTTTTTTTTTTTTTTTGACAGAATCTTTCTCTTTCTCCCAGGCTAGAGTGAAGTGGCACGATCTTGGCTCACTGCTACCTCCACCTCCCAAGTTCAAGCAATTCTCCTGCCTCAGCCTCCCAAGTAGCTGGGATTTCAGGTGCACACCACCACGCCTGGCTAATTTTTGTATTTTCAATAGAGACAGGGTTTCATCATGTTGGCCAGGCTCATCTGAAACTCCTGACCTCAAGTGATTTGCCTGCCTTGGCCTCCCAAAGTGCTCGAATTGCAGGCGTGAGCCACTGTGCCCAGCCTCAATAGGTATCTTACTTGAAAATAAGTGTGTATAAATAGGTATTCCGCTATGCCTCCTGTCAACTCTTGACCTCAGAACTTTTCATCCACAAGAAATCACAAATTCTAACATGCATACCTAATAAAATGCATACAATAATCTAGGTGTAAGAGCTTGGGTAGTAATGGGGACTGTGGCTAAATAAAGAGCCTATGCTAAAGAGTGCAGGACAACTAGACTCCTGCTGTGGTTACTATGTAGAAAAACAGACTAAGGATCATCAGATCATTTGCTTTCTCCAGAGAGGTTAAAATTCTTTTATGTCACATTTTTCTCAATTTCAAACACTGATAATAAAATGCTATTAAACACCATAGGGACCAAATAGAACTTTTATGTGAATACATCTACTATTTTAGATGCAATAGGCCAATTCCTAGAAAGATACAAGTTACTCAAACTGACCCCAAAATGGAAAATCTGGAAAAATAAAATTTTGAAATTCAAATGAAAAATGGACATTTTATGTGTAATTAAATGTATAAAATGTTTAATTTAAAACTTTTCAATTTGTACATTCCAGTTATGAATCAAGCTCCAAAGCCTGGATAATCAGGTACTTAAACCTAGCAAGCATATGACAAGAAAGGAAAATAACAGTCCAATCACTTTCATGGACATAATGGAAAACTATGAATCAAAGAAAATCCAGCAATACACAGGAAGATTATACATCTTATCTAGGTTTAGTTTATTTCAGGAAGAAAGGCTTTTTTAACATTAGAAAACTAAGCAATGTGATTTGACGTAAAGTAGAGTAAAGAAGAAAACAATTATGGCCATCTCAAATTATTTTGGAAAAATATGTGATAAAATTCAGCATCTGGTAATAATAAAACCTCTTAGAGTATTAAGAACAGAACCCAGTAAGTGAGGCAAGCAATTCTAAGATCTTCCACAAAACATCTAGCCATCTAAAATGGAGACAGGAATCATTCTGCCTATACAAACAAACTAGCTGTTAGAGGGTGGTTGGGGTATGCTACTCATAAGATTTCAGGGTGTCTTCCAACTAAAACCTCCATGATCTCAGTATGAAAAACCTGAAATCAGATGCCTATGTAAGGAAATAATCGCCCAGTAAACCCAAAAATGCAAATGGATAATGCTGGCCATTTTGTCTTTCTGACATTTCCTTGGGAATCTGCAAGAACCTCCCCTTTCCCCTCCCTCAATGAGACCATCTAAGTGTGTGTTAAACAACTACAGAATACTAAATAAAAAGTTTGGCCAAAACCAAAAAAAAAAAAAAAAAAAAAAAAAGAACAGAAGGTACATACAACAAACCTACAGGAAAAATTGTACTTAATGATAATTTATTAAAGGCCTTGCCTCTAAGAGGTAAAATGAGAAATAAATATCCTCAATATTCCCATGGTACTAGAATATGCAGTACGATACAGCAGGGAAAATTAATAACAAGAAAAATAATTGGAATGGGAGAAAGAAAACTGTCATTACTCAAAACAACTTGTGTATGTACATCTGAATAATACTATAGAAAATGTATTCAAATTATTAAGTAAATTTAGCATGGTCACGGGATACAAGGCCAAGAAAAAAAAATCAATTGTATTTCTTCATATCAGCACAAATAGAAAATGTAATTTCAAAAAGATATTGATAACAACAGCAAAAATACCAAAAACCTAGAAATAAATCTCAGAAAAAGTTTAAGAGCATTTACATTAAAAACTAAAAAACATTATTGAGCGAAAATAAAGGCCTAACTAAATAGAAGGCTATTCCATATTCACGGATTGAAAGACTTCATATAATAAAAATGTTAATTCTTTATAAATTGATCTACAGAAGAAATCAAATCCAATTAAAACCATTGCAGATTTTTTTTTGCGTGGCGGGGGGGAGGTGGAGGGGTTCACAAGCTGTTCTTAAAATTCATATGGAGGTCCAAATGGCCCCAAATAGTCAAGATAATCTTTAAAAAGGAAGAAAATAAGATGGCTTTTATTGACCAAATGACCAAAACAAACTTAAGGAACTAAACTCTAGACAAGTTTTTATTTGACTGTAGTCTCCTGACTTCTCTTTTCTTAGAGCACTTAACTTTAGGAAAACTCGCAACTATTAACATAGTCTCTGCCCCTTTGAGATGTAAATCTTTTACAACTCAGGATTATCTTTCTCAAGGACCTAGAAGCCATCTCTTTGAAACATAATTGTTAATGATAGCACATTATCTCCCAGCCTCTGTGGGAGGGTAGGAGACTAACTTCATTAAGTTCCAGTTAACACTCCCAGATGGCTGATCACCATCCTAACCCCTAATACTTTTCAGTAGTCTTCTACTAGCTCTCCCCAGTGCTTAAAATCTCTCCTGCCTTTTTTTCAGTAGAATTGATTTCCATCTCTCTTCCCTATGGCAATAGTCTTGATCCATATTCCAGTAGTCTTGAATAAAGTCTTTCTTGCTTGTTTAACTTCTGGTGTAGTTTTTCTTTTACAGTATTACCAGATACAGGCCGGGTGTGGTGGCTCACAGCTGTATTCCCAACACTTTGGGAGGCCACGACCTGTGGATCACCTGAGGTCAGGAGGTCGAGATCAGCCTGACCAACATAGTGAAACCCTCTCTCTACTCAAAATACAAAAAAATAGCCAGGTGTTGTGGAGGGCACCAGTAATCCCAGCTATTCCGGAGGCTGAGGCAAGAGAATCACTTGAACCAGGGAGGTGGATGCTGCAGTGAGCTGAGATCTTACCACAGCACTATGACCTAGGCAACAACAGCAAAGCTCCATCTCAAAAATAATTACTAGATATTAAAATTTATCATAATGCTATAGTAATTAAAACAATATGGTATCAGCATGACGATAGGCAAGTGGAGGAATAAAACTGACTAGAGTCCATTATCTGATCGATGCAGGTATAGGCATTTTATTCATAATGTGAACAGCTTTGCAATAAGACCATCCTTTCCTCAATATTCTACAGTGTCAACTGGTTGTTTCAGTTGAATCTATATGGGAAAAATGGACATTCATCCCTTTCTCATACCTGTAATAATAGGTAGATTGCAATATGAAAGGTAAAACAAAAAGTTCCTATACAGCAACCCAGGACAACAGCTTCAGAATTTTAGAGAGTTTGATTTTTAAACTGAGGACAAAAGTAAACATAACAGAAAAATATTGAAGTGGAATATGTTAAACTTCTGTTTATGAAAAAATATTTCATTAAGGAGTGAATAGACAAGGCACCCATTCAAAAAGAAAAATGTAATGTAAACAACAATTACTAACCAGAATATATATAAACTAAAGTAAATCACTAAAAGATATATGAAAACTCCAGTACAAATCAGGCATTTCACAGAAGAGTTAATTTAAATGCCCAATAACAATTGAAACAGTATTCAACTTCATTAGTCATCAGTATATATAAATGAAAAATGAGAGATGACATTATACAGCTACCACAAAGGCTCAAATTAAAAAGTTTAACAACCAAGTATTCAAGAAGATATGAAGCAGTTTGTACTTTCATTTACTACTGGTGAGAATATGAATTTATTCAACTTTGGAAAACCCTTTGTTAATATTTTGAAAGTTAAATATGTATATACCCAATGGCTAAGAAATTCTAATCTTAGATATATACTTAATACAAAAGCTTACACATATACACAAAAATGTATGTAAAATTTATGTTCATAGATGATTTATTTGTAATGTTTCAAAACTGGAAACAACCCAAATGTTCCGAACAATAGATTATGTAAAATGTGGTATGTTCATACAAAGTAATACTATCGAGCAATGAAAATCAATGAAGTAATGCTATCTACAACATAGTGATTTTCACAAATATAGTATCCAGTGGGGGGAAAAAAAACAGTTAAAAAACTGCATATATAAAAGTTTCATTCATATCAAGTTCAAAATATAGCAAGACTAATCTGCAGCATTATAACTTAGGATATATGTTACCTTTGAGGAGGTCAGAAGAGTTTATGATACCATAGGGCTTGATGGAGGGTTCCTGGCTGCTGGTAACATGCTATCTTTTTATGGTATGATACTTCTGTAATAAGTCTTTAAGCTACAATTATAATTAGTGTACTTTGCTTGATACTTCAATTTAAAGAATGCTATAAAGTTTTTTTTTTTTTTTTCAGAGACCATCAACAGATAAATAGATAACGGGTTATATATACATAATGGAATGCTATTTGGCCATAAAAAGGAATGAAATAAAGCCATTTGCAACAACATAAATGGAACTGGAGGTCATTATGTTAAATAAAATAAGCCAGGCACAGAAAGACAAATACCACATGTTCCCACTCATATTTGGGAGCTAAAAAATTTGATCTCATAGAGCTATAGTTTAGAATGACAGATACCAGAGACTTGGAAGGGTGTATGGATGGAATGAAGAGAGGTTGTTTAATAGGTTCAGACATACACTTAGATAGAGGAATAAGTTCTAACGTTTATCAGCAGAGTAGGATGACTATAGATAACAACAGTATATATTTCATAATAGCTAGTAGACAGGATTTTAAATGTTCCCAATACATAAAAATGATAAACACTTGAGGTGATAGATACCCTAAATACCCTGACTTGATCACTATATGTTCCGTGGATGGAACAAAATATCACATGTACTCCATAAGTATCTACAAATATTAGGTATCAATAAACTTTAAAACAATTTAAATGTATTAACACTGGCATTCATAAAGAATATTATTGTTCCAGCATGCTTGCTTATATTTCTCCTGTAATTTTGTTTGTTGGGCATTGTTATCACTATTATCTTTGAGTTTCATTTGATAATTTTCCATGAGACAATTTATTATTCAACTCGTAAATCATAAAGGCAGAATAGAAAACAGGTTGAGTAATCAAGAGATTGTGTTCTTTCAAATCTACCTAATACCTTCTTGGCTAAATCCGTCACAACAGATCATGTATTATCATAAACTGAAATCTAGTGTTAACTCTACACTTACAATATGTTGATTTTGGATGTTCAAATTTCATTATTTAATTTTTTTATATGTGATACAATTTGCAATTGAAAAAACAATGCACATATTAAAGGTGTTCAAAACATACTCAAAAGTTTTCTAATAACGGGACTATGTACCATTTTATATGTAAGTAAATAACATTAAAAATCCAGTTTTTCAAGCATACTAGTCACAATTCAAGCACTCAAAATAGCCAAATGTGTATAGCAACTTCCTTATTGAAGAGTATTTTTCTAGGAAAGAAAAAAATTTTATATACTAATGCAATTGAGTATGACAGGTGTTTATATATATAGTGCTTATATAAACTATATATATAAACTCTCTATATATCTATATATATAAACCATTATCTTCTAGAACAGTGTTGTTCTAGAAGAGAAAAATACATACTAATGCAATTGAGTGTGACAGGCACTAAAATAAATAAATATATATCTTTATATTGTATAGATATATATTTGCACTGGTAAATTTAACTCATCCATGCAAATGCTATATATTTTTATATATATAGCATTTTATATATATATATATATATACACACACACACACATATATATATACATGTATATATATATATACACATATATATATGTGTATATATATATATTCATATATATGAATATATGAGTATATTGCATTTTATATAGATAGATAGTATTTGAATAAATGAGTTAAATCTACAGGTACAAATATATTACTTTGGTAGATAGGTTTCTGTATTCCCTTTTTGCTGATGAGTAAACCAAAATTGAAAAAAATCACATAATTTTCTCAAGGTCACATAATAATATCTACTACAAATTTGAGATATTAGGAGAAATCCCAGGTTGAGGTGTCACACAAATCTGAATACCAGTGTCAGCCCTACCACCTGCAAGCTACATGAACTTGGGCTTAGCTTCATTATGCATTGGCTTTCTCATTTGTGATATAGGGGCAGCATTACATAAAACCCCTGAAAAATAATAAGCAGGTTAATAATTATAATTATTGCTTCATGAGCAATAATTGTTCATGCTTAGCTTTGTGGATTATTTCCATCACATTTAAAGTTATCTTTTATTTTTAAAAATATATTTAACTCACCAAATATAAAATTAGGAACTAGAGTGAAACATCAAAATATTTCAACCAAATTTCTCTTCATAAATAACTTCTATTTCTTAATTTGATAGGGTCTAACATTCTATCGACGCTTCTTTCTCATACTATCTCAAAGATATGTACTATAAACACTTTTAGTTACATAACTGACATTTAGGCTATGAGAGAAAATCAGACTTTATTGTCTTTCTGAACAACTATCTTTCACAGTATACCATTTACTTTCCAACTGACTTTCTTTGTTCATTGTTTTAACCTTCTCTTTGTAACTGAGATATAGCACATTCACTTTGTAACCTGTGTGATACTCACGTTTCACAAGTTAAAACTCTTAATGACACTAACAATAATGATAACAACGTCCAAAAAGAAATTACCATTAAATGTCTGGTCCTCTTATTGTCTACTTATCCAGATTTACTTTGTCACCTTTGAAAATTATCATTTTTGGTCAAAATAACTAGCACAATATAGTATTTGACTTCTTTATCTTTTCCCATTACTTTCAGATGATTGTTTTTTCTTGTGAAAGCAATTTTGAGAATCATGCTTTTAAATATGAAGTTCTCTACAGAATGAGGGAGTATGATGCTTCTTGTAGATAAGACTGGACAGCATTTTCTTTTATTTTCTTGCACTCCATCTTTATACAATTTGATATTGGAAGGGACTTTGGAGGCTATCAAGTCTAACTTCCCACTCAGTATGTAATCTCTTTTAAAACATACTTGCACATGAGATTCAGGCGTGTGCTAAATATTATTAATGAAGAACAGTTCGCCACTTCTCCACAACCCTTATCCCATTGTAAGAATGCTCTGGGGTGATGGTGATAACAGTAACTAATATTATTGCTTGCTATATTTCAGTCATTTTTAAATGCTTTAGCCTCTCAACTACCCTTTTATCCTTTACAGATATCCTATAATGTTGGTTCTAATACAATCTTCATATTAAAGATGGAGAAACAAAAGCCAAGAATGGTTAAGTGACTTGCCCAAAGGTATACAGTAGATAAGGGACAGAGCAGGAATTGTCTATTTCTAGAGTTTCTCCTTTTAACCGCCTTACAACAAAAAGCTCTCCTTTTTAAGATAAAAATTCTTTCTTGGAATTATAGCCAACCATTTGCTCATAGGTTCATTCAGTTATCTTACAAGAATTACTGATTACTTATATCTGACAATGGCATGCAAGAATGTGTAAGACAGATCTCATGGAACTTAGATTCTAATAAAAAAGTAAAGCACATTAATATTAACTGCATAAGTATATGATAGGTGCCCAAATGGGCATAATTAGGGTACAGACAAGCCAGAAAGAAGGAGTAGTCATTAATAGGTAAGTGGCTGATTTCATGGAGGAATACTTGAAATGAGTTTTCCATAGATAGATGAAATTATCAAAGTAGATCTTACAAAGTAGAGCAGTCTGCTTAAATCGGGTGATTTGTGCAAAGAGGCGATAACATACAAGGTATCAGAAACAGCCTGTAAGAATCAAATGCAGGTTGAGGGACATAAAGCAGATAATACGAGACAAGTCTATAAAGAAGGTAGGAGTCAGATAACCAAATACCTTGTAGGCCATGCTATCAGAATCTGTAGAAGACGGAACGTGACTCAGGATTGCAAAGAGAAATGATTAGATAGGCTCTTGGTAGCTCACACCAAGTTCATTGAAAATGGATGGAAGGGCGGTAAGAATGAAGGCAAGGACTTCAGGGGCTTATGACATGGTCTTTACCTTGAGAAATGTTGACAGGAACAAAGATGAAATAATAAATACAAGATACAGTTAAGAAATATTTTGACATTGCACGCCAAGGGCTCATAAGGAAAAGGAAAGGGATGAATTTGGGATGACTCCAGGTTTCTGGTATGGGTGTCATGGCACATGGTAGTACAGTAAAAAAAAATAAGAAATGCAGTAAAGAAAGCAGGTTTAAAGGAAGGCAAGTTGCAATGAGTTAAGTTTCATCTTGCTGAGTTTGAAATGTTTGGACTTCAAAGATATATCCAGAAGATAATTAGAATATAGACTCAGGAAAGATCTGGGCAAAGATATCCAGAGTTACCAATTTTTGTCTGTTTCTGTTATTATGGCATTTTGAAAAATCACAGAGTAAGCACGTTCCTTTTTCACCATGGCAATAGTGCTCATGTGCCACTACCTTCTGATTAGGTTTTTCAGTAAATAATCCCCTATTCTACAAATATTCTTCACAGGATGCTGTCATCTGAGAAAATGCAGCTAAGATAGAGTACTAATCATGGGCCTAAAATGTCATGTATTCAAAACAGCAAAGAATATAGTTACTAGTTCTTGTAATCTAGACAGTATATCACAATCTGTGATTACATTGATTTACTAAGAATCTATATCATCCTTCTTACTATGAAGCTTGTTTCAAAATAAGCATGTGCACTTTTCTCTTTCTCATATAGGCTTATGTTTATGTATGTATATTCATATACATAAAGATAATACACATGTACAAAGATATATGTATGTATATGTACATATATACTCATGTAAATAAAAAGATGTATATAAATGTAACTATATATTTATGCCTATATTCATATATAGACACAATTATATGTATTTTTATACACTTATATTTATAAATATTTACATTATAGATGGAAAGTCAGATCTCAAACTAATTCAATGGATTTATACTAATTACTTTTTTAAAGAGCAGCAACATTTCAAACTATAAACATGACTTTTCTGACTTAAAACAGAATTGGATGTAACATTTGTATATTATATTCTAACTTTACAGGATATTGCTGTAAACCTTTTAATGTAATGTGGGAGCAGAAATACTCCATTAACCACTCCTACAGGGGTGCACTTTAAACAGAGCCCCAGCTAAATCCTCAAATGGCTTCTTTCCCCAGAATTTTTCCACACTACAGGTTGAATAAAGATGCATAATCATTTTCAGTCCAATGCTCTAGCAAGTAGGTCAGATACTAGGAAGGAACATGTTAAAATACAGACTCATCCACCAACTCACACAGAGATAGAAAGACCCACCTTGCCAACAAATATAGTATGGGGAGGCTTTGCTAAAACCTTTGGGAGAATCAAAATACTTCATATTCATTCCATTCCATTGGCCCAGCCAATTTAATAAGTCTAACAAATTATTTGTCTTACTAATACCACAAAGTATTTCTACAAATTGCTTAACGTCATCTGATATAAAGTTGGTTTTCATGACTCAATTTCAGTGAATGTAGCTTACTTCTTAGAAAACTTTCTCATCTGCAAAAATTATTGCTTTATACAATAAACATGTTTATTAACTTCATGAGATGAGTGAGAAACCATACCATTGTGCATGGTCTTATGTTTAATCATCTGATCTAAAACTGTGTTTTCCAGGTTTTCCTTCTTGAAAATAGAATACTTGTTGTGATAGTTAATATTATGTGTCAACTTGACTGGATTGAGGGATGCCTAGATCACTGAGGAAGTATTGTTTCTTCTGGGTTGTCTGTGAGGGTATTGTCAAAGGAGACTGACATGTGGATCAGTGAACTGGGAGAGGAAGACCACCCTCAATGCGGGTGGGCCACACCCAATCAGCTGCCAGTTAGTTAGGCAAGAACAAGCTAGCAGAAGAACGATAAAGTAGCTTGCTTGGTAAGTTTATTCACTCTCTTCCCGTGTCTTACAGGGCGGTTGGTTTCCTCTCCTCCTGCCCCAGGACATCAGACTCCAGGTTCTTCAGTCTTTGGACTCGGAAACTTACACTAGTGATCTCCCAGGGGCTCTAGGAACTTTGGCCTCAGACTGAGTGCTGTACTGTCAACTTCTCTGGTTTTGAGGCTTTTGGACTTGGACTGCACCAGGCTACTAGGTTTTCTTTTCCCAGCTTGCAAACACTTTATCATGGGACTTCACCTTGTAATCATGTGAGCCAACTTTCCATGATAAACTCCTAAATGTGTATTTTATATATACTTATATACATCTATCTATCTAATCCATCCATCCATCCATCCATCCATCCATCCATCCATCCGTCCATTCACCCTTCCTTCCTGTTGGTTCTATCCCACTGGAGAACCCTAATACACCCTGTCTTTAACCATTCTTTATAATTATTTTTATTAGAAAAATCAAAATATGGTATGATGGTCTTGCTATGTGGCCCAGGCTAATCTTTGAACTTCCGGGCTCAAGCAATCTTCCCTCCTTAGCCTCCCAAAGTGCTGGGATTACAGGTGTGAGCCACTGCACCCGGCCTCATTCGTTTCATATACTTTTAATTCTCCAAAATGTTAGGCAGTAACTTCAATATTAAAGTCTTTCAACAAAATAATTCAAATGCCTTTTATATGCCAGAAATTCTCTTGGTTCTATGACCATAGAGTCCTCCAATACATCTAGTTGGCTCTCAACTTTTAACTTGTACAGAGGAACATATCTAAAACTAGGGTTTTAATGGCTTCGCTTTTTCTCTGGAAGATATTTTCATTAGAGCATCTTCTGTAAGCTATGGGCTTAATCAAGTGTCTCGGTTTTTGTTTATTAGAAATAGTTATCTCCCTAGAACAATAGGTTTTCTTTGTGTTCTTTTTATAGTCTTTTTTTCATGCAGGTTTTTTTTTTTTTTTTTTAAACCATGCTCCCTTGATCTACCATTTATCCATCCTAGAAACTCTACTCACCATTCTCCCTTATGATGGCAGCAGCAGCCTAACTGGAGTGGCCACGGCAAAGATGCCAGCTGCAGTAGGGGAGCTGTGGCCAGGGCTGTGCACTTTGTGGAGCCAGCGAGACCCAGGAACAGGCAGGAGCCCTGCTCCCTTCTGAGTTGATAGGGTGGGAGCTCCATGCTCCCAGGCACAGCTGCAGTTACCCAGTCACAGCTCCAGACCTAGGCATTCCTGCACTCTTGGGGGCCTGGGAATCCCCTCGACCCTGCGTGCTCAGAAGTGCCTGCTCCCACTCCCTGGCCTCTCCTCTCTCCAGGCACAGGTTCCTGAGCAGAGCAAAGTTGTGTCCAAGCCCGTGTGCTGTTGCAACCTGACCATGTGTGCTTGGGGCAGTGCTGACATACCAGCCTCCTGCTGCCTTAGGCCCTTTGGATTTTGGGCACTGATGAGCATGGGACAGAGGCTGAATGAGGACTAAGAGTGGCTCGGCGTGGGCCTGCATGTACCCCTTGGCACAAACTCTCTGGGTTCCATGGATGGCATGTTGATGGCAGCAGGAGGCAGACAGGGTCCTGGGTAGAAAGGGGCGAGTCCACAGAGAAACCCCTCCTTCAAGTCAGAAATGGACAGAAGCCTGGGGGCTGGGCTGCCAGTTCTGGGTGGAGTTTGTAGCTCAAAGTGAGAACTTATGGTGCTTTTTTTGGGCCTACCCATGGATGCCCATGGACCAATCAGCATGTAATTCCTCCCTTCTGAGCCCATAAAACTCCAGACTCAGACAGACTCAGACAGACATTGAGACTACCAGCCGCAGGAAGGAGCTATCCACTTTGGGTTTCCTTGATTCTTCATGACAGCCTGCCTGCATAAAGGAGGAACCCACCACAAGTCTCCTCTTCTCTGAGACCTGGACACTCCCTGGGACCACCTGCCTATGGAAAGGAGCTACCCACCATGGGTTTCCTAAGAACTGTTCTCTCACTCAATGAAGCTCCTCTCCACCTTGCTCACCCACCCTCCAGTTGTCTGTGTACCTCATTCTTCTTGGACATGGGACAAAAACTTGGAACCTGCTGAATGGTAGGACAGAAAGAGCTATAACACAAACAGGGCTGAAACATGCCCCCCACTCACCATGTTGTGGGGAATGAGAAAGAGAGAAAAGCCGTGGCCCTTTACAGAGCCCATAACATGGGGCTTCTCAAGACAGGGCTGTGACATACTATGACATACTCTTTGGGGATCTGTGGTTCCTGGTGTCTCTGAGCTTTCAGGTGCTACTGCATTCCCCTTGTCCAGACATTGATGTCTACAGCAGAAGTTGCTTGTGGTACATCTGGTCCATCCACAGCCTCACATGGAACTGCCACCTGTACTGGCACCTGGAACTGCCTTCCACTGCAGCTTGCATGCCTGGCTGTGCACAGTGGCCAGGTCCCATGCTTGCTTGATCACATACCCCTTGCTGCTCTGTGCCTGGCTTTCCCTTGGCAGGCATGGCATCTGGGCTGGTAGTGCAAGCTAAGCACAGCCTGCCAGGCTTAGTGGGTGGAAGGAGCCCAGTGGACACAAGCAAAACCCAGGCAGCGGTGCCGCCTGCCACAGATGTTTCTGGCTGGCAAAGTGACACCCAAAGGATCCCATGACACTCTATTATTTAGATCTTAGCTTAAACATTACTTTCCTTTGGAATCATCTATTGCCTTGAAACCTCAATTTAAGTAAGAATAATTTCCCTTCATAAAAGCTTACTTTTTTTCCTTTATAAATAAGTTGCATCCATTCTTTAACATTTGCACATTAAAAAAATATTTTATTAATGTCTATTTTCTATACTGGATTGCATGCCCCAAGGGAGCAGTTCCCATGCCTACCCACCTATCATAGTGACATGGATGCTGAAAAAGAATTAGAATTCTTTTTTGAATAGGAAGCCTGAGATATGGCCACCATTGTTCCAGGGTTCCAAGGAAGGTAGTAGGCTCTCAAATTACCCACCCCAACCAGGGTAGTTACAAATTCTCTTCTCTTCACTGTTAAACATGTTACCCAACACAATCAATCCCTGGGACATAGTAAAAACATAACAAGTGCTTGTTGAAAAAACATTAAAATGGGATGTGGAATGCTTAGGAAGACATATAGTAATGACCTCTAATACTGAAGACTCTCTGTATATTACCAATGTTAGTTATAAAAAAAAGACTTTTCAATAAAATTAGTTAACTGGCATCATTGCCTATGAAACAGACTCTCTAGGCACTGATATCCTGGAAGTCTCTAAAGTTAAGGACAAGACTGTAACCTATGGTAACATTGCTGAGGCACAAGCTGAACCATTGAGAGAGGGAATAAAATTAATTAGTAAAGAATGCACTTTTCAGAATATTATGCTTCATAAGCTATGCCGTCTTTCAGAATCCCTAAGCATATATTCTGACTTGTCTTTGCTTTTCTTCAAACGTTTTCCAAAGGAGACTCTAAAAGTGTTTTAAAGTTAGAGAAATTTTAACATATCATCATAATAGAATTTATGATGATATGTATTGATAGAAATCAATACATGCAGATATATTCTTTTGGAAGTATTGTTAGAGTTCTAGCTCAGAGTGTTAAGTACACATCTCTCTTTCTTATTGGACTAAATGGGGACTTCTCTTCCTAGTTTCTCCCATCTGCACCTCTTTACTAAAGATAACTGGCTATTCTTTTTGAGCCTCTGGATGGCATTTCAACAGAATTGAAGTGAAATGGATCTGACAAAGGGTTGATATCCAGAATTTACAAAGAACTAAAACAGATTTACAAGAAAAAAACAAACAAGCCCATTCAAAAGTGGGCAAAGGATATGAACAGATACTTTACAAAAGAAGACATACATGAGGCCATCAAGCAAATGAAAAAATACTCATCATCACTGGTCATCAGAGAAATGCAAATCAAAACCACATTGAGATACCATCTCGCGCCAGTTAGAATGGCGATCATTAAAAAATCTGGAGACAACAGATGCTGGAGAGGATGTGGAGAAATAGGAACACTTTTACACTGTTAGTGGGAGCGTAAATTAGTTCAACCATTGTGGAAGACAGTGTGGCGATTCCTCAAGGACCTAGAAATAGAAATTCCATTTGACCCAGCAATCCTGTTACCGGGCATATATCCAAAGGATTATAAATCTTTCTACTATAAGGACACGTGTACACGAATGTTCATTGCAGCACTGTTTACAATAGCAAAGACCTGGAAACAAGCCAAATGTCCATCGATGATAGACTGGACAGGGAAAATGTGGCACATATACACCATGGAATACTATGCAGCCATAAAAAACGATGAGTTCATGTCCTTTGTAGGGACATGGATGAACCTGGAAACCATCATTCTCAGCAAACTGACACAAGAGTAGAAAATCAAACACCACATGTTCTCACTCATAGGCGGGTGTTGAACAACGAGAACACATGGACACAGGGAGGGGAGCACTACACACTGGGGTCTGTTGGGGGGAAATAGGGGAGGGACAGCGGGGGGAGGGGAGTTGGAGAGAGATAGCATGGGGAGAAGTGCTAGATGTGGGTGATGGGGAGGAAGGCAGCAAATCACACTGCCACGTGTGTGCCTATGCAACAATTTTGCATGTTCTTCACATGTACCCCAAAACCTAAAATGCAATAAAATTTAAAAAAAAAGACCATGTGGAATGTGAGACATCAGGGAGAAGGAAGAAAAGATATGGGATGAGCACTTAATACTAATAACTTTTGAGGAGTAAGTTATGGATGACCAGACCCTGCCTTAATAAAAAGCCGGCTAAGATCATTCTCTGATTCCTGATGATTGTTTTTCTTTTAGGGGATCTCTATACCTGTTTCTCTTTCCTGTAATTCTTCTAATTACTTCTACCAGAATCTCTCTCAGTCCAGTATGAAACATATTATAGTCCATAGCCTCTGATGTTACCCTAGAATTATCACATGCCCAGGGCATTTGTGTTAAATTTATTTATGTTTTTAGGCTTATCTATCTTTTAATACTTTATTATTTCTCCTTACTCCTCTTCTCTACCATCTTCTCTTCTTGCTTTTAAAAATTAAGCTAGGTAAGGCAAGTTTGTATCACTTGCAAAGAACCTAAGAAAGAATAATAGCTGTTTCAAAGTCAAATGAGATCAGAGCACTGCAGGACAATTCCAGCCAAGGGTTAAATAAGGTATAGAATTCAACCATGGATTCCTCTGGGACTGAGGGAACGGATGGGATGGAAAGAAAGAAAAGTTAGAGCAAGGGCTTTATCTCCACTTGATTCCTTTTAGTGCTGTGATTTTAGATACTAGTCTAGTTATCTAAAATTCATCTAACAGTAAAGAGCTATATAGAGGCAAAATGAGAATAAAGAAGAAAAGAGATTGAAGGGAAAAGAGAAGGCTGGAAGGCTGTAGCCATAAAGGGACAAACACAGATTGAGTTTATGCAAATTAGGGATAATCAATACATGCAGCGATATTTAATAGATGTCGAGCAATATATATATATATATATGTAGGCAGAAAATAACATGAAAATGAAAGCAAGTAGGATAACAAATCCAGAAGGGTTTATGCCCACCACACAACTCTGTGAGTTCTATGGACTGTTTTTCAAGATGCCTTAATCCTACAAGCACCTCCTTGGAAGATTTATATTGAAAAGCTATTTGAACAATGATGAAATGGGTGCCTTGAGTTGTTATTTTGAACAAAAATACTCTATGTCTTACAAAAATATCTGTGTTTAAATATTTTTTTAGCCAGTAACCTCCCTGCAACCTCTGCTTCCCAGACTTACTTATTTAATATTTATTGGAATTTTCTGGTAAATACTGAATATTAAATTTTCACCTATCTGTAATTAGTTACCTTTGTACAAAAATTATGAAATTCTTTAAAGCACAAGCACTTTAGCTGATTATGTGTGTGTGTGTGTGTGTGTGTGTGTGTGTGTGTGTGTGTGTATAATATATAGGATCATATATTTGATAATATATATAAAATCTAGGGTCATAAGCTTTTTAGATCCCTAAATTTTATTGAAACATAAGCAATTAATATGGATCAGCAGTATACATTAAATGTTCTTTTTTGACCATGCCCAGACTATTTGTTCAAAAGTTTTTCCCTTTGTCATTTAATGATGGAGAATTAGATAACATTGTTGGAGATTAGCAGTCTAAAGTAGTATCCTGAGTAAATGACATTTCACTAGAATTATTAAAGAAAAAAACACTTCACACAAAAAGAGAAGAAAGCAGAGATAAGACTTTAGGAAAGCGTGTTATAGGTTAGGTAGGAGAAACTATGTTTAGAACTACTTTGGTCTGATAAAGCCATTTAAATCCACATTGATTGGATTCTTGGACATATCACTTTTACTTTTGTCACAAAGGAAAGGCAGGCTTTTGATAGTCAGAATGAATGCATCAAATATAATCTACACTTACATACATTTGTGTGTGTGCGTGTGTGTGGGCAATCACTCTGAACAAAAATTTAATGTGTTTTCCCTTAATATTGATATTCTGATATATATGTATAAACCCTATTGAAACTTTTTTATAATAGAAGTTTATTTTTCTGCAACAAATATTATAAATATATATATATCCATATTCATAGTATAATTATTCTAAATAATAAATTTTCATATTTTCCCTAATGCTGATATTTTGGTATATGTATACCTTATCAATTTTTTATGATACAACTTTATTGTTCTGCATTTGGAAGGAAAAACAAAAATATTAAAATATTCACACTGTCTTTTATTAAAAGGTACTAGCTGTGTTTCTAAAAGCACAACTGCACAATTCAGGTAGGAAGAGGGCTTAAAAGGCTCAATGTCTACTTCAACCAGAATCCCATGACTTAAACACCCTGCTATGCTTTCATAGAGACTACAACTGAAGGCTACCAGAATATATATAGCGAAACCATTCAATGTTTCATTATTTAATTAAAAGGAATTTTTCTTGTGTTTTTTTTATCTTTGTCATCTTTCAGACTGTAGGTTTGAAGAGGATGTAAATATTAAACAGCATGCCCCAGACTAGTTCTCTAATATATGTGATTCAGTATAATTTTAAAAATGGATCTCCATTTATGTATTTCCCCTAGGCCAAGAAACTCATGTGAGGAAATAGTGTACAATGAATGAAATGGCAATTTGCACAAATGGGAAATAATTTGAATTATTTCTAATAAATATATTGTATTCTAAATTTCATAATATATAAATAGCACTCTAAATTTTTAAAATACCTTTCAAGTTATAGTTCTTTTAAAGGACATATTTAGTTTATTAAACAAAATAATCTGACCTTAAGTTGTTCTTCCAAAGCAGCAGTTGCATGATCTCCACTGGATTCATCAACTACCACCACCATGTGGGTGAGAGAATTGACCCTGACTTGTTCTTGTTCTAGATCTTCCTGAAGGACCTGAAAGATAAAATGTTTTAAAGGTAATTAAAATAATAGTCTCATATGTATATTGAAATCATTGGCTCTCAAATGGTGAAATTTATTTCTACTACATCTCAGGTAATGCTATTTTTTATTAAACTAGAACCATTCCAAGCAGATTTTCTGCTATGATACTTAGCAAAATTTGTATATTTCTACTGTCAATTTAACTGGAAAGTATATAGGGAAGACATGCATTAAGATAGGTACTGTAGGATGTTCTACTTCTCGTCCCACCCCCTTTCACTTTTCTAAGCACTTTTCTTCTAAAATTATCAGCACTTTTGGCATTTTCAGGCTCTTCTCTACAGACGTTCTCCATTACCATGAAACTAAAACAAAAGTCTTGATCCACAAACCCATCCTGCTACTGTCCTATTATGTGTTCCTCTTCACTGAAAAGAAAAAAAAAATGTTTTCTACAGTTAGTATTTCCACATATTTATCCTACTATTCACTTCGCCCACTAACCCACTTTTATAAAGGACATCATTAATTTTCATGTTCCTAAATCCAATAACCATTTGTTATAGCACCTTACTTGGCATGTTGATTGCTAATCTAATTGGCAACTCCTTCATTCTTGACACCATCTCCTCCTAGAGCTCATGTAACACCGTCTCTAGATTACCCTCCTATACCTATGTGCTATCTTTTTTTTTTTTTTTTTTCATTTGGAGATGAAGTCTCGCTATGTCACCCAGGCTGTAGTGCAAATGGTGTGGTCTCGGCTCCCTGCAACCTCCACCTCCTGGGTTCAAGCGATTCTCCTGCCTCAGCCCTCCCAAGTATCTGGGATTACAGGTGCATGCCACCATGCCGTGCTAATTTTGGTATTTTTAGCAGAGACATTGGCCATGCTGGTCTCAAACTCCTGACCTTAGGTGATCCACCCACCTCCTCCCAAAGTGCTGGGATTACAGGTGTGAGCCACCGTGCCTGGCCTATTTGCTACTTTTTAGCTCCTTTACTGATTCTTCCTCTTCTGCTCAAACAACAAATCAAATGTAATTCCTATTTATAAAAAGCGATAGATTCCTATCACACTAAGAAAGAAAATTTAACTTCTTTACCTGAAATTCTTATATGATCTAGCCCCTGCCTACCTCTGCAATCTTGATTGTATACCATTCTTGCCCTCTCACACTGTTTCAGACTGACTTGCTTTTTCTCTCTTCCAAAAATGTGTCAAGCTGTTCCCTCTACCTGGATTGCTTTTCCTCCAGATCTTTAAATCATCTCTTTCTTATCATCATTCAGGACTCAATATAAGTGTCACCTACCCAGAACGGCTTTTCATGAACAGGTTATCAATGTTGCTCCCTAGTAATTTGCTACTTCTGTCATTTTTTAAATAACATTGTCACTATTCAGTAGTTTCTTTTATATCAGTTTAGTCCTTTTTTTGTCTCTGTTTAGTAGAATATGCAATCCACTAGAACAGAGATGCTCTCTGTCCATCTCACTATTGATTACAAGCAAATAAAGATCAATAAACATTTGTCAGATAAATGGTGCCATGTGGGGGCTGGGAGAAAATACACACAGATGAGTTTGTTGCTTCCTGATTGCATGAAGATTACAATATAGTAGGAGGAATTCGTGATTTTTTTTTAGTGTAATCACAATTACACTAACAGCAGAAAATAACCACTCTGTCTCAACTGAACCCTGGGATAAAACTAGAATAATTCAAATCTTGGCTTTCTAACTTAACAAATATGGCTATGAAAAAATCATTTTCCCCTATTGAGTGAGGCTGTCACAAAATAATATTTCCAATCTTTTTAAAAACATGATGTACAATTATTTTGTAATGATGAATGGGGTAAACACAGGAATAAATTAA
Source organism: Sapajus apella (assembly GCF_009761245.1). Classification (NCBI taxonomy): domain Eukaryota; kingdom Metazoa; phylum Chordata; class Mammalia; order Primates; family Cebidae; genus Sapajus; species Sapajus apella. Next base: position 28,143,994 of record NW_022436957.1, read on the forward strand.
AGGTAAACATAAGAGGCTGCTCTAGAACCAAGATATCTTGCCAGGGTGCTTCAGATCCCCTACAACCTTACCTTGTTACACTAATTACTACTGGAATTTCTCTGAATAGGTATTTGAGACTTCTAGCCTGCTAGTCTGCTTCTTAGAACATTTTGGTATGTAATACAAGAGTGAAGAAACAAGTTTGGGACATTCCCTGTTACTTTCTGGCAAACATGCTGTCCCTACTTGCAAAACTAGTGTTTAGCACCTATCCGTCTAGCTCTTAGGTGTTCAAACTCTATGGCAGGTGTACAGAAATATATTAGGATGGCTGAATCACAATCCAAATGCATGAGCATTTTTATCCCAGGCTTCATATTTTCCAAGCCTCAACATATTAGAACACTATAAAGTCACTTCTTTTTACTTAGTCTCTCTAGATTTTCACGCTGCATTTTCAAGTGAAGCAATTTAGAATAAAATGACTATGTATCTATTTTGTGTGTGGAATCTATACTGCCTATCATGCCTTTGACATTCCAGAGCTTATAATGGTTAATAAAACTCTTTCTGCCATGAGGCCAAAAATGGAAACATTAAAATTCAGAGTTGTCCTTGACAGGCATGTTGAGTCTGTGTTTTCTGAGTTATATAAGGCAGGACTGGGAACATTTTAAATGTGTCAGCCAGTAATATTTCAAATAATAATTAAAATGATAATGTGGTGGCCAATGCATCATAACTTCGGTGTTCTGAATTTAGCCAGTTCTTTTCAGTCATTCAATATGAGTATGTGTAATTACATATATTATAAGATTGTCATGCCATACTCTTCACATTTTTACATGTAAGTTGTTATTTTCACAATTTTAACATATTTTAGTTAAGAAATGTAAGAAAAACATGGTTTGATCCATGAAGTGAATCCAACTCCTATTGAATCTTTTAAAGCATATGAGATCAAACATACTATTTTCTCTGTTACTTAGTTGTTCTGATTTTGTTTCTTTTATCTATTTGTTTTATAATCGGAAATGGCATTCTTTTCATATTGATCAAGGGTTTATATTTTATGCAGCGCAGAAGTGATAACACAAAGTACCACCAAAGCTAGCTGTGAGGTGATAGCATTAAAATCAAACACAAGAACCATCCAGACTTATGGTGAGTAGAAGGAAATAAAGTAACAGGGTAAAAGCTCTCTACAGTAAGAATGTTGAAGAGTCCAGAGTACTAGAGTAGATTTGCATAAGTTGCATTTGATTTAATCTTATTTCCAGTATCTCTTCACCTCTATAACTTTTTTTTTTTTTTTTTTTTTGAGACAGAGTTTGGCTCTTGTTATCCAGGCTGGAGTGCAATGGCGCGATCTCGGCTCACCGCAACCTCCGCCCCCTGGGTTCAGGCAATTCTCCTGCCTCAGCCTCCTGAGTAGCTGGGATTACAGGCACGCGCCCATGCCCAGCTAATGTTTTGTATTTTTAGTAGAGACGGGGTTTCACCATGTTGACCAGGATGGTCTCGCTCTCTTGACCTCGTGATCCACCCGCCTCGGCCTCCCAAAGCTCTATAACTTTTAAAAATTATATCTCTTCTTTCTCCGTTAGTCAGGAATTAAACTAAAAAAGGTTAAACTGACTTTTCTGAGTACACTCAATAGCTGTAAGACAAACGCTATTGTAAAATTGTAGGCATATTTCCTATTTTCTCAGACTTCAAATGCAAAATAAATATTAATGAATATCACAGTATTAGCTAATCTCCTTAATAATTGCAAAATACAGATTATAAAATATCCAACGTCCAGGGTCTGTTTTTTTTTTTTTTTACACTGATTCTTATGGCAGAAATGCCAAACACAAAAAGCTAGAATTAGAAAGTTAAATTGTTCTGCTAACCTAGGAATCCATTAATAAAGGCCTTGATCATTGGGGTAAAGAACACATGCCTGCTTTTCTAGTTGGAAAGACAAGGGTTCTCAAGACTATTTTAAAAAAATAATACGCTAAAGTGTTGTAAGGCTATATTTAATTAAAATTTTAGTTAAATATTGACTTCTCATGATTTGAATTTTTCATAGATGGATTTATACAATGGAGATTTAAACTTGATTTGCTAATTAAGCCTGAAATATGAGCCAAATTATTTCCAAATATAGACACATCCCCAGAGAAGTACACGGAAATGTTTGCCTATCAGAAAATAATACCTTCAAATTAAAATATTGTAATACAGTATTGTTAAAATATGTTTTCCTTTATTAAAAGCTTCCAGATTGTACACACACATACACATATATACACACATACTAGGTATTTATGCATTTATTTTCATTATTTTATTAAAGGGATGTTTTTGTAATACCTACCGGATTTAAAAAATCTATCAAACTCCTAATTAAATTTCTTTACCATTATTAGATACAAATGTGATATTTGTTCTCAAATGTCAAATAATGTATTTTTTCCTTATGACAAGAGAAAATGCCAACAGTGAAATTTAACATTAAGAATGCCTAGATTTGACAGTTTTTGTTATACCTCTGTGAATAATTGCATTTCTTGTAAATAAGTCTCTAGTTAAAGGCCTTAATAAAATTTGTTACTCCCTTAGTACCTTTTCCCAATTTTATTGTTTAAACATGACCCTTCTTGCACTTCTTTTAAATGCCATCAGTGATACTGAATTCTTCTGGCTCTCGCCCATGTCAAATTGGTTTTCAAAAGTGGCTTAGAATAACCACTGGAGAGTCACTTCAGTGTTTACTCTAGACATATGCTCTTTTACCCTTTCTTAGCATACATGTAAAATAATGCTTAGAAAATAAAGACATGAAATTATGTAAGGCTAGGGAAATTTTTGATTTGATGTTAAAGGCTAAGAACAATAATTAATAGAATGGTAGTATAATAGAAAACAAAACAAGGTTCAGTTTCTTGTAAATTCCATGGGAAAATCTTTTGTTTTACTTATCTATTTCTTTTGGCCATAGCATAGACTCAGCTACCAGAAAGAGGAAAGGACAGCTGTAACCTATATATAGAGTTTATTTAACTTCTCCTCCTACTCCATTGAATAAGCAACAGCAAACTGCCAATATTTGCAGGTTCTACACACACACACACACACACACACACACACACACACACCCCTAGAAAGAACACATACCATGTGTTCTTCATGAATTTGAAGGCCATCTATTGTCTCCAAAAATGACTTTAAAATTAACAAATTAGGATATTTAATTATAAATATTAATTTAAATAGTTTGTAGTTTATCTAAATAAATGTACACATAAGGAAAAGATTAATGAGAAAAAAACGGTGGCAAATATAAAATCTGCAAAGGACATTAAGAATTCAGAAGTTTACAGGAATAGAGATAGTCTAACAACTAAAAAAGTGATCATCTTAAAAAAGCTGTCTCATGAACAAAACAAAACAAAAAATCCCTAGATACTAATGATCATGCTAATGCAATACGTCTAGACAGGAATTGACTTTTTTCAAATAAAAACTTCAAGTACAGATCAGAAAGTGAGGATTTCTTTGGAAATGATGGGGTGGTAATTTATTTTTTTCATTTTATTTTCCTCTATGGCCCATTCTTTCTACCACCACTACACTGGGCTAGGCACTATATTCCTTGCAGGCCTGAATGAAATGATCTGGAAATGACTTTCAATTTTATTTGCAGTGAAATATTCACTTTGCTAAGCCTGGCTGTTCACAGTATTGTCTAGATTCCCATGAATATCTATTTATGGTATGTTACTTTGTTATACATTTGCTGAATATTTTAAATAATCTTCCCCAACAGGCTCCCCTAGAAGAGCTTTTGATATTCATGTACTTAAATGTGATTGTATATCTTTAATAGTCCTTATATCAGAACATATTGATTCTATCTTTTTGTTAGAAATGAATGACTATGTTCCTGCCAACTCCTAAACTACCAGATGGGGGGTTCTAAAAAACTTCCAATGGGAGATTTGAAAGACTATAAAAACACACTAAACACTTCTCAATAGCAGGAAGGGGACTGAAGAAATATTAAAAGATACTATTTTAAAAATAAAGTAGCAAGGCATGGTGGCTCACACCTGTAATCCCAACACTTTGGGAGGCAAAGGTGGGCAGATCACGAGGTTAGGAGTTCGAGACCAGCCTGACTGATCAACAAGGTGAAACCCTGTCTCTACTAAAAATACAATAATTAGCCAGGTGTGGTGGTATTTGCCTGTAATCCCAGCTACTTGAGAGGCTGATGCAGAATTGCTTGAAGCCAGGAGGCAGAGGTTGCAGTGAGCCAAGATCACGCCACTGCACTCCAGTCTGGGTAACAAAGCGAGACTCCATCTCAAATAAATAAATAAATAAATAAATAAAGTAGACAATTAACGTGCCCCTACATAGGAAAAGGACATAGGATGAAATAGATTGACCAAAACTTGTGCATGGCTATGAGGAAACAGTAAAACTGTAGTCAAAAGTGTAGTATCTGAAATCAAATTTCCTATGTGTAATTCCTGGAAGCATCAATAACTAACCATGTGACTTTGAGAAAGTCTTATATCTCACCAAGCCACAGCTTCCTAATTTGCAAAACTGAGATAATAAGGCTGTCTATTACTTTATGTGGTTAAGAAGATTGAATAAGGTAAAATCGTTTTGCATTTTGCCTGGAAAACAGTACAAATTCCAAAAGTATTAGTATCTAATTAGTTAAAAGAATTCATATTTAGCCATATGTATATCAAATACTTGAAACTAAACTGTAATAACCCAATAATAATCTATTTTACTGTCATCTAATACATTCTGACCATCATCCTTTCTAATAGATATCGTAAGTACAGGGAGAGAATGTGATTTTGAAAAGTCATGAAAGGAAGTGCTGAAGTTACAGCAAAGTTTTAAGGTCTGGAGAAATATACAATAAGTGTTCAATCCTTAAATAATACACGAACTTCCAATTTATTCATACGACATTAATAACAGTAGGTTCAAACTACCTGATCTGATGGTATCATAGAAAAATTTGCATGGTCATACATATGCCATGGAGTAAGAATAGTCCTGAATCACTAAATGGTAGCCCTCAATTCTCCTGCCTTTCCTACTCTCTCTACAACCCATGCATGCATCCACCCATACATTCTGCATATAGCTACATAATTAAAATCAGATTAAAGTAAAAGCCAGTAACACTGAATAAATAATTATAAAATGCCTTTACTGAAAATACTTATTGAAAAAGAAAAGAACAAGATTACTGAGACGGAGTTGGGGTGGAAAATTTCAGGCAGAGCACAAAGGAAATGATACGTATTGTGCTGCTAACAGAATATAGTTGTGAAATTAAGTTCTAATGATTATCCTTCTACTCAGACAGCATTGTCATTCTTATCATAAGCCTACTTTCCTCTCTTTTTCCTTTATAGTCCCTGTTGCCCCTATTTTAAAGAAAGAACTACAGGATTAATGTTGATGAATTATTTCATTAAGTATTTTGATTTTGACTATTTAATGCATAGCTGCCACTACTGCTCACTCTATATTTGAAGACTTATATGCACTCAGTCTCTGTACCTTCTATCCAGACATTTCCAATCCAAGGAAACCAAGTGCCACTACAACTTCACATCTCTTTGCCACTTCTCTGCATTTGCTCTAGCCTCTAGGATCTCAAATGGAATGAAGCTCTACTGGGATCTCAAAATGGAGAAAAATGGTCTTGGTTCAATGGCACACAGGTAAAAGTTAAAATCAGAATCTACCGATTACTACTGAAGTTGCCTTGAACAACTCCTTAAACACTTTGAATACATTTATTTGTCTGTAAAATCAAGACATTTATAGAGCATTCTATTCTACAACCACAAAATATACATTATTCTCATTTGCACATGGATCGTTATCAAAAATTGAAAATGTTCTAGGCCACAAGGCAGTTCTCAACACATTTTAAAAAATCAAAATCATATCAACCATCTTCTTGCAGCACAGTTGAATAAAACTAGAAATGAATACCAAGACTTCTTAAATCTATACAAATACATGGAAATTAAACGACCTGCTCCTGAATGAACTTTGGAGAATGAAATCAAGGAAGAAATTAAAACTTTTTGAAAGAAATGAAAAGAGACACACAACATACTTCAATCTCTGGAGTACAGCAAAAGCAGTGCTAAGATGGGAAATTTATAGCACTAAATACCTACACCAAAAAGATAGATCTAAAATTAGCAACCTAAAACTTTACTTCAAGGAACTAGAAAAACGAGAACAAACCAAACCCTAAGCTAGCAGAAGATACAAAATAACAAAGATCAGAGCAAAACTAAATGAAACTGGGAAAATAAAAGATAAGAAATAAGAAATAAAAAAATAGGCTGGGCCTGCTGGCTCATGCTTGTGCTCACTCCCAGCACTCTGGGAGGCCAAGGCGGGTGGATCATGAGGTCAAGAGATTGAGACCATCCTGGCCAACACGGTAAAATCCCATCTCTACTAAAGGTACAAACAAAAATAGCTGGGCGTGGTGGCACGTGCCCATAGTCCCAGCCACTCAAGAGGCTGAGGCAGGAGAATCACTTGAACCCAGGAGTTGGAGGTTGCAGTGAGCCAAGATCAAGCCACTGTACTCCAGCCTGGTGACAGAAGGAGACTCTGTCTCAAAAAAAATAAAAGAAAAAATAATTTCTTTGAAAAGATAAATAAAATTAATAGAGCACTAGCTAGATTAACCAAGAAAAAAAGAGAGGAATCAAATAAGCAAAGTCAGAGACAATAAATGTGACATTACAACTGATATCCCAGAAATACAAAAGATTATCAGAGACTACTATGGGAACCTTTAGGTACACAAATTAGAAAATTTAGAAGAAATGGATAAATTCCTGGATATATATCACCTCCCCAAATTGGACCACAAGAAGCAAAAATCTTGGACAGACCAATAACAAATCGTGAAACTGAATTAGTAATAAACTATCTCCCAAGAAAATAAAGCCCACAACCAGACATATTCATAGGCGAATTCTACCGGACATGCAAAGAACTGGTCCCAGTCCTACTGTAACTGTTGCAAAAAATCAAACAGTAGAAAATTCTCCCTAATTAATTCTACAAAGCCAGTATCACCCTAATACCAAAGGCAGGTAAGGACACAACAAAACAAAGAAAACCACAGGCCAATATCCCTGATGAACCTAGATGCAAAAATCCTCAACAGAATATTCCAAAGCAAATCCAAAAGCACATCAAAAAGATAACACATGACAACCAAGCGAGCTTCATTCCAGGTATGTAGAGATGGCTCAACATATGCAGATCAATATGTGTGATTCACCACATAAAGAGAATTAAAAACAAAAACCATACGATAATCTCAATAGATACAGAAAAGGCATTTGATAAAATTCAGCATCTCCCCATAATAAAAACCCTCAACAACTAGGCATTAAGGGAACATATCTCAAAACAACAAAAGTCATATACAACAAACCATGAGCCAACATCATACTAAACAGGAAAATGTTGAGAGTACTACCTCCCCGAAGAACAACAAGACAAGGATACCCATTTTCACAGCTCCTATTTAACATAGTACTGGAAGTCCTAGATAGAGCCATCAGGCAATAGAAAGAAGTAAAAGGCACCCAAATTGGGAAAAAGAAAGTCAAACGATGTCTGTTCACTGATGATAGGATTTTACATCTAGAAAACCCTAATGACTCCACTAAAAGGCCCCTATATTTGATAAATAACTTCAGTAAAATTTCAGGATATGAAATCAACGTAAGAAATCGGTAGCAAAGACCAAAAGAGAAAAAAGAAAGGTATTACGTAATGGTAAAAGGATCAATACAATCAGAAGAGCTAATGATCCTAAATATATACACCCCCAATAGAGGAGCACCCAGGTACATAAAGCAAGTTCTTAACAACCTACAAAGAGACTTAGACTCCCACACAATAATAGTGGGAGACTTTGACACTCTACTGTCAATATTAGACAGATCAATGAGACAGAAAATTAACAAAGATATCCAGGACTTGAACTCAGATCTGGACTAAGCAAACCTAATAGAAATTTACAGAACTCTTCACCCCAAATCATAGAATATACATTCTTCTCAGCACCACATTGCACCTACTTTAAAACTGACCACATAATTGGAAGTAAATCACTCCTCAGCAAATGCAAAAGAACGGAAATCATAACAGTCTCTCAGACAACAGTGCAATCAAATTACAACTCGGGATTAAGAAACTAACTCAGAACTGCACAACTTCATGGAAACTGAACAACTGGCTCCTGAATATCGACTGGATAAACAATGAAATTAAAGTAGAAATAAAGATGTTCTTTGAAACCAATGAGAATGAAGACACAATGTACCAGAATCTCTGGGACACATTTAAAGCAGGGTCTAGAGGGAAATTTATAGCAACAAATGCCCACAAGAGAAGCAAGGAAATGTCTAAAATCGACACCCTATCATCAAAATTGAAAGAGTTAGAGGAGCAAGATTTAAAAAAACTCAAAAGCTAGCAGAACACAAGAAATAACTAATATCAGAGCAGAAGTGAAAGAGACAAACAAAAAAACCCTTCAAAAAATCAATAAATCCAGGAGCTAGTTTTTTTGAAAAGATAAACAAAATAGACAGACTGTTAGCCAGATTAATAAAAAAGGAAAGAGAGAAGACTCAAATAGATGCAATAAAAAATGATAAACGGGATATCACCACGAATTCTACAGAAATAGAAACTACCATCAAAGATTACTACAAACAAATCTATGCACGTAAACCAGTAAACCTGGAAGAAATGGATAAATTCCTGGGCACTTGCAACTTCCTGAGCCTAAACCAGGAAGAAGTTGAAACCTTGAATAGACCAATAACAAGGGCTGAAGTTGAGGCAGCAATTAATAGCCTACAAACCAAAAAAGCCCAGATCCAGATGGGTTGACAACCAAATTTTACCAGACACACAAAGAGGAGCTGGTACCACACCTTCTGAAACTTTTCCAAACAATCCAAAAAGAGGGAATCCTTCCCAAATCATTTTATGAGACAAACATCATCCTGATACCAAACCCGGCAGAGACTCTACAAAAAAAGAACAGTTCAGGCCAATTTCCATGATGAACATAGATGCAAAAATCTTCAATAGAATACTGGCAAACTGATTGCAACAGCACATCAAAAAATTTATCCATCATGATCAAGTAGGCTTCATCCCGGGGATGTAAGGCTGGTTCAACATATGCAAATCTGTAAAGGTAATCCACCACATAAACAGAACCAAAGGTAAAAACCACATGATCATCTCAATAGATGTAGAGAAGGCCTTCGACAAAATTCAACAGCACTTTACGTTAAAAACTCTCAATCAACTAGGCACAGACAGAACATACCTCAAAATAATGAAAGCTATTTATGACAAACCCACAGCCAATATCATACTGAAGGGGCAAAAACTGGAAGCATTCCCTTTGAAATCTGGCACTAGACAAGGATGCCCTCTCTCATCACTCTTATTCAATGTAGTATTGGAAGTTCTAGCCAGAGCAATCAGGCACGAAAAAGAAATAAAGGGTATTCAATTAGGAAAGGAGGAAGTCAAATTGTCTCTATTTGCAGACAACATGATTGTTTATTTAGAAGACCCCATCATTTCAGCCCAAAATCTCCTTAAACTAGTAAGCAACTTCAGTAAAGTCTCAGGATACAAAATCAATGTGCAGAAATCACAAGCATTCCTATACACCAATAACAGACTAAAAGAGAAACAAATCATGAGGGAACTTCTATTCACAACTGCTACAAAGAGAATAAAATACCTAGGAATACAACTAACAAAGGATGTAAAGGACCTCTTCAAGGACAACTACAAACCACTGCTCAAGGAAATAAGAGAGGACACAAACAGATGGAAAAACATTCCATGCTCATGGTTCAGAATAATCAATATTTTGCAAATGGCCATACTGCCTAAAGTAATTTAAAGATTCAATACTGTCTTCATTAAGCTACCTATGACCCTCTTTACAGAACTGGAAAATACCACCTTAAACTTCATATGGAACAAAAACAGAGCCCGCACAGCCAAGACAATCCTAAGCAAAAACAACAAAGCTGGAGGCATCATGCTAGCTGTCTTCAAACTATACTATAAGGCTACAATAATCAAAACAGCGTGGTACTGGTACCAAAACGGAGATACAGATCAATGGAATGGAACAGAACAGAGGCCTCAGAGGCAATGCCACACATCTACAACCACATGATCTTTGACAAGCCTCACAAAAACAAGAATGGGGAAAGGATTCCCTGTTTAATAAATGGTGCTGGGATAACTGGCTAGCCATGTGCAGAAAACAGAAACTGGACCCCTTCCTGACACTTTACACTAAAATTAACTCCACGTGGATTAAAGACTTAAACATAAGACCTAACACCATAAAAACCCTAGAAGAAAACCTAGGCAAAACCATTCCAGACATAGGCATAGGCAAGGACTTCATGGCTAAAACACCGAAAGCATTGACAACAAAAGCCAAAATAGACAAATGGGACCTAATTAAACTCCAGACCTTCTGTACAGCCAAAGAAACTATCATTAGAGTGAACTGGCAACCAAAAGAAAGGGAAAAAATTTTTGCAATCTACCCATCTGACAAAGGGCTAATATCCACAATATACAAACAACTACAACAGATTTACAAGAAAAAAACAAACAAACCTATTCAAAAGTGGGCAAAGGATGTGAAGAGACACTTTTCAAAAGAAGACTATATGAGGCCAACAGACATGAAAAAATGGTCATCATCACTGGTCATTAGAGAAATGTAAATCAAAACCACACTGAGATATCATCTCACACCAGTTAGAATGGTGATCATTAAAAAATCTGGAGACAACAGATGCTGGAGAGGATGTGGAGAAAAAGAAACACTTTTACACTGTTGGTGGGAGTGTAGACCAGTTCAACCATTGTGGAAGACACTGTGTCCATTCCTCGAGGACCTAGAAATAGAAATTCCATTTGACCCAGCAATCCCATTACTGGCTAAATATCCAAAGAATTATAAATCTTTCTATTATAAAGACACATGCACATGTATGTTCATTGCATCACTGTTTACAATAGCAAAGAGTTGGAACTAACCTAAATGCCCATTAATGATAGACTGGACAAGGAAAATGTGGCACATATACACCATGGAATACTATGCAACCATAAGAAACAATGAGTTTGTGTCCTTTGTAGGGGCATGAATGAATCTGGAAACCATCATTCTCAGAAAACTGACAGAAGAACAGAAAATCAAACACCATATGTTCTCACTCATATGCAGGTGTTGAACAATGAGAACACATGGGCAAAGGGAGGGGAGCATCACAAACTGGGGTCTTTTGGGGGGACTAGGGGTGGGACAGTGGGGGGTAAGGAGGTTGGGCAGGGATAACATGGGGAGAAGTGCCAGATATAGGGGAAAGGGGGATGGAAGCAGCAAACCACATTGCCATGTATGTACCTATGCAACAATTCTGCATGATCTGCACATGTACCCCAGAATCTAAACTAATATATATATACACACACACACACAGACACACACATACACACACACACACACACACACACATATATATAAAAATTTGTGGGTACAGAGTAGGTGTATTTATATGGTACATGAGATGTTTTGATACAGGCATGCAATGTGAAATAATCACATCATGGAGAATTGAGTATCTATTACCTCAAGCATTGCCCTTAGTTTTACAAGCAATCCAATTATACTTTTAGCTATATTAAAATGTACAATAAGTTATTATTGACTATAGTTACTCTATGATATGATCAAATTGTATGTCTTTTCATTATTTCTAACTATAATTTTTGTACCCAATTAGCATCACCACCTCCTTTCCACTACTCTTTCCAGTCTCTGATAACCATTCTTCTACTCCCTATTTCCATGAGTTCAATTGTTCTAATTTTTAGATCTCACAGACAAGTAAGAACATATTAGATGTTTGTCTTTCTATGCCTGACTTATTTCACTTAACAAGACCTCGGAGGATCCAAGATGGCCGTTTAGGAACTGCTCAGGATTGCAGCTCCCAGTTAAAGCGCAGAGGGTGAGTGGACGCTGCATTTTTATTGCCCACAGACTAGGAAATTCCCAGGCGGAAGAGCTCCACAGGTCACCAGCACGGCTGTTTCGGCCAGCGCGGCTGTGCCGGCCAGCGCCGCTGCTCTGCCCCATGCGGCTGCTTTGTCGGCACCCCAGAGCAGCGGTTCTCCGTACAAAATACACCGGTCCGGGGGCCCTTTTGGCTGGCGATTGGAGCCATGGGAAGTCACTAAAAAGGCGACTGAGCAGGGAACCAGGACAGTAGATTCCAGGGCAAAAAAAAAAAAAAAAGCGCCACAAACCTCAGTGCCACTGTTTAAGCCAGCACAGTGAGTGGCTGCAGGGGAAAACAAACAGACCCCGGCGCCTCTTCAACAGGCGACTGGAACACCAACTTAAAAAAGGCTCTGAGGCAGGGAGCCAGGCGATCAGGCTCGGCTGGTCCCACCCCCACAAAAGACCAGCAACCAGAAACTCTGGATTGAGACTTTCACAGCAAGCACAGCTGAACCTGGGACGGTCCAGCTCTGTGGGGGAGGGGCGTCCGCTGTTACCAAGGCAGCCCGCCACGACAGAGGTAGTCGGCCAATGCTGAGGCAGCCCGCCGTTGCCAGGACAACCCGCCATTGCTGAGGCAGCCCCCCCGTTGCCAAGGCAACCCGCCACAGCAGAGAGACTCCGCCTCAACAGAGGCTGGCCACCATCGCCAAAGCAGCTCTAACTACACCCATATAAACAGGACTGCAAGGAAGTTCACTCGGCAGCTGGGTGGAGCCCACAGCAGCTCAGCAAAGCCTCTACAGGCTGACAGTGACTAGGCTGCCTCCTTGCTGGGCAGGGCAGGTCTGAAGGAAAAGAAAAAGAAGGCAGCAGCATAATGGAAACTCATAAATAAAGCCCTAAATGCCTGGGACAGAGCACCTGGGAACAAAAAGCAGTTTATGAGTTCTGCTGCAGCAGACCTAAACGTACCTGCCCAGCAGCTCTGAATGAACAATAGAGCTCACAGCTCACCATTCGAGCTCCTATAAAGAAGAGACCATCTCCTCAAGCAGCTCCCTGACCCCTATATATCCAAAGAGAGACCTCATAAAGGAGAGATCAGATTGACACTAGGCGGGTATCCTTCTGGGACAAAGCAGAAGAAAACTGGTAACAACCCTTACTGTTCAGCAGCTGCTGCAGGTGATCCCCAGGCAAGCAAGGCCTGGAGTGAACCTCAGCAGACCTACAGCAGAGGGGCCAGACTGTCAGAAGGAAAACCAAGAAACAGAAATAACCTCATCATCAACAAACAGAACGTCAATCTGAAAGATTTGAGACCCAATCTGAAAACCAGCAACTACAAAGTCGACAGGTGGATAAATCCTTAAAGATGGGAAGAAACCAGTGCAAAAAGGATGAAAACACCTGAAACCAGAACACTTCTCCTCCTAAAAGGGATCACAGCTCCTCCCCAGCAAGGGAACAAGGTTGGAGGGAGAACGAGTGTGATGAAATGACAAAATCAGACTTCAGAAAGTGGGTAGTAAGAAACTTCTGTGAACTTAAAGAACATGTTCTAACAAAATGCAAAGAAACTAAGAACCTTGAAAAAAGATTTGACGAAATGCTAATGAGAATGGACAAAATAGAAAGGAATATAAGTGAATCAATGGAGCTGAAAAACGCAACACGAGAACTTCGTGAAGCATGCACAAGTATCAACTGCCGAATTGACCAAGCGGAAGAAAGGATATCAGAGGTCGAAGGTTAACTCAATGAAATAAAACGGGAAGGCAAGACCGGAGAAAAAAGGGTAAAAAGGAATGAACAAAGTCTCCAAGAAATGTGGGACTATGTGAAAAGACCTAATCTACGTTTGATAGGCGTACCCGAATGCGATGAAGAGAATGAATCCAAGCTGGAAAATACTCTTCAGGATATTATCCAGGAAAACTTCCCCAACCTAGCAAGGCAGGCAAACATTCAAGTCCAGGAAATACAGAGAACACCACAAAGATATTTGTCAAGAATAGCAACCCCAAGGCACATAATCGTCAGATTCACCAGGGTTGAAATGAAGGAGAAAATACTAAGGGCAGCCAGAGAGAAAGGTCGGGTTACCCACAAAGGGAAGCCCATAAGACTCACAGCAGATCTCTCAGCAGAAACCTTACGAGCCAGAAGAGAGTGGGGACCGATATTCAACATCCTTAAAGAAAAGAACTTTCAACCCAGAATCTCCTATCCAGCCAAACTAAGCTTCATAAGTGAAGGAAAAATAAAATCCTTTGGGAACATGCAAGTACTCAGAGATTTCGTCACCACCAGGCCAGCTCTACAACAGCTCCTGAAAGAGGCTCTACATATATAAAGGAACAACAAGTACCAGCTCAACTAAAGGGCAAAACAGCCAGCTAGCACCAAAATGGCAGTATCAAATTCGCACATAACAATATTAACCCTAAATGTAAATGGACTAAATGCCCCAATCAAAAGACACAGACTGGCAAATTGGATAAAAAGACAAAACCCATCGGTGTGTTGTATCCAGGAAACCCATCTCACATGCAAGAACATGCAAAGGTTCAAAATAACGGGATGGAGGAATATTTACCAAGCAAATGGAAAGCAAAAAAAAAAAAGCAGGAGTTGCAATTGTCATCGCTGATAAAATAGACTTTAAAGCAACAAAGATCATAAGAGACAAAGAGGGACATTACATAATGGTAAAAGGATCAATGCAACAAGAAGAACTAACGATCCTAAATATATACGCACCCAATACAGGAGCACCCAGATACGTAAGGCAAGTTGTTAATGACTTACAAAGAGACTTAGACTCCCACACAATAATAGTGGGAGGCTTTAACACCCCATTGTCAATATTAGACAGATCAACCAGAGAGAAAATTAACAAGGATATCCAGGACTTGAACTCAGACCTGGACCAAGCAAACCTAATAGACATTTACAGAACTCTCCACCCCAAATCCACAGAATATACATTCTTCTCAGCACCACATCACACCTACTCTAAAACTGACCACATAATTGGGAGTAAATCACTCCTCAGCAAATGCAAAAGAACGGAAATCATAACAAACAGTCTCTCAGACCACAGTGCAATCAAGTTAGAACTCAGAATTCAAAAACTAACCCAGAACCGCACAGCTTCATGGAAACTGAACAACTTGCTCTTGAATGTTGACTGGATAAACAACGAAATGAAGACAGAAATAAAGATGTTCTTCGAAACCAACAAGAATGAAGACACAACATACCAGAATCTCTGGGACACATTTAAAGCAGTCTCTAGAGGAAAATATATAGCAATAAGTGCCCACATGAGAAGCAAGGAGAGATCAAAAATTGACACCCTATCGTCAAAACTGAAAGAGCTAGAGGAGCAAGATCAAAAAACCTCAAAGTCTAGCAGAAGACAAGAAATAGCTAAGATCAGAGCAGAACTGAAGGAGATAGAGACACAAAAAACCCTTCAAAAAATCAATAAATCCAGGAACTGGTTTTTTGAAAAGATCAACAGAATAGACAGACCACTAGCCAGATTAATAAAAAAGAAAAGAGACAATAACCAAATTGATGCAATAAAAAACGATCAAGGGGATATCACCACAGATTCCACAGAAATTCAAACCATCATCAGAGTTTATTACAAACAACTCTATGCACATAAACTAATAAACCTGGAAGAAATGGATAAATTCCTGGACATTTGCCTCCTCCCAAGCCTAAACCAGGAAGAAGCCGAAACCCTGAACAGACCCATAACAAGGTCTGAAGTTGAGGCAGCAATTAAGAGCTTACCACCCAAAAAAAGCCCAGGTCCAGATGGGTTCACAGCCGAATTCTACCAGACATACAAACAGGAGCTGGTACCATTCCTTCTGAAACTATTCCAAACCATAAGAAAAGAGGGAATTCTTCCCAAATCATTTTATGAGACCAACATCATCCTGATTCCAAAACCCGGCAGAGACTCAACAAGAAAAGAAAACTTCAGGCCAATATCCATGATGAACATAGATGCAAAAATCTTCAATAAAATACTGACAAGCCGATTGCAACAGCACATCAAAAGGCTTATCCACCATGATCAAGTAGGCTTCATCCTGTGGATGCAAGGCTGGTTCAACATACGCAAGTCTATAAACGTAATTCACCACATAAACAGAAGCAAAGACAAAAACCACATGGTTATCTCAATGGATGCAGAGAAGGCCTTTGACAAAATTCAACAGCCCTTTATGCTAAAAACCCTCAATAAGCTACGTATTGATGGAACATATCTCAAAATAATAAAAAAGCTATTCATGATAAACCAACAACCAATATCATACTGAATGGGCAAAAACTGGAAGCATTCCTCTTGAAATGTGGCACCAGACAAGGATGCCCTCTCTCACCACTGCTATTCAATATAGTATTAGAAGTTCTAGCCAGAACAATCAGGCAAGAAAAAGAAATAAAGGACATTCAAATAGGAAAGAAGGAAGTCAAATTGTCTCTATTTGCAGACGACATAATTGTATATCTACAAGACCCCATCGTCTCAGCCCCAAATCTCCCGAAACTGATAAGCAAGTTCAGCAAAGTCTCAGGATACAAAATCAATGTGCAAAAATCACATGCATTCCTATACACCAATAACAGACTTAAAGAGAGCCAAATCAAGAACAAACTTCTATTCACAATTGCCACAAAGAGAATAAAATACCTAGGAATACAACTAACAAGGAACATAAAGGACTTCTTCAAGGAGAACTACAAGCCACTGCTCAACAAAATAAGAGAGGACACAGACAGATGGAGAAACATTCTATGTTCATGGTTAGGAAGAATCAATATCGTGAAAATGGCCATACTGCCCGAAGTAATTTACAGATTCAATGCTATCACCATCAAGCTACCAATGACCTTCTTCGCAGAACTGGAAAAAACCACCTTAAACTTCATATGGAACCAAAAGAGAGCCCACATAGCCAAGTCAATTCTAAGCAAAAAGAACAAAGCGGGAGGCATCACACTACCGGACTTCAAACTATACTACAGGGCTACAGTAATCAAAACAGCATGGTACTGGTACCAAAACAGAGATATAGACCAATGGAACAAAACAGAGGTCTCAGAGGCAACACAACATATCTACAACCATCTGGTCTTTGACAAACCAGTCAAAAACAAGCAATGGGGAAAGGATTCCCTGTTCAATAAATGGTGTTGGGAAAGCTGGCTATCCATGTGCAGAAAGCAGAAACTGGACCCCTTCCTGACACCTTATACTAAAATTAACTCCAGATGGATTAAAGACTTAAACATAAGATCTAACACCATAAAAACCCTAGAAGAAAATCTAGGCAAAACCATTCAGGACATAGGTGTAGGCAAAGACTTCATGACCAAAACACCAAAAGCATTGACAACAAAAGCCATAATAGACAAATGGGACCTAATTAAACTCCACAGCTTCTTCACAGCAAAAGAAACAGTCATTAGAGTGAATCGGCAACCAACAGAATGGGAAAAAATTTTTGCAGTTTACCCATCTGACAAAGGGCTGATATCCAGAATTTACAAAGAACTAAAACAGATTTACAAGAAAAAAACTAACAACCCCATTCAAAAGTGGGCAAAGGATATGAACAGACACTTTACAAAAGAAGACATACGTGAGGCCAACAAACATATGAAAAAATGCTCATCATCACTGGTCATCAGAGAAATGCAAATCAAAACAACATTGAGATACCATCTCATGCCAGTTAGAATGGCGATCATTAAAAAATCTGGAGACAACAGATGCTGGAGAGGATGTGGAGAAATAGGAACACTTTTGCACTGTTGCTGGGAGTGTAAATTAGTTCAGCCATTGTGGAAGACAGTGTGGCAATTCCTCAAGGACCTGGAAATAGAAATTCCATTTGACCCAGCAATCCCATTATTGGGTATATATCCAAAGGATTACAAATCATTCTACTATAAGGACACATGCACACGAATGTTCATCGCAGCACTGTTTACAATAGCAAAGACCTGGAACCAACCCAAATGCCCATCGATGATAGACTGGATAGGGAAAATATGGCACATATACACCATGGAATATTATGCAGCCATCAAAAACGATGAGTTTGTGTCCTTTGTAGGGACATGGATGAACATGGAAATCATCGTTCTCAGCAACCTGACAGAAGAGCAGATGATCAAACACCGCATGTTCTCACTCATAGGCAGGTGTTGAACAATGAGAATACACGGACACAGGGAGGGGAGCACTACACATTGGGGTCAGTTGGGGGGAAATGGGGGAGGGACGGTGGGGGGTGGGGAGCTGGGGAGAGATGGCAAGGGGAGAGATTCCAGATGTGGGTGATGGGGAGGAAGGCAGCAAATCACACTTCCACGTGTGTACCTATGCAACAATTTTGCATGTTCTTCACATGTACCCCAAAACCGAAAATGCAATAAAATAAAAATAAAAAAAAAAAAAAAAAACAAGATCTCTAGTTCCATCCATATTGTTGCAAATGACAGTATCTCATTCTTTTTAAAAGGATAGATATCATTTAAAAAAATCAAAAAACAACATGTGTTGGCAAGGATGTGGAGTAAAGAAAATGTTTATACATGTTGGAATGTAAGTTAATATAAACATTATGGAAAACAGTATGGAGATTTATCAAAGAACTTAAAACACAACTATTTGATCCTGCAATCCTAGTACTATGTATATACTCAACAACAACAGCAAAGTATGTTACGTGAAAAAGATAACTGCAGTTGTATGTTTATCATAGCACTATTTACAACAGCAAAGAATCAACCTAAGCGTCCATCAATGATTGAATAAAGAAAATGTGATACGTGTATACACACACACACACACACACACACACACACACACACAAACACACCATAGAGTACTACACAGCCATAAAAAGTATGAAATCATGTCGTTAGCAGCTACATGGATAAGAGCTAGAGGCCATTACCCTAAGTGAAGTAACTTGGAAACAGAAAATTAAATGCCACATGTTCTTGCTTATAAGTAGAATCTAAACAAAGGGTACACATGGACATATAGAGTGGAATAATATAAATTGGAAACTACAAAATATTAAAGGGTGGTAGCGGGGTGAGGGTTGAAAAATTACCTATTGAGTACACTGTTAGCTTTTCAGGTAGTAAATATACTAAAATCCCAGACCCCACCACTATATAATATATCCATGTAACAAACCTGCACATGTACCCCCTGAGTCTATTTTAAAAATCCTTCTAAGACATGGTTATTACTAGAATAAATGAGAGAATACATTATATTCAGCTAGCACAGTGCTTAGTAGAGTTGGTGGGTGGTGAGGAAATGCTTATTTTCTTTCACTTCTGATATCTTCACATTATCCTTCCATTCTTACACTAAGGTGCATGGAAATAGCTCTTTGGGGCATCAGTAGTTATTTCTAATAACTTGGTAATCATATTATGTATATTTAATTATTAAATATTCTCAGCATGCCAGAACTGTAAGACCATTATGTAAAAATATTTTAGTGCTTTTTTAGTCTTACTAGATATGACTTAGATTTTTAATTGTTAAAGTGTACATTATCTTTACTTCCATTGAATAATAGAGTACTACAAGTTTTACTAGAAATCTAGTAGTATTGGAAATCTACCAGAAATTCTGTTTATAACAGAAATATTACACATACTACTCCATAATTAACAATTTTATATTCTTCAGAAAAAGTATCATATTCAACCTTACTTTTTAACATGGTTATGGATTTATGGTCATGCAATTTGTTATCAGATATATTTATATATTTATAAATTGTAAGGGAAAATTACTGCCTTAAAATTCATGTTATCGTATCTGTCTTAGCTTTCTTGTAAAGAAGTTCCCCTGAAATGCATTCTAAAATGTTTTATATAATTAATTGGTTTACATTATTAATTTTGTATTACCTATACCAAAGAACTGGAATTGATTGCTACAGTACTGGTTCAGAAAAATAGAGACACTTTACATGAGACTAACTTAGTAAGTGAAAAATAGGGTCCTTATTTTATTCTACTGCAGAAGTCAGCATCTTCTCATGAGGCAGCATTACAGGAGGAATGAAGTATTATAACTCCCATTAGGGCCTCTAAGATGAAGGAGTCTTGAGCAGGTAAAATTTTCATAGCTATATTGATTTACTTTAAAACAAAGCTGTGACATAGTAATGTTATTGAATCAATACTCAGTAATTTCTAATAAGCTAAATAATAATCTGATAGCTAGAAATACTTGATTCGTAAAATAATACTATGAGCATGGATTTTATAATCATTTTTATTTTAATAATCTATAGCATTACTGTGCAAATATATCCTTGGAATATGATGTCTGTTAATATAATGCTTATGGGAAATTAGATGTCTTCTCAATTAGATTTTAAAAACTGTAACTGAGTATCATGCACCTACTACTACATAGACTGTGTAAGTGTATCCATTTTTACATTAACTTCCAATCATTTATGTCAAAACAATAATGCTACCACTCAAATCAATTTCATGGTCAATGGTTTACCACTATTAAGATATCTGAATATGGTAACACAACAGAGATAGAAGAAGAAAAGTCAGGGATAGAAGACACCAGAGATAATATCACCAGGTAAGCCACTTTATATATTTTTCTATACCTTTATGAACTGTTTTTTTTTTTTTTCTGTACTCACTTTTTATCAAAATTTCATGCTCTTGTCAGAACGTTAGCCATGATGAAGACAGCTTGAGTAATAAAACTAGTCAACATTATCAGAACATCTGTTCTAAAAACATTTACTGAGCATCAATTATTGACTAAGTACTCTGCAAACACAAAGGAAATCTAGCTCTCTGGTTATATTTTTTCTGATTTTATTGTTTATTCTCCTTACCATCATAACCATTAAACTTTCATTAAGCACTTATTAGGGCAAAAGACAGGAAGTAAAGTGAAACTTTATAGCAGAAACAAATAACACGAAATTTTAATCTTGCTAAGTATGAGAGAGAGCTTTTTAAGCACTAAAAGCACAACTTGATTCTGTGACAATGTCAGACTTAACTGAATCACTTATCCTTCCTCCAACTATTACATTTTGCTTTTATATTGCCTATCTTCTTAATTCCAACTCTCAGGTCCCAGTTGCCCAGTCCCAGAGCCTATTATTTTGAGCTTTTTGTTCATTCCTTAAATCTAGCCCTATTGGTTTTGATTTGATCTCCAGAATGCTTCATACCCATTTCTGATTTTTACTGACATTGCTTTCATTCAGGCTCTATATAATTTCTGCAGTATCATCTTAACTTGTTTTCAGGCCTCCTGTTTCTCTGTTCTTTCATTTATCTTACAAGAAATATCATCTTAAATATTAAGTTTTCCTAAATTTCTGCTCTTTCTAGTTTAATTTCTCATAAATAATGGCTTCCTATTACTCATAGAATAACTGTAAATGGCTGAGTCTTTTATATAAGACTCATGATCACCCTCCATGATTAGCCTTACATCCTCCAGCATTAAGTGTACCACAAGATTTCATAAATGACTGGTTTCTGTATTCTTCACAGCACCCGTGTGTTATAATGAGTGATTGTTCAGTGATATGGAATAGAATGCAATGGAATGAAATGAAACGTCAGATCCTTTGGCAGAATTACACCTAAACCTTCTCTGTTACATGAACATCTAGATCATTTTAAAGGTCACCAGATGAGGATATTTCACAATCTTTGCAACCCAAATGTCTGCCTTTAAGTAACCTTCAAGGGAAGGGTAGGTGACTGAGCTTTTAAGAGGTTACTTAGTTTGTATTAATCAGTGTTTCACATACAACCTTCACTGAAGTCAAAATGTAGAGTATATATTTATATCTGCAAATCTTAATAATTTGTAAAGTCTTTGTTGATGATGTCACTGAGATAATGCATCTATGACAAAAGTCTAAATCTTTCAAAAGAATGGAAAACAGAGCTAGTAAACTGAGCTTTAAACTTTATCCCAGTCTCACTGCCAGTAGACAAAAGATTTCACTGTTAAATATTTTCCTTTTGATAAAAGTGCCTTCCAAAATGGCAAGCTTCTTTACTATTAATGAAAGCTCAAGGCTTTTACTTCTCAATAGCATCATGCCACTCCTTTGAGGGAAATCATTTCATTCTTTATCAACATTCACTAATAAAGTCTATCCCTGAAGACAAAAATGACCATCTAGACTTATATGCGACATGTTTTTTCAGAGGGGAATGAGAGGTTCAATTTGTTAACTCCCCAGAATCACTCTTGGGTGCCCCAGATCTAAAGCAAATCTCTAAATTCTCTCCCCAAAGCAGTGTCTATGAAGAATGAATGGGTTCTCCCAAATGTTGCAGCCAATGAACTTTTCTCAGTTACCCTGAGTGAAGAGCTTGGCTACATTTAATAGTAACTGCCATATAGGATCAATTGCTTTACCTTACCTAATTGCCAGATTCTGTAAAAGTGACTTATCTTCCTGGCATTTCACAGTGTTTAAATTTCTAGCCTGCCTCATAATAAAATGCTGTTGAAATGAAGAGAGCAAAGGATCCTGTCACAGAATATACGGAAGCATATCTGTAATATGCACAGTGTACTTGCAAGATTTGCAAACATTTTAATCTTGCCCTCTAGTTGAGAGAGAAAGCAGTTGACCTCTGATCAGAACAGAATTTAAATCAATTCCCAGCAATAAAATCCATATCTTATCTTTAATTTTGTCATCTGCAATCATCTTTAAGAAAAAATAAATGGCAATTGTGCAAGAATTTAATGTCCATCTACACAAAGTTAAAAATAAATAACTCAAGCATTATATTAGGTTAGAAGCTTCGTGATGCAGCAGATGGGAGTTTCTTTAGTGGGTACTCTCAGGTTACTGATGTATTTTGTTGTCAGAAGGAGAAATGTTCTTATTTTCAATGATTTACAATTCTTGGGAAGAAAAGCTGCAAAGTGATTCAAACTTAGTTTGAACTCAGTTACACAAAGGAGGAATATATATTTTTTTATGAAGTGTGTAAAACTAACAAAATGTTCCTTTTAGGCTGTATATAGTCTTAAAACACAATATACTGCACATGTTTCATGTCTAAATAAATTCAACTCTTTGCTAAATTGTTTGATTAGTTAAGTCATCTTCTTCTCACTAAAACTGTTTCCAAGTAACAAAAGAGCATTATAAATTTTCAGGACTTGACAATCTTTCTTAATTATATATATATGAAAAAAATCTTTGCTGCAGTGTGCTCAAGTAGTTAAAAGTAGGAGTTGGAGTTCTCTCTGAGCCAGCAAACCAATGCCTTCTGGCCTCCTGAGGCCCTTCAAATAAATAAACAATTCCTGGATGTAAAATGTTATATAATCAACTTGCGTATAATCTTGTTGCCTTCTTTAGTTTCTAATTTTATCTTCAAGGCAATTTCATACTCATTAGAAATGGCATACTTTCAAGTAACGAACAATCTATCTAAATTTCATGACAATATTAGTCATTTTCCATTTCATTCACATTATATCTTTCAGAAAAAAATACAAAACATTTCAGGTACCTGTCAGAATATTAAGATCCTGGATGGCTTGTCTCACCTTAATGAAGAGTCTGTTCAGCAACCCAAGCTAAGAATTTCCTTCATAGCTGCCCTAAGTTATCCATACCTATGCTAACATTTTCCTTCCACTGCTCTTTTGGAGGCCTTCTTCCTGGCTTTCTCTTTACACTCCAGGCATCCAGCACCAGTGTCCTGCTTTCTGATGTTTAGTGTTACTGGACTAATTGTGGCCTTTCCTAAAATACTTCAAGTTCCAAAAGTGTTGGACACATTAAAACTATGACTGGAAGAAACACTAGAAACAAACTGACTCAACACTTTTATTTCCAAAGTAAAGATAGAGAGAATCTGAGATATTATGTGATTTTGGAAAATGACAATTACAGTTAGTGGCAGAACTTTAACTCAAACTCTGGCTTCTAGTGGGAGAAGGTTGTCTTGGGTGAGATTCCTCCAAAAACACAACCTGAGCAAAAGATTTGGGAACACATGGTTTATTTGGAAGGTGAACTCATAAGGCATTATGAGAGAATGGGGATATGCAGGAAGTTACCTTATGGATATCTGGAGCTCAGTCTTGCTGGGGAATCTGTGAGAGACTGTGGAGAATACACCTTAGGGACAAAGATTCTATTGGATTCCTCTATCAACTTTTACTCCTTATTGGCTAAGGGCAGCTCTGGTGGCACTAATTCCATCCCATTCCTGTCCACCTTCAAACTGGGTGAAATGTTTCTACACAAGAAATGCCATCAGACAGAGAGAAGCCATAGGTGTACATCAGTCTTGTCCAATCCATGACCCAGGATGGCTTTGAATGTGGCCCAACACAAATTTGTAAACATTCTGAAAAATTTTTGGCCAGGTTCACGCCTGTAACCCCAGCACTTTGGGAGGCCAAGGCAGGCAGAACACAAGGTCAGGATTTCGAGAACAGCCTGACTAACATGGTGAAACCCAGTCTCTACTAAAAACATGAAAACTACCCGGGCATGGTGGCATGTATCTGTAATCTCAGCTACTCAGGAGGCTGAGGCAGGAGAATCGTTTGAACTCGGGAGGCAGAGGTTGCAGTGAGCTGAGACTGCACCACTGCAATCCAGTCTGGGTAACAGAAGGAGACTCCATCTCAAAAAAAAAAAAAAAATTGCAATTATTTCTTTTAGCCCATCAGCTATCATTAGTGTTAGCATATTTTAAGTGTGGCCCAGAACAATTCTTCCATTGTGGTCCAGGGAAGCCAACAGGTTGGACGCCTCTGATGTATACAGACACTCTCTGCATGTAACTTCCAGTGGAGGCCAAGGGCAAGAGAGCAGACATAGTGTAAACCAGAGATGTAAATGTTCCACACAGGAAAAGTGGTACAATTAGAGAACTAGCACTGGACCTAACTTATTCATCAGTAATTCAATTAGTATCCATGTGACAAGTTAACGTATCACAGTCACAATTTCAACATAATTATGATATAGTTGGTGTTTTTTTTTCCTTATGGTGTAGCAGATGGGGATTGCCATAGTTATAGCTCTTCTAAAATGCTAGATCTTAAACTGCTGTGGCCAAAGGACTCCTGGAGGTCAGTAATGGTAAGGGCTGACCCCATCTGTCATTGAAACCTGAAGTCATTAAATTAAAAAAAACCTCTAGAACTTAGAAATAAATGTGTATTTTATTGGCATTGAAGAAATGTGAAGCTATATCTGACAGAGTATTATAGAGAGAGAGAATTAAGTTAGGGAAAAAGCAGATTTAGGAGGTATGAGGTAAAGGGGCAGATATTCCCTTTCGAAGCCATAAATCCAAGAACTACCGATCATAAGCAGAGTTGCAGATAAAATAAAGGATACTCAGCAAAATGTGAATTTCAGATAAACAATGAATAATTTGTGACACACACTAAGAAAATTATTTGCTGTTTATCTGAAATTTACATTTAGCTAGGGTTATTTTATTTTTATTTGCTCAATGTGGCAACCCTAATCCTAGGACAACCACAGAGGATCTTCTCTGTGTCGGCATCCTCATGAATTGGGCAGGAACCTGTTTCAACAATAAAACTCAGAGCTAATTTTAATATTTTATAGCATTTATTAAAATGAAGCATCCTCATAATTTTGGATCAGAAATATTATTGTAGAAGTCTCAATCACAGAAAAAAATGCTTTCTGGCAGCAAGGGAGCATAACTGTAAATGTACAAGTAAACTGAAGAAAAAAGATGGAAAAATTAACGCTTAAAAATGTCATATTTTATAGAAAAGCAATGCTAGAGACCCTCATTCATTATCAAGCTTGGCTGGCTTCAAGTTACTATAAATTCAAAGTACGTAAAAAATATATTAGTCTTATTATTTAAATTTGCATTACAAGTCATCTCTGTGAAGGCTTTCTTCCAGGAAAGCAAATTTTTAATAAATCACATACCCTGTATTGTTTTTATTCACAAATATGTTTGATTTCTTTCCCAAATATAAAAATCCAAGTTATGTTATTTTAAAAAACAACAACAAATGTATGCTATAACAAAAATGCCTTAGACTGGGTAATTTATGAAGAACGTAAATTTTATTTTTTCAAAGTGCTAGAGTATGGGACATCCAAGATCAAGGTGTTAGCATCTGGTGAGGGCCTTCTCACAGAGTTTTCACATGGTACATGGTGGAGGGATAAGAGATAGGAGAACACTGTGTGAAGCCTTTTTTTTTTTTTAATAAGGGCCTCGATCCTATTCATGGTGGAGGAGCCCTGATGGATTAATCACCCTTAAATATCCCACTTCTTAATAATATCACCTGAATTTTGGAGGGGATTCATTCAAGCCATTGAAACAAAGATTGCAAAAAAAAAAAATCGGTAAAACTTTTTAAACTATGGCTGACTTTAAGTTTTAATAATCTCCCATCAACCGTGTCATCTGTGTTAATCTACACATTAATACATTACATGTACACATAGGTAATATACACAGAGTTTGCTTTCTATTGGAAAGTATACAACATAAAATATACCTACCTTATGTTGTTGTACTTGGCGTTTTAGGTCTTCAAGATCAGGTCCAAGGGGCTCTTCCTCCATTTTCCTTGTTCTTTCTTCTGTTTTTGTTAGCCAGTCATTTAACTCTTTCAGTTTCTGATTCTGGAGATCCATTAAAACTCTATGCAAACTGAAAATGTGAAAGAAGTCTATTATCAGCTCTTTTAATGAAACATTGCTAAACCTCACAAAGTAAAACAATGAAATTCATAATATATGGAATGTTCACATTTGGAAGTATCTATTGGACATTGAGAAAGATGTAAGAAAAGCCCACAATCAATCACCCCTGAAGCTACTCTTCCTCAGGCCTGTCATAATTCACAAATCCTAAAATGTTTCACATATCCAACTAAATATGAACATGCCAACTGAAGTGCAAACCACCTCTGATAATTGACTTAGTAGCATATTTTCGCAGTTGTTTTTTCACATTCTAATTATTTAATATGTGTGGTGGTTAAGACGGCCACAAATTCTTTGTCAATCTTCCCATCAAGAGATGAGGTATATTTTTCATCCTTGTGAATATGACCTGGCCTTGTGATTTTTTGACCATAGAATATCACGTAACTGACACCACAGCAATTCCAGGTGTAGGCTGTAAAAGAACTGGCAGCATTTCTATATTTTCTCTCTTGTAGCCTAGATTCCATGCTGTAAAGGAGGCCAGGCTAGAGTACTCAATCATTAGAGACCATATGGGAGTGATTCTAGAGGATGAAATATTACCTTAGAAGTGAGTTTCCAGCTCAGTGCAACCCAAGGAGTGACCCCAGCAATAACATTGGTAATAGGAAAACAACCTGGCTGAGCCCTGCTTATACTCGATCTTCAGTGTCATGACACAATTATAAATTGTTTTAACCCATTAAGTTCGGAAGTCATTTGATACACAGAAATAGATAGGTGAAAGGATGCTCCCCCCCCCCAACAAAGATACATAAAATAGTGGGCTGGATAATGAATTTAAAGTCCAAAGGCATAGTTTCACAGCCCAGCTGTAAGCCCTACAAATAAGTTCTTAAATGTTCTCAGTTATATTTCCAGCATCAGGGACATGGGATAATGCTTTGCCTATTAATTATACAACTTTATGTTGAGGATGAAAACATATTAAGGTGAATTCATTAATTCAACCAAAACTTGAGATGCAAATGAGAACTGTTAATGGTTATTTTAAGGGAAATATTCTTTATGAACATCATGCTTAAAGCATTTTCAAAACTATATTCTGAACACTGATCTTATAAAGAGGATATAATTTGAATTAGGAATGTATTATTTTGAATACATAATTTTATTCTAAAATCTTTACTTGAAGTTTTCATTAATCACTACATTTAAACACTCAAAGTGTACACATAGCTGAGAGTGTTTAATATTAACAGACTTGGTTTTCTGGTTGTTTTAAGTTTACAAAAATTAATGAGATTATAATACGAAGAGTTACCATATAACTTGCACTCAGTCTCCCATTTTAACATTTTTTGTTATTACGGAACATTTGTTATAATTAATTAACCAGTATTTGTGCATTATTATTAACTAGAGTCTATATTCTGATTTCCTTAAACTATTTTTTTCTGTTCCAGTATCTCTTCAAAGATTTCATATTACACTCAATTGTCCTGTCTCCTTAATCTGCTTTTGGCTATGGTAGTTTCTCAGAATTTTTCTGGCAGTTTTTGAAAGTGCAGCCCAGACCAGTATTTTGTAGTATGCCTCTCAGTGGGGATTTGTCTGATTTTATTTCCTTATAATTAAACGGCGTTTTTTTAAAGACTACAGAGGTAATGGACCATTTTAATCACGTTTTATCAAGCATATATACTCTCAGCATAACTTATCAATGTTAACTTTGTCTACCTGGCTAAAGTGATAGGTATGACATTTATTCACTATAAAGTTAATCTTTTCCCCTCTTTTTATACCGTTTTTAAATAAGAAAGTCACTACACACAGCCCCCATGGAGTGGGGAGTTATATTCCCTCTCCGTGGGGGCAGAAAAGTTACATAAGTTATTTGGGTTTTTTTTCTGCATTGGAGATTTGCCTCTATTCCTCCATTTATTTATTTACAAAATTACTTATTTATACAGCATGGGCTCATGTATAGTTATTTTATACTTTGGGCTAAATCCACTATTAGTTTTTCCTTTAGGTTTTGCTCAAACAATTCCAGCTTTGAACACTGGGGGCTCTTGTACTTGGCTTCTTTGACATATCCCATCAATATGATTTTTGTTTAGGGTGAGGGAGTGGAGTTGAGCATGTTCTTACTTTCTGGCACTACAAAATGCTCCAGGCTCATTTGCTATATTCCCTTTCCTAGTTTTAGAATCATCCATTTCTCCACAGCGTTCTGGTTCCTTTTTTGGGGGAGTAGGGGTGGGGGTGGGTAGAATGTTACTGGAAACCATGATCCTGGAACCCAAGATCCTGTTGCTAGGTATGCTCATCGCTTCTGTGGTATTGTAGCTTACAGGACCTCTAGGTTGACAGAAAGGTGTGGATGTGTGAGTGTGTACTTAACCATAAATACATCTATATGTAATTATCTAATATATATTAAGCTAAATTGGAATTTATCCATCTCTCTCCACCTTGTGGCTTCTGTCCCTTGCTTACCTGTCAACTATCTCCTCAACAGTAAGAACCTGACTTAAAGTAAAAGTTTTTATAAGAAACTCAAAAATGATTTATTTAAACTAGAAGATGAGATGGCCCCTGTTCCATGTTTGGCTCTTCAGGCTGCTGAATCCACAGACAGAGAAAGAGGTTACCACACAGAACCTAAACACAAAGGATCCACTGAGTTGATCCTATAAAATAGGGGCAAGTAGGACTACTTCAGAGAACTAGGGGCATTTGCCAGGAGTTTCTTAGTATCCCCATATACAATAATGTTAACCAATAAAGAAACAGAAGATGCTTGATCAATATGGAACCACTAATAATATGGTTCTTTGGAAAGATGAATTTCATACTCCCACTAAGGTCAAAGTCTGAAACTAGAAGAAATTCTTCCATAGTAATCAAGACAGCACTGTATTGGTATAAAACAGATGAAAGGAACATAATAGGGAACCCAGGAATAAATCCAGGCATTTGCAGTCAACTGATTTTTGACAAGGGTGTCAGGAACACACCACTAGGAAAGGACACTCTTTTCAGCAAATGCTACCAAGAAAAGTAGAAACCTA
This sequence comes from Sapajus apella, assembly GCF_009761245.1. Classification (NCBI taxonomy): domain Eukaryota; kingdom Metazoa; phylum Chordata; class Mammalia; order Primates; family Cebidae; genus Sapajus; species Sapajus apella. The sequence continues at coordinate 28,173,981 of NW_022436957.1, forward strand.
CATGCAGAAGAATAAAATTAGGCCCTTATCTCTTGCCATATAGAAAAACCAAATTAAAATGTATTAAAAAATGTAAGACTCAAAACTATCAAACTATTAGTAGAAAACACAGAGGAAAAGCTTCATAACATTTGTTTGGGCAGTAACTTTTGAATATGACTTTAAAAGCACAAGCAAAAAAGCAAAAATAGACTGAGGACTTATACCAAACTAAAAATTTCTGCACAGCAATAAAATAAAATTTTAAAATTAAAAATTCACAGAGTAAAGGGATAACCTACAGAATGGGAAAAATATTTGCAAATGTATCTGATGAGGGTTCATATCAAAAATATGTAAGAAATCAGAACAATTCCATAGCAAAAAAACAAATAACCTGATTGAAAATAGTCAAAAGACCAAAATTGACATTTATCATAAAAAGAACAAATGGGTAAAACATATATGAAAAAAATGCTCAACATCACTAATCAGCTGGGAAATGCACATCTAAACCACAATGAGATATCACTATATTTATAGATATCATTATATATAAAACGGACACTCATACACTCTTGGTGGGAGTGTAAATTACTTCAACTATTGTCGAAAACAGTGAGGTGATTCCTCAAAGGCCTAAAAACAGAACTACCACTCGACCCAGCAATCCTATAATTGGGGATATACTCAAAGGAATATAAATTAGTCTACCAAAAAGTCACAAACACACATATAGTCATGGCAGTACTATTCATAATAGCAAAGACACTTAATCAACCTAAATGCCCATCAGTGGTAAACTGTATAAAGAAAATGTGGTAATACTATGGAATACTATGCAGCCATAACAAAGATTAAGGTCATATCCTTTGCAAGAACATAGATGGTGCTGGAGGCCATTATCCTTAGTAAAGCAATGCAGAAACAGAAAACTAAATATCGCATGGTCTAACTTATAAGTGGAAGCTAAATGATGAGAAAACATGGATGCGTAGAGGAGAACAACAGACACAGGGTCTCTTGGAGTTTAGAGTGTGGTAGGAGGGAAAGAATTAGGGAAAAAAGTAACTAGTGGGTATACCCATTAGTTCTTTTTATCACCAGGCTTATACCTGGTGATGAAATAATCTGTACAATAATCTCCCATGACACAAGTTTACCTATGTAACAAACCTGTACATGTACCCTTGCACTTAAAAGTTAAAATAAAATTAACCATATCCTTGCCAAAAGAATAAAGAGATACCACCTCACTCTTGTTAGGATAGCTACTATACAAAAGATAAAAGATAAATATTGATAACGATGTAGGAAAAAGGTACCAACTAGGTACCTGCAAAAGTTAAAAATTACAAATTAAGAAAAAAAGAAACCTTTACACACTCCAAGTGGGAATGGAAGTCAGTATAGTCGTTACGGAAAACAGTATGAAGGTTCCTTGAAATATGAATAACAAAACTATTATATGATATAAAATCTCACTAAGAATTCTATGTACAAAGGAAATGAAATCAGTATGTTAAAAAAAAAAACACCTGCACTACCAATTTTATTACAGTACTATTCATAGCCAAGATATGGAATCAACCTAAATATCCACCAATGTATGAATTGATAAAGAAAATGTGGTATACATATACACAATGGAATACTATTCAGCCATAAAAAATAATAAAATGTTGTCATTTGCAACAACATGGATAAACCTGGAAGATATTATGTTAAGTGAAATAAGCCAGGCACAGAAAGACAAGTACTGCATAATTTCACTTATATATGGAATCTAAAACAGCTCATCCCATAGAAGTAGAAAATGAATAGTGGTTACCAGAGGCTGGGGTTGTTACGGGAAAGCAGGAGGTATGGATATGTTGTTCAAGGGATATATACTCACAGTTAATGTATTCAAGTGAACTATTTTATAGCATGGTGACTACAGTTAATGAAAATATACTCTTGAGAAATGCAAAGAGAGAGGATGTTAAATGTTCTCATCATAACAATGATAAATATATAACGTAATGCATATGTTGATTAGCTAGATTCAACCATTCTACTATACACACACACACACAAACACACACACACTTAAAAACATCATGATGTACATGATAAATACATACAATTTTATCCATCATTTTAAAGTGAAGTTTCAAAAGCAATGTTTAGAAATTGGTAGCATTTAAAACAATAAAATATAAAAGTTGGGTCTATTGAGTGTGTGTGTGTGGACACTGCATGCTACTGGCAAGAAAGATAGAACACACTCAAACGCATTTAGCCAGTAGACTACTTACACATTTATGTAAAAGTTTGCTGGAAAAATAATAAATGATAGTAAAGGAGCCAGGACCTAACAACAAAGACAACTGATCTAGCAACCCTGGAACTGGAAGAGCAAAGGAAGAGAGTTATTTCTGGAGCTCAGGTAGAGCTAGAGACATGGAAGAAGAGCTGTTCAACAGCAGCTGTAGCTCAAGAGGAACACAATTGCTGCCACTGCACAGTAAGAAACAGAAGAGGAAGAGGAAAATACCACAATCTCTGCTTTCACCCTCTTGCCAGTGCCTCCCACTGGCTGAAGTACTTTAGCAACCAAAGGCCAAAGGGAACTTGGGTGATGGAAAATCTAGATTTCATCCTCTTTATATAGAGCAAGAAAGAGAAAAGTGAAATGAATCTGCTAAACAGAGTAACTATCACAATACTTAAATTACAGCAAGGGTATTTAAAACTAAACAGAAGGGTACAAAATTCCATCAGTGACTTCATCCTTATACATTAATGCCAGTCAATTCAAACCCCAATATGGAACCTGTATGTAATGTTACATACCACTAACACTCTTCATACAAAATTACAGGGAAACTGGGGAAGTAAACAAGTAATATAAAAGATAATGGCTACAAAGCTGGCCAGAGGTATTGGGGTTGTTATCGGAGCTTTCTTCCAACATGCATTTCATGTTCTTTTGAGACTGTTTACTATAATTTAGATTGCACTATTTATTGACTTTTAACATTTTAGAGACACATTTACCATGAGGAACACTGCAATCAGAAATCTATGAGAGTAAACTTTCATTTACCAAACACAAAAAGTAGACATTTTATTTTTATGAGAAACAACAGAGATGAGACATCCATTTAAGTGGAAGCAAAAACAAAGTTGCTAGTATTTGAAAACATCATTTACTTTGGGCTTTCAGACAGACATTTCCTTCAACAAATATTTGCTGAGTTTCATATCCATGCAGGAAACTCGTATTTTTTAGGAATGGACAAAATAAAATACCTATCTTTAATTTCAATCAGTTAAGAGACTATTAGAGAAATAAAGACAATAATAATTAGACTATGACAAGGAAACCATTATAATTAGATTTATTGACACTTCTAAGGGTATAAGGAGAGGACACAAGTTGATCTGCAGTCATTGGGAATGGCGTCCTCACAGAACACACAGTCTAAGAGTTAAGACTTGAAAAATTAATTTATTCATTTATGAAAGATACAATTATTAACTGGATACTATGGATGGAGAGACAAGGAAGACCCACATGGCCCCTTACTACCATGGATTTTACATGGGTGGTGGGTAAGGGCCACAGTTAATACATATAGCACATTCAACCATTACTTGGTTATAATGTGATCATACTATGAAAGGAGAGCAATTGAGTTGAGCCTGTAAAGAAGGGCTTCAGTGCAGCACTGATATCTGAACAACTCTGAAGACTGAAGTAAGAAGTCAGGAAAAGGAAAGTATAAACTCTTTTTAGTCGTGAAAAGGAAGGTATAAACTCTTTCAAGACAAAACGAAAGACCCGTGAAAGGCCTTGTCACATCACAAAGGAATTGGAAATCCAGTGCAGCTTGATTGCACAAAGTACAGGATGGTTGTACAATATCATAGCTTACCTTAATCTGTGGGTCCTCAGAGATTTCTTGAGCTCTGCCCCAAATCTGAAATTTAAACTCCCAGTAATCCTTCATGTTTTATTGTGGTTTCATTTTACAAACTTGGACTCAGAGATTGACTAATAAGAATGGATGTACACACAAGTGTTTTGTCTGTTTTTTCCTCTTAATAGAGACGAGGTCTCATTATGTTGCCCAGGCTGGACTACAACTCTTTAGCTCAAGCAATCCTCCCACTTTGGCCTCCCAAAATGCTGCGATTATAGGTGTGAGTCCCTGAACCCATCCAGGTGTTTTGTCTTTTATAGGAGGGATACAGAAACACCTGGTTGGGGATTTTGAGGTAGGGAGCAGAATGGTTGGGTGGCAAGTAGGCAGGTAGTTTATGGGAGCACTCAGTGTGCAACCTGAATGGTTCAATATTTTAATGACTGGTATAGTCACATCAACATCTCCCAACCAAATAGAGCCCTGCTTTTTCTCTCGATTAGTGGTTCTGAATGTGTGGTCTCTGGACAAATAGCATCAGCCCATACCCTAGAAACTTGTTAGAAACGTGAATTCTCAGGTCCAGACCCATACTTACTGATTATGGTCTAGGAATCTGTATTTTAACAGGACTTCTGGGTGACTGATGCATACTCACACATGAAAATTACTGCTCTAGGTAACTTTATTCTACATACACAACTCACCCAAACTCTGCAGAGACCAAGGTATTATTAACATTAATAAGAGGACAACTACCAATCCCCAGGAAATCACTAAGAATTATTTTGACATGAGAGTATTGCATTCTCTTCCTGACTTCACCTCCACTTACAGAGAGAAGCGTGACTGCCAACTGCCTAAGAACGGGTTCTGAGGCTCCAAAAAGCAGGATTTCACGTGTCTGAAGCCTGAAATTAACCTCAGAATAAGTTTGAAAACAGAAGAATCAAAGGATGGTGGTGGTGTGATGATACTAACAAGCATGAAAATATAGAGCACTCATCCCATTGTTGGAAAGGATTCTGAGATGTTTTAATTGAGAAAATATTTATTTTCTTTACTATAGGCCTTGACTAGATATTAGCAAATAGTAGTCTATATGCCTGATTTGGTCTCATACTAAATGAAAATAAATTTAAATTTTTGCCAATACTTAAAATTTGAGATATTATCTAGAAATATCAGATCTGACCATTCTTGATCACATTTAAGAGGATTCAGCAACCCTAAACCTTCCTTCCCATAGGGCAAAATTGAATATCAGTTATACTTCATATACAATTATAATTCACTTACAAAGCACAGGCTCTCTACTTTTCCATAGTCCTCATCCCCCCCTCTCTTCTTTTATACACAACTCATCTCACTTCCTTATGTTATCTTTCTGGCTTCTACAACAGGCATTTGGATTTGGTGACCCCTGGGTCTTGATCATAGCTTATCAAGCTTATAATGTATACGGCCCACCTGGTGATTCTGATTTAAATTCAAGGGATTGGGTGAAAGAATTTTCAGTTCTAACCAGCCACCAAGTGAAACCAATGTTGCTGGGCCATAGATCACATTTTGAATAACAATAATCCAGGTGACATTATTTATTTGAAAACCACCGCTAGTCTAGTTAAGGTATGTGTTTAATCTACTAGTTACTACTGCTGAAACTCAGAAGATATAGATTAACGTGATGCTGGCAGGGAAATATCAAAGGACATCAGACTCAGGATGCTCAAGTATGCCCTTCCGTAAAATAAGGAAGGGCTTTGTTGCAGTACTGATATTTGAAAAAACTCTAAAGATTGAAAAAAGTAATAGTGAAGAGGAAGCTGCCTTCTTTCACTGGGGCCTGTGAAGAGAGATCATCAGTAAAACGCAGGTGAATCACAGGACAGAGTTTTCTGGGTGACTAGCAAGGAAGTGAGTAGTGGTCCATGGTAAGGCTAAACCAGGGGAAGCAGCAAACATGAAGGAGGCACTGATATAAGAAGGTGAGTTTAAGAGCCTTCACAACACAAATGTCCTCTTTCCCAAAGGTGGTTGAAAAAAATGGGTGACTCCAGGGAGTGAGGAGGATAACCTTTGGGTTAAAATGTCATTAATATTAGTTTTAAAATATATTGGCTAATCTATTCAACATTTTTTTTTTGCATGATACCCTTGCCAGGGTAAATATTTATAATACTATTTTATTTTTATTTTTTGAGACAGGATTTCATTCTGACATCCAGGCTTGAGTACAGTGGCACAATCGTAACTCACTGAAGCATTGACCTCCCAGGCCCAAATGATCCTCCTGAGTAGCTGGAACTACAGGTATATCACCTTGCCTGGATAATTTTTTAACTTTTTTTGTAGAGATGTGGTCTCCCTATGTTGGCTAGTCTGGTCTTGAACTTCTGGACTCAAGCTATCCTCCTGCCTCAACCTCCCAAAGTTCTGGGATTATAGGTGTGAGCCACCACACCTAGACATTGTTATTTTATTTCTGAGGATGCTGGTAGGTTGAGGAACTGGCACAGTGGCATGTGAAGCCAGTAGAGAAATCACAAACACTGTGTGACCTAAGACTCTGCTCTTAACTTTGCACTATTTTACTTTTCATGGATAAAATATGGTATTAAATCACATGAAATTGCTGATATTTGAATTTCTGGGTTGGTGAAAATGACTTCATATAGTTCAATTGAAAAAATGATGAAAATGAGAAATGAGTTTCATATTTCCAGCTAATATTCTACAGATGTAAATATATTTGGGGAAAAATTGTCAAATTCACAAAATAAAAATCTACCAACCACAGATAAGAAAACAGTTTGCATTTTTCCAGGTTTCATTTTCTGTCCTTCAAATAGTCATTTAGAAAGGAAAGTAAAAGCAAAAAGTGAATGAAGTATACATATATGATAACAGTAGACAGCTGAGGTAGTGGAATTAGAATAGTGTAGTGCAGGAACTAGTCCTGATGGTATGTATACACAAAAGCACATCAGGATGTGATACCAGGAGCTGCTGCAGTAAACTTCCAATCATTCAGATCATCTAAGAATAGAGAGAAGCTAACAAAACAGGTAAGTTGTAAGAACCTGGGACTTTGGTAACATGGAGTTACAGACTTAATGGTCTCTAGAGTCAATGCCATTTGTGGATTTATTGTTACATAACAGAGATACTTCTGATTTTACCCAGTGTTTCTCAAACTTCAATGTACATATGAATCACCTGGAGAGTGTGTCAAACTAAGGATTCTAGGTCAGCAGGTCTAGGATGGGGCCTGAGATTCTGTATTTCTAACAAATGCCCAAGGGATGTCAATGATTTCTATCCATGAATTGCATTTTAAGGAACAATGGTATAAGTCATTTTGAGTTGGCCTCTTTGTCACTTGCAGTAAATGACATTCTAAGGAATAGTATTTTTCAAATGATTTCACTAGAGAGCTGTCATCCCACCCCCTGACATGAAAGCATATCTGTATGAATATAAAGGGATTCAATGGGAATGCCAGCTTTGCTTTACAGAAACTTTGTTAGAATGTAGGAAGGCAAGTATTCTTTAACCAGTGTCGTCTAGCAGAACTTACTAAAATGATGTCAATATTCTGTGTGTGTACCATACACGTGTGTGTGTGTGCATAATGGAGACTTGTCAGGTGAGGATAATGAACACTTAAAATATGTATGGCTAATGTGGATAAGAAGCGAAATTTTTAACTATATTTAATTATAATAATTTTAATTTAGCTACACATCCTAGCGGTTGCAATATTGGACAGCACAGCTATAAACCAACAGATAATTAGATTGCCAATATCCTTGAATCTTTATTTGAAAGTCCTTATCCATACCAATTTATTTTGTCCTGCAATGTCTATGAGGACTGATATCCTAAGTTTAGGAATTTAGCAATAAACATTAATAGCATTTTTTGAAATTTTCATTTTCCAGATACAAATGGCACATGTCTTCATTAATTTCAGCCTATATTTTGTGGTCCCAATAGCGTTTCTTGTGCTTTATGGAAATATATTATAAAATGTATAAAAATATATTACAAAAACATAACTATATGCTAGGCACTAACTAATAAAGGCATAAATGGATAGACTTTTTAAAACCTAGATGATTACAATTAAAACTTAAAAATCACCAAGAGCTGTGAGCTCTCTAGGAAAACAGGCTCTCAGGGCCAATTCTCTATAATTCACAGTTATTGGAATATATGCAATCCTCAATTTAAAAATAAAACAACTAATGAAAGAAGGTAATGTATTATAATGAATATCTATATTAGGAACCACCAGTGATGTTCAATTAACATGTCTTACATGTAAAATACAATTAAATGATTTAAGCAGGCAATAAAACCTCTATAATTAAGGGAGAGGTACCAGTAGGAATATGAGAAACTTACTCTTAATGCACGTTTTTCTTTGAAATGCATGCCATTTAGAAACTAAAATGGCACTGATGAAAACGACGTATTTGCTTATTCAAAATGATGGCTCAGGAGAAGCACGGTGGCTCACGCCTATAATCTCAGAACTTTGGGAGGCCGAGGTGGCTGGATTACCTGAAGTCAGGAGACCTACCTTGGCCAACATGGTGAAACCCTGTCACTACTAAAAATACAAAAATTAGCCAGGTATGGTGGCAAGCACATTTTAATCCCTACCCTCCACACCTCCCCCACCTGCCCCTCAGGAGGATGAGGCAGGAGAATCACCTGAACCTGGGGGGCAGAGGTTGCAGTGAGCTGAGATTGCACCACTTCATTCCAGCCTGGGTGAAAGAGCAAACCTCTGTCACAAAAAACAAATAAAAATAAAATGGTGGCTCAAAAATTATAGCAAAATTGTTCTAATAGATTATATAGTTTTGGTTTTAGCTTAACAATTGTTTATATGCAACTAGATGCATCTAAAATGCCATCATCTACTTAAATATGTAGTTATTAAAAATCAACTTGTTTCAGTTTTTGTTTCATACTCTATTAAGAGAGTTATTAAGTATAAAATGTTTAAGTCTGGTTTTCATTCAAACTATCACAGAAAGGTGAATCAGTGGAATTTATATAAATAATGCCTTAATATAAAAAGGTGCTGATGGATTAGAATCACTGAAAGAACTTTTCATAATGATATCCCAGCCCCATACCCAAAGAATTCAATCAGAATTTCTGGGAAAGGAGCCCAGGGGTTAATACTTTAAAATGCTATCCAGCCAGGTAATTCTAATGAACATCAGTTTTTTATATAGGAAAGAGGTTTAACTGACTCACAGTTGAGCATGGCTGAGGAGGCCCCAGGAAACTTACAATCACAATGGAAGGGGAAGTAAACATGTCCTTCTTCACATGGCAGCAGGAAGAAGGGCTGAGCAAAAGGGGAAAACCCCTTATGAAACCATCAGATCTCATGAGAACTCACTATCATGAGAACAGCATGAGGGTAATCACCCCATGATTCAATTACATCCTACCAGATCCTTCCCACGACGCATGAGGATTATGGGAACTACAATTCAAATGAGCCCAACCATATCAGCATTATTTATCTTTGTGAGAAAGCACTGTTTTTGAAGATACTGCTCTCTCATTTCTGTAAATTCCAGAAATTTAGCATTCCTGCATATAATTTAAACTATGAGTCATATGCAATATATTATTAGTACAAGGGATGTCCACATTTAGCTGCATTATCCCACATTATTTTTATTTACAGAAAAAGTATCATGACCATATCCATTTGCAACTGAACCAAAAGTCAGGTTATCATATATAAATAAGTCCTGCCTCTTATTAGTCCAGTATCGAATTGTCCATACTCATCAACACTCATATTTTGTCTCTGTTACATATTATTTCACCAGAGTCTTGCCATTTCTTAATCATCCATGGGGGATGATATCAACATATGAAGACTGAATGAAATATCATCAGCGTCATTTTTAGAGCTTCTGAGAAAGTAATTAAAATATTTAGCCCACTTTACTTGATAGAAACAAAGGAACAGAAGATCTAATTAGAGGTTTACAAAGAAATTTAGATTTCTACTCTGTCACAGTTACTGTTATATCAGTGCTTCTCAAACTTAAACTCATCAGGGATCACCTGGGATATTGCTAAATTGAACAATTCTGATTCAGCATATCAGAGTGAGAGCTGAGATTCTACATTTTTAACAAGTTCTCAGGTGATGCTGATGCCTCTGGTCCTGCACCACCTTGATCTGCAAGTTATTCTTGCTTTAACATTACTGGAAGAAGAAAAAAAAATCAATGAATTTACTAAACTGTGAAGTAAAATCACAATTAGGAGTTTGAGGTTGTGTACCTTCAAAGTATTTACTAGAATGAATTCAATTCAAAGATTGGAACTACCTAGAAAATTTAATTGTTCATCCATACATTCATATATTCACATGTGCAATACGCTATTCACTGCACTTGGGAAAAAATAACCCACTCACTTGTTTAGCACCTCCTTTTCCCTATCCACTCTCACATATGCTATCTTATTTGAAGATTCAAATAGACATTTGGGGAAACAGAAGAGATGAGCCATATTTGTTAGGTGTATTTTTCTCTCCAGTCAAAGCACTGATGGTGATTCACAATTATTTTCTGTGTTATGGCTTGTGTTTCTACCCAGATACTATTGATATCTCTTCTCCGGCGGATATAAACCAGAACACAACTTCACTTGGCCTCCTTACTGACTTGCTTTCATTTTTCTCCTTTACCATCACAAAGGTTTTAGTTTCTGCCTGCATGTCCTAAGCACAATTATCAGAGAAGCTGATGGAACTTGCTGTGCTTAACTTTGAGTCCTTGTAAAAATGTCAGTAAATATTTTTTGCTCTCTGCATGTTGCATTTTTCAATCAAATTAATTAGTTTATTCATAGAGAAGAAAATATTCTGTTGTCCCTATGTCAGTTGTCTTCCTGTACGTCCACAGTTAGAAGTTTTATGTTTATCTTAACTCTCCCTTACCTCCTACCATCCAAAGTATATTCCACAGCATTTAAAAAAATCATTTGGCTTACTCTTCTTAAGGGGTTCTAACCAAATCATGTCAGCATTTTGTCTTGCGTTAATTATTTTACTTTAATTATGAAACCAGTGGCATTTAGTTTTGATTTAAATCTTATAAACATCGGTAAAGTTTTGTAATTCACCAATATCAGCATAGTCGTGCCAAACTCTTTTATGGCTGGAAATGTGTTAACCAACTTCTTTATTATATTAGCTTTCACCTCATCATAAATTTATGTCCATTAAAGCACCAGAATTGGAGAGAAAATACATTAGCAAGGAAAGAATCAAATGAGAATGGGGTTATAAAGCAGCAAGAAAAGAGGAAGAAGGATCTGTGTGGTTACTTTTTTTTCTGATATTCCTTTGTAAGCATATTTTTTAATGTTGCAATTGTGAAAAAATAACTGCAAATTTATTTCTAATCATCCTGCTCATGCCCCTTATCCCCATACAAAAGACCCGCAACTATACCCTTTGGGACAAAAATGAGCAAGGCAATTAGAAAAGGCTGGAGAAAAAAAGTAAAAAATATATGTGAGGACTGGGTTTGGTAGCTCATTTCTGTAATCCAAGTACTTTGGGAGGCCAAGGTGGGAGGATCACTTGACACAAGGATCTTGAGACCAGCCTGGGAAACATCACAAGACCTCATCTCTACAAAAAGTTTTAAAAATTAGAAAAAATTATATGTATATATTATTTTACATAAACTATTATACATAAAATGTGATATGGTGTGGTAAAAATAATTAACTGATAGCCCATCATCTTATTTATCACAATAATCTTTCTTTATATTTTATAATAGTTGTGCATTCACAAACTAATTTTTTATACCCTTTCTCACCTAGCGTCTTTTAGAGGTATGTCAGCCTCATGGAACTATTGCTGTTTTATTAATCTATAAAGTAGAGATCATAAACAACGTGTATATTGCCCCAGTTCACATAAGTAAGTGTTTGGGAAAGCAAGACCTTATCCCTTAGGCAAACTGGAGTGGGTTTTACATAAGGTAGAAATCTGGGCATGCTATTCTCTCTATATATTTAATATTTCTTGTTTTGTATAATTGTTGATGGTTTATGGAATAAATAGAATTTCCTAGATGCAACTTGTATAAAGGTAGTAACTGTAGGCACAAAGCAAGGAGGTCTATTTCCAAAGAAAAAAGCATTTGGACAGTCAAAAGGGGAATAAAAGAACTAAAACTAAACAGAGAATTGGTTTTTAAATTAACTAATTGGCTGAGATAGTAGATTATACTTTTATCACAACTACCACCTGGTCTAAGACATTAGCAACTCTTAACTGGCCAACTTCACTGGCCTAATAACTGTTCTTTCTTCCTCCAGTGGCCTTACTGATACATTTTCTTGACCTATCTATCCCCTAAATAAAATCTGATGACTTTCTCTTGCTCTTGGTCTAGGATTCAAAGCCCTGACTGATAGTACCATATGTAATCAGTCTGCTAACTATATATCAACCCCATCTCAGACCTCAGCCATCTAACTTACCACCCTGCAACTCTCCAGTCTCCATAGCCCTTTGGTTCCTCCAGCAAGACAAACTGTCCTCATTTTAGGGCCTTTGCATTAGCTCGCGCTATTCCCTGAACTACACTTCCCTGTGATCTGCAAATAGCGGTACCTTCTTGTCATTCAAATCTCAAACTAAATTGTTTTCCTGGATCAACTTTGAAAGTCATACCTGGATCACAAGTCTAAAGTAGCCCCCTCAAACATTCTCCATCACATTACCTTTTAATCTCTTCAGAAAGTATATTTGTATCTGGTATTTTTCTTGTTTTTTTTTTTTTTTTTTTTATCGGCTGTTAGCCTCTCTAGAGTGTAAGTTTCATGAGATATGGGGCCAGACATTGTATGATCATTATTGAGTCTCCAGTGCCATTAATTGTTTCAGATAATGTAAAGTCTTCCATTAATACTTGTTCATATTTATAAAGATATATATATGTACATGTGTGTGTGTATATATATATATATATATATATATATATCTCACAATGAATATATCAAATATAATTTGATTGTTGCTATTAGGTTGGTGCAAAAGTCATCATATTTTTTGCCATTATTATCAATGGAAGAAAACATGATTACTTTTGCAGCAATCTAATAGTAAATATGCTGGTAGATGGTACTTACAATTGCTAAGTGTCAGTGTTCATAGATTGTAGTCAAAAGCTTATCTGTATTAACAATAAGTTTTTAACTTTTGTCATATAAACTTAGAAATCATAGCATAGCTTTGGATATACTTAACATGCCTAGACAAATGTTAATTACCATTCTTTAATCTCTAAACTAAGTCTTAGACCAGAAATAACGGATTCCAACTGGATCTATCCAAACCCTGTCTTAGGTAGAGAGACAAAAGAAGTATGGACTAACTCATTTTTGTTTTCTAGTAATCTTCTACTCCAAAGTAATCATGGATTTAGTAAAAACAGGTAATGCTCCAAGTTGAAGCTAATCACTGATATGACCATGACAATGGAAACTGAGCAGGTTATCAATTATTTGAGGCATTAAATAAAATCTACATTAGTTTTTTTTTTTTTAAATACTGACAATATCCTCTTGTCATAATCAGCTTTTTGTTTCCTCCCATAAAATCTGTTAAAAATCAGGTCCAGCAAAATTTGCATAATGGCTTATCTCATTAGAATTTAATAGGTTTTATGCATAAACACATACAAAGTTAGTGAAAGTGGCAAGGAAGATTCACTGTTATTTATAAATTCTCATATTATTTCTGAATTTGTTTTGCCGAACTAATACTTTGTATATTTGTTTTTAAGAAATTTTTCCAGAAAAGACTATGTGATATAAGTGATTGCAGGTAACGTGTCTCACTGTAAAACCTCTATAAGATGTTTTCATAAAAGCTATGCCAGCTAGAAGGCTGTCCTTGTCTTCTTGATAATTATTCTAAAAGCTGTAACACGTAATAAACCTCCTGCATATTCCCTAAGGACATATTAATTTTTTACATCAATCTCAGCTAAGTAGTAATACTGCCATTTTAGCATTTCCATCCTCTAGTGGGATGGGGGTGAGGAAATTACACGCACACATGTCTATGTGTCTATCATCCTTCACTTAATGGTAGATATCCCTTGAAAGGGGGATTTTTTTGAGTGAACATATTTTTAAATGTTAGAATCGCAGACAAACACAATTTTTTTATGTTTCAGGTAAGGAATGAAAAAGTCGAAACTTTAATTCCAGGAGGAATTCATATTTTCTTGCAACTCAATTTCACCCTGCAATTAATTAACTGATGAGTATGAATAATTAATGCCCTGTTGTTAGTCTATTGAAAATGGGGAGTGTAGGAAAAACGGAGCATTTAGCCTCCAGGAGAGGATGGAAAAATAGAGTGCAAAAAGGAGAAGACAGTGGTGCTATTATGGCAAGGGCAGTAAAAGAGGAGGTTGGATTTTCAAAACTTTCTAATTTTATTTGAGGTTGCTTTGGTTAAGTTCCACAGATCACCTGTGGAACTTAGTTCTAACCTGAAGAATGTCTGCATATGACCACAAGTAGGCAGCTTATATTTTAATATTGATAGTAGATGGAGTAAATTAGTGGACCTGGTAAAAACTGGGAGGTGGGCAGACTCAATAATTATGATTATTGTACCTCTCACCTCTAGGGGCAGTTACAGTCATCAGCATGATCACAGAAGGGGAATAACATCAATATGCATAGACTAGTATCTCCTGGCTTGGAATACCTACATAGTTATGAAACTTCTATCTGATATGGGCCTTATTTATTCTTTCAAAAGATCTGAGCTTAAAAATATGTTTTTCTCCTCCCTATTGTCACGCTATAATTTAGTACTGGAATAGCAATTCTTCTAGCATATCTAATGAGTTTCTTTGGTCCTCTGTTAAAGCTTTTAATCTTCATAACTAATAGCTAAGTAAACTTCAGGCATTTGGACAATTTCTTTAGCTTAATGTATTCAAATCCACAGTTGGCACTTCATTTCTTTTCATTTAAAAATAAATCTATCTTGTCTTGATAGGCTCTACATGAATACAAACACCTAACAATATAAATCAAAGCAACCTATCCAGAATGACGAGATCTGCTTGTTACCTTTATAAGAAATATATCATTTTTCATAAATGTCTCCAAAACTCTTTTTTTATTAAGTCAATATATATTCTTAAGATAATTCACAGGCATACTGTATTTGAATAAGGATTTCCTAAAATGTTTAAATAATTTTTTTCAAGAGGATTTCCATGTATAGATGAGTAACTCTTTAATATTTTCAAGGGCTTTTTCTTCAGAAGAGAAGTTTCCTGTCAACTGTAGCTAATAGGTGATTTTATGTACATAATCCCCTGTGCATGCTTCTGTGCCTTTTATACTTACATTTTATTTTTTCAGGAAAACCTAGAAAATATTAACTAGGACAGAATTTTGGCAACTCTTAAAACATAGTTCTATAGATAACAGTGCATCTATCTAACATCTGTTCTTCAGTTATAAAAGTGAAAACCGAAAGGTTATTGACATGAAAATCCAACCATAGTTTCCCTTGAAAGAAAGCTGTGTGCCTTGGGAACAAACTGAGAATTGTAACTTAACCATCAAACCACATACAAATAATAACAAGATTCCAAAACGTGTTAGTTTTCTTAATTAAAAACAAATAAGGACTTACTTGCTTTGTTTTTCCATGCTAGCTACCCTGAGGCATTCCCATCTTGAATTTAGGAGATTCATCTGCTCTTGTACTTCAGTTTCTTCATCTTCTGATAATTTCCCTGTTCCAATCAGCTGACTTCCCAATTGTAGAATATTACCAACCCGGCCCTGATGGGCTGTCAAATCCATCATATACCCCTAACAAAGAAGGAAGATAACAATTGTAATGAGAACTTTAGGTAAATCAGTGTGGTTTTGAGTTTTATTTGTTTGCATTTTTAAACTCGTAGCCCATTTAGATTTCTATTCCCAGTAAAAGGACTTTAGTTTGTATTTGCAGAATCCCAATACCATTTTTGGGGGTAAAAAATAGTATTTAATATATAATATTTACCATATTTTAGTTATAATGCCTTTGCCATATATATATACATATATATATATATTTTTTTTTTTAAGTTCTGGGGTACATGTGCAGAACGTGCAGGTTTGCTACATAGGTATACGTGTGTCATGGTGGCTTGCTGTACCCATCGACCCATCATCTACATTAGGTATTTCTCCTAATGCTATCCCTCCCATAGCCCCCTACCCCTGACAGACCCCGGTGTGTGATGTTCCCCTCCCTCAGTCCATGTGTTCTCATTGTTCAACTCCCCAACTTATGACTGAGAACATGCCGTGTTTCATTTTCTGTTCTTGTGTTAGTTTGCTGAAAATGATGGTTTCCAAAAGATGGTTAACTATGCCTAGCAAGGCAAAGCCAGAGGAAACTCTGGTGCAGGTCCGTAATGGTTCTGATATTCAGATCGATTGTCTGATCTGGGTATAGGGGTAAAAAACTCATCAAACCATTTAGTAGCTGGTTCCCTCCGAAGTTTCCCTCAGGGTAGCTAGCACTCTTGCAAACCATCCCACGCAGTTTTATCCAGTAAAGCAAATGATTAGAGATCTTGGAGCTGAAACTAATACCACTTTTAATATGAATTAAGGAAAATTATCATAAGCCGCCTTCTTTAGAAGCAGACCCTGAGATAAGGATTTCAGTGCAAGTGATCTATTAAGGAAGAGTTCCCAGGAAGGTCTGCATGGGAGCTGAAGAAGGAAAAAGGATAGGGAAGGGAAGGAAGACAAACAAGTGTGTCATCTCAAGGAAAAGTCTCCCACTGAGGGTAGCTAAGCCCAATACCATACATGTACTCAGGAGCATAAGCAATGTCTCAGCAATGCCTTGACACAAGAGAAAGAAGCTGGATTTTCATATTCCTGTAAGAGTCACTGGCAAATCAGATGGAAATGTCTACCATGGTTGCCAAATCTGACTGTTGGAATCCCAAGCACATAACTACATTTCCAAAATACAAGGGTCTAAGAGAGTAATTGAGGAAAATGGATGATTTGGCATTATAACAAGTCATATGTTTCGTTTTGTAAATTAATGTTTTAGTTTACCTCATGAGTATGAAATTGTTCTTTCACCACTTCTACATCATTAGAAATCTCTCCTTGTGCTTGCAATGTGTCCTCGGCAGAAAGAAGCCACGATAGTACTTCTTCTAAAGCTGTTTGGTAACGGTCCAGGTTGACTTCACTCTCCATCAATGAACTGCCAAATGACTTGTCTTCAGGAGCTTCCAAATGCTGTACAGTAAAATAAATCGTGCGTTATACAATTAATGTCTTTGCAGACTGTTCCAGTACATTAAATGATAAATCAAATGAAATATTTAAAATGCTAGAAATGTCCACTTGCATTATCAGATAAACAGCAAATACATACAATAGTGAGCTTTCATTTTAACTTCCTCATACATACATAAATTTTCAAACAGCAATCAAAATCCACACCAAATTAATATTGTATTAAAGTTCTCCTAGATTACCGGAAAGAGCAAATTAGTATACCATCTCTTCATGTTGCTTTTTAAATGTTATAAATTTTGATACACAGTAAATTTTCTCAATTCTTATTTACAACAACTTACATATACATTATTGGAATTATATTTATATACCTTTGCAATGGCATTAAAGGAAACATCTCTTCCTGAGAGGCCCTAGGGAATAAAATATTTCCAAATGTTCACACATTATGTGAATTCACAAATGTCCAAAAGTATCAGTAAGAAAACAAGGAGGCAGGGGGAAGGAAGGCAAAATTTAGAAAGAAAAAATACCTCACCCGCTCATCTTAAATTTCTAACAGCATAATGACTTCTATGAGTTAGCCTTTATTTTCAGAGGCCATGATTTAAATAGTAAGACATTATCATAGGAGAAATATGAAGTATGCTGTCCCCAATTTAATTAGGAGGATATTAAATGAGATTCCAAATGGTGGTCTTGGAATTTCTGCCTGGACCCTAAAGACAAGAACAAAGTGTATAAAGCATCCATAATTCTAAAGAGAAGATCCAGGGTACCTAGTAAAAGATTACTAAGAAGTGATCACAAAATTGGTCTCACAACCCTTAATCCACTATCTAGCTTAAAGGTGTGTAAGAGGAAGCAAGGAGATTGATTAGAAAAAATCTGTTGAGAAAGGCTTCCCCTGGAGAGGCTAGAGTTCTCTGCATGGCTGTAACTTCTCTCCATCTGAAGCCAAGTAATAGAGACAGGGTAGTTTGCACGACCTCTGAACCCAGCCATTCGTTTGCAAAGATTTACGTGCTATGGGACCCATACTGTCAAGTGAAAGGAGAGACCTCTTGGGATAACCTACATGTCTGCTGCTTTAACCTAAAGGCATTTATCAAGAGCAAAAACTTGAGTAAATTAATAAGTTTGCATGAGGTTTTCTCATGCAAACTTATTTTCTTTGTATGGGACCCCTGGCTAAGAGTACAAAGTGTACTCTTTGTAGGTTGCTGGGCTTCAAAAATCCTGAGGATCACGCTCAAGAGAAGAGTTTGCTGAGGTAAAGGACATGGGCATACTATTTATGGAGTTGAGCAGAACAAATATTGGAGAAGTATTTGTAGAGGAATCTTCTGCCTTCCCCAAATATTTCAAGCAAGCACTGGGTTCTAACAAACAGGGTTTTGTATAGGAAACAAAAAGCAGTGTAGAACAACAGAAGCTGTTTGGGGTATTTCATAATCTCACCTAGAGAAAACTCAACCTTTGTTGGCTTTTGCCTGATGTGTCCACTGCATTTCCAGTCCTTTTCAGTTCTGAGACTTAACCCACTAAGCTAGCAGCACCAACTTACTTGGGCTCTTCTGATAAATGCTCCAATTTTGAAATTTTGATATTTTAAATTTCCTCAACTGCTAAATCCTTCGAGATGACGAGGCATAGTGGCAGTTATTGCTGAGATATTTTCATCAAATGATGCACTGTTTTTTTCCAGTTTATATAGAAGGAGCAAACAGAGATCATCATAAGTCAAAATCATCCAACTTTATCATCTCAAACAGCATAAGTGCCCTGAAAGGGCTATTTGCATGGGACCCCTGGCTAAGAGCAAGGCAATTTCTGAAGGTCTTAGGAGTCAGAACAAGTTCCATGGTGTATCTTTTCTATCTCTAAATACTATTAATAATAAATATCAAAGTCAGCATTAAGGGGGAAAATAACATAAAGGAAGCCTGCAAGATGTGAGCAGGTGGAATGAGCTTGATGTTTGTGCAACCCCAGCAGTAGCACAGGGCCCTGAGCACAGAAGAAACGCATGCCTCTTTTATCTGCCGATACCATCCTGAAATTCTTAATAATTTTATTTTTGAATTTGTGTTTTATAGGTGAAGTATAATGGGCAATGAAGTCTGCGCATGAGCAAAGGAGAAAGGGTAATATGTGTATCTGTTCTATTTGCATATAGCATTTTCAATGCCCTATAAGCACAGAAGTCTGGTGAGCTCACGATATGTGTGAGTTTAGCAAGATTCAAAGAGAATATGGGTAAGCGTGCTAAGTCTATGATTCAGCAAACAAGGTCACTAGAAGCCCAGGGAGATAGTGCTTTCTATTTCAACCAGACCTTGCTTCAAATGCAGAAAGAAGGCAATTCTTTCAAGAAAATACAAACAACCAAGAAACTCTATCGTATCTTTCTTACTCCCATTATGTTCCTGTATTAACCAACCACTTATGCTGAAATTGATGACATAGAATGGGAATCCTCTGACTTTGGCAGTTACTTAGCCCTGCATAAGCCTTAGTTTCTGTTTATTGTAAAATGGGAACAATAATACTTCCGTAATAAGACCATGTTAAGAATTAAAGAGTGTATAATGCACCTGACAGAATGTCTGACCTTGTGTAAGAACTAAATAAAGTGTGTTATGGCTGTAATTATTATCAAATACCTGTATATATAAGAACTGTTTTGAAATGTAACTTGCCCCAAGGTTACCTTTTTAAGTCATGATTCAGATTTCAGGAGACAGATAATTATTGTAGAAAATTCTCCCCCCAAAATGTGTAAAAGCAAACGTTAATTATTTAACTATTTCTGAAATATGAACCTCAACCTAGCTCATATTTAAGAGTTCTTAAAAATCATTAACAATTTTAAGTTCAAATAATATTCTCCAAAGGAAACACTGTAAACAGCACTAGTACTCAAGTAACACAATATTTTACCATTGTACAATTTGAATCAAAATATTGAACACCTTATGATTTGCTGATATTTACAAAGGATTGGTTTTTTGAAGGAAATATTAAAAAGCATATTCTTATACTCAAGGACATGATGTCTAGTACTCATAAATTCTGAATCTAAATATTTTCTCTGATGATGTGCATAAATAAAAACATTTCAAAGACAGACTTCTTAAAGCTAAGTTCAAATTTGAATAAGCTATGCAAAATAATGTATTTATATCCATAAATTCAACTATACATATATATATATAAAGACACAGAATTATAATCAAAAATTTAAGATCTGAGTAATTATGTATTTGTCTAGATAGACCATTGTTTTTCAAATTGTAACTCATAATCCATTCATGGTTCATAAAATCATTTTAGTCGGTTATAACTAGGACTATTTTAAAATTAAACAGAATAAAAAATATTAGTCTGTGTCATTTATATAATACTAAGGATTACTTTTCTCAATTTTTGTTTCAGATGTGCATAAGGGTGTACGTAGATATGTACATGTATATATGTTCTAAATTGAGATTAAACATTTTTCTGCAGTTTGTAAAAAAACTTGCAAATCGTTCTAGAATTTCAAACTAAGTAAACTGATGAAAAAGGAAATTTGCTTAAATTCTACATTTGTATATTTTCCATAGAAACCTTGGATTAAAATATATTTTTAAATAAAACCATGTTTAATCTGAGAATTTGGAAATAAAGAGGCTTATGCTTTGTTTCAACACCCCAAAATACATATTTATCATCACAGAATTTTACATTTCACCTAAGCTTCAGATCAGTTCATACATGTCATGGCATCAAATGAGATTTTCCTGGAAACTTTATTTTTGTTGTTTAAAGATCTATGCATAAGAAAGTTACATCCAAATCGTTTCATGAATGAAGATGCCAGTATCATCAACTGGAACTAATTATTTTTCCTATGCTTCAATCCTATTTTAATTTTGTCTTTACCGTAGTAGTTTATGTTTCTATTCAGTACCTTGGGCAAATAATGATAATGATGAGAGGCATAACAATCAATGGATGAAAGAATTCTGCTTTTTCTTTTTTCAAAATTGAGTACACTCAAATTTATTCAATGTTATCCACAGACTTCAGAGGCTTAATTACTGCCTATCCATTTGAGGAAGTATTAGATATTGCCACCTATGTCCCTTGAAGACACTGCTCATTATAAGAGGTAGAAGAGTAGAAAGGAGAAAGGTAAAACAGTGAGGGATGATAAATGACTGCTTTAGTCCAGCAATGTCCAGAAAAGTCTCTAGAAACTCATTCCTGGAGACAATTTCTAGTAATAATTTCTAGTCATAGAATTTCTATGACTAGAAATTGCCCTAATAAAGTATAAAGCAATAGCCTTGATACTACCACATATATAAATATATTTTAAAATTCAGTTTACTATCTGTCTGTAAGGTATTCAGCCTCTCTGCATCTCAGGTACTCCATCTATAAAACAAGAAAAATAAAAATATATGTCCACAGGATTGCTGGAAAGATTAGATGAGATAGTGCATATAAAATGCTAAGCACATTTTAGATCCCAAGAAATGCTCTGCAATGCCTGTGTTTGGGGGCCAATGTTCATTGAAATGGCAAATGATTTTTATTAGCAAACAGTTGAATGAGCTCAGCGTGTTTTCGGAAACATGATTGGGGCAATTCAAACTGATAAGTCATCAAGTGGCTACATATAGGTAGTGAAACCAGCAGTCCAGCAAATCACAAAGCTCTCAGAAAAATAGCTAGGACATTTTGAGAGGGCACAGTCTATCACTGAGCAGTTTTATATCACTGATAAAACTGATTTATTTTTGCAATTTCTCTAAATTCAGCCTTAAAATGTGATATGAGTTTTAACCTGGATAAAAAGCAGTTTTATTGTTCTTGAATGCATAAATGCTTCAAGAACAATTGAAAATTTTAGCATTCTTAGTTCATTTAAATGTATCATTCTTCTTTTTTATGGAGTCTAAGTCAGTGCATGGATGGTGAATTTTTTGGTGTATTCTATAATCTTTTTATCCCTCAGTAAAAGATTATTTCAGAGCTAAAGGATTACAGAGGGATAACCAAGTGGTTCTTTCACTAAATAACAGGAGAGCGGTTCTGAAGAACCAGGATTAGTACCTGCAAATATTCTTGCCACATTTCCATTGCGTTTTTTTCATAGATATAATACGTAAACCAGGGTACTCTTCAACGCATAAAAAATGATTACTGAAGTGATTTATGAGAAATTAATCTATCATGCAACACGGTACATGACATTCAATCTAATGATACTATTTAAATAGGTAATTTTTAATATTTATAGTGCCTGAAATTCAGTTCAAAGTTAAGCCCTAATGAGGATTTAGGAACAATCATGGCCTGCTGTTATGGCAATATTAAGACAAGAAATACCACAACTACTACATATATAATATCAATAACAACAGCTGCCATTATTTATTGAGTACTCAGTGTCAGCCAATTTGCTAATCACTTAATATGCATTATATCATTTCACTACAACAGTTCAGGGTGACAGAAATTAGTAGGATGAGGAAATGGAAACCAAAAAATTAGGTGACTTGCCAAAGGTCACAGTGGTTGCAGGACTTAAAACCAGGTTATTTGGATTCCAAAACACACCTTTACCACAATATGATCAATCTCTTTTCACAAAGAAAATGAATCAGAGTCTAAGCAATAGCACTTTTACAAAATATCCTTTTTTTTTTTTTTTTTTTTTTTTTTTTTATTTAAGACGGAGTTTCACTCTGTTGCCCAGGCTGGAGTACAGTAGTGGGATCTTGGCTCACTGCAAACTCTCCCTCCTGGGTTCAAGTGATTCTCCTGCCTCGGCCTCCCGAGTAGCTGAGATTACAGGCACAAACCACCACACCCAGCAAATTTTTGTATTTTTAGTAGAGACAGGGTTTGATCATATTGGCCAGGCTGGTCTTGAACCCCTGACCTCAGATGATCCACCTACCTTGGCCTCCCAAAACTGGGATTACAGATGGGAGCCACTGCATTCAGCCATAAAACAACTTCTTTAAAATAACTCAAAGTGTATTTTTTTATTCATTTCCACAAATTCAGTCAATTGTTTGGAAGCTACTAGGAAAATATCTTGTGTCCATTATGTTCGTAAGAAATCGAATGTCAAGTCCAAATGACACATGCAAGTTACAGACACTGATATCACACGGAGGAAGAGGATACCAGAATACCAGAAAGACAGCAATGGGATACAGCCCAGATGGCAGTACAGACCCAGTAAGTCCTCCATTCTCTATGATGTCCTTATTTCATACTGCATGCCTATATCAAAACATCTCATGTACGCCATAAATATATATACCATGTACCCACAAAAATGTTTAAGATAATTTTAAAAGTTTCTAAAAAGATAGATCCTAAAGAGAAAAAAAATTTAGAAGCAGCTGAGAAAAAAATAAAGCTAACAAATTCTAAAGGCAGGCATGTACCAAGTCTGCTATTCAAACTTTATACCTTCTATTAATCGTATGATTTGTCTTTGATGTGAAATGTCAGCCCATTTAACATTCTTCACTATTGCAGAATCTCTCAAAGAAATGCTACATTTTGCATAGAATACTGTTTAAGAAAGGCAAAAATGGATATCGTATGTACACATATGTATTTTTTTAAAAATCTCATTCTAAAGTCTATTAAACCAAAGTTTCTAAAGCCAAAACTATTCATCTTAATTCCAAAATTAAAAAAAGTCCTACCAAGGACTGCTAGCCCTCCCATGTATATCTTTCTTCACCCTTTACGTAGTATTAGAAAGTTTAGGGGACAGTTTGGCTATCTAGAATAGTAACTACACTTTCCACTTTCTCTTGCAGTTAGATGTGGCATGTAACCAAATATTGGTCAGGCCGATATAATGAATGCAACTTCATTATTAAGTCCTAAAAGGGAATGGATATGCTCTCTTCTTTATCCTCCCTCCCAGAAGTCGTGATACACATATGAAGCTGTTGAGCTATCCTTGACTGTGACGATCAAGACAGCATCCCAGGGGATGACAGAAAAACTAGGCAGAAGGACTATGTATCCCTGAATGAGCAGAGCCTTTCTACAAGGCCTCGATCACTCCCATCTAGGCAAAATTTAAGATAAATAACTCTGAAAGAGAAATAAACTCATGGTTTTATTCATCCATCCTCGTGTTTTTGGTAGTGCTGTAAGAACTACAGCCATCTAATACACTGATACACTCTTAAGTTTCTAGCAGCTGAGATTTTACTATAAAAACGTACCTGTAAAAGCTTATATGTGATTTTAAAATAAACTTCCTACTGTAAAATCAGATGTCTCTCTAATACTATACCCTCTTTCTCTAAAACATACTCTCAATGAAGGTTCCAGTCATTTGCTCCATCATTTTTTTAAAAAACATACCTTTAGATATTATGTTAAACTTTACATTGTAGAAGGACAGAGACTCTGACTCTGTGCCTAACAGACTGCATAAAGATAACTAATAAATATTTACTAAATTAAGTTGTTTGGGGTATTTAATTTTAATTTCTCATTAAAAGACATTTGTGCTTCCAATTTCAGGTTTTATATAAAATATATTTTAACCAATGGCCATATCTTATAAATGGAGTAATATGGCATAAAATATTCATAAAATATATATTTCTTCCCAATATTTCTAGTCATATTTTGTGTGTGTACATATATATATAGGTACACACACATATTCACATACGTATATAGTCTACAAACTTATATGTTTGTGTGTGTTTACTTCCTCTTCTCTAATTCTACCATTTACATCTTTGGGTATACATTTACTTTCTAACTTATTTTATATTTTATTCCTTTATTTTTACTCGCACTTCACTTGAGAGGTTTTGTCTTGGCTAGTATAATCCACAAAATAATAGATTCTTTCTCATAAAATCCAGAAAGAAGAAAAAGAATTAAGCATTGTTATCGTAAATTCTCCTAAACCAATGGAAGTTCAGAGAGAAAATAATAGGAGATTTAAAGAAACATACCTAGAACAATTTAATAACCTAATAGAAAAGATTTGTCTTTTTAAAATCAACACAATTTATATTAAAATGTGATAAATATCGATAGACTCCTATTAAAAAAAAAACTGTCTCAGAAATTTATTAGATGGCACGTGAAGAATGCCCAGTTAGCAATTTCTGTGTTCATATTGTTTAATATAATTCTTACAACCAACCTAAAAGATGGCTCTATTTCCAGAATGAGGATGAAGAAATCGAAGTGACATCTATGAGGTGTGGGAGGAAAAATGCAATCCCCAGTAAATCAACTGACATTCCCTGGCTGACAGAGGTTTGTAGGGCCAGAGAAGAAGGATGAACATAATAATTCTATACTGTTTTGGGAATGTTTCAATAATTTTATAAGTCAGTATTTGGTTGGAATTCATATGAATTGGTAATTTAAACAACCAGGGATTTTCTAAAAGTACTAAATTTAATTTAAAACAGGATAGTTACAAAATGTCTCAGAAGACCAAGTAAATTCTTAATGTTATTTTCCTTAATCCTAAGTTTAACAACTGTATTAATTTTCTAATAGGCCTCATATAAAAACACCAAGTCTTATTTATTTTAGTCAGTCCTTATAAACATGAAAAAGTTGACTCACCGGATATTTTTAAAATAATTTTTTTACATGAGTCATCATTTATAATACTCTTTGCTATATATTCATTTATCCCACTAGTGTATACGTAAAGAAATTAGAAGTCAGCACAATAGATCCTCCAAAAATATAAAAACTTATCTACAGTAACACTAATCCTAGCTTCTTCACTTCATGTTTCAATGAAAATCTTATTCTTCGTATTATGATCCAAGACTTCTTAACCTTAAACTTTTTTTTCTGTAAAGGGTTAAGACATAGATACCTACAATTTTGCAGACCCCTAAAGGCCAGCTGCCACCACTCAGCTCTGTCACTGCAGATTGTAGCCCCAAAGCAGCTGGGGACAATACGTAAGTGAATAAACATGATATGTTTCAATAAAACTTTATTTACAAAAAAAAAAAAAAAAAGGTAGGAAGTCTACTTTCATCCTTAGGCCATAGATAGATTGCTATCTCCTGATAATCAAGTTGCTTCCCACATTTAATCTAATTTCTCACTATTGATTATCTCCTCTCTCCAATCGACTCCCGGTGGTCACTTTCCCACCCTATTGCATGTCCAAGGTAGCCATCTCTAAAATCTCACTGCCCTCCCCTGCCCTACCACCATCACTGCATACAACAATGTCTCCAAGACATCATGCTGCATAAAACTAGTGTCGTCATTCAGGAACTTTAACTCTGTCTCACTTTGGCATAAAATAAACATGAGGTTAAATTCAGGCTCTGGAACTTATAAGCAGTGTGTACCTGAACTTGGCAAAGTTTTTTAATTTCACACTCTTAGTACACACCTGAAAATAGATATGATACTAATTTAGAGGGTACACATAAGGCTCACAGGTAATATATGGAGTTTTTATTAACATTCAGCATTGCCCCTTGCCATTCAACTTTTACAAAATCACTTCCATTGCCTCCTTGTTCTTATTTAGTGCAACCCAGTATAGAGAAGTAAGAATTAACAACAAGGAGGAATGTTGCGCAATTAGATTTTAGGTTGTAAAAATATTCTACTAAATTGGCACATCTTTTCCAACTAGGTAAATTTTCTCTAAAGATATTGGCTATATTCACCTCCTTTAGGTACATCAGCTGCTTGGATTATCCCACGACTTTTCACATATATCACTAAATTCTGTGTGCTTTCTCTTTAATTATGTTACATACCTTTGTCTTTTGTTCCTTGTTCCTTAAACAAAGATGTGGTATAACCTTCGGAAGGGAGACAAATCCTTATGGGGGAACTAATCGGCAGCTCCCTGTCTCTACTTCTTGGGCATCTGTAGTACTTGTCTGAGTTAGTTTCATTATTGAAATTATGGAAATAATATAAGTAACCAGTGAGCTAATGAGGAAAGCAATTATTAGAGTGTGATTGTGGAAATGGGGAAGTTCTTTTATGAGAGGCGATATAGCATCTTGGAAATCTCATGACAGCGGAGAATTTTTTTATTTTGTTCAGTACCTGAAATATAACACACCAGATGTTTGTTGAATAAAATAATGAATCTCTTAGCATATGACATGGAACAATATTCCATCTTACTTCATATTATTATGAGGTCTTTTTTTGCTTAAGGCCAAAGCACCTTTCCATGACAGAGAAGGGAGAAGAAATAACAAAGTCCATCTGTTTATTTCACTTACTGCCTTCTTCAATGCAGTGCTGGCTTCCCTATTCTTTTCAAGGAAAGAGATCCTTGGTTAAGGACTTTTGAGCCAGCCATTTGTAAGAGAAGTGCAAATGCTAGTAATCCTTGGGAAGACTCTGGTAGATTTCAATAACAGATGCAAGTTCCGACTTTTGCCTCAAGGAAAGTACTAAAAGTTCTTTACCTTGTTGGTAAAGGTAAGCCAGAAGGTCTATGTGGAGAGATGGCTGAAAGCGATGGGAAGTTCTTCAATTTTATCATTGGCTCCTAATAGGGGTAATCAGAGTTTATATCTCCATGTCCCATGGACAAGTAAAGCTTTTGATCTTAGGGTTCACAGAACTGAGAAGAGTGCAGTAAGTCTTTTGCATTTCAGAAAAATGAAAGTATGAAAATTAAAGTATGAAACCTTTTGATACATTTCCATCTCTTGTTATACTAACATTTCTTCTCATATTTTCAACTGAAAAGACTCAAAATCAGGGTGGGCTAAGTGATAAGAGCAATCACTTGTGATTTGGTGAAAATACTAAAAGAGATTGAAGGATATGTATGGATATGTGTTTATTACAAAATGAGGCAATAGAAGCATGAGTAGAAAAGTAAAACAGAACCCTAAGTGAGGTTGACATAGAAAATAAATGTCCTAAAGTCATAAACAGAGTCAAAACCTCAATGAAATTTTCACTCATACTATTTTTAAACAGATTTGAAATTTCTTTCAATTTATTTTCTGTAGGTATGTAATATTTTTTTATTTTATTTTTGAGATGAAGTTTTGCTCTTGTTGCCCAGGCTGGAGTGCAATGGTGCAATCTTGGCTCACCGCAACCTCCACCTCCTGGGTTCAAGCGATTCTCCTGCCTCAGCCTCCTGAGTAGCTGGGATTACAGGCATGCACCACCACGCCCAGATAATTTTGTATTTTTAGTAGCAATGGGTTTCTCCATGTTGGTGAGACTGGTCTCAAATTCCCGACCTCAGGTGATCTGCCCTTCTATGTCTCCTGAAGAGCTGCGAGTACAGGTGTGAGCCACCGCGCTCTGAGTGGTATGCTGTATTTTATAACTTACATATTTATAATGGGACTACCACCAAATATCCGTTTTTTAAATGCTCTCTCCATAGCATGAGTATCTTATAAAGTTCAGTCTGTTTCTTAATATTGTTAATACATCAACTTTTCCTTGAAAGGAAAGATTAAAGGTTTTTATTTTTCCCCTGCTTTTGGAAATAATTTGAGAAATAATATAGTACTCACAGCCACTTGCCAACCCAAAAATGTTCAGCATTTATCTAACACTTGACTTTTTCAAAAAGAAAATACATAACTCAATCTCTTCACAACTACTTTGCCATGGGATATCCAGAACATTTCTGTGTAGTAAAAAAAGATTTCCTAGGTTACTCTGATTTTATTGAACAAGATTTTAAGTATTCTAAGATAACATAATCTATAAACACACTTAAGTGTTCATATGTATTGCAGTGCATCAAAAGCACCAGAAATGCTAATAAATGAGAGAGATCCCTGACATTATGCATCCTATTGAGGATTGCTGATTGTTCGAGATTGATAGCAAGTACCATATATTATATCAAATTATCTGAAAACCTGGATATTAAAAATTGGTAAAGTTTCTTTCTTTCTTAATTCGTAAATAAGAAATGAGGAGACATTGTAGTATGTCCTTCTAGAACCCCAGTTCATATTGTATATCTCCTAAGTGGGTTGTATCTACTCTGTAGACTGTGCTTTAACCTGTAACACTTTCTTCAACCTCTAAATTCTTCTAGAATTTACCATTAGAACAGAATTATAATGCATTAAGTGTTTGCCATTTGTGAGGGATGGAATAAGCACCCCACTAAATCATCTCATTTAACTTCACGACATAAGGGATGATTATTGACTACAGTTGACCGTAAGGAGACCTGATTCATAAAGCTTAGATACTTGCCCAAGGTCACCGAGCTAATAAAAAGCAGAGATAGGAAGTGAATTCAGTATCTGTCTCACAAAATCCTATAATATTAACTGATTGCCAGACTTCTTTGTAATACCTCAAAGGGAAGAAACATTTCCCAGAGATAGCTAGATTTATAAAGTTTCATTCAAAAATCAAAATATTATAATGCACCATATTTTATGTGAATGTGATCATTATAAGTCTCTCATAAGCTCACAGAATTGTTGAAGAATTCTTTGATTCATCCAGTCTTTTTCACCCTTAGAGCTTTCTGTGACCAATTTTATATGTTTATAGTATGATTGGATATGGTATGTAATTTTTCCATTTGAAATAGATAACCTGTCCATATAAAAATAAAAACTGAACTACCATAGGCTTCATTAGTACAATGCCTTGAAATTTACTCACATATTTTAAACTTTGAATCTGTACATAAAATATAGATACAATGAAATAGGCAGCAAATACTACTGGAATTTTGTTGGTATATAATCATACCCAAAACATACGTCAAAACTTAAAAGACACCCACTGGTAGATTTCAACAGAATAAAAAAATACCTTTTTGTCACATAGGGGGATCAATACTATGTTTAAGAACAAAGTTTCTTTATATTTTCAAAATAGTCTCTAGTGGAATCAGTTACCATATCCTTGATTTGTATAATATTTATAAATTTTCTACAAAATCACTACATATTCTCTTCAAAAGTTTTTATATATAGGCTGTATTTTATATTATACTAAAAAGGTCATCAAATTATTGACACATCTGTAAATTAAAACAGTATGTTAAACTCCAAATACGAAAGTATGGCAACTATTCAAAACCTTAACATATAGTTAAATTAAAATCATGCAAATAGAGCAGAAAAGGAAAGCCAGACAGGTGTTGGGTCTGCAGAAAGTCTAAGCCAGGAAAAGGAAAGCCATTTAAGGTAGAAGGGAAATCATCACAAGTGTGTTTAGAATTTCCTGATTTAGAAATGTTGGGACAAAATACAATTCTACCTATAAAGCTTTTCAGAAAATAATATCATGCCTAGGCCTAAAGGTACATACATGACATTTGTTTGAAAGGATTCTGACTACCTTGTAAACTCCTTTTACAATTTTATTAACATGGGTTGTTCCTATACTTGGCCAAACTTGCTTATTTCTCCCACTGTCCCAGAAGAATCATAAACTTCCAATTATTATGGGAGTAGTTTATCAGAGTACGGATTATCTGGAGGTCTTATTTCTCTTTCATTTGGCCTTTTCACAGCTCATTAGCACCTCAACAAGAAAGTTAAGGCAAAGGATGGAAAGGCTGCAGAATTTCTAAACAAATAAATTTGCCCTCCCTGTGTCCATGTGTTCTCATTTGCATGTTCTTCACATGTACCCCAAAACCTAAAATGCAATAAAATAAATAAATGAGAAAGAAAAAAAAAAAATTTGCCCCTTGTCAGCAGCATATATAGAAAAGCATTTAGAGGTGTTAGAAAAATTAACCAAAATGGGATAAAGATATTTAATGTATACTGTGGCAATTTTCCCTGAGTGACTTTCCCTCTGTATTGTCTAAAATATTGACTAAATTGACTGTAGATTTATCATCCAACAGAGCTCAAAGTCCTTTGACCATCTTTAGAGGTATCGCCTGCCAGTGAGCAATGTATAACACTCATTGCCAATATATTGACAATTTTTCAATGTGAAGACAAAAATTGAAAGCCAAATTTCCAAAGAAATATTTATGATGACATGGAGGGGAGTAAACTAGAAATGTTCTTGTTTGATTTTAGGCCTGCCAATGCATTTGATGCTACCAGCACAGGGATATCTACCCCTGTCTTAGGGACAAATAAGAAAATCAGAAAATTAAGGCTCTTTTAGTATCTACTCATTAGAGGTAATATATCCTTAAACATGAAAATCATAATGTGTTACATCCTTTATGATTTTGCTTTTTTATAAGTATGTAAGATATTCATAATCAAGTGGTAAATGTATCTTTGTCTAGCCTATCAAATGGCAACTGAACAAATAATATAAAAACTTCAAATAGGTAATTTTTTATAAAATTATTTTAATGACAGACTTTTCAAGTAGAAGAGCAACTAGCAAAATAGACTTTATGCATTCAATATATCATACCTGTATTTATTTTGTAGAGAAGAGCTTGGAAATCATAAGAAATTCTGGTTCTGTCACTTATTACAAATAGGATTGCTTTAACAAGTGTTTATGAAGCAACTACAAAGGGCCAGGTACTATTTAAGGCAATGATGATATAGCTATACACAAAATAGACAAAAATCTATGTTCTTATTGAGTGAATCATGTCAGTGAATGCATACTAAACAAGAGAAATAAGAAAATAGAAGCATGTAAGTGTTACAGAGAAAATGAAGGAAGGAAGGGGAATAGGAAGTGCTAGGGGAGGGGGCATTGTGGATTTAATTAGGATGATCAGAAAATATATCATTGAGTGGGTATCCTTTGAGAAAAACATTTAAAGATATGAGAGAGAAAGCCACGTGAGTATGTGGAGGAAATGTGTTCCAGGTAGAGGCATCTATGACTATAGTGGAATGAGAGAGGGTAATAATGGTGGAAAAGGAAGCCAGAGAAGAAATATAGAGACAGGAGGAGGTGATTGTGTATGGGCTTATAAAACAGCAGGACTGCATTCTATTGAGTGACTGGCAAGGCACTGGAAGATTTTCAGCAGAAGAGTGAGGTAATCTGCCTTATATTTTAACATGACCATCTAGCAAACAAAATGGATTAGAGGTAAGGCAAGGCCAAAGCAGGCAGGCCAGTTTAAAAGGCTATTTCACTAATCTAGACCAGAGATGATGGTGGTGGCAATGTAAGTAGTCAGAAGTGATCAGATTCCGGATAGAGACCTGTCAAGGTAGACTTGGCATAATTTTGTAATCAAAAATATTAGGCATGAGAAAGTATAAGACTAAGTTCAGCTCCAAGGTGTCCAGCTGGGGCAACTGGAAGGCTATAGTAAAAACTTACTGAAACAGGAAAAACTATTGATGAAGCAGATTTGGGTGTTAGTAAATATAGTTTTACATAGGGTAAATTTGAATTGACTAGGAATGTATACAAAGTTGTGTATCTAAGTTTAGAGTTTGGCAGAAAGCTCTGAGCTGGGGGTAAACATTTGAGAGGCATCAACTTATGGACAGTATTTGATGTTGGGAGGCTAGATAAGATCATCAAGAAAATGAATGTGGTCTAAGATCCAACTTCTGGTTACTGTGGTATCAGGAATTTGTGTTGATGGGGAAGAACCAGCAAATTAAAATGAAAGCAGGTTCCAGAAAAACAGGAAGAAAACCTGGAATGTGTGGTACCTTAGAAACCAAAAAGGAGTAAGAAAATGCATGTCTCAAATACTCCTCAATTTATTTACGTTACTTAACTTAGGTAGTATATATAAGCAATTTCAAATTGTGGCTGGCATATTGTAAAAATTAAATAAATGTTCACTGAACAAATTATGTGTCATTTCATAACCCAACCAACATTATATCAGGATACTGATTGTGATATGTACAGTAGAATACATTTGGCAATTGCGTGTTACCAATATGTTATCAAACATATCACAGAAGTATAGTACAGAGAATTAAGAATATGGGCTCTGGAACCAAAATATCTGGATTCAAATACTTTTCTGTACCACTGAACCTTAGTGTTCTCATCTGAAATCGGGATAACAAAAATATGTACTCCTAGTGTTGGCAAAATAAGCTAAACATGCTAATAATATACATACAACATGGAAGAACCTGGTCTATAGTAAATTCTCAATAAAATTGGTTATTGTGCCAATTACAGCAAAATTAAGAAGTAATGTCTTATGTATTCAATTAATACTAAAATAAGTACATACTGTGCATTCATGTATCAACTATGTATTAATCACTCAGTTAGATAACAATGGATATAAAGAATAAAACAGCTGTTCTAAAGGAAATCATAGTCCAGTGGAGGAAACCTACAAGTAAGCAAAAGCTATATGTACTCTCATAAGAACACGTCCAAAAAGAAATAGAAGAATTGAAAAAGGGAAACCAAACATGACCTGAGAAGTAGGAATTTTGACATACTACCAAGACCTTGTCAAGTTAGTGTTTTCCCTTATGGCAGCATGCCTAGTATACTTAGCATTATTTCATCAATGTGTTTTCCCAGCAATCTTTTGGGGGAATTGACAGTCAACCCATGAAAACTGTTATTACATTTATGAAAGATCATTCTGGATGCAGTGTGGAAAATGATCTATGGAAGAGTAAGGCAGCAAAACCAGTTGGATATCTAGTGAAAGACAGTATGTAATAGTCAGAACCTGACTGTTACCATAGGCACTCAAGAACTTTTTGAAAAAATGAACTGATGACATTACACTGAGGGCTTCAACAAAACAGTAGAAGTTGGGGGATAGGGGGAGAGAGGGAGAGTACAGACTTCTGACATATTTGACCTTGGAATATATTAAACTTGGTCACCATAAATATGAAGAGAAGGTCAGTGTTTTTTATTATACTTTAAGTTCTGGGATACATGTGCAGAAAGTGCTGGTTTGTTACATAGGTATATACGTGCCACGGTGGTTTCCTGCACCCATCAACCTGTCATCTAGGTTTTAAGCCCCAAATGCATTAGGTATTTGTCCTAATGCTCTCCCTCTTCTCCCCCTCCACCCTCCGACAGGCCCTGGTATGTGATGTTCCCTTCCCTATGTCCATGTATTATCACTGTTCAACTTCCACTTATGAAAGAGAACATGCTGTGTTTGGTTTTCTGTTCCTGTTTTAGCCTGCTGAGAATGATGGTTTCGAGCTTCATCCATGTCCCTGCAAAGGACACATACTCATTATTTTTTATGGCTGCATAGTATTCTGTGGTATGTATGTGCCACATTTTCTTTATCCAGTCTATGATTGATGGGCATTTGGGTTGGTTACAAGGCATACATAATGGGTAAAAGGAGGTAGAAAAAAAGCAAAGGTAGGCAGGTATGGTGGCCCACACCTGTAATCCCAGCACTTTGGGAGGCCAAGGCGGGTGGATCACTTGAGGTCAGGAGTTTGAGACCAGCCTGGCCAACATGGTGAAACCCTGCCTCTACTAAAATTACAAAAATTAGCCAGGAATGGTGGTGGGTGCCTGTAGTCCCCTCTACTTGGGAGACTGAAGCAGTAGAATCCTTTGAACCAGGGAGGCAGAGGTTACAGTGACATGAGATTGGGTCACTGAACTCTAACCTGGGTAACAGAGTAAGACTCTGTCTCAAAAAAAAAAAAAAAAAAAAAAAAAAAAAAAAAAAAAAAAAAAAAAAGCAAAAGTGAAGCAAGGTAAAGCAAGGTTTTGTGAGTCAAGGTATTCAAAACCACCATATTACCCAGGAATTCCTCTTCTGGGCATATACACAAAGGAAATAATAGCACAACCTCGTAAACGTCTATGCTTCCACGCTCATTGAAGCATTGTTCATAGTACCCAAGATACAGAAACAACTTATGTGTCAATGGATAAATGATAAAATAAATTATGGCACATATACACACAATTGAAGGTTCAGCCCTAAAAAATGAAATCTTACCATGTGCTACAACATGAATGAGCCTGGAATATATATACTAAGAATCTAAACTTTGGACGACATCAGTGAGCTATAGAACTCCTCATGCCTAGAAATCATCCTATATTTGACTTCCAGTTTATTTAATTTAATGAATAACAGCCTCTGGTCATCATTATTTGCCCTGAAGATATT
Organism: Sapajus apella; assembly: GCF_009761245.1. NCBI lineage: Eukaryota > Metazoa > Chordata > Mammalia > Primates > Cebidae > Sapajus > Sapajus apella. The sequence goes on from NW_022436957.1 coordinate 28,209,294, forward strand.
GTAGTAAACAGAACAGACAACTGTCTCTGTCCTCATGGAACTCACACTTTTGTGTAACTATACAAACAATAAATAAATAAATTATATTGAACACAAAAAGTCTGTTCCAAATTATATTTTGCAGCCACTTTATTACTAAATTGTTGTGCTTAGTACTGTGGGATACAAGAGTAACTGGGAGGATTAAGAAATGCAGTAAGCAACACCAACAAGCAAGTACAAATACTATCTTTAATCATATTTCGTTGGACCTTAAGTGCCATTTTTGTATTTTTATGGAGGAAATGTAAGTGTGGAGACATGATCATCATCTAATACTGTACTAAATATTATAGTTTACCGGTACTGAAGGCATAAGATGGAAATCCATGGGGGTAAACATTATTTATGTGGTACAAAAGATCAAATCTATAATATTGGTCTTTTCTACACTTTGTCTATTTGACACTAAGTCGGCTACACATTTGCTTACCAGTTCTCACCTTTCTCTGCCTTTGTGTTTTATCTTATTCTATTGTCTTCTACTATAGTCACATAATGGAAAATGTAATTGCATCTTAATGGGCTACTTAAAAGTATACTTAAGGCTGGGTGCCTAGGCCCACGCCTGTAATTCTAGCACTTTGTGGGGCCAAGGCAGGCAGATCGCCTGAAATCAGGAGATCAAGACCAGCCTGGTGAATATGGCAAAATCCCATCACTACTGAAAAAAAAAAACAAAATACAAAATTAACCAGAGACGGTGGCGGGTGCCTGTAATCCCAACTACTAGGGAGGCTGAGGTGGAACAATCACTTGAGCCAGGGAGGCGGAGTTTGCAGTGAGCCCAGATCATGCCACTGCACTTCAGCCTGGGTGACAGAGCAAGGCTCCATCTCATTAAAAAAAAAAAAAAAAAAAAAAAAAAA